>NC_140491.1:97516502-98716502 GCF_964271855.1 Acomys minous
CGCTCAATGAGTTGCCTCTACAGTTTTTATCAAACTACATAAGAGGCTTCTCTGAAGATGGCTGAGCAAGGCACTGATCTCTAAGTATAACAGTATCATTAGGCATCATAGTATTGCTACATTGTTTGTTGTGTTTGTTTGTCTTAGTTTTCAACAGCAGTGATTGATTTTAGACTAGATCCCTGGGCTATCTAGTCTCAGGTTCTTGGTTACCCAAGCAGTTTTGGGTATAGGTTGCATATTGGTTGGCTATTCCCACAGAATTTGTGCCAACATGTCTGAGCATATCTTATAGGCAGGACAACATTGTGGATTAAAGAGTTTGTACCTGGATTGATGTTAATGTTTTCTCCTTTGGTAGCTTGCAGTGTACCTTCCTGTACCAAAGACTCTAGGACATAAAGGCGGAGGCTCTATGTAGGCATCAGCTTGATTTCTCCATGTTCAATGAGTTGCCACCACAGTTTCTTAAATAGTTTGAAAAAAACTGGTTTCTCAAAAACTACATTTAGTGCACAATTAGTGAATACTTACAATGATTTATACCATGGACTCCTAAGAACATTTTTTGCAGTGGTACCTATCAGTTCTGGGAAAGGGGACATTTCCAGTTCTTTGAGTCTTCATACAGTGCATTTTGACCATATTCATCCCTAACCTTCTCCCGACTCCTTCCTGATATACCCCCATTTAACCAACCCCCCCAACTTTGACTCCTCTTTTATTTATTAAGCCACTGAATCTTGTTTGTGCTGTCAAAAAATTTCCAGGTGTGGGGCCATCCGCTCCAGCATGGCTAACCAGCCAGGCTGGTTTCCTGATTCTCTTTCCATCCCTCCTTTGTACTCCCTACTATCACGGATTCTCCTTTGCTGTAATTTCTTAGGCCCGAGCCTTTCCCCAACTTCTTGATGAATACTAGTCAGGACAATATTTGAGAGCCATGAATGAAACGTTCTCATAGGTTCCTCAGTAGCCTGTCAGTAGTGGTCCTTTTTGTTCTCTCCTGAAATGTAACTTTAGTTTTATGGTTTTAGTTAGTTTGTCTTTTTGAGATTATTCTATGATTATATCTTTCCCCTTTCCCTATCCCTCTTTACAAACCCTCATGTACCTCTTGCTCTCCTTTAAATTCGTGGACTCTTTTTCATTAATTATTATCATACATATGTATATGTATATACATGTATATTTCTAAATACAATGTAATCAGTCTGCATAGTGTTAATTGTGTGTATGTTTCAGGACTGGCCAGTAAGGATAGTTTATCTATTGTGTATTCCTAGATCTTTCTAGAATACCTGACAATATGTTTATTATAATAAGAAATGATACATATGTGATATGCTTGTTTAAATTATAGCCTAGAGTTTATTAGCATCTAGGAAACATATAATAAAAATACACACACACACACACACACACACACACAGAGAGAGAGAGAGAGAGAGAGAGAGAGAGAGAGAGAGAGAGAGAGAGAACAACATACAATTAGAAAATCCAAAGAAAACATTTTCATAGAGGTCCTAAGCTTATTATAATACTTTTCCTACCCCAAATTAATTTTAATGGTTACAAAATAGTCGTTTTCAGGTATTATTTTATGATATAAAACACCAATATAATCAAAGCAGCTCAGGAGGAAGCTTTTCTGTGGATCAAGGATCAAGTTGATGTCCTCTCTCTCTCTCTCTCTCTCTCTCTCTCTCTCTCTCTCTCTCTCTCCCTCCCTCCCTCCCTCCTTCCCTCCCTCCTTTTCCCTCTCCTCACTGCTTAGTGACAAATGGTGCCACTGACCACTGAGAAATCATGTATTGATCAAGAAGTTTAACTAATACCTAAGTTCCAAAGTATTATATACAGAGCAGTTGTGCGAGATTAAAGGCTAATGTACCTCTCCTGACAGTCTATTAGAAACACAAATACCAGAATCATTATTCTAGAAGTGAGCTACAAGAAGTCTCAGAGACCATCTGCTCGAAAGTTCAATTTAGTGTTGAAGAAACCCAGTCTCAGAGAGGCTAAATCATTGGTTATAGGTCATACACCTCACCTTAACTCAAGGAGATGAAAATAGATAATCCACCTGTAGTTCTACCTCATTCTATTGGGCTTTGCTGGCTTTGTTTGACAAAAGAGGTGAATATAGGTGAAGTCCAAGGACACGTTAATTTGGAAAGCAGAATAGCAGACACTTGTCTCATAAAAGGAACTTAAAGTAGAAAAAAAAAAGTGAGTCATACAGATAGAGAAGTTAAAAATACAGAATTAAGGCACTCAACACATCATGTGCACACTGTCATCTCTTCTCATGGAAGGAGAAAAGAAAAGGGAAAAAAGTTGCTTTGCTCTGACCTATAAGGAGTATGTGCTGAGAAGTGTGGCAGGCATAAACCCGGGTGCCATAGACACTCGCTCACACCAGCTCTCAGTGCTGGCAGCATGCCACAGATGGCAGAAGCTCCGCCACTTCTTACCTGATGGCGCCGGGTGGTGGTGACAACTGAGAAGGGCTGTTTCTAGCTCGAATTGGAGAAAAAACAATTTTAAAAACACACTCTTAGAATATTCTTAAGTTATTGACCACTAAGAAAGATGCACAGGAAAACCCATAGAAAACATAACTTGGTTCCTTTATCAGCCAGAGAAGAGTTGTAAAGCTAAGAGTGCTGCCACCTTCGATTATCTCATAAACGTGCATTAAGGACTGAAATTAACAGCAAAAACTGTGTTGATTCATCTAGAGGGGGGTCCCAGAGGCTGAGTGTAGGTTGTTCTTTATGCCATAAATTGGAGAACAGAGACCTCCAGTGCATGGGCTGTGCCAGACAACAGAAGTATTGGAGGAAGGAGCGTCCATGGAAAGTTCATGTGAGAGTAGAAGAAGTCCATAATGGTAGAAATAGTGCAGATAACTCAACAAAGAGGGTAGGCACGGTATCAACACGATCGTTGTTGAAGTTAACTGGAAGATGAGATTCAACAGAAGCTTTTGAGGTGTGAGTTTATTCTAGAAGGAAGTGAAGCATCACTCTTCTGCTGTGTGGTCTGAGGGTTTTTCTGTAAACATAGCACAGGTGTGTGGAGAGCAGTGAGCCGTTCTCTCAGACTAAAAAAGGTAGGTGTGTCTGCCCTACCTATCAAGACCTCATTTTTACCAGAGACCACAGAGCAGTCCAGGAACAAAGGAAAGGCCACCGTCAGCAGCTCCTGCCAGTCCCTTCCCCAGCACCTCCTTCTGTCATTCTCTAGTCTTCTGCTACCTTACTGTGGAGCATGACTGACATTTTTCACCAGTTATCAGTTATTCATTTGCCCAGATGTGGACTGTGTATTAATCTTGCATGCTTTTAGAACTCTGTGGAAATGTGGGGGTTTTTGTGTGTGTGCGTGTGTCTCGGTGTCTGTTTTTGAATTTCCCCCTCTCTGCAGTTCTTGATTTCTAACTCACACAGTGCAGAGGACTTAATTGCTGGCTGTCTATCTGCATTGCAGCATGAGAGAGCAATGCCTGAGAGCTCTTATGTTTCTTTGAGATTTATGGATTTGGTGTCTGAAAAAAAAGCGGGTCTCATAGTAACCAAGCTGGATTGTAGTAGTAAATTTCTCCTCCCTTTTTTCTTTTCTTCCCCTTTAGCATTGAAAACCGAAAAGAGAAGAAAGCTGACTCAGGGAAAGGTGTTGACAGGGAGACTTGTCTATGACTTGATCTTCAATTTATTTTTTACATATATATGAGAAGAGTGTCACAATTATTAATAAAACTGCTTTGATCATGTATTGTAAATCCTGTCTCCCATCCCAAATCCTCCTTCATACTGTAAGTAGTGCAACCCTTGTTTCATTTCTGTGTTTAATCTCTGAGCAGTGCTACACCCTTGTGAGCAGATCTGATAGCTAATGCAAGTTTCCCATGTTACTGCTATAAGTAAGACATTCTCCAACACAGGATTCTCTTTGTCAGCATTATGAGAACAATGTGTTTTTAAGAAATATGTCATATTTACCTAGTTGTGTTTTCCTTCCTTAGTAACATGAAGATGCCTGATAATTTTAGTCAGAACAATTTTGAAAAGTAGTCTTACTTTTTATTTTTTATGGCATAGAATTAGTGACTTGTTTAGAAAGGCCCAAGTCAAAGAATTACTTTGAAAGCATTTTTAATAATTGTATTTATGTATTTCCTTGACTTAATATGATACATTTAATACTTTCTATCTAACTGATACTTCAAGTCATTGGAGAAAGAGACCTGTTCATACCTTCTTAAAAGACATACTGCACAGAGCCAAGTAATATTTGCTTAGAATTCAAGTTGTAACCACACAGTCAAGTACTAGGCTTGTATGAAAGGCTTTAGAGATATTTGAAGAGCTGTGTGGGATTTTGCATTTTAAATCCTTACCAGAGATGTGCCATTGGATCTCCCTCCCACTGACAGCAGTTGCTTCCCAAATACACCTATGACACACATACTTACGGAATGCCACACGGTGAGTCATGGTACATGAAATGCCACTCCTACTCAGCTGTTCTGCTGACAATGGTCATGTACTGCTTAGTTTTGGTTCCTATCATGTTGTCATGTTAGACCAACAGGTCTCCAACTATATATATATATTTTATTTTTTTGCAAAGCTCTTTTCCACATTTTAATTAAATGCATGTTATGGGAGAACAATCTTTGAACTCAAATTTCAGATTCTGTTAGAGAAGGTTATGTAAATATTTCAATCTATATGAAACATTCCACTTTTACTAAGCTTATTGAAACAGAAAGGAAGTTGTGGATTTCTGAGTCTTACTAAATATAAATTTCACTTAGCTTTAGATAAATATGAGTTAATAAAATAAAATCTCATAGGGTTCTTAGTTCCTACAAATTATCAATGATTGACAACATATAATCTTTCCTTGTCCAAATTTAGAAAAATTCAGAGCCTAGTGGCTTTTATAAACTAATATACTCCATGTAAATGCATATAATTGGGGAAATCCTTTTTGTTATTTAGCTAATGAAGGTTGAAAACAACAAAGCCTACATTAACTTTAATATTTTGATATCTTTTGAACAAAAAGCTTCCTTACAATCCTTTCACAAGCCATTTTTAATGATATAAGCCAAAACTATGAGAAAAATCTGCAGTTAGTAAAGTTTGTATTTATAAATGATGAAGAAAATGCAAAACTATCTGTTCCAAATGTGCTACCTTTGTGTATGGTGTAATAGTGACACTCCATCTAAACATTCTCATTGTTTATGACTTATCAAGTCAGTCCCCAAAGCAGTCTCCCCATGTCTCCATAGAATAATGCCTGTTCTGTTAAAAATGGCCAGTGAATTCAACTTCACATGATACATGATCACTGGTGCAAACAAGCAATCATCCTATGAAATTCTGTATCTCTGAGTATTTTTATAGTAATTTTGTTCTTGTGTGAATTTTAATGCTATCTCTATCCTAATATTTTGAAATCATATAAAATATAAGAAAATGTAGTATTATATATTTACTCCTAATTTCAGATTCCTGGTCAAAATTACTGAATATCTCGAATGTAATTTATTGCAATGTTTAAGTAAAGTGTAAATGTGACTAGGATATTGTGTTTTTCAAAACTAAGACATGTTATGTGGAAATAAATATTTATCCTGACTAATTTACATGCTTATTTTAAAATGTGTGCAATGTGTCTTGTCTTTATTTTTTCTTCATATTAATCATCAAATCAGGTTAAGTATTTTAGTAGTCTAAGCACAACATTTAAATTAAGACATCCCTACAGTAAAGAAACATTCGTGACATAAACATTTCAAGAACATTCAAACAACTCTAAATGTATGAACAGAAAATGATGAGGAATTTTTAAGGATATATATGCCCTGTTCCCCACAGAACACAGTACAAGTGATGCTACCCCTATAGTAAGTGAAAGGCTCATTATGGGATCCATACTATTAGAGCTCATGAGTCTGCACTTTTAAAGTGTATATTTCCTAAATGTATCCCCTCTGCTTGCTGTAGACGTCAAATGAGACCCCAGTTCTTTGCAGTCACCTAGTAAAATCTTGTGAAAACTGTATTTGGAAATGTACCTGCTTAATAATTCATAATTCTCCTGACTAGTAGGTTCTCTTGTAATTGCTCCCACTTACCGGCATACACGTTGTATCTGAATAACTTGTTGGGTTGTTGAGACCCCTACATACAAACTTCTGGTTAGAGCAGCCAGCATCATTTGTTGAAGATGGTATCTTTTTTTTTCCAGTGTTATATCTTTGGCTTCTTTATAAAGAATTGAGTGTCCACAGATGTGTAGATTTACGTCTGGGTCTTCATTGACTCCATTGATCAATGTGTCTGTTTTTATGCCGATACCGTGCTGTATTTATTACTATAGCTTTGTAATACCACTTGAAATTAGGAATGGCGAGACCTCCAGCAGCTACTTTATTGCTCAAGATTGTCTTAGATATGGAGGTAATTCAGACTCATAGTCTGATAGAGACACTTAGGGATTACTTCCAGATCTTTTATGATTCTCATAGGTCTTAGAAGTGAGAGTTATTCTGCCTCCTATCTACACTGACCTCTCCGAATGTGTCCAGCTACAGCCAATTTTCTCCTGAGTTGTTTTCCTATCATTGACAGACTGATTTCAAACTTTTCAGGATGTCGATCTTGTATATCCAGTTATGAAATACCATCTGGGTGGAAACAGCTATAATGCCAGCACTTGGGAGGCTGAGCTAAGAGGACTGCCAGGATTATGAGGCAGCCTATGCTAGCATGGGTTTATGGTCACGGTGGCCTAAATAGAGCAAAGTACAATCTTAAAACAAACAAACAAAACTACTGAGGTGTCAACCATCTGAATGCTTTTAGTCTCTAAGTATTTGAGAGGGTGGTTGTGGTCAACAATTGGAGATGACTTCTGACTCCTTAGTGGATATATTTACATTTTCTGCTTCTCGTCAGTTCCATTAGCCTCATTTCTTCTTATTGTGGACTGAAGTTATATCTAGGTCCACTTCTTTCTGTGTGTGGAGTTATTGGCTTCTTTCACTCGTTTCTAAGCCCCTTGATGGTAGCGGCGGTGTCTTATCCCTCCCTGTTAACTCTATAGGATGGGATTCTGTGCTCTGATACCTATCCAAACAGCAACAGCTGTTTCAGAAGCATCAGTAAATCAGTTCCAGCAAATGCTCTTGCTCAGTTTGTTAAGAACTGCATGAGGGTGCATTGGTGCACACCTTTAATCCCAGCATTCAGGAGGTGGAGGCAAATGGATTGCTGTGGGTTCAAGGCCAGCCTGGTCTACAAAGTGAGTCTAAGACAGCCAAGGCTACACAGAGAACCCCTGTCTTGAAAAACAATAAACACACAAAAACAACAACAACAGCAAAAATTATCCCCACCCCCGACCCCGCCAAAAAAGAACAGTAAAGGATACAAAAGAGACTTTTAGAACACTAGCAATGCATACTGGACTCTACATGGATCTGGCACTTGAGGACAGGAAGGTCTACGGCAAGAATCTATGCAAAGTATGCAGTCACCAAGGAAGGGAAAATAGCAAAGTTCTATGGCTAGAGAGAAAGAAAAAGAAAAGGAAGATGCTGGGTATCGCTTATGTGTAAATCTCAGCCATGCAACAGTTCTGAGGTAGGAGTTTTATTTACACTTTTTAAAATACATTTTATTAATTTATTCATATTACATCTCAATTGTTATCCCATCCCTTGTATCCTCCCATTCCTCCCTCCCTCCCATTTTCCCCTTACTCCCCTCCCCTATGACTGTGTATGAGGGGGAACCTCTTCCCCCTATATATGCTCATAGGGTATCAAGTCTCTTCTTGGTAGCCTGCTATCCTTCCTATTTACACTTTTTTTTTTTTAAGTCCAGTGGACTTGAATTGGAAGAAGCTGGAAAATGTTCCTTAAATGATACTATGTTTGTCACAACTGCTGGTTATCTGCCCTGTGGGTCTGACTTCAGCAGAAGGGCACTGTCTCTAACAGGAGGTGAGAAAAGATTCTGCTCATCTCTAACAGGGCATGTACTTTGGTTCTTAGAACTAGGATCAGATTGAGTACTATTTCTTCTCAGTGTAGTACTATACTTGCTCCATCACTCCTTTCTCTGTGATTGACAATGGACCAACAGTTAACCAGTGAATTCCATTTGGTTGATCACAATTCGCAAAATTATGCTTTTGTATAGAAGCAACTTTGATCATATAGAGGGGGAGGTAATCCCCCTCAGGAACTGTCATAGGGGAGGGGAATAAGGGGAAAATGGGAGGGAGGGAAGAATGGGAGGATACAAGGGATGGGATAACCATTGAGATGTAATAAGAATAAATTAATAAAAAAAAATAAAAATAAAAAAATAAAAATTGATATTATGTAAAAAAAATAAAAATAAAAAAAAATAAAATATAAAAAAAAAAAAAAAAACTTAAAGGAGTGCCTTCGTGTGCCCCAGTGCCCCTAAATTTATGTCTCATTGCATGTGAGCATTCAAACAGTGCCTGACCAAAAGTATCTCTGAAAGAACTATGTCTGCATTCATCATGTGTTTACTTTTCCTCTTATAATCATCTCCTTCAATACAGCATCTACACTGTACTGCACATTATAATAATCTGGAGGTTACTTGAAGTACAGAGGAAGACAAGCTTCCCTTTCTGTATCAACAGGAGACTCTAGACCCAATGCCCTGTAGATACAGAGAGATATGAACAAGGACTTTATTTGTTGAATGGTCACATAATCCTACTATTATGATGGATGCTTTTTAAGTAATTTCACAAGCTTGGAGAATTGATTGGAAAAGGCTGCATAGAATATAAACTTCTATTAAATTTGTTGACATTTATAGTCTATAACAGTGGTTCTCAACCTGTGGGTCACAACCCCTTTGGTGGGGGTGTCTTGTGACCCTTTTGCAAGGGTCATCTAAGACTACTGGAAAACATGGATATGTATATTATGATTCATAACAGTAGCAAAATTACAGTTGTGAAGTAGCAATGAAAATAACTTTATTGTTGGGAGTCACCACAACAAGAGGACTTGCACTAAAGGAATGCAGCATTAAGAAGGTTGAGACCCACTGGTCTATATGCATTGAAAGTTAAAGTAGTAAACATTGAACCCCTACTCTGATCTACCCAATGGACAGGACATTCTCCACAGTTATATGGAGAGCAGGGACCGACTCTGACATGAACTCTGGTGCCCCGTATTTGACCACCTCCCCTTGGTGGGGAGGCCTAGTGGCACTCAAAGAAAGAATAACCAGGCTACCAAGTAAGACTTGATAGCCTATGACCATATAGTGGGGGAGGAGGTCCTCCTTGGTCTTAGGCCTAGGGGAGGGGAATAGGGTGAAAGCGGGAGGGAGGGAGGAATGAGATGATATAAGTGATGGGATAACAATTGTGTTGTAATCTGAATAAATTAATTAAATGATAATAAAAAAGAAAGATAGAACTGTTTAAATAACAGTAAAAAATATTCTATTCTTATTTGTTTGGGTTTACATTTTAACATGGTCAGAGATATATGACATGCAAAGAGATGATTAGCTACTACTGAGCTTCACGGTGGTCTTATTAATCCAGGCTCTGAGATCTTCTTATGGGGTAGCCTGTGATGTTATGCTTTATAACCCCCATTTGTGTTTCATTCTCAGCCATCTGTATCCCCCAAAACATCCTGGATGTATGCTTCAGGTCACTCAGGATGTATGTGAAAATACTGCTGAAATAACTGTCATAAAGTTGGCACAACAAAATTATCTTATTTTAGGGAAAAAAACATGCTTGTGTTTTGGTATGTTTCTTCACTTAGAATTTATTGAATCTTAAATATTGTACAAATCTAGTACTCTTATAAATCAGAATTCTCACTACAACTAAGAGCAAAAGCAGTAAGTGCCAAGAGGTGGAACTGGTAATACTCTGAGTGAGAGTCACCATTTCTTGCTTCTTTGGCGCATGTGCCCTCACTGGGTTCTGGGTTCTGAGAAAGGAGGTTTGTGCTCCACCTGCTTCCAAAGGCTGTATTAGCCTCTAAGAGGCATGTCTATGGACCGCAGTACATTGCTACCTCCTGTGTGTCTCTGACTTACTCTTAAGTTTACCTATAATTTAAGTATCAGGTTGTTCATCTAATTTACAACTCTTACTTAGCAGTAAAACTTGTCCTGTAAGACTCAAATAAAAACTGAATTTATTCACATTATCACCATTTAAAACCCCTATTGCCTGAAAAATACGTACTATGATATTTTTTATTACTTCAGGCTCCAGAAATAACATATTTAGAAATGAAAGAAACAAAACAAAACAAAAAAACATGGTTTTGGTATTATATAAATGTTATACAATATTTCACATAAGAATTACTAACATAAATCCCAGTTATTATATAATGGGGTTTAGATTAACAAATTCACAAAGTATACTTTTTATTTAATTTGATTTGATGTTTTCCTGCTGTCAGGAGCATGAGTTACCTCTGTTCCTTGATCTAGAACTTTGCAGATTGGTGCTGCTACACATGGTGACCGGCTGTGTTCAAAAATAGGATTATAGCCAAACACCTACAGGTTACGTACCAGCTATGCTTTCGATGGAAAAGTAGGACGTGAGAGTTAGCTGAAGTGAAATGAATCCATGGCATGCCCTGGAAATAGCATCAAAGCTGATTTCAGAGCCTCTGTCCATTGTTTTCATGAGTCTCTAGTCACATTTTTAAATCAATAGATGGTTTCCCTTTCTGTCACGTTTGGAGTTTCTGCTGTACCTCACCTGTCTGTGATAATTTTGTCTCTCAAATGGTCTAAAACTTCATTTAAATGTTTTAAGTGTTTTAAGTCTGTTTTTAAAATGCAGCTGTTACAAATAATTGAAAAAATCATATTTTCTAAGTTGTCCAAACATCAAATTCAGTATTTGAAATACATGCTTTCTGTTTTATCAACTCCCTTCCCAAAAAAGAGACCAGAGACAAAAACAAAACAAAACAAAACCCACAATACCCTTGAGGGACATGTATACCAAAATTACTTTGCTGATAGTATTCATTCCCATGCTCTGAACCCATACTCTTCTTTAGATTATTATATCTTCCATAGTTCACAAATGACCAAATTATTATTAATTGATTTCTCAAAAGCTATGTGTTAAGTATGAGAATAGAAATGTCATGGGTATTAGATAAACTCTTATGAATTATTTAACATTAAACAGTTTTATGTATCTAAGTTTTTTAAAAGCTGAACTCTTTCCATGTTTACAAGACAGTCTTGGATTTCTAACAAGTTAAACAAGAACCTTTGAACAAATGTGTCCATATGTCAGTGCGGTTTAAGTTTGATTCAAGATGTAACCCATTACCTCTGTAAAATGGAAGCATAGTTACTAAATGACCACGAGAAATTCCACTGTGTAAGACAGAAATAATAACACACAACATTCTCACTCATTTTCCATTCAAAAGTCAATGAAGTTAAAATATTTTAATTAACATGCTAAAAGAAGTGAAGTAAGAAAAATTGACACAAGTATTCCTTCATGTTAAAATTTGTGACACAAATATTTTCAACTTTCAACAGGGCAAGTCGGTTTGTTCCAAGCTGCCTCTTTTCACTAGGAAACATCAGTAATTTTTTAAAGCACATTTACAGTGCTTTCCCACCACCCTTGCTGTGTTTTTGTAGCACCTATAGCCATAACTGGCACCTGGGGGCCTTGCATTGCTGGCAGTTTCCCTTGCGTTTCTTTGGAGTCTATTCAACTGCTGTGGTTTTACTTAGAAGTCAGTGCTTTGCATATATGATTTCCTGAGACTGTTTGAATAGTCTTTCTCAGAAAACTGTGCCAGCCTGGCAGCGAACAGCTCTTCTCGAGGCGAGCTGACAGTAGCCTGGGTGGGTTGGTATGCTTGGACCTGCCTTTCTAGCCATGATCTGAAATCTCTGTTCCCTGTTGTTGCTGCCCTAATGACACCATTGTCCACATTTTGTCACCCCCCTCAATTGAAAAACAAGATTTGGACAAGTCTAGTAAGGAAAAAAAAAAAAAAAGAAATTCTGCTTAGTAAATCTATGCAGAGCTCTTGCAAAAATAATTTATATTTGTTGTTTCAGCAGCTGATGTGGAAATGATTTTAAATGATAAACAAAACAGAGGGGGAAATCCAAATTGCTGTAAGGTAATAATCTGTTGTGAAGACAAGCGTCCTTAGTTAGGACTGCAGGTATGGAACTGGAACGCAGCCTGGAATGTCTCGACGTAGCATTATTAAGATCGTCATCTTAACAGTGCAGTTTTGAGATAATGAGAACAAACGTGTTTTCAAATAAACTGTGGCTAGCTTTGCAGTGCTAATGTGAGGTGAGGCACTGTTGGAGGAAGTGGCTCATGTGGGTATAGATGTGCTGGTGAGCTGTGCTGCTAGCGATCCCGTGGTCTTCGTCCGTGTACCACTGGAGAGAGAAAGAGGTCAGAATTAGGAGGCCAGCTGTCTTTAAAGAAAAAAAAATTTCAAATGAGTTCTTGCATGGTGTAAAACGGGAAGAGTTTATAAACTGAAGTGCGATCAGAGAGGGTAGCTAGTTCTTCCCCAGAGCTTTTCAAGACATGTTCAGTCCTGAAGACATCCCTGCTCCTCTTGTTTGGGTCCTGAGAAAATCCACTGTGCGTTTGGATTTACTGCCTATGACTTTAAACTTCGGTATATCTAATTAAAAATACCCAAATCAACTTTCAGGGGTGACTCAAAGATCACTTAAAAGCACACTGTGAATAGAAAAGTTTATACCAGCAGGCATACTATTTTAATAGGTGCTAGCAACCGTCAAATTTCTGTATGCTTCAGTGTACATTAAAACAAATAGATTTTAAAGCAATTTCCTAATATAAGCCTCTAAATGGCTAGAGAAATCAATTTAAATGTTAAAGTTTTATGCATGTAACATAAGTGAAGTCAAAAGCCAAATGTATTATTTACCAACAGTTAAATTTTATAATGAGAATGTAAAACTGTGTGTGTCTGACATTTATGTAGAAGTCTACGGCTTGAGGCAAACACACATGAACTCATACCTTACTAAATGACTCAAGGAGGCACTGCCAGGCAAATACATATTACTGAGACATAAGTTAATTTTAAAATCATGCCTCAAGTATTATCTGACTTTGCTTTAAACCATGAAATAGATAAACCTCAACCTCTTCTGAGAATCTGGCCCAAAGACATGACAGGTTTTCTCAGCACATAATAGAAAACCCACTTCTAGACAGGGCACTATTGGAACCGATCTTCCAAAAGGGAGGCAAAACAGATAAGAAGGCTGTGCTTTACACTATTGTATTGTTATTAGTGTAAGACATGTGTAAGGACGTATGTATATTTTTCTTTTTAATCTGAAATTTTCTAATGTAGAAGACAAGTTAGACTAAATACCCCAAAACATCCTCTGTACAGGCAAAACCAGCCCCAGCCATTTCTGACTTTATAAAAAAAAAGCCTAATTGCTTGTTGCCTGCAGTTGTTCAACAAAAGATAAGGGAGCATGCTGATTATTAATACCCCACTGTTGTTAGGATGACTAGTAATCATAGTAACAGAATGGATTTTACATTTCAGCTATTATCATGCTGGTTTCACTTTAGAATTGCTCTGCCACACATTTGTGGAATAAGTGATTACTTTCAAATCAAAACATGGAGAGACTGAACCATCACATGAATAGAAGAATGGTGTTTTGACACTCCCAGGATATGTAATACTGTGTTTCTCAACCTCAAACTGTCTAATATTTACTCTGAGTATGACTCAAGGATATCACATCTCCAACTCCACACTGGAATGATAAGAGCCCTCTCCTCTGTTCCTATCTTCAGAGACTTCCTTGGGAAAAAATAACCCCCAAGGAGGAAACTAGACCCACCAGATACTATGTTCCCCCTGAACAAAATCTTATTATACCATTGCTTGGAAATCCACGCCAGCATCCACCAGGGCTTTGGAGATCTGAGCTGACTGCTGAAAGTGAACATTATCTGTGGGAAAGAAAGTGAACAAACAGCCATAAACAAGTAGCTAATAGCCTCTGGAGTTTTCAGATACCCAGGGGAAGGCACCAGAAGAAAGTGACTGCAGTTCTAGGACTCAGCATCCCATTGAGCCCAAGACAAGTGAGTTGTGGAAAGCAACACTGTTTTATTGAAGTAAATGTAACAGTCTTGCCCCTCATGCTTTTGTTTTGTCAGTAGTGAAATTGCAAACCTGTCTGTGATACTAAAAAGTCTAATTAACTGAAACTCACCATCTGCTGTTCCATGAATAAGGAGGTACTCAACTTGTTTAAAATTTTCAGCTCTGCTCATGACTGTTGAATTCTGAAATTGGGAAAAAGAATGTCATTATTCAAAAAAGGATCTGCCATAACTGATTTTTCACTTCAGTTTACAAAATAAAATGTTTTCAGCTGGGGCCCCCTTTGATACAAAATATAGCAAACCGATATTCAAGCAAATGCTGTCTCCATGCATGACAGAACGCACAGCATGCCCTGTGCCTGAGAGACAGGACTGGGAAGGAAGAATGCCACATCTTCCCTGCACGTGTAGGATGAGGGCACCTGTCCCCTCGGCTGCATACACAACCCCTAGAGTCCCAGATCACAGATTGCCTGCATCCTATGCATTAGCACAGGGCACAGTCTCATATTAGCAATGTATGTTCCATGGGCTTCTGCTGTAGTTCAGCCAAAAAGTGTATTACCATAGCAACCATGTGTCACATGGTGCCATACATGCTACATTTCAAAGAGCCTGTACATAGCATTTGCAACTAAACATACTCTGCAATATGTCATGTGAACTTTGGTCCACATTGCAAGGTTTTGAATGAAAAGCAAGCACTACCTCTCTGGAAACAGATGTTTACAACCTAAGCAAATGTAACATATGGGAGGGGAAAGGGTGAAAAAGATCAAGGGTGGCCTCGGAAAAATCAGTGAATGACACTTCCTCATTTTGAATATTGGGGGAAACGCTGCTATTAAATGTTATTCCCAAGCGAGCCAGGGGGACAGGATAAAGGGTTAAAAGGTCTACTTTGTGCCCTGAGTCATCTTGGGGCTTCTAAAATAAGGGTCAGAGGTCCTGGATGAAGGAAAATAAAACCTTTGAGAGCATAGGTCAGATGATTTAAATTTAGGACTAGTCACAAGGTTGAGATGAAGGAAAAATGCCAGATAGAGACTGGGAAGCAGGAAGTCAGCCTTGCTTGTCCTTGCATGGACTGGATGAGGATGAGGCAGTGACGTTTCCACAGACTCAACAGCAGCCAATAGCTCTTCATGAGGCAAGGTCTGCATTTAGTGACATCTCCATCTACAGAGCTAGTGCACACTTAATGTTTTTGCTGGGAGTCCTAGTGGTCTGGCCAGAAAGGTATGGGGGCTCCTGTTAAATATTGAAGTCCATTCCTCAGTGTCAATACTACTGTGCTTTGCAGCTGGAGACACACGTGCTGCACTCTGAGTCATGATTTCTGCAAAAATGGGAATAAGACTACTTCCACTTAGGAGTCCAGGGACATGGTAGAAGCATTGCTTAAAATAAATTATTGGTGCTGACTGAAAGTTTTTGTGACTCTATGTTTCTGGAAAGTGATTAAAAAAAAAAAGTCTACAAAATTCAGCCACTAAGACCCCTAGGATCACCCTGAACTGGTTAGCTAAAAGTCAGTGTCCATCCTGTTAGGCAGACTAGTTCCTACTCAACCTGATCATATTCAATTTCTGACCCAAAGTATTCATAAACTTTTCAAATAAACATTGCAGCTCATTAAACGTTGTTTTTATTTAATTTTAGAGAAACTTTTGATTTGATGGGATGTTCTATATATTTATGATTCACATTAATTTGCATCGAACTAAATAGTGAGGTCCACAAGGTGACTTGCTTATATATTTTTTTATCATTACCACCTAATCCAAAACTAAATATGTATCAACTAAATGAGTAAATGAAATTATTCAGCACTGACATCTACTATAATTGATCCTGCTTTTCCAGAATTAAGTGGGAATGGAGTAGACAATAAAATATTCTTATTCTGCAATTTAGTAAGTCATTGTGTCCACTTCCAAGTGCTGTACCATGGCTGTTGTAATCCTAGCTACCATTCCTTGAGCATTTCCTCTGTGCCTGTCACTGTGCTAAGTAACCATCTTGAAGGAGCCATGAAAGTGAGCCAAGTTCCCACACCTGTGTGAGGCAGGCCTATGCAACCCTGTTCTATATGTGAAGAGACAGATTTATAAGCAAGTAACGGACACCACATTCCAGCTCTAGGAAGTGTCCATGTTGCACCAAGTCTGGGTAAAACTACTTTCTGTTCCCTTGTCATCTCTTCTAAAGTTCCAACAGGCTTATGACTGTCCTCCAGCAAAGGAACCATGCAAAATAAAATGTTAACTGTCCTGGAACTGGAAGTACGTAATAGTGGGCATTCTGGTTTCTGAGTCACAATTCTTTCTCATAATGAAATAATTAGAAGTTGGTCTGAACAAACGTATAAGCTGTGTGGGGTGTCTTTCCCCAATGGCAGGTGATAGCACAAAACGCTGAGCAGTTAGTTCTCTACCCTGTCAGAAGAGACTATCAAATCCAACCTTCCTCAAAGGCATTGTTATCCACTTGACAAAGCTGGATGCAGGAAGGGTAGCTTAGGGGACCCAGGACTCACTCTGAGCTGCTGAGCCAGAGCCCCTTAGGGACCCCTCATAGTAGTCTCCCCTGCCCGTCATGTACTCAGCCTGTGCTGACTTCCTGCCACCACTGTGTTTCTGAACAAGTTCAATTCCACCCTTCTCCCACAGATAACAATCAACTTCAACACCCAGACCTGACCCAGATATACAACCGTGTCATCTTGCCTCACCTCCAGCAGCCCCAGTGGGCTTGCCTTGCTTGGCAACGTGAACAGAGAAGCTGCTCCAACAACCTCCCAGTGCCACGAGATGGAGAAATGTCATTGAAACACAGAGTAATAGTTAGGAGACATATAAATACACAGGACAGTTAGCAAGGAATGTGATAACTACTGGAGTTTGGACCAAAACAGTTTCTGGCTGCCTTTTTTTTTTTTTCTTCTTAAATGGAGTGAATACAGGCTGAAAGAAGACAATTTTTATAAACAAGTAAAACCCTGAGCCTAAGATAAATGTTGTGATGTACACACTGTAGCTGTGATGAACTAGACATGGTGAGAAATGCAACATACTGAGAAAAAGACGAAAACTGTGATAAAAGTGTCACGATGCAAATTGTTTTACATTAACAATATTACACTACAAAGAAAGAAAGACAAATACTTTAATGCAGCAAGGGAAAAATAAAACAAAAGCTTCCCCTGCAGTTGCAAGATAAGTGTGCCACTTCGGCGCACGTTTCTCTGCGCATTGGGAGAAGCTTCCAGAGGGACCTTTTGATGAGAGAGACAGGCAGGTGCTAGGAGCAGACGCTCTTGGGGGCTTTCAGTGCAGAAAACAAGCCTTCACCCTCAAATAAAACGATGTCACTTTGCCTCGGGAGCCACTGGCGAGCGGGTCCCTACTGGACTGTGCTTCCTGGCTTCTCTAGTAAGACTCTATTGCCCGCTACATGGCACACTTCGAGCTGTGGAGAAAACACGCAAAGCCAGTGTCGGAAATGCATGCATCACTCCAGTATATGATTAATGGCAGAGAAGATATTAGTTGTGCTATTTTAACCCACCCAAATTGGATGATCCCCTGTTGCCTATCCATGGGGAAACAGAAATAAAAAAGGAAATGGATGACTAAGTTACAAGCCGAATAGTCTATCACCAATGACTAAAAAGGAAGCTCAGAGTGATAAACGGGCATGGATGCAATGGTGGTGCAGTTGGCACTCTCCTGAGGCTAGAAACTTCCGGAGAGCCCTGCTGCCAGCAACAGTCTGGCAGAGAGAAGTGGAGAGGATTGGTCCAGTGGCACTGCCGATTCCACAGCATCTCCGTGAGGAGCTTTTCCTTCAATCCCCAAGAAGAACCATCTGTAGCTGCTTGTTGGATCATGCTGGTTCCTCAGCTACCTTCCAACAAATAAATCTTTGTATTTTTTTGAAATAAAGGAAGGAGCTGATAAAGAGGAGGGAAATGCTGTGAGAAACAGGAGGTGCAACAATTTCCAAGCTACTCTTTGTGCTGTTCACAAACCAGAAGGACAATTTGCCCCCTGAAGATAAGGACGGTGGCAGCTGTCATGGTTTCGAAGCTTACTTCATGGCAGGTGTTAGGGGTCGCCTATAACCACTTCTGTGGCCCTGGGAAGCATATCTTGTTACTCCTATTTTTTTTTTCAGAGGAGGAAATTGAGGTTCAGAGAAGGAACGTGACCTCCTCAAGCTCAAACTTCTAGAAGTAAGGACGTAGACTGAAGTCCAAAGCCAATGCTCCTGACCAAGATATCCTATAGTCCTTTGACATCACAACCAGACTACTCATTACCACCCACAGACTCCTGTAGAGGGGCAAACAGCCACTGGGTCTGAAGGACAACAGCTTAGCAACTCAGTAAACTATGCCTTGAGCTTACTGGCTCACTCTTATGGATTCTCCTGTAGTCAATGCTGCATGAATAATAATAAAGGGTGCCACTTGGAGAATTATCATTAATACCAGGCAGAGGGCATGGAAAACATTTAAGAAAAACTGAATCCAACCCACTAAATAAGATGTTTTTCTTATTTACATCTATCTAACAACTGTACCCATGAGTTGCCAAGGAAAGAGCTCCCATCAACCCCAGGCAGGGGGCTCTACCTCAGGCCTCACAAGCAACACTGGCTGCTTTAAAGATCACACAGCAGTCAACATTTTATCAGCACTCCACAAACAAGTTAAGGTTTGGCTTAAATCTGAAGGTCTCTCTCCCTTTGGCATATTCTGGGATAATAGAACAAATGTCAAATCAGTACAAGATGGCATATTTACAAAATTGCACCCTGTTTTGCATAACCTAACGATGCAGCAGTTCTTACGGATTGAACGTTTCAAATCTGCTAGCAGAAGACTGCCAAATCTATGACTGTTTCATACACTTGCCAAAAGCCTATCAAATTTTGAGCAAAATGCAAAATAAATCTCCTCTACAAGTTAAATCAGCCCTTCTGTGTGTTCCAGGCTGCCCTCTCCTCTTGGCAGCAAGGCTCAGGACTGGGGCCCCACTCCTCCTGCCCTTCGGGCTTCTACTTCTCTGTTTATTCACAAGACAATCCCTTCTCCAGTCTATGTCCTATCATATTTATTGGTCAGCATTTGGTCTACTCTTCCCAAAGCTGTCCTTCAGTTCAGTAGATCTCAGAGGTCTCAGGAAATCCCTTCCTCCATCACTGTCTATCACCCTGGATCTCAGAGGTACCAGGAAATCCCTTCCCCCATCACGTCTATCTCCCCTGATGCCCTCTCCCCTTTACGGTAACCTCTTGGGAACCTTTCTGATCTTCATCATGTCCTCGTCGTTTCTTCTTTCCTGCCTCATATGCTGTCCTCTTCCTTTTCAAACCCTCTACATCTCTATGTTACTTAGTATTTCAGTGCCTCCATTTCCCTGTCAATAAAATGGTGGTAATCAGAATAATTATCCTAGAGTGTTCCAGGAATACTTGAAACTAATAGATATGTGTAAAGGTTCTAGAATAGAGTCTAGCTATACTAACACAATAAATAAATGGACATGTGAAGCTGGATGGGGGGGGGGTTGAAATGCTATGGTTCTGGCTCCTCCTCTTCCCAGAACCAGAACTTCCTTCTGGTTTCTGACATAGCTTCCCCGACTCTATGGCCACAATTTAGAAGATTCTAGTCTTTTTCATATATATTGGATTTGGATACTGTGTGATGTTCAAGTTTATGTTTTGTTATCCTTTAAAAATGTATCTCCTCAGTGGGTCCCCCCGCCCCCTTTCTCATCTATGAGGAGTAAACTTTTGAAGACATCAAACGCAGGACACTTTGAATGGGTGCATGAAAGTCTCTTACACATTAATTCTTTGTAGCTCTGACTGCAGATGGGCGTTGAGGAATTGTCCACCCACTGGTCAGGATCCTACTCCTTGAGGTGTGGCTACACTACACTGCGGCATGCTAGTGGCTACTGGGTGCAGTGTTACCTCCTTGCTTGTCCTATTTCATCACTTAAAGCTGTTGCCATTTCTGTCTGTCACTCATGAAGACTGTTGGTAGAGAAGACATGTCCTTAGAATTACAGTGCTCAATAGCTCAGACTTCTCCCCTCTCCTCAAGGAGAAGTCTGTGGGGCGAGGGGACTCTTCTATAGGACCCCTGTAGTCTTTAAAAGAGTTCCTGCTCTGTCATTTGGCCACAGGTGGGAGGTAATCTTCAGTTTATGGGGTCACTACAGGTATCACAGTATTGAGTCTAAGCCTCAGTCCCAGGACCCTTTAATCTTTATGGCTACTTTTAAAGCATAGGAAATAATATCCCTGCTGCAGGGAGTCAGCCATACAGGTGTTAGCTTTCATAAATGGTGGACATATTAGCTTGGAGCAGGGCACATGCTGACCTGGCTTCTCTTTTCTCAGTGGTAAAAAGGGCCCAGATTCACAAGTTGTGTTCTCTTGGAGGTTGAGTTCCTCTAAAGACCAGCTCATTTGTCCACTGGCACTGAATCCTCTCAGTTGTATTGAAAATTATAGTCTCTTCCGAACTCTATAATTCTGTGTCGATGGTTTCCTAGCTAAGAACATGAACTTACTTATTGCACAAACCCACACTTGTACATCCCTAACTCTGGATGTGCTAAGAGAGTCCTAACTAAATGAGAACTTTTTTTTTTTAAAACAAAATATTTTCTCGACACATGGAAATGCACAACGTAACAAAAACCTTTAAGGAATTGTTGAATTAGCTCTTTCATGTCTTTTCAAGGGCTAGGACAGGGAGAGAGAGAGAGAGAGAGAGAGAGAGAGAGAGAGAGAGAGAGAGAGAGAGAGAGAGAGAGAGCAAACCTGGGAAGGAAAAGAAGTAGACGATGGAGTCCATAGGGGCAGCTGGGGCCTTGGAGGAAAATAGAATGTTTGAATATATTCCTGCCAGAGACAAAAGCACAGGCTCATTTAAAAAACAAAGGAGGGCAGCTTTATTCTAAAGCCTGCTGTGCACCAAAAATAGGCACTTAGATTCAGTTCTCCACTCAGATTCAGAGCCCCACACAGATTCATTCCTCCCCGCTCAGAGGAAGCAATGAGCAAGGTGCAGGGGACAGTTCCGCTAATGCATTTGCCTGGCTCTCTCCTGCCCACCTTAGCTATCACCCTCCCAGATAATTCTTCTGACTAACACATTGGGAACCTTTAGCTCCCTGGTACTGGCAGTTTTAATGTGTCCATTGCCAGCAATGAATTTCATGCCAAGAAAACCCGACTCCTGGCGTGGAAGGATTAAACAGTCCTCGGGTGCCATCTGTGCAGCGAAGAGAGAGAGTGACTTTGTGCACCCAATGTGCGTGTGTTGCCATTGGCAGGAGGAAGTGACTTCTATTTACATGACTACCTCATACAGGGAACACCTAAGGGGAGAGATGAAAATGGCCACCACCGTGGGGGGTAGAACTAGGGGAAGGGAGGATTGGTGTCGGAAAGAGGAGCCTGTAGAAAAGGCTGAAAGAGGAAACATGAAAAGGCAGATTCTAACTTCCATCCTATAATATCATTGAGAGAGCTGATTCAGGGACGCTAAAGGATGGTACCTGTTCTGAGGAAGCAAGGCAGGTTGTCGTGACCTCCTTTGGTATCAGGGTTTGAACTTAACCCTGTGCCTCAGGCCTTGTTGGCTCTTCAAATTGGGGTTTTCTAAAATGAATGCTTTGGCTTCCCATCCACCATTCCCTAGAGCCAGACATTAGAATCCTAGGCAGTGTAGCTCTGAGTTTACAAGGACTTTCAGCACTTTGACTTAGCCAAGAGAACTTTCTTTCAGGTTAGATAATTAAGAAGAAAAAGTCAAGTACCAAAATACTGTATCACAGTATTTTCCTTTAAAACTTTTTTTAATTGAATTAAGATAAATTGTAGATTGATGGTTCATAGAAAGAGCCCCAAGGAGTGAAATGTTCAAGATATGTAGGGTTGACTATGGATATTGGGGGCGAGGTGGGGGGGTGGGGAGCGGACAATCCAGTGCAGAGTAACTACTAACTCAAGGTAGATTAAGATGAGAGTTAAGAGTCATACAAAGAAGGTAACAATGTTTAAAACATGGATGTGCAGTTAATGTGCTAGCAAGGTGTGAAATAGACTGGATTCTGGGAAGACACCGCAAGAGCTTACAAACTGGGCTCCTATTATAAAGGGAGCTAGCTCATTTGCCAGCAGCATTGTAGTTATGAATAAGGTAAATAATGCCTAAAGCCGATTACAGCATGTGGAATAAAAAGAGTGGAAAGAATGGAGTATGTGGTGTCAGATGAGACCCCGGGTCCAAACAGGAATAGCCTGATTATGAGGCTTCTTAGTATGTAAAGATGTCTAGTGTGCCATCTTACTTTGCGGGTTGTTACTTTTCTAGTATGTCTCAGAAACATATATAAAAACATGCAGGTACTAACAGAATGGGTCCCCATGTACATATGTACATAAGCTTGCTAATTAAGTTGAAAGTAGCTGGTAAAGGTAAATTACACACACACACACACACACACACACACATATCTTGCAAAGGAAAAAGCTTGAATTTATTATCTTGATCAGATGGCTTCAGACTCTATTGTGATAATGATGTCACCTTATAAAAATGTACTGCCCAGATCTATGCCTTAAGAGTCAGAACACAGTGAAAATTTTGTGTTGACATTGTTCTTGTTTTTCTTTATTTTTAATGCATTCTCTCAAGGAGAGTTTTGGACATCTTCAGAAAAATGGAAATGTCAGAGATGATTTTCCTGGTTATCGAAAAGTTCTAGTTTACAAGTTGGTGGTGTTTTTTTCTTTGTTTGTTTGTTTGTTTGTTTTGTTTTTTTCCTTCTCTCAACTGACATGGCCAACAGAACTAGGAAAGTTTTGAAAATGTCAAAGTGGCACTGGTCCATACAGCTGCATCAGGGTGTCATCAACAAGGGGTATAATCTGGCTTTGCTGTGGCCTCTACAATAGCACTGACAAGTGTGGCAGCGGCCAGGTCCCAGTTCAAATACTGCAGCTTCCCTGGGGAGCAAGTTGCCCACTGCTTCTCCCACTGTTGAAAGCTCTTTTAGAAACTGACGGACAGGGCTCTCAGGTTCTACTCAGTTACAGCTGCTGCCTCACCTGCTTTATGCTAATCCCGTGTTAAAAATCTACACGGTTGGCTATGAGTAAGAAAATTGTAGGCAGGCATTTACCTTTTCATTATTATAATAACATAAGAATTTTAATATCTTGCTAAAGGCTTGAAGAATCTTCTGGGTCCTAAAAGGAATGTGTTGAATTTGACATGTTTTCTAAACTGAATTTTTTATAATTAAAGTAATTATCTGATGTTGCTTTGTATTTCCAAATGAATGCATATTGTGACCTATATAGCATATGATAAAGACTGTAATTATGCAAAATATAGTAGGGGAAGCTATTGGAGTATCTCTAAACCACCTGTGTTATTTCTTTTTAACAAGAATTTTGTTGGAAATAATATTTTTTTTCTAAAATAGATACAATGAAGACGTTCTTAGCCCATTAAACACAGCTATAAGATTGGGACAGCTCTCTCTCTCTCTCTCTCTCTCTCTCTCTCTCTCTCTCTCTCTCTCTCTCTCTCTCTCTCCTCTCTCTCTCATTTCTCTCTCTCTCTCTCTCTCTCTCTCTCTCTCTCCCTCCCTCTCTCTCTCATTCTCTCTCTCTCTCTCTCTCTCTCTCTCTCTCTCTCTCTCTCTCTCTCTCATTCTCTCTCTCTCTCTCTCTCTTACCTTGTAATGGCCAAGGTTGTCTTCTGGAGTGGGAAGGCCCATGTAGCGCTCTGTGTACACTGAGTCTGACAGGAAAAGAGAAAAGAGGCTCAACTCTTCCAATAACATTTCTTATGCACATCTGCTGCATCACTTTACCTGTCCTCCTGTGCCTTCACTAGGATGTTCTCTCCCCCAGCCAGCCTCTGCTAATGAAACCTGAGATGCTGTCAGGCAGAGTGCACACTCACACTCTCGACTTCTCTGTAGCACTGACCCATTTGCACTCAGCCCTCAGGATCAGGGCAGTAGACGTACAAACCAGACAGCTTAAAACACAATCAGCAATTGACCTGCAGAAAAGTCCAACGTGCAGAAAGATCTACTCAATGAAAGTCATCTAGTGCCTCGGTTGTCTTGAAAGCTGAAGAACCAGACAAACACATGCCTCGTGCTATGGTAATCTATCTCCTTCTGGGAATTCCTAACAATGATCAATTACTAGTGATTTGCTTAAACTTTATATTTTGGGTAGGTTGAGATTCACTCTGATGAAAGGAAAGAATTAACAGTCCATATTGACATAGCTGCTTCATCATAATTCATGTTAAACATTTGTTTTCCCTCACTTTATGGGGAGGTCTCAAGTTTTGTGCTGTAACACATGAGCACTGTGAACAGATTATATTAATATCTGTCTGCTGAACTGACATAAGCTCTTTTATATATAAATATGGTGGAATAACAGGTTGCACAATTGGTTTGGCTATTTTGGGTAATTAAACATAATTTTACACAATTAAAAAAATGAAGTCCTATATTATATATTACCTAAAACTTCACTAATGGAATTTGTTGTGTAACTAATTTCATTATTTCTGTTTTGTAACTATCAGTGTTTATTCATTGTACAAATTGGTGAATTTAATAAAGATATTCCATCCCAGTACATCCTGTACTGTGCCTACATTCAGCCCGTCTCCCTTCCTGTTCCCTTCAGATTACATGCTTGTCTCCTTGGCTTTTCTAGATAGTTCCTTCTACTCTTATATCATATGCATGTTCCTTTATATGTTAATGTCAATTCCGGGTTTCACATATAAAGAAAAACAGGTGATATTTGTCTTTCTGAATCTGGTTTCTTTCCCTTTATATGATGTTTTAAAAGCTGTCACCCTTAAATGGCCAGATAGCAGTAAATAAGTATAAAAATCATGTATTGTATCTGTACTTGACTGTCAGTGGATTGGATGAGCATTTTGACATTAAGTCTATGAATTCTTTAAGTTAATTCTTCTATTGACTAAATTCAACAACTTAGTGACCGAGGCTTAGACTGAAAGCACCACTGAGGAGAGTTTGCTTTTCCACTGTTACCTCCCTCTCCTACTAAATGAGCAATAGTAATATCTACTATTTCACTTAAAAATGAATACAGGCTATATAATTTTATCTATGTAGAGAATATCCCTATGAAAATATAGTATCTTAAAGGACACTTAAATGTAAAAGATAATAAATTTTTCATGTGAATTTTAACTTGAAAAATCAAATATTAACAACTTAGCTTGCATATTTCATAGGGGGAAAACAGGCCTTGAGAGCAAAATAAAAATTTCCCCAACATCTATTCCATAGCCTTCAATCTGCTTGTCTTAGAACATAATGCCACTTTCTTATCTATACTAACTATATTTACATGTGTATTAAGATCTGAAAATTTTAAAAATATGATTTTTTAAAATATGCATAGCTACATAATGTAGCTGTGAAATTTTAGAGCAATGTCTTGAAACACCTTCTACATATTCTTTGTTTGCAGTTTTGAATAAAATTGTTTAAATTTACACATATATTCAAAGCTCTCTTTCATTGCTGGGTATTAGGCCATGCGCATGAACTTGTTTTCGACAAGTCTGCAACCTCACAAAGGCTATTTTATTATTTGATTGACCACCAGAGGTCTCCAGAAACAAACCATCCAACCAAACAATTAATTCAAAACAAAAGTATCACATGAAAACAACTCCATTGTGTGCAAGTTAAATTGTAACTGCACTTGCCAAGTTTTCAACGAAAAGATAGTGATATTTTGCACATTGGCTTCTCTTAACTTGGAGAGATTTTCAAAGAGGGATTTTCATGGGACTAGTACTGCCGTATATTGGGGCATAAATATGAACGAGCATATTCCTTATCAACAATTCCGTTCTTACACTGCTACAGAAAGAACTTCAGTGAAGTCAAAGAAGGTTCGAGAAAATACGGCATCCCCTTCCTAGCCCTCCTTGTTCACTTCTGCTTAGTCTTGCCTTGGGCATTTTATTCTCAGAAGAATGATGCCGTATGGTCTATCTCATGATGAAGATGATATGCTAGTAGTAAAAGACAGTATGAAAGCAAATCCTCCTGGAAATCATCTGTTCCTGTCTCCTCTTCCTCTAACGGCCAACTCATATTTGATCTTCACTCAGAGAGAAAAAGATACATTCTTCCTTTCCTCTGTTAATATGTGAAGTCCCAAATCAAATTTGAATAAAGATAAAGAAACAGTTATTTGAGAAATGTAGCACTGGCGCTGTTTAAAATTCTGGAAACAGGATTTGTTGATAAGAAATTAGATGTGCAGGTTACACACAATAGCACTCAGGCTGGAATAACAGCAGAGTGACTGAGAACATTTTAAACGTCTCTGCAAAGAGCCACAGAAAGAAAGCAGCCTATTATTTTTCCATAGAAACACAGAAAACTAAAAAAAGGAATGGCTTTCGCACTAGAATGTTAAGGTCAACACTTAATAGTTCATTGCATACAACAGCAGTTACATACCATAGTACTCCCACCGTGACACGGGTGCCACGGCTATTCCGCACTTGAACACGCCACTTCCCGATCCCAGGACCATTGAGGTTACATACCCTCCATATGACTAGGGAATGGAAACAGTTATTTTTATGGAGGTAAAGGAATAAGGACATATGGTAAGCGAATCGCGGTTTCCACATTTCTCACATCTTTATATACTGTGCCTCTTTAGAGATAGAAAGCATGCTATAGGAGGCTTAAATTGGCTTTAATTGGGCAGTATCTAAAGAATATCCTTTCAGAGTCCTGGTCCTTTCTCATAAACATAAGAAAACAATCATGGGACATTAGGTGACCATATACAAACTAAAGAAGGTAACACACAAAACAATAAGCACAAAAAAGTTTTGCTGATTAATGAGATCTTTTTCCATGCCTTCTCCTCTTCCCTTCTCATCTCTTCTTCTCTACTCACCCCCTCCCTCCTTCCCCCTCTTGCTCCAGCCTCTTTATCTCATCATAATAAACTGGAGGGCACATCCAGCTCAGTAGCTGTTCAAGAAGCCTGCTGCTCAGAGGCCCGAGACTGGATAGACATGATTTTTCATCTCCAAATATTTACATGCAAAAGGTAAATCAACCTCCACTCTGTTATATTCACTAAGGAGTGCATCCAAATTCATGAGTCAAAAAAGCAAAAACAAAAAAAACAACAACAATAACAACAAAACTACTCACCCAGCCCCAAATTGCAATTCGCTTGCTGTCCACAAATCCCATTTTTAAAAATTGTCTAGAATACATGAAAGAAGTTCACAAATCAGTTTTCCACTGTGTATAGAAAAACTAAGCTAGCTACACAAATGCAAAAAAAAAAAAAAAAAAAGCCTGACACTTGTTATCTCCTTCATTTTATTACAAAGAAGAGCCAGTGCCAGCAATGAAAAACACCTGAGGTAAACGTCTATCGCGCTAACATCAGAACTATGTGAACAAGGTTTGAGTTTATTTGCGTCCATAAAAATTCTGTGTGTGTGTGTGTGTGTGGTGTGTGTGTGTGTGTGCGTGTGCGTGCATGATTCACAGAAAACAAATCCTGGCAGTTTTTTTTCACAGCTTTATATAAAAATTTGCAGCCCAGATGCACTTTTCTTTACATAATTGAATTTAAATCTCTCCAGATGTTTTTCAACTTGGAAGTGACTACCCTTGCAATAAAGTAGACAAGGACATGGAGGACACCCGAGTGGGGCTAAGGACCATCTCTGCACTCTTCCCTGAGAAGTTAAACACAACCGCCTAAATCCCATCCTGCGCTGGGCATTGGTTAGCTAGCTCAGCGCCGTTAAATGAAAGTATATTTTCTTTGATAGATTAAGAAACATCTTTGCCACCAAACTGTGTCAGGAGTTGAAATCCAGGCAAACGACCTTGTTTTATGCATCTATTTTTATAATCATGCCCTTACATCAAAAGCCAATTCTTTTTACTTAAGGAAGTCTAGAAAATAGAGTTTGTAATTGTGAGGTGTCTGGGAGGTGTGGAGGTCTTTGATCTGGTGGACAGATAATTCTCTTTTCAGTTGGTGATGCATGTCCAAGGCTGCAGAGTCAAGTGGTACCAGAGCAAATTAAGAGTACTTTTTCAACACTTCTTGTCAATCTCTGTAAACAGGGAGGATGTATACGCAGGGGCTGAGTCATGACTGCACAAGGGATACATACGCCTTTACAAAGTCAAACTATGTGCTGTCACGGGGCTTTTGGTCATTTTCCTGTCTGAAGAGATAAATGAATTAAAATGTTTCCTTTTCCTGAATTCCACAAAAAAAAAAAAAAAAAAAAAAAAAAACCACGTGAGTTTGTACTTGATTTTGAATTTCATACAAACACTGGTGCCTGGCTTCTTTCATGCACTATTTTGAGATTCACCTGCGCTGCTGTATTCAGTTCATTTTAGTTGCTGTAACAGTGCCCCCACTGTACAGGTAACACTACATGTCACTATTGTCTTAAACTGTGATTTTATTTTATAAATATTGAATTTGGTGATTTTGGCACTTTTAAAGCTTAGATTCATGAGGTTATGGAAGCCATAGCCTCCTCTCACAGAAAGATGACCAGTTTTTCTAGATAAACATTTATTTTTTTACAACAGAAAAGCCTCCAATTTACCCTTTCTGTAACCTAAAATTCCTTTTACATTTTAAAGAAAGTGGTCAGTAATTAACTTTGGCATAAGGGAATTTCATTCAGTTAGGAATACTTATCTAACGTCTTCTCTTTTCACTGGTTATTTTTTCCTTAAAGGAGTTTTTATGATCATTCCTGGATCGTCCTGCATTTCTCAGTCTGTGATTTTACAACATGGTCTCAAACCGCCCATTTCTTAGAGGGTCTTCAAACACCTATCAGGTTGGTTGGGAACCTACAGGTTACAGAACTCATTTAGCGCTGGGTGCAGTTGAACAAAAGCGTGTGGATGGACTGGGTTCTAATCCTACTTCATCCTGACAAGTTCTGCTTCTTTACTTGAAATACAGGGTGAGAATGTCCCCTCCCAGGGCTGGTCTGCCGCAAGCCCTGTGCCTCTCGTAGTGTCCACCTCTCTTGTGGGAAGGCCAGAGTGGAGACGGTGTTCATATTTAATGAAGCCCTTATAAATTGTGAGTCATGACAGTTGTGCCCCCAAACTTTCCAAAAATAGAAGAGTCGCCTTCATCCTATCTGGGCTGTAGGAGCCCCTTCCTGAGCCTCATTAGCCCTTACTTGTTACAAGGTTTGTGGACACTCAGCTTCTCCACCATGTAGTTTTGACTCTAAGGGAAGAGCCCAACCACTTAGGCGGAGGCTCACCTAGTATCATAGTTACATTGAACTTTCAATTTGAATGTACTGAGAAGTGGCTGGAGGATTATTAAAGAGCAGCCTTGCATGTGTTGATGGGAAAATCACTAACAGGGGAACACCCACCCCAAATGTGAACAATGCCAGCTCTGAATGGAAACAACGCCTTCTCACCAGCCGGGTGCAGAGGTAATAGAAATAGGAAGGAGAGAAAGCTCTCGCTACTGTCCCAACAGGAAAGTAGGCTTACCACAGTTTTGCTGCCATAATTTGCTCCCACACCATGGGCCCTGGAAGCAACAGAGCCAAGGACTCTACGGACTGGAATCTCTGAAACCATGGCTCTAGAATAAATGATTCCTCCTTTTAAGTTGGTGAGTCGTGTACTTTATAATCGCAATGAAAATCTCACTGACATTGAATATTGGTACCAAGAGATAGGGTCATTGCTGTGTGGGCCTCACAGTTCAGAATCCTTTGGAAGAGAAATTTAGAAAAGTTGATCTGAAGAAACCAGCTAGAATGCTGCAAGCAGAGGTTAGTGAGTGGTCATGATAGGAGCTTAGAAAACCAGAGTGCTGATAGGAAGGCAGGCAGCAGCAAATACTGCTGTGCCTAAGGAATCAGATAGGGAAAGGGACTGGATTAACAATTGGATCAAAGGTCATTGTAGTAAAGGATTTATCTCACTTTTTCCCATTCCCTAAGACCTTGTGAATGGCTGGGTTTAATGGTGAAAGACTATCTATCTATCTATCTATCTATCTATCTATCTATCTATCTATCTATCTAGGTTTTTCAAGACAGGGTTTCTCTGTGTAGCCCTGGCTGTCTTGGACTCACATTGTAGACCAGGCTGGCCTTGAACTCACAGGGATCTACCTGCCTCTGCTTCCCGAATGCTGGGATTAAAGGTGAGTGCTACCACCGCCTGGCTGGAGAAAGACTAATTTATTTGAGGGAGGAAATTTCATGGCTACCTAGCATTCCATGTACGGCATAATAATTGCCCTTTGCTTTCGGACAACTTTAAAGTGAAAATTGTCAGCAAAGCACACCAGAGAAAGGGCTGAAAACACTGTAGTCTGTCCTAAGCAATTGACCCAAGAAGAATGCATTGGACTCTCTCAAACTAAGATTTCAAATGAGTCCTTCCTCTTGGAAGCTGCCTCTACAGATGTTTTATCACAGCACCGGAAAGTTTCACTAACAGGCCCACTCACTCCTCATTTTATCTATGTGTTTCCTGGGTCTGAGTCTCCACTCTCAGATGAGAGTAGTGTATATGTCAACTTTCTTTCCCAAGTCATAGACAAAGAAACTTAGGAGATGCCTTTCTAAAACTTCATATAATCTATAATTACTGATATATATATATATATATTCTGCACTGAAAACTTGCAGGTGTGGCCAGGCAGTGGTGGCACATGCTATTAATCCCAGCAGAGGCAGTTGGATCTCTGTGAGTTCGAGGCCAGCCTGGTCTACAAAGGGAGTTCCAGGAAAGCCAGAGCTGTTACACAGAGGAACCCTGTCTCGAAAAACCAAAAACCAGAACAAAATAAAACAAAACGGAAAAAAACCCCGCAGGGGTGAAAGATTACAGGTTCTACCCCAAGAACATTCACATTCTTCCCATTTTACAAACAAATAAAAGATCAATCAATCAATTAATAAAAAGAGAAAGCCAGTGAGGTTTGAATTCTTGTCCCAGTTTCTTACCTGGCTGCTTCAATTTGATCTTCAACTTCCAGTGTCCCCAGTCTTCTGTTGATTGCATGCATGATCTTATCTCCTTGGTAACCACTTCCTCTGCCATCAAAGCTAGCTACTATGATGTTTTCTGTACTTGCAAGGTATGTGGCCCAGTTGAGTCTGAAGGCGGCGTCTGCTTTTTGACTACAGGGACCTGCATATCTGTGAAAAGTTCCACCTTGTAAGACTATTATTTTCTCAAATTAACTAAAGAACACATCCATTATTCTCCCGTGAGCCAGGTATATGCATCTTTCTCAATCATGAGCCTGAAAAAATCATAGTAACCACTTAGTTATCAAGAACTGGTCCTTTAATTTGGCAACATGACCATTATGACTGTGTGTTTTCTTTAAATGCAGTCCTAAGTTTTATGTTTGAACACTATTGTCAAACACATTCTACATTTTAAGTACTGTGTAACCTTAGAAATAGAAAATGCAATTCATCAAATAGTGGAGATAGGGGAAATTGCCTTGTAAAAATAGCAATGTCAATTAGTGTAGCTTTCCATACTAGTCTATCCCTTTATTTCCTAGGTTGTGGGTTCCTAAAGGACTCTAGCCAGAGTGTCACATGCTTCACATTTTCCCAAGGATCTTGCATAGTGTTGCTCACATTGAGCCTCTAAACCATGGTAGAAAGGACCATAGTAAGAAGGAATGCTAGGACTTAAAACCTTAAGGATTAAAAAAATATATATAAACTTGATATGGGAAATAGGTATGCTGTTCAGCCATTTTAACATCCTTGTATTTGCGATCTTTACAGCCTACAACCTACCACACATGTAGCCATATGTATAACTTTATCACATCCCCTGTGTGCTAGGAGATGAACCCCATAGCTCATTGCTTCTTATTTAAATGTCATCTCTGCATAGTCTACATGACTCCTGGATACGTGCAGATCTTCTCTAATAATAGTTCCCGCCCAATTCATCTCTTTCCTACACATTGGCTCTTTCAGCCCCACAAAAAACAAACAAACAAACAAACAAACAAAAAAACAGGCAAGTCCTGCCTGCATACATGCCTCTCCTAACACTTTCTTGCCTTTTTTTTTTTTTTAGAGATAAAAGTTAAAAGTACTTTGATTTAAACAAAATATCACAAAATTTTAACTTAGAACTACATGTTGTAGCATTCTCAATTTAAATGAATGCATTCATCTATGAGTAAACATATTTTTATAACATGAAACTCCTTGGCCCTGTCAAGGATTGAGAAACTGGGAGGTTAACTTGTCTCTTGCTTGATAAGATGTCCAGAAGGAAGGATGAAGGTGAGGACCTAAAAACACCAGTGGGACTTCTGTAAACTCCAGGGAAGCAAAGCAAACAGTAACATTACGACTGAGAGAAGTGTCTATCTTGTCTTTTAAGTTGGGAGAAAACACAGGATGGAATTTGTAGGTATAAAATGGGAGGAGAAAACAGTGACCGATGACGCAGTAAAGAAGAGAAGCATTGGCTCTATAGTTCATTAATCTGCACCCACCGAGAAATGCGGCAGCTGAGTGCTGGATTACCCTCTCTTGGATACTTACACATCTAACAGTAGAGGGTATTGCTTGGATTTATCAAAATGAGGAGGCAAGATCATCTGATACCAAAATCCTAAACAAACAGAAAGATCAGTGAATTAAAAATAGTGACTAGTGTGAGATTTCATTCCTTATTTTTCAGTAATGTCACGTCTAGAGTTTACCAGTTTCTTAAGTTAGATAGCTCACGTTTTAAAGATATAAGAAACACTCTGGTTGGATCACAAATGCTAGTTCCTCTGCAGTAGAACAATGAAGTTGTTTCTAATACAGCCGTGAAGTCCACTGGTGCCTTGTAAAATACAAGTGCATTTTAGGATTCCTAATGTTTTGTTTTTATGCGTCTGTTCTTTGGCACCCAAGCTACTTCTCTAGCTTGTTTATGTGCTAAATTTTCCTCCCAAATGTTTTCCTCTTCTTGAATTTCCTTGAAGCTGTTTAGAATTTGTAGTTGGCCATAACTCTCTTTTAAAATTCTGACTTAATAGCATTTTTATAATTCCTATTGCCATCCCGGACCACAAAGCAGAGTCCCATTTTCAGCTCAGGATTTCACAGAATGAAGTCGGCTTCTGTGGAATAAACTGCTGTGTACATTCTGTATGCTCTCCCTAGGGTCCGTTAAAATTCTTGTGCTTGATTTAACAACAGTTTAATAAAAAAAAATTTATCTCAAAATAATGAGTCTGTTTTCTTTGCTCTCAAAGTAAATAAGACTAATAAATCTAATCAGAGTTCTACATTTTCAGGAGGATTTAAACTGCAGGTTCAAAAATATCCTGATCTCTAGAGGTGTTTCCTACATTTACTTTCCTTTTTGTTTCTCGATTGCTTTTCTAATGATTTTTGGTTAAAGAGAAAAGACAGATTCAATAGCCAAATGTTTATATAGATAGGCTTATTGCCAATTTGTGTTGACTAATTGTTTTGTGCTTCTTATTCAGTGTGTCCATAAGAATAAATATAGCTTCCTATTATAATTTTAATCAAATATCAAACTATTAGCCAAATTGATATTTTTAATGTGTACACCCATCACTATTTAATCTCTCTCTTGTCTGGCCAGTACTAGTTGATTAGAAGGGGTTTCTAACTCCATATTTCTATAAATATACAGTTTTTCTATGAGGAGGGGTTCTTTCTGGTTCCAGGATCTCACTTCCCAATTCTCTTCTCTCAGGCCGTCTCTCAGCCCCCTTTTCCTGTAGTGCAAATGACTTTAACCGAATGGGTCCCAACCTCCTGTTATGTCAAGTGCCTCCTGCAATCTCTATGAAAATTCCCTTTTAACCATGTGGCCTCCCTGGCCCCAAACGCCAAGGACTCCCACTGTGTGCCCACTGAAATAGAGTGACATCTCCATATGTACTGCAGAACTCCGCACCAGGCTGTCCAAATGAGCTTTTTACATTCAAGATGCCTCAGGGACAGGGAGCAGTGGCACCCCCGCTGGGTCGGAAGGTGCTTGTTAGCGCGGACCCTGGTGACTCACACACCCTTTGAACAGCATGCTAACACTGTTATTCTGCCGAAGCGGGCTCTGCTTTCCAGGGCTGTCCTACCGTTTACAATGACAGGAGTTGAGTATTTTTTCCATTTCCTTTTTTTTTTTTTAATTGCTTTTATTAGTTGAGGTTATGTGTATATGGGTCTCTGCGTGCAGGTTTGTGCAAATAAGAGCAGGTGGGAATGCAGAACAGGGTGTTGGAATCTCGAGCTGAAGGTACGCGTAGTTTGTAAGCCACTGGATATAGGTGTTGGGAACCAAACCCAGGTCCCTCGCAAAAGCAGTAACAGCTCACAACTGCTGAGCCAGCTCTTCAGCTCCATATTTTCCATTATGCTAACTTTAAAACTTTAAAAAAAAAAAACGAGACTCTATCAATTATGATGTTTTTCTTCCTTTCCCATAAATTGTTATTTCTTTCTTGTTGTTGTTGTTTGCTTTTGTTTTTCGAGACAGGGTTTCTCTGTGTCGCCTTGGCTGTCCTAGACTCACTTTGTGTACCAAGCTGGCCTCAAACTCACATCAATCCACCTCCCTCTGCCTCCTGAGTGGCGAGATTAAAGGTGTACACCACCACACTCAGCAAATTGTTATTTCCTAGTGGGAGAAGAAACTGAACAGAAGCAACCATTTCAAGTTTAAATAAACAGATTATTCTTAATGGTCCCTGGGTGTAATCCATGCTTATGCCATGACCCTGACCTGAGCTTACTAGGAAATAACAACTCCCCCCCCCCATTGAAGTTTAAACATTTTAGAAACAAACTTGAATTGTTAATGTAACCATCTTGGGTATTTTCTAACTCTGTAGTTCACAGATGCACCGTATCTGGTGTGATCTGACTTTGCCATGTCTTTACTGTGAGAGCTTACTAGTTGCCTAGAGTTACCAACTGGATGAACTGACGCGTCTATAGTGCATTTCCCACAAACGCTGCCCTGACAAGACAAAACATTCCTGGATGTAGTTTACTATCATAAGACACACAAAAAAAAGCAAAAAGTAGTAGTTGCCATGATAGAATGTTTCGTGGCAAAAAAAATAACCTTCTTAATTAGACTTACGCAACACAAAGCACATGTTTTCAGACCAAATTGACACATTATTTATATTTTATTGCTGTTTCCATGAAAAATACTATTCCAAAAGAAGTTTGACTTACTCGTTTCATTCAAAACAATGAAGTCCAATTTTTTTGAAGGCATTTGGACATTCTGTAACGTTTTATCCAAAGCAGAATTGTCTTCCAGAACTCGTAGCTCTAAACAAATATATGAAACAGAAATAATTCATGTCAGTGCCAAGAAGTTGGATCATGTGATGCAATAGTGAGCAAGGGTGCAGTGCAGCAACGGGGCTGTGCATACTTCAGGCAGGACAGCTTGTGTTCACCTCGGGGTGAAGACACTAAAGCCGAGGGAAATTTTTCATGCTACTCCAGTTCACCTGTGCTTTCACCCAAGCCAGTGGAAGGGGAGCTATAATAAAATACCTTTATCATCGGCGCTGCGATGCAGAGTGTAGAGGGGCAGACCGGGGCCTGTGGATGTAATCAGCGAAAAATGTGCTTCAGATGAGAATACCGGGCCTGAATGAGCTTTCAAACAGCAGCTCTTACTGTTTGACAGAGCACAAACCAGCTTTGCAGTGCAGATATGAAGCTCAGCTGCTTCCTCCTCACTCCCACTTTCTTTTTCCTTAAAAAATAGCTGCAATCGAGTGAAGGATGCTTTCCTGGAAAGGCGCGGGGCCTCGGGTAAAGAGGGTAGGAAATGGTCCTCTGTCCCGCGGGACATATTGGGCAGGTTACCATCTCCGTAGCCTAACACTTCCTCATCAGAGAGCGGAAATGACAGCTTAACCTTTCCCATTCTCTGTCTGCTACCTCCTACTGACCATAACCGCCTCTCAGGCCCTGTATTCCTCGGAGAGTGAGTGGGCAGCACTCTGGAACCAGATTCACCTGAAGGAGGCGAGTGCCCACACCGGGCCCCCTCTCAGGAGAGTCTGGGAGCCAGGAGACACATCTGCAATGCTTCTTCCCTTGGATAAGCAGTTTCTTTCTGGCATGCAAAAGTGTTTTTCTCACAAGCCAATCTCCTCACTATTTATCCCAAGTGTGGTAGCTGTGGAGTGGAAGGTAATGTATAGCAAGCTATCTTGTGAGCTGTTTAATTGTGAGGCATTTAAATGAGAGATTTAGTTTTTATATTTGCTTGAAAACTACAGTGAAGGCACTGCTAGATCTCGGCTTGAGTCCTGGCTGACTTGCTTGACAAGTTAGGCCAATGTATCTGTACGCCAATATCCTTTCCTATAAAGTGAGGATAATATGTGCTTTGAAGAGTTTTATTAAGGTTTCAATGAGATGCCAAATATTAAGCTGTTAGCACAGTGCCTAGTATAAAGCACGTACCCAAGAGATGACGGCAAAATTCAGCCATAGTAAAGAACACTAAAGAAACGCATCTCGTAGTAAATGAAATACACCAGTGAGAACAGAACGGGATTAGTTTGAAGTCCCCTTTTGCGACTGACGATGGTTTATAGAACAACTAGATCCTCTCTCTTGTTTTGAGAAGCACCCCGGCACAGCATCAGAATGGGGTTTTTAGGAGAGGTTCCTCAGAGTACTCTGAACTTACATTGTGACTTGCATCTGCCCTTGTGCCTTCCCTTGCTCCGGCTTCTTGAGTTGTAATAAATATTAACAGTGGCAATATCAACAGGAGACAGAGCAGAGAGCGTTCTGGTTAACAGACACCACTCACAGTTTGTTATTAACTTAAGGGGCAGATGCGTAAAATAATCATTTATAACCTGTAACATGTGGGTGTTTAAGAAGGAATTCAGGGAGGATTAAACACCCCATAATATGTTAATGTAGAAAAAGACTGAGGTGTCTTCAAGGGCTCCTAAGGTTTGCAAAGGAAAAACGGCTGAGCAGGTAAAAAAAGACTAGGTTCTGGGAGGAAACCCTGGGGCCTCCTGCCCCTCAGAGCTGTAGGCACAGGAGCTTCCACAGGCCAGTCATTAGCTCTTCTTCACAGCCAGTGCAAACTTACCCCGACATATCAGCTGATAGTATTTTGCCTCTTTACTAAATGACACCGAATAATACTGACATCTTTCTGGATTGAGGTCACAGCTGAGGCACTTCACATTTCTGTGGTCAGTAAGCTGAATTCTGTAAAGCCAACAGTGGAATTAGCTGCTTCGTCAGAAACTGTGGGAAAGGAGGAAACCGAGGAATGCCATGCTCTGGCTTCGGGGGAAACAGACTGCTGGGTTCTCTCTCTCTTCATCATAAAACACAGATACTAATTCACAATAACCTCCACCCCCCACTGTTAGGAAATGCCAGTAAACACCTTATAAAGTCATTGGTTTGGTCACGTACGCATGATAAGTGAAGTCATCAAAGTACTTATAACAATTCAAGTGTAGTATTACTTAGGACAAGGCAGAGAGAGGCAGAGGGGGAGGGGGAGAGAGAGAGAGCACAAGAATAGTGTCAGTGAATACCAATGACGTCAGCATCCTGACAGTGCTCTTACTTATAAAGATTTCTTCCTCCTGGCATCTCTTTATGTTCATTACTAATGTAGTATCTGAGAAGAAAACAAAGGTTATAGGTCTTAAATATGTTTTACAACAATGTTACAAACACCCGCCGATCTCCAACCCCAGGCAGGCACACAGGCACACTTGTCTGTACTGCGTGAGTGTGCTGCGCTCTGGCCACACTTGCTGCTCTGTCCCTCCACCCCTGCCCCAGGAGCCATCGTCATCCATTACCTCTACCCAGGACACTCCCTTTAAACTGTCTGGAATGTAGGAATCCTGAGAGTTGTTTCTGAGCTGAAGTGTTAAGCAAGAACTCAGAAGAGCAGAAGAGTGCTTGTATTAAATATATATGCTGGACAGCTAGTTTGAAATTGAGAACCTCCCCGCCCCAAGTACCAATCCTGTTTCCCGTCTTTTCTGTTTTATAACATGGGCTGCATTGGACATAGGGGGTTCATATTCCAGAGAGTGGCAGAGACTTTTCTGCAAAATCTTCAGAAACTACTCTGGGCAATGGCAAAATTCCTCTGTGATGAGGCCAATACATGAGGAGCCCAAGATCTTAATGGAAAGAAAAATGCCTTTTGCTGACAGCTCATGTATGCTGTTAGTAGACGCTTAGAGCAAAGCTTTCCATATTCTCAAGAGCAGGGCTGAGCCACCCGCAGATAAAATTGCCTTTCTCAGCCTTTCGGAAAGCCCATGGCAGGCTGAAGCTAACAGAAGGCCAGGATGCCCGTGCCACAGTCCAGGGCCTTCCAGAGAGATTGCAGCCTCTCCAGTGCAAAGCAGGTAAAACCAAGAGGTAGAACCGCTCGGTGGCATGGTATCAAATCTGCTGAGCGTATGTGAAAATCATTAAGGCTTCCGTATGTTAAAAAAGAAAAAAAAAGGGATTGAACACATTCCAAATCAACTACTCTTTGTGGGAGCTTTTCCTGCGTTGCTGTGAGAGGGCGTGATTATAATGCGCGGGGTTTACAGCCTAGTTTACTGATTATTAGAATATACTCACAGATAATCGCTGGTCAGTGCTTCGATCCCAATGACTTCCCAGGCTCCTTTTGTAATAAATGTACAGTCCTGATCGGGCTTTTAAATATGAGATTTATTAGACTTTCCTATCAACATTAAGTAGAGGATTTAATCTTTTATATCAAGAAGTGAAATAACCCTGAGATATATTTTAGGGGCGGGGAGGAGGGTGTTAGTGTCTCATTCCACCTCATCCCATTTACCACTGAAGAACGTGAATACTTAAGTCTATTTGTACACATTGCTCAATGTCATAAAAATGCTTTCTATTTCTGTCAGGAAAAGAGGTCAACTTGGGATCTGCTGCGTAAACGCACTCACTTTCTTATCTTTGGGGAAGTGGCAGATGTGTTTGTAGCCGTCCTTGTCGCTGAGGATCTTATAGAAGCTGCCTCCGTCAGCAGTGAAGTGGGGCTCTGCAGGCTTGAACTGTACAGGGACAGAGCAGAGAAACATTGCGCTTCAAGTCTCGTTCAATACCAACCCTAGCTTTTAGATGTTCTCTCCAGCACCTATGTTTAAAAAAAAAACCAACAACAACCAAAAAAAAAAAAAAAAAAACCAACCTATGCTGCTTTTTACTTGTCAAGTGAAACTAAGAATCTTAAAATGAGCATCTTCCTAAGCGGAAAATGTGGAGCAGAGAAGAAACTCATAGGCTAATTTGTGGGGGTAAACGTGAGAATGCACATAAAGGTGCCCAAGGCGGGTACCGAATACGCAGAGATGTTTCTGTTGTTCTAGGACATAATTTCAAGAAGGATAAGGGAGCTGTGTGGGCATGCAACCTAGCATTCGCTTTTGTTTGAAGGAACTTCCTTGATACGACAGTGCGCTTTCTAGGAGGCATCTTATCTGTTTCAGGTTGGGAGTGGTTTGGAGTATGAGAAATTTTCATTTCTGTTTTTACACTTTTTTTCTTTTCTTTTTCTTTTTTTTTTTTTTGTGAAGGTCGGGCTTACTCGTTAAGCACTTCTGGACTGCATGTCGTCAGGAATATCTGTTGTAGATTTCCCACGGAAGCATTCATACAGTTATTTTTATCCTGAGCCTTTTCATTTCTGCTAAAGATGATCAACAATTTACCAAAATAAAAAATAAAAATGGTTACATGAAAATGTAGAACAAAAATTACATTTAAAAAAAATTTTTTTTCAATAAAAGATAGGACCCAGAAAATACGTTTAAATAGCAGAGTGTGTTTCCCAGCCTGGAAGGACCACGGTGCGTTTTAATTTCTATTTCCTGGCTGTGTTATGAGCAGGTAGGGGCTGGCCTTTTAAGATTGTTGGTTCACTTCGCCCTCGATGTGTCTTCTCTCATCAGCTCCCACTTGGGGAAGGAAGGAAAATGCTTGCCTCTTCTACTTAGTGATTCAAAGTGAATTCATTTATGGAGCAAGCTGAGGCGTGCAGTACACTTGGTGTTCTCATTACGGAGAGCCCTCAAACACATTCTCCTCTCTAGACCTATGTTCACAGCCTTATCTTTTTAATACATTTCCCTGTTTCCCCTGGATGGAGTTGTGCCTAGAAGAAATGTGTGAAAAGTGGCATCTGTCTGGTTAAATACAGAGAGGAAAAAACATATTTTTTTTTTCAAAGAGTCGTGAGGAAGTGTAGCATGTCTCTTGCCATGGAGGAAACCACTTTTCATGTTGGCAAACCTCTCCCCTCTGCCCAGTCAGCGCCTGGAGAAAAGGGACATGTGCATGTTGCAGTAGCTCCCAGCCCAGCAGAAAGGGGTCGTCTTCCTGGACTGAAGCCTCGCTGCCCGCTTTCACTCCGGGGGGGGCGGGGGGGGGGAGATGTGAAATGTTTACATTTTTGTGTCACTTTGTTTCCCTTTTACAGAAGGATTAATACATGTACTCATCGAAGCTAAGTTTCATTCCGTTTCCATCCTTCAGGCAAGATGTCATGGTGGCCGGAGTCCTGCCCCCAACTCCCACCCCACTTTCTTCCACAGCACAGTCTCAGACTTGCGTGGATGCTGCTGCGCGTGTACAAGAGTCTCCAAGGTTTTACTTGCTTTCCCAATTAAAGACCTTCCTCAGAGTGCACACCAATGTGTGGTTTCCTCCAGAGAGGTGTGCATTGGGCACTATTGGGTCGGTACTGTTCCCGGTGGCTGTTATCCACACTGGGTTGAAAAATCTTTTTCTGCCTCCCAGAGGACAGAACTCATACAACAGATCAACAAGCGCGCTCTGTCTCCTGGCAGCCATCCGGTAGTGGCTGCATTCGGCTCCCTGGAAGCAGCAGTTGTCTGGAGACCATGTTTTGCTTTGTCAGTTCTGCTCTTGACTCTGACGTTTCCGGTCCCTTTACCTTCTTGGGTATGCACAGCCTACACGCTGAGAAACGGGCCAACTCACATTTGATCAGTAACAAGTGCCTCAGTATACCCAGGATAGTCACGTATATGGCAGCTCCGAGTAGCAGACAAGAAGTATATAGAACCCATTAACTCTGAACACTTACTCTTCCGACCCAGCCGGTAGTACTCATTTCAACATGCTGCTGCTCCTGCAGGGAGAGAAAAGGACAGTGCAGTGTTTCAAAGAGATAATAGTGAAATCCTTTTTTTTTTTTTTAAGATAGGAGTCTCAAGTATCCCAGGCTGTCCTCAAACTGACAATATAGCCTTGAACTTCTGATCCTGTCTTGGTTTCCCAAGCGCTAGCATTACATGGGCCCACCACCATGCTCAGCTTTATGTAGTGCTGGAAACTGAACCAACCAAAGCCTTCGGGCATGCTAATCCTGCCTTCCACCAACTGAGCTACCTCCTTAGCCCCACAAAAAAAAAAAAAAAAAAAAAAAAAAAAAAAGCATTACGAATGAGATTGCAGTTAGGACAAACTAAATGAAAACCACCTCCCCTCCTATAATTCCATTAATGTTAGCTACTTTTTCACGTGATTGCATTTAATTGTTTACCCCTGTTGCGTGGCGCCAGCCTGAAGCACCAACTGGCATTTTACATCCAACAAGCACAAAATCTACATTTGCTTTCCCCTAGCCCGCCAGCCTATTCTTAGATCTTTTTCTTTCTTAGCCACTCAGTCTAGATTTCTACTCTTCTTCCTCTGTTCTCCCAGAAACCTCCCTTAGACCCTTTCTTCAGCTTTTCTGTCCTTCCCTACAGATACTCCCATGGGGATGTTTCTCATGGTCTACTGCCGGTGTCCTAATTGGATGCTCAGCTGCTTCCTATTCCTTCTGGTCCATGACCCCTCCTGCTCAGCTCCTGCCGATCTTATTTGGCAATAGACGGCTCTATTCCCATTAGAGTCCTCATCTTAGAGTCCTGAAACAAACAGCTCTCCATTCCTTATAAGATAAATACAAGCACCTCATCATGGGCGCTGCCCCCCCCCCCCGCCCCCTTAGAGCCAAGGTCTAAGTCACTAGCCTCATTTTCCATCCTGTCCCTCACCTTTCAGCTTAGGTGGTGAACACAGTCAGTCCCTCCATGCTCTAGGCTGTTCACTATGGATGTCCTTGCACCATCCTCAGCTTAAACGGACCTTTCTCTCTTATCTGTGCACATGGGCATCTTATCCTAGATAGCTCTCTATCTTTGCCCAAGCCAACTCCCTGTTTTGTTCACTTGACTCCGGCAGAGGAACAGTTATCACCTTCTGTGTCTATCTTCAGCCCTGTGATGAGTCGGCAGAAAGCAAAGGGCTCCGGTTTGGTTTTGCAGTTCAAGTACAAGTGTGCCTTATGACTTAAGCACCTTTTCACCTCCCTGAGCCTCAGGCTCCACTGTACCTGCCATTGTAAATGTTCAATGCACAGAAAGTCTTATGGCACATCTTTACAACTACACTCCCCATCAGAACAAAAGCATTTTTTTTTAAAAGAAATGCAGGCTGTTTAGTTAATTAAAAACAAAACAAAACAAAACAAAACAAAAACCTAATCCCATAGCTTAGTAATAAGGTGGGGACATTTTAAGCAATGTGTCTTGCATAAACAAATGAGTCAGTCAAGACATGAAATATCATTGAAGTTCTCGGGTGAGGACCTGCCCCATGCTCATCTAGGAAAAGAGTTGTGAAATGCAGGGTTCATGACCAGAATGGAAAGGGAGGTACAGAGAGGTCACAGCATATGCCTGCAACACTCGGCTCCTGTCCCTTCTAAGGATGCTGTTTCTCAGGGGGAGAAGTTGCTTAATTCCTCAACCTGCAAGGACTTCAAGTTGTCCTGGCTGGGTACCTCACAGTTGGATCAACACTTGGGACCCCTCGGCATCATCACCCTCTCGGGCTGACGGTTATGTGTTTAGGTTCTAAGTCAGTTTTCTGCTTAGAGATGGTTGCTGTCTAGTAATGGTGCTGTGCCCTCCTGCTATTTGTTTTGTTGCCCACATGCTCAGCTAGCTAGTTCCCATCCTTTATAGTTCATATGTTAAAATAACCTTCATTTTGCTTGCAGGCTCTGGTCCTCTTTATTATTTTGAACACAGACGTCAACTTCTGTCTCCTGGGCTTCTACTCACTCCTTCTCCCCTCCCCAAATGATCCTTTCCACAACTAACACACCGTGACTAGTGTGCGAAGGCGAAATGGGAGCACCATCGCATATCAAGCCCTGACAGGGAAGACTGGCCTGCTGCCTCAGTGCTGGATATGGATTCAGAAAGAAAAGAAACTACACCTAATTAGGCCCAACCTTCACTCACTCTGAGGACACAGACCTCCCTCGAGTCCCATGCTGTTAAAAAAAGCAGAGCCCCCCCCCCATGAAATCTTACCAATGGACAGTTCCATATTGGGTTGGTCTTATCATAGTCGCAGATAACCATAACGGAATAGTTCTGAATCCTCCTGAGCCACTGCAAAGAAATTCTTTCTTCTGAAACCCACACCACCTCACACAAGTAGTGGTCCCTGGAGAGGAGAAGAAGGGGGCGGGGTTTCAGAAAGTGTGCAGCTGGGGAGATGGCTCAGTAGATCAAGTGCTTGCCTTGCAAACATAAGGATTAAAACTCTGACCCCACCCCTCCCAACAATCCAAGTAGAAACCAAGCAGCTATGGCAGCCACCTACAATCCCAGCACTAGAGAGACAGGGACAGGGGATCCCGAGGTCAACCTTCTAGCTAGACTACTACACAGGACTGGCAGGTTCCGGGTTCAGCCAGAAACCCCGCTCTATAAATAAGAGTAGAGAACCATCCGGAAAGATGTCCCATGCTAACCAACTTCAGGTCTTTACAGGGATGCACACACATACATGAGCCGACACACATGCAAGTACTAAGATGTACACCACATACACACACACACACACACATACAAAAGAAATATGGTTTTTCCAGACCTTGTTGCAAGTGAACATTTTACTTATTAGAAAGGAACCTAGTCTGTGGTGGATTGAATAAGAATGGCCCCAAGAGACTCATGTATTCAAATCCTTGGCCCAAAGGGAGTGGCACTATTAGGAGGTGTGGCATTGTTGGAGGGAGTGTGTCACTGTGGGAGTGGGCTTGCCTAGAGTGGTACATAGTTTTCTTCTGCTGCCTGAGGATCAAGATGTAGAACTCCCAGTTCCTTCTCCAGCACCATGTCTGCCTGCCTGCCACCATGCTACCCACCATGACGGCAATGGACTAAGTCTCTGAACCTATAAGCCAGCTCCATTGAAATGTTTTCCTTTATAAGACTTGCTGTCGTCATGGTGTCTCTTCACAGCAATGAAAACCTAAGACATAGTTTGATGAGAAGTCAGATTTTTACATTATTAAGAGCACCATTTGATTGCATAACATTTTCTCTTCCCTTAAGCTTAATATGCAATTTAATTTCTAAAAGAAGTTAAAGTATATCCCATGGAAAAAAACAGAAGACACACCCTGAAGTGACTCAACACAGGTGACTGAAACCACAGGGTCAGGACTGTTAAGTCCTCATCTTGACCCCTGGTACAGAGAGTCAACGGTGAGGCTTTCCCATCTCCTCTCTGCTGCCTGAGAGTAAGTCAGTGAGGTCAGGGACACTGGCAGAGATGCCCCTTTCAGTGGTGTTTCTAGACCAAAAATTAAGAGACATGTAGTTGGGGCCCAGATAATAGATTTTTTTAGTCTTTGTTGTTGACAAGTCCTTGCTATTAGGAAGAAGTTATAGCTGACCCTTTTATCAGCTTCATTTCTAGATTGGGAGGAAAAAAGTGATCCCGTGCCTCTACACACTTTTCAAATCAAAGAACTATAAACCAACACACATTTCTCCAGAGTCAAAAGGTGGCCCTTGTGAACAAAAGTATTTTGTAGTATTTTAACCTAAATTTATAGAGCCAGTTCCAGCAGGCTATCCTCCCTAGTACTTACCTTCAAGTACTCTTAGAATTGTGTCGTGACTTATGGTGACATGTGCGGAATTTACAACTTACTCTTCTAGCCTTCCTAACCTTTTGTGCTCTGGGTGGTTTCTTTTCTTAGACATTTTTTGCCCCTCCTTGGTGTGATTTTGGTGACTATTCGTACGTCACTTCTCTTCAGTGTCTGATCAAAGCCTGGCTCCCTTCTGTCAGGGGTTCATGATGGGTCTTTCATCTTACTTTCCCCCCCTCTGGGCCCATGGCCTTGTTTTCCTCCACTCTGCCACTCTGAATACTCCCCTTTCTGGGCTTTTTTGGCAGGTACTCATCCTCCCCTGTGGCCAGCCTGTTCTCAGGGAGTGGCTGCCCGCTCTTTGAGGCAGGGCCAACATGGGTCTTGTTCATTAAACAGGTGCTCACTAAATTCTCCAGGAATGTAGCTCTCAAGAAAGGCAAACTTTAGCCAGGCGTGGTGGGGCACATCTTCTTTTTTTTTTTTTTTTAATAGTAACAATTTATTAACAAAAGAAATGACACTTTTAGATCTTTAACCCATAGAGGACCTTACAAAATATGCAATACGTTCTTCCAGAAGGAAATGATTAACAACCCGTCCCCAACAGAAACACCTCATCCTTGTCTGAAGGATGGCTGAGCACTGACTGAATTATGAGAATCAGCATCAAGGAACTTACTTGGATTTAAAGGCCAACTATAAATACGTCCCTAATAGTAATCAGCCCTGGTAAAGGTGTGACAGCTGAACACTTTTGGTAAAGACTGAGAAGTCACATCTTTAATCCCAGCCCTTAGAGAGGCAGGGGCAGGCAGACGGCTGTGAGTTTGAGGCCAGCCTGGTCTACAAAGCAAGTTTCAGGATAGCTAGAGAAATCCTGTCTGGAAAAACAAAAAAAACAAAACAAACCAAACAAACAAACAAACAAAAACCAAAAAGAAAAGAAAAAGAATAAAAGAAAGGCGAAATTCATGTTCTGCATTTTTCGAATTTCCTTTTTCTTTTCTTCCTTCCTTTCCTAGGCTCCGAATCCTACAGCAGGCATTGATTGAGCATCCAAGACTGAGCACTCACTGGTTTGCATTTCCCCTTTTATGGCATGGATGCCTCCTGTGCTGGTGCCCTGGAGACACTCTGGGTCTCTTGTTATTTCACCGAAGGTTTCAGGATCTGAGGACCAGTGCAGCACCCGGGCATCACATTAGCTCACACACTGCTATCTTCCCACTTCAGGCTTCCTCACACTCCCATGTCTTGGCAGTCACATTCTCCTGAACATTCAAATAGTTTCCCCAGTTGGCCTCTCTTTCTACCACTTTGATCCTTATTCCGAGATGACCACTGTGTCCTTACTTCTCTAGTTCCCAGCTGAAGCGTCCCCGTGCCAGTGGTATTTCTTGCAAAGCTTTTGCTGCCAAACCAATGTCACTAGGTTCCAGGAGTCAGCAGAATGCAGTGTCTGAGAGTGCTCTTCACCTCCTGAGAGGGACCCCTGGACTCTAACCTAGCCCAGCTCTTCCGCACTCACCCGGTGCAGGGCAGCCAAGCAAGCAGAACAAGAGGAAACTCTTAGCCAGGAAGAGTAATATATCCTTGCAAATAACTGGGAAGAATCAAAAATAAAATACAGAAAGATGAATTTTTTTTTGAAATTCATGTCCTAGACCAAAGATGAAGAAACATTGAGTTGGGGCCCAGAGAGTAGATGTTTTAGTCTTTGTGGTCTACATGTTATAGACTGTCACACAGCCACAGTTACAGGAGCAGCTAGAGAGAGACAATGCCGACACTATTGAGAGTGGCCATGTTTCAATAGAAAGCTTGAGTTTCGATGCCATGAATTCTTGCTTTGACGGTTCTTGTCCCTTTCACAATGTAAAGACAGTCTCAGCTATGGATGGTGCGAAGATGGATGTCAGTGGCAGCCGCACTACATTAGAATCAGGGATTCTCCTCTGTTAACCCTGCTCCTATCCACTCATTCTTGCCCATTTAGATTAAACAAACAAATAACACCAGCACAACAAACTCTTTGAAGGCCGAAGCAAGCAGATGGTTGAAAGTTCAAAGCCAGCCAAGGCCACAAAGTAAGACCATATCTCAAAAGACAAAAACCAAAAGAAAACAAAAACAAAACTCTCTGGAGAGACTATTGAGATCTGTGAACCCATTTCCTAGGGACAAAAAAGACTCTTTACTCACGTGCTGGCACCCAGAAACACTCCTCTTTTTAAAAGTGTTCTGGTTGCAGAGAGGCAGATGAGTCGCTCATGGTATGTAGCTTTATCTATGAAAGCTGTAAGTTGTACCTCAGGCTTGGAAGTCTACAATGAGAAGTGATGATTTTTTTTTTTTTTTTTTTTTTTGCCATTTGAAAACACTGGGTAATGGAATGTGGGAGAGCAGCCAGGAAACTCATGTGCATTGGCCATCCTCCCTGTCCACTTCTAGATAAAGGTTAATGAACCTGGGTCTGATACCTTCGTCACTGTCAGTGACTCAGATTGTACTCTGCACTATGAGAAGGCTTGGTGCAAGCCTTTTACCAAGGTAGCAGACAATCTGTTTGGAGACATTTTCATAAACATACTCTCCTCTACTCATGGCCCTGAGCCAACGTCACACCAAGATGGTACTGAGAAAGTCATGAGAAAGAGGAAAACTGATGGATGGCTCAACTCAATTCTTGACGCAAAGGTTTGAGTCCCACTGGTAAACAAAAGCAAAAACAAAACAAAAATAAAACAAAACAACATGCTACAGCAGGATTCTCAACTACCTTTTGCAGAATAGCATGCTGACTGAGGAGGGGGTCAAATACTGAGCAGACTTCCCCTCTTGTGGTAAGTGGAAAATGCTGAGTGATTCCCGCCCTTACAACCAAGCCTGAGTCTCTTGTCATAGGTTGGGCAGAGTGACCCAACCAGAGCTTCATTAGTCACAAAGGGAATTTGGTCTGTTTTAATTTTGAAGCGGTGAGGGATTTCTGGGTTTATAAGAGCTTATACCGATGTGAACTTGACTCTGTGCCAGCAGGGGGCTGCATGCTTCCTATAACGCTGATGATCACTCTGGGAGGCAGGCACCACTGTGGGTCCTGCCTAGCACATGAGGAAACACAAGTGCAGCGAGGTCAAGTAACTTTCCCAGGGCCAACCAATCAGAAAGTTTTAGAATGATGATTCAAATCAGGCAGATGGCTTCAGCTTTTCTTGTTTGTACTTGCCTCTCCTGTACATAGTCTGCCGGTCCCACTGGGAAGCCCTCTTAGTTTGTTTCACTCTTGTGATTCCTCGAGTGTACAATTCCTTCCTCGGTGAAACCTATTTATTCCTTGAGAGTTACTTTTATGCTAAATTTTATGAAGAAACTCAGCTGGCTACACTCACAGGACTTGCTTTGGAATATCTTGCTGTTGCAAATCTTGTGAAGTGACTTCTTGTCCTAGCAAAGAGGAAGCGTTTCACAAAAGGCTTTTCTGTGACATCCCTGCCTCTGCTTTGTGTAAATGTTTCAGTTCTACATTAATGATTCTTAAAATAAGCTATGCTTTGCTAACTAGAAGGAATAATGGGGCAGGGGGGAGGTGGGCATGGGGAGTATGCTACACAGAGCAACTGCAGACTGGGGAGTGATTAATTCTGTGAATCACCAGAAGAAGCCGGCGTACTGCCAGTGCTGGCCATGGGCTCCATGCCACCCTTTGCTCTCATAGGGATGCCAACTGTCCCGGGTCCACTGACAGATTGCTGGGAACAGGGATGGGTGAGGTTAGATGCAACAGGGTTGAGGGAAACAGCACTGTGCAGCACACACACCCTAATCTGTCTGCTTTCTTGCAGGTGTCATCTGTTTGCTGACTATGAGGGATGGGATACCAGTCCAGTTATCCTCTTGCCTGGCAATCTCAGGCTTTGATGAGCCTTGTGTGTAGACCAAGGGTCACCCAGTGTTCAGAGAGATAGAGGGAGTCTATCTATTGTGTCCCTGAGGAGCCTGCAGAAAAAGGGCAGGGTAAATCCTAAATTGGGTGTGATGGGCCCCTGGGGCCATTCAGCGGATGCTGGGAGGGGTTACCTCGATAGACACACCCTCTCCAGTCCTGTTGTTTCAGCCAGTGGAATTTGCAGGTGGCTAGTCCCAGGGAGAAAAGAAGGAATTGGGACACAGGATGATTTTGAAAGCTATCTTCATCCCTGAGAAGCAGGTTGCGTGACTTCAGATGCCTCAGGCTGTTTCCGCTCCCTCATATCTACAGTAAAATCCTTGTCCTCAACCATACCCTGGAGTAGTCATGTCCTTGTTTGTTTGTTTGTTTGTTTGTTTTTCATTCAGTAAATAAAGGTCTCTGTCCTCCTAATTTCTATTTCTCATGATAATTTGCTACGTGATTTAAGCAAATTGTTTTTTCTGTGTGACCCCCAGATCACTCTCAGGGTACTTCTGATGGTTCTGGGGACTTCCCCGGGTCCTACTAAGACCTAGAACCTAGGGGAAGGAGTCACGGCAAGATGGAGGCTTGCCCAGCACAAGCAGCCATTTTCCACTCATTCTCTAGAAGTATACGCCACAGTGTTATGTCACATCTAAATAAAGACTTTCAGGTCCTCTGGAGACGTTTGGTCACCACTTCTGAGGGCTACAGAGGTTCTAGATGGAACAGTTTTCTGGGTTGCACCTCTCCACAGACAGGTGTTGGCTAGAGATGGAGAGGTCACAGCGGGTACACCCAGGCTTTACCCCTCCCTCCCCCCCCCCCCACAGCCTCATGCATTCTCATGCCCCGTGGGTTCCACTTCAGTGCTTACCTGCCCCCTACCCGCGCCTCTGCCCTGCTTCAATCCAGCCCTTCGGTGCGCATTCTACAGGAAGCTTTCTTTGATTCCTCTGGCTATGGAAAACTCATCCGGCCACCGGACTTCCTATGCCTCCAACCTGCTTTTCATACCCCTGTCACTTCACTCTCCTAGTCATTTATATGAAATTTTGGTAGCTCCTCCCTGGATAAAAATGCTGCAGGGTGCCCAGCCCCCCACAACCCACCCACCAACACACACACACACACACACACACACACACACACACACACACACATACACACACACACACTTTTGCATACCATGAATTGTAAATGATGGCTTTTAATCAATGGTGACTTAAAAAGTTGTTAGGTTGAAACAAATAAACAAATAACAGATTTTAGAATCTTTGGTTATAGTTTTATACCTAGGGGGGAAACTCATGGAAAATTGTTGGATTTAAATTTTTTACTGATAAGATTCCTTGCTTGGAAATCCTGAAATTTACAGGCAAATAGATGGAACAAGAAGATCATCATGAGTAAGTTAACCCAGACCCAGAAAAATACACATAGTATATACTCAGTTTTAATTGGACACTAGCTCAACAGGGATGTCCCCTGAAAGTCTTCCCTTAGCAAGAGATTGAGATAGATACTGGGACTTCCTATTGGGACTCCAGGTGAGAGAAGTAAGGGAGAATGGGAAAATAGAAGGATCCAGAGGGTCCTAGAAATCTACAAGAAGACCATTAACACTGGCAGATCTGGATCCAGGAGGGTCAGCTCAAACTACTGTACCAACCAAGGACAATGCATACAGTAAACTAGAACCCAGATCTAGCCAATGGACAGCACATTCTCCACAGCTGTGTGGAGAGAGCAGGGACTGACTCTGACATGAACTCTGGTGCCCCCCCCCCATTTGACCAACTCTGACATGAACTCTGGTGCCTCCCCATTTGACCAACTCTGACATGAACTCTGGTGCTGCCCCCCCATTTGACCACTTTCCCTTGTTTGGGAGACCTGGTGGCACTCAGAAGAAGGGTAAGCAAGCTATCTAGATGAGTCCTGATAGGCTGTGATCATATGGTAGAGAAGGAGGTCTCCTTCTGTCACAAACTAGGGGACGCGAATATGGTAAAAGAGGGAGGGAGGGGGAACAGGAAGATACAAGTGGGGGGATAACAATTGAGATGTAATCTGAATAAATTACTTTAAAAAAAAAGATTCCTTGCTTGAATAACCATGTCCAAACAGGTACTTCTGACCAAGTTGGTGACTTTCTAAGCATGAAACAGCCTGCACCTAGCTTGATGATGTCAACTCAAAATAACAGTGTGCTTCCACCATTACTCTAATGACATCTCTGAGTCCCTGAAAGCACCAGATATATTCACAGAGAAAGTTCCTCAAAGTCGTCCACAACTCCACCCTGCCTTCTATCCAGAGAGACTGACTGAACAAGCCCTCCCAAGGTTAAGGTCTTGTTCTTAACCTCTGGACTTCATTCTCTTATCTGTACAAAAAACAGGCCATCATAGCTGTTGCGAAGAGAACTGCTTAAGATAGCTTAAGTGGTTAAGAGAAATCATGTGTTAAAGCCCGTGCTTGGCACACAGCAAATGCTCAGCACATGATAGCTGCTACTTAAACCAAACCAGCATAAATAACAGACCGAATTCAAGAGCTGCATGGAGAATTGTACCTACTCTAGTCTTCAGAGGAAAAGAAATGACTCAGGTCTTACAGTGCTTGCTAGCAGGATTTCAAATATCTAAGGTTATTTAAGCAAGTGACATCTTGAGGGATAGTCAACTATTGGGGTTCCCAAATGTGACCCACAGCTTCTCTGAATTTCTCTGGGTCTTACATTGCAGGAGAGAATTATAGTTCATCCAAATGAGAGTGTTCAGTGCTTTAAAAAAAAAAGTTTTTAAACCACTGTTGCTATCTAAAGCTGGTCTCAGATTTGGGGATTGTTTCCTGAGAGGCTTCTCCACAGACATGTGTGGGCTATAAACTGACAGGTCACAGCAGGGACCACCAGGTGTAGTAGACACACATTGCCAGAGACAGCATATTGCCATGCCCAGAAAACCCCATGTGGTCCTTAACCTGAGTTACCCTCTGCTTTCCCTCACTGGATTCCATTCCTCTGTGAGGTTACTCTTTATAAGACTTTGGATTTCCTCTGCCTGTAGTAGTCCCACAAGGCATCCCAGAAGAGACAGCACCCTAACCTTGTGTCTTCTCACTGGAACCCCTCGCTAGCTCCCCATCACTTTTGCCCACCTTGGTTATCTTCACAACGTTTATCACCACCTGGCATATTAGACTCATATTTATTCGTTCCTCTGGTTACTATTGTCTGTCTCCTCCAGTGACGCCTGCCTGCCCTATTCACTGTGGATGCCTGTCATTACAACTGTGCCAACGGGAAGCTCCTGGACAAAAGAATGAATCAATGATACAACATGATGCTATGACTGATGCCACCATCTGTGTCCGCAATGCTCTGCCCAGCAAGTGCGAAACCATCTACAGGTGAAGTGTCTTACCCTGTCGCCACGGATGCAGGCGCAGTGACTTGGATGGGAGCCACACCAGTGCCTGAGCTGAGGGAATCTATATTTACAATAAAGAACTTTACAGTTGGATTCACAGCTCCTGCCTAGGAGGAGAAAAAAAATCATGGAATTGATAATGACTTTTTTTTTTTTAGCTTCATCATTACATAAATTTAAACTGCATTAAATGTCTGAATTGTGTCTATAGAGTTATAACTATTGGACACTGTCAAACAATTTAACAGAAATAAAATGAAATAGAAATAAAAAAAATCCTTTATGTGCTCAGGTGAAAAAAATATATTCATGTGTGCATGTGTTTGTTTATAAAACATGAAGGCCCAAACACTCATATTTAAACCATGCATGTTTGTTCATAATCTGTGTGCTTTGTGCCAGCGAGGACAAATGTCTTTAAAAAACCAACTCTATCATTTGCCAATATATTCTGATTCTATTGAACAAAAGGTGTTGGTGGCTTCAGTGTGAATATCACTTGAATACCATCAAAGGCTCAGTCCACCAGTACTGAACCCAGGGCCAACTGTGCTAACTAAGCAGGTGTCACTCCACTCCAAGGCCAGGTTAACTGTGCTGGGCCTCAATAGTCAATATTATGACAGAAGTCTGTAAGCCCTTTAAAAATGTACACGTGGATCTTCTATTGACAGATTAGTTAGAAATAATAGGGATTTTAAGAGACTGTTTTATGGCGCTTTTCCCCCCTCGATTTCACTCATCAAAAAATAACATTCTCTGAAAACACATCTCCATATTTAATTTAGGCTCCTTTTTTTTCTTTTTAACTTCCTCTCCCTTCTTAAAATGGCAGATCTTCATAAGGCAAATTAAGTGAGTGTTGATAAAAATAAAAATTCCTTTTTTTTTTTTCCCAAATCATTTACGGAAAAAAAAAAATACGTTGTTAGCTTTTCCTGTAGACGACGCTGTGGCCGTTTTTGTTATGGTGCTGAAGAATTCCTGGCTCCCTCCTAAAGCCCTCTCCTGGCTCACACTGCTCCACAAAGCTCCTTGATTTTAATGCACACATCGTGGATAGCAGGGAACAATCTTGAAACCCAGGATGCAACACGAACATCACAAATGTAGGACGTGCAGAACTCCCATCAGTGCCAAACCTGTAACGGAGCCACTGAAGCTCGTCACACAGTGCATCCTGTTAATTAGTAATACAATCTGATACATAACCAGGCTTTTCAACTTCAATCCGGGCTCATTCCAACTTCTACAAATGAGATGAGCTTCTGATTCAATTACAGCCGCTCTTTCCCTTCATTCAAGCATTTCCTACCCCTCCCCTACCTCTTTCAAAAGCATTTTCACCATCTTTTTCTGCTTGTCATTTCTTAAGAGTTTTTGGAGAAATTACAAAACCTTAAATCACACTCTTCCCTGGGATAATAAAAATACTTTAAAATTGCCCAGATGCTGTTGACTTCAGCAAGAGAAATCACAGAAAGCTGTTGAAGAGAGACTGACAATATTTTCATTAGCGGGAAGGGATTAAATGCAACCATTCTCTTCCCATCAAATCACAGAGCCACTATCCAGAAAGGGCACAGACCTTTGGATATGGAATCCACACCGTCTTGGGGTACTGCAGTGACTCATCGGAGTAGAAGGAATATTCAATGAGTGGGACTTCTGTGTCATTAAACTGGGCATATGCTAAAAAAGTGCCGTTTGGAGACCACCACAGTGCGGAGTAGGCACCGAAGACTTCCTCTGAAAAAAAGACATAAATTGTTCTGTTACAAGAAAGCTGATAAATTGGCTTTGGCATTCAAAATATTGTTCTCATTAGCTTTAGTAATTATACTAGAGTTCAACTAATGAACCGTTTCACATTTGCTGGGATTCCAAAATCAAAGTAATACAAATGAATAAAAATAAAACCTCCAAGGATATATCTAGATTGTAAAAAAAATAAGTCACCCATTGGACCATTTTAGAATATTTTAGTATGCAGTATTGGATATAAGCTCTATATTTTTTTCTTTATCTTATAATCCTCTAAATTTATGCCTCAAAACATACTAAAAGTAAATTTCACACAGGAGGCTGATTTTCCATTCTAATTTTTAAACAGTCAACATGCCAGCATACTCTCCCTGACTGGGCTGAGTTTGTACTGAGTCCACAAGGTACTGGTGGGTGGTACATATAGCTCTAGGCTATCAAACCAATATGGTGCCCAAAGTTTACTACTCTGGCACAAATAAGGTGTGGATAGGATGGATTTAGAACGGAGGGAGCTCTGCAGACCCCTACAGAGAAACACCTCTTTTCCCCAGCCTAGAAACTGAAAGCTCCCTGCCTTAGCTCTCCACCTCCCATCCCCCACCCCCCACCCCCACCCCTGATATATAGAGAAGAGGATAGAAGACAGGGGCAGTGGAGAGGAAGACACAGCTCTCAACTACATTGTTGGACTCCTCTTCAGTCTCTGACAGAGACAATTCCTTACTCTGATTACTACTGGACCTATCCATGGGACATTTGATCTCAGGCTTCTAAGATGCTCTGATTGCTCTCACCAATGGAGGACTGAGGATCTATATTGTTGTGGGGTGGATCTGGAGTCCCTCCAGAGACTCGTGTAGTTTTTGGTCTCCAGCCTGTGGTGCGACTGCAAAGTGGTGATAAGTTAAAGAGAAGGATCCTATTGAAAGGAACTCAGGGCATTGGGGTTGTGACCCTGAAAGAGATGTTGGGGCCTCAACCCCTTCCTTTTTCTTTGTTTCTTTATGTATGTGAGGTAAAGAAATCCTCTACAGCATGACCCTGCTGTGCAGGCAAAGCAATGTGGCCAAGTGGCCAAGGGAGCATGGACTGAGTCTCTGAAACCATAAACATCTGCTCCATTAAACTGTTTTCCTGTGCACTTTGTTACAATGAGAGAAGACAGCTAAACACACAGGTAAAATGGTGGAAATTCCCCATCTACATCTCATGCCATGGTGTAAGTATAAAACCAAAGCATAGATTCTAGAGTCATAGGGTTAGGAAAGTATGTATGCCAATCGGGTTTTTAGATAACCTCTTTGCAAGTAGCTGGAAATGCATTCAGTTTTGTTTTAAATTATGTGTTGGTGTGTATGTGTACACGTGAGTGAAGGTGACCAAGGAGGCCCAAGGCGGTGCACCCTGCTATAACTAGAGTGATAGACAGCTGTGAGCTAGCTAGTTGGTTGAGTTCTCATCTTAGTAATGCCCAGCTGTTTCCAAGAACAGCTACAGGTGGAGGAAGGAGGCTTACCTGCTCCGTGTTGAAGGCAGTGGAAGACCCTCCATGCTGGGCCGCCCACCACTTTAAGAACTTATAATGTCATCGTCCATTTTAATCAAACAATTCTGAAAAGCAGAAACTTCTCTTTCTCTTGACATTTCTGCTTGCTGTCATGTGTTATCTATTAAGTTAACTTGAGTCTCACTAAGAATCAGAATTACAGCAGGGAGCTAAACATTTTTTTTTAACTTTGAAGAAGAAATAACAAGATGAAATAAGGATGAGTCTTTCTAACAAATATGAGACACCTTGTGAATTATTTAGGACAGCCTCGAAATGCCCTTTATCTTGGCAACCAACACATGGAAAATGCTTTCCTAATAGTTCCTAAATCTCTTTATCCTAAAAGACAAAATATTCCCTTTTAAAAAAAAAGCTTTTTAGCATTGTTTTATACTAATTTTTACTATAATTTCCTAATCATTTTTGTTTTCTTTAAAACCAGGACATCACGATCCAGCCCAGAACACAAATCCTTTCTAAAACAAGTAATTTCTTCTTTTCTACTTGGCAACTCTCTCTCTCTCTCTCTCTCTCTCTCTCTCTCTCTCTCTCTCTCTCTCTCTCTCTCAATATTGTGGAAGTTTTCACTTTCCTTGGAAACTTCTGGGCTAGATAGGCTCCTTGGAGAAACATCTGATGTTAAGCTGGCTGCCTTATGCCCTGGTTAAGCTAGAAGAGTGGCACAGAAGGGCCCTTTGTAGAAGGAAACGAGAGACAAGCAGGGCATTGTGAGACAATGGGGCCAGAGGCAGCACCAGGAACAGTTAAAGGTTCTGTATTACCTGCCGTGAGGTCTAACATAGAGCTCACAGAATGTTTACGTACACAACATCATTTTGATTTTACTGAATGCCCCCCAGTTTTTAATTCAACAATGTTGAAGTATTCTTAAAAGCTGTATAGACTTTCTGATTAAAGGTTTTGTCTTTACCTTCATAAACCCAGTCGGTTATCCCATTATATATTACATCTTCCTTTCCTGACTGTGTGATCCTCTGACTAGGTAAATTGGGTTCAATTTTAACGTAAATATCATTCTCCCAGACGTATGCCTAAAAAGATAAAAAAAAAATATTGACATCAGAAATCACGTCACAGTATGTTTTATCTTAGGAATCTTAAAATGCTATGCAAATGAAAGGATAACCATAGAAAGCCTGTTTAAGTAAGAACATCATTCTTAAATTATAGGTATTCAGTCCATAATCTTAAAATTTAAAAAAAAAAAGTTTTTAACGTGGTGAAACAAGGAAGCACGGGGCTATCACGGTGTGGACAGTGACATGTATGAGAAGACCTAGCACAATGCTCTCCTGCATGGGATCATCCAGGTTTGTGTTTCTTGTTTGTAATATTAGCAGAGGGAATGTAGCTGCATTCTTGGACAAGAAAGTGCACTAGCAGCAAAAGCATTCTCTCTTGTTATTTAAATTCTTTTGGGCTTCTAACTAACATTCTCCTAGCACCTTGGAATAGGAACAACATCTACAGTGATTTTGAAGAGAAACTCAAAATATCCAAGCACAACAGACCAGGGGAACTGAAGAGTCCAATAAGCACCTCCCCCTAGTGAATAAGAAAGTCTGTAATAGATGTCTGGAACTTTTAATAATTCTATTTTGTTGGGCTAATAATACTGTTTGGGGGTAATGACCCCGCGTTACGAATGTATGGACTGTCACATATCTGCTTTATACTAGAGTCAGTGTCATCTGCCTGTGAAAGACTCCAGGTGCTCTTTTTCTGACAGCAGGAGAAATATACTAACCAATTTATGACCTTCTGGTGACCACGTGATCCACTGTGTGTTGTTTGGAATCCTCTCTTCCGTGATCAGCTGTCTGGAGAAGAGATAAGAGGAGACGTTACCAAAAGAATAACTCTGGGTGGGATATCTTTGAAAATTATGTTTGAACAGTCCAGTAGTCTTGATAGGGGAAATCACTGACCTTTTGTTCAAGTCATAAATGCTGTAGGAAGCTGTGTAGGAATGTCTCCATTGCTGCAAGAGAAAACAGACATCTCAGGCTTCTGTGGTTCTGATGGGCTGGCCATTTGCTCAAGATAACAACAAGTGTGGCAACGGGTCAGTGCATAAATTTCAAATTCCAACATATATTATCATTCCTTAAATTCTGAGAATTTTGGAATCAAAAGTATCTTTGAAATCATCTAGTAATAAGCCATGAAGAGTTTGCTCTCTTCTGCATTAGCTCCTCAAAGGTCCTTCCACAGGATCCCTGAGGGGCAAAGTGTTGGTTTTGATACTGAGTGATATTATCCTTAGCATAGTATAATAAGCGTGCCTGTTTAGGAAACACACACACACACACACACACATTTTACCCACATCACTTCTAAATTACTAAGATTTTTTTTTTGGTAGTGGTCATGATGAGGAGGATTACTTAATGCTTTGTACAATAATAATGAAAACATCCAGTGTTGGGATTTTTTTTAAAGCTATCTGGAATTATCTTTAAAAATTAATATATACCTGTCTTGAAAAACAAACTAAATCCAAGGGAGAAAGAAAAAAGGAAACAATACAGTAAAGACCAGGATGAATTACAAAGCATATAGTGGTGAAAATCAACATGGTCAAATGTTGGTTCCATAAGACAGTGAAAACTGCTACATAGTTAACGTAACAAAGAAATAAGAAATCGCTATTAGAGATGAAAAAATGAGACACAGCAACAGACTTTACAATTATTAAAAGATTGAGACTATTATGAACATTTTTTCAATAAGTCATAAAGCACAGAAACAAGGAAATTTTTCTTGAAATAGCCCCACAGCTAATAAACACATGAATCAATGAGTAAAAATAAAGAAAAATCCCATATTCAAATGACTTTATCTGCAAATTTCTTAGTATTTAAAACTAATAGACATGTTTACAGAAAGAAGCATTAGTCAGAATTGACTAAACGTAAAAGCAGCTAAGATATCCTTCAATAACAGGTGAATGGATTAACAGAGTGTGACAGAGAATGTGGTAGGACACCAGTCAGTGATAAAAAGAAATAGCTATCAAGCAATCAGAAAGGTTGCACACTGAATTAATTATATAACTTCCAGAAAAAGCAAAACTGTGAAGACAGTGGTGGTTGGCCTCAGGGAGGGAAGAACAGACAGATCACAGGGGCCTTCCCACAAGGAGACCTCTCATTTCCAGGCCTCCTCAGTGTTGGATACACAATTAACAAAGGACCCAATGTAAAACTGTAGCCTTGAGCTAATAATAATGTGTCAGTGTTGGCTCTTGTGTTGCTGCAATGGACCACCCTCAATATAGGACTGAGGAAAGGAAAGTGAGGAAGTATGTAGGGACCTTTTGCTTACTTTCAGCAAAACTAAGGCTGCTCCAAATATCTATCAATTTTGCAATGTATTAGAGCTAAGACTTGGAAGGAACAATATCACATTCCATTTCAATAGAGTATGCAGTAACTGGAAAAAGATCCCTAAGTATTTTCATAGAATCATATGAATTAATAGAGACTTCAGAGAAATAGACTAGACTTTAGAAAACGAGGTAAAAACAGAGAGGGGAATATATGATGTGTATGAGCACATCCTTACAGTTGCGGAAAACTTCATCTATATGTATATATTCAATAAAATTAAAGGTACTTTTGAAAGTCCTTGTGTGTGTGTTTGTGTTCTCTAATGATTGCATGGGTAAGAAAGCAAGTCTTATTATCAATAGATAGCTGAAGTTTAGAGCAAACAATATTGTGCTGCTTCAGAAACAAAATTTAGGTTTTGCCAATAAGGAGGAAATTGGCAACATGGTAGCAAAGCTGAGACGGAGTCAGGGCTCCTAGCCTTAGCAACTTATCACTCCTCACCCTCCTACACCCTCATGTCAACAAGTATTTATTAAATTCCCACATCTTGTAAGTCGTACATTCCTTTCCTGGATCCAGGATTACTTCAACACACCCCATGCTCGTTTCTTGGCAACCTCAAGCATAATAGTTCCCAAAGCCAAAAGGTGTGGTAAAGTCTAGAAATACTAAGAAAGACTGGGATCATGACAAAATCCTCATGAGGTATAAGATGAAATATGTTTATCAGTTTACTTAGGATATAAACACTGGTGCCATGACCTACCTACTGACACTGCCTCCCACTAAAGGCCTCCTCCTAACTAAGCCGAGCACACGAGAATGTGCACTACAAAACAGAACAAAACAAAAACCACAATAAAATCTACCATGAGCTATAATGGAGGCAGGCAAGGAAAGTGACAGAGAGAGAGAGAGAGAGAGAGAGAGAGAGATGGAGAGAGATGGAGACAGAGACAGAGACCTCTGGGAAACAGGAATCTTGGGCTGAGTTCTTAGTGGATGATAGCCACAGAGAGCAAGAGAGAAAGTGCAGCTAAAATAGAAGCTAAAATGCAACGACAAGAAAGGTCAAGTGTAAGATTGTAAGCTCTGACGTCTCCCACCCTGAAAGCCAAAGTCTCCACTTTATAAGGGTCAGACAAGCTGCTTTCGAAACTTTAGTTTTATCTTTGAGGAAAGCCAGATGACAAAAGCAACAATGACAGGTGTGTGTGTGACTGTGTGTGAAGTGCTTCCAAGACCGAGAAGCATGATCAGCATGTGACAGAGACCACAGCTCCATCTCCAGAGTGTGTGGCAGTGAGCAGAGATAATGGGAGAGCATCCGTACAGATGGCAGGACACCTATTCACTCACGGAATCAGTCACTCATTGGTCTTCAGTTACAACTTAGAAATAGTGATGGAAAATGTGATGGAGCAGAATCTAAAGAACGCTGGGTGGCTCTGAGTTCAAGGCCAGCCTGGTCTACAGAGTGAGTCCAAGACAGAGAAACCCTGTCTCGAAAAATCAAAAAGAAAAAAAAAAAAAGAACACTGGGCGTTACATGTCTAAGAAGATGCAGTAAAATTAGCTTTTTCCTTTTTTGAAGGTGTTTACCAAGACATTGACACTACTTTCCTCAAATTCTATTGGATACTTTCAGGAGAGAAGTGTGTGTGTGTGTGTGTGTGTGTGTGTGCGCGTGTAGCGCGGGGCAGGGGGTGGTTGGGGATACAGTCCATTGTTTGCAGCTACCTAAGAGTTCAATTTTTTGCAATAAACCATGCATTCCCCTAATATACACGTCTTGAACACCTACTATGTGGTCCAGTCCTAGGGGCTAGAAATACAGTCAAGACTAAAACATGGGGAAACTTGCAAGAAATATGACGGGCAATAAACAAGCAAAGAAATATCAAAACAGCGTAAACAGTAAGAGGAAAATGAGAGAGGGTAATGTGAGAGAGTGATGAGCGGGTGTGGGGTAGGCACAATGATGGAGGGCCGTACCAAAGTGACCCAAGATAGCCTGGGAAGGAGCTGATAAAGGCAGAAAACTGGAAGACGTGGGGGAAGGAAGGCTCCAGCAGAAAGAAATAACACGTACTTTGGCTCTTGGCTGGGCACAGGAGTGAGGCTTGAGAAAGAAAGAGCCATGTGACTCTGAAGTGACACAGCAAGGAAGAGAAGTGTTGATCAAATACGCTGAGCCTGAGGCAGGGTGCTTCAGATGCCAGACCACTGAGGTCCATGCACAGAGGCTCTGCAGTGCCCTGGCTGTGCTGCTGTGTTCTGTTGTTGTTGTTGCTTTTTTTTTTTTTTTTCTGTAAGGGACAAGCCTGGAGGGTATAGCTACCACAGTTATAACTAAACCTAAGTTAGAATGTAAAGGAAACAAACACACGGACTACTGCCCGGAGTGGATAGGAGGGTCTAGAAAGCACACTGAAATCAGTGATGGAAACATGCTAACATGCATCACTAATGCCGATGTCTATGGCTAGCCAGGGAGCTATATCTGGTAGTACGTCATATCACACATGCCAATCCAGACTGAACAGTAAACTGAGCTGGTTTTCTCATCCTGCTTATACGTTACCTCCACGCATTAGCTTTTATTATTCCTAACCTTCACCCACCAGTGCACAGCCCCATTGCTTGTTAGAATAATCTACGCCTCTAGAAAACTCTGACAGTGAGTTAATGCCAGCAAGTGAAACTGATTGGTGGGAAGATTAAAGCTGGGCATCAGGACTTTAAAGTTTTCCTCAAGCACATTTGTTTTGGGGATTGAAACAAGAAGCACAGAGTTATGCACACAAGCACGCTAACCGAGAACAGATGTGTAAAAGAGATACAGACATCTGATTTGCTTAGAGCTGATGGATTTAGCAGCATGGAAATAAAGCCCATGCATTAGGTCCAAGGTAAACAGTACAATTGAGTGACACCGTTCTGAGGTGGCAAATGGATGAGGGAACACTTGGTTTGGCTGGAATCCAGCAGGGTTGGTCTCTGAGATAAGGCCATTCAACATTATTTATCCCAGAGGCAGGGAAATCAAGCGTAGGAACCATTGCCTTTGTGTTCTGTTTTCAGTATGGAGTATCTCTAGAGAGTTTCAGTCCTTCCAACCCTCTTTCAAAGTCTCTGTACTTGACAACTGTTTTCAACCCCCAAAACTAAAACATTCAGCTAAAGTGATGGTTGGCCATGAAGAGGAACGCATGATTTGATGGTAACCTTTTTAAATGCCTGAGAGACTTTATTCAGAAGGGTGACTGGGAGAGGCCGAATGTTCCCGGTAGGACCTTTGTGACTAGAGCTGAAACTCCATTCAAGACTGGCTTGAGGAAGGTTGGGCTGTAGGCTGGGGCTTGGAAGATGGGGATGATAATATCTTTTGTTTGTTTGTTTCATTTTTCAAAACAGGATTTCTCTGTGTAGCCTTGACTGTCCTGGAACTCACTCCGTAGACCAGGCTGGCCTCGAACTCATAGTGATCCACCTGCCTCTGCCTCCCGACTGCTGGCATTTAAAGTGTGTGCCACCATGCCCAGCTTGGATGATAACATCTTTAAAGCAAGCTCTTACTGAAGGTCATCACACACACACACACACACACACACACACACACACACACACACACACACACAAATATAAACAGACTATATATATATAGTCTGAGAAGTGGGAGACACTGGACTAGATCACTGTGTGTAGAAGTCAGACACAAAGATACTTTAAAATTATATCATAAACTCCTATGATATGTTTTACTAAGCTATTCATAAGTATTCCTAATGTACTGATTATGCCTTTTAGTATTTTAAATCATTAAAATGCATTCTTTGAACATACGCAGTAGATTTGTCATTTATAAAAGAGAACACACACTTGATGCTGACTGAGTTTTTCTGTCAGTGATGCGACTAGATACCACCCTCAAACATGCCTATACCTGAAGTCAGTTAGAAGACAACACAGTCATTGGATTTTAAGATGCCATGCAAGAAGGCAGATCCTTTACCTTCACGTAGTTGTATTCTATGAGAACGAACAGTCCATCGGGCGACACTGAATAATCACTTACAGAGTTTCCAAAGCTTTCCTGTTGGTCAAGTAGAAGACAGAAAATTGAATGGTTCAAACGATCCTTGACCACTCTCTAGGTAGGGGGAACCCTACACATGTGGATTGTGCCTTGGAGATGCCCAGTCACAGAGAGAGCACAGTCACCCACACAAATGATAGTCATGTGAGGTGGGCAACAATGATTGTTAGAAATCCAGAGAGGAAGGATTAACTGAAGGGGCATGGTTCAGGGACAGAGAGCCAGTATGGAAAAGAATATGCATGTTTAGAGTGTTCGAGGGTTGCATGTAACCCCAATACAGCATGGCTGTGCCAACAGGGTGGAAAATGGGAGGACATTACATCGCAAAAACACAGGCCATGGACTACAAACTAAGGGTTTTAGTACGTGGAGGTGAAAATAGCGTATCTACTTTGTTTATTTTTCACAAGATACACTCTGGTGACACATGGCTGAGATCAGAAGGAAGAGAAGGGTGTTGTATCAGTCTGGTCTTTACAATGGAGACATAGGCACAGTGAAAATGAAAATCTGGGAGGCAGTTGGAACGAAGAGGAGGAAATCCCTAGAGCGTTGCATAGCTAATTGTAGGGGATAGCTGGGAAGTTAAAGGAGTTTCCGGCTTAAGTGACTTGGAGGACCGAGTGATTGTTTCCAAGATTGAGATTTAAGCAAGAAAAGTATGACAGCTTGAGAGACTAGGGCACTGGATGGGAGAAAACTAGTGTAGTTCAGGATGCTGAGTCTAATATGCCCAGGGAGGTGTGTAGCAGCTAGCAGGCTCTTGGAAAGTGAACATTGGATCTTGAGAGATTAGTACTGACAGATGTGTGAGAATCAATGCCATGAAGGACAAACAGCCATGCCACAAGAGGACAAACAGCCATGCTACAGGAGGACAAACAGCCATGCTACAGGAGGACAAACAGCCATGCCACAAGAGGACAAACAGCCATGCCGCAGGAGGACAAACAGCCATGCCACAGGAGGACAAACAGCCGTGCCACGAGACGACTTGAGGTTTTACCCAAAGGGGAGCACCCAAGAGTGAAGAGAGGGGCCAGTGAGTGAAGACAAAGCCCGAGGACCACTTACATTCAAACACACAAGTAGAGGAGGAATCATCAAAGGAGACTAAAAAGTAGCCAAGGCGGGGAGTATGTCAAGAAGGAAAGAAAGATCCACTGGGCCGTGTGCTGCAGAGTCCAACAGGATGAGAAGTGACTCCTCATGATTGGAAAAGAAATGACAACAGTCCCCAGAATTCCATACATGAACTAAGTGTGTGACTAAACATACAAAGGTACTGTTCTCCAAGAATATGGAGCTGTTTCCGAGTTCAGCATTGAATAGCAAGATATTGTTCTCTTGTTTGTAGAGGTATTCATGATCTAAAGAGAGAAAATGGCCGGATAAGTATTACAAGTTGCTGTTAAACACTTCCATAAGCAAAAATTTTTTTTAAAAAATTCAAGCTCCCACGGGGCACAAAAACATTCTATGCTGGGCAAACAGAAACCAAGAACATTGTACTAATACCCATCCATATGTCCATCACTCATGTTATTGAACTCTTTACAGTATATTGCAAAGAAACACTTCAGTTTCCTCCTGTCTTCTCCTTGATACCTTTTTTTTTTTTTTTTTTTTTTTTTTTTGAGACAGGCTTTTTCTGTGTCGCCCTGGCTGTCCTGGAACTCACTCTGTAGCCCAGCCCAGGCTGGCCTTGAACTCAGAGATCCACCTGCCTCTGCCTCCAGAGTGCTGGGATTAAAAGTGTTCACCACCACCATCAGGCTCCCTTTTGCACTTCTACGTAAGAATGAATGCTCTGCGTGGCGGTTTAAAAGCAAGGCTTGCATCTTCTCACTGCCCAAAGCCCTCTGCAAGCCTAACATTCCCATCCCGAGAGACAAAAGCCTTACCTGAAAACCAGCGCAAGGAGTAGGATTTGACTCGAAAAGTATTCTTTAAATAATCAGATAGTGAATAAGTTCTGCGGCTGTCAGCTGCCGCATCATCTGTTGGTAGGAAAACAAAAAAGAGGAAAAATACTCAGTAAGATAGAGTAGCTAAGTCTGGTGTAAAATAATATACCTGATCACAAAATGTTAAAATAAGCTCACAGAATGAGTGCAAAATATGTCTTGAAAGATTTTAGATTAGGTAAGTGCAGTAAGAATCCCTTTCAGTATAAAGCGAGTGTGTGTTTACTATTATAGAAGCAAGTTTCACGGAGAACGTCTAGATCAGCGGTATCAACAGAAATGTAATGAATGCATTTTCCAGCAGCCATACTTGAAGACAAAGATAACTTAATTATAATGGCATATTGTATTTAGCACAACATGTAAAAATATTATCATTTCAGCACGTAACCAATATTGAAATGTTATTAATGAGAATTTCCATAGTGGTTTTTGTACTAATTGTTTAAAATCTGGTACCTAGATTTGAGTTACAGCACATTTCATTTCAACTATGTTCATTTCGAGTCAATAAGTGCATGAGGCCAGTGTCTACTCTAGGAGAGGGTGCAGGGCCAGATCCCCTTCTGCTCTGGCCTTCAGACCATTCTAAGTCTTGTTGTTCTTCAGAGACCTTTGGTACATACAGATCTGGGTTCTATTCTTCCTTGAACTCCTGGAATCAGTGAGGCTCTAATTCTGCTAGTCGGGACCCAAATTCAAATCAGTTTTTTAAAATATGAATTTGTTTATTTTTAGCTGATTCACTTTACATCCCCATAGTAGCCCCCCCCCCCTCATTTTCTTCTCCTGGTCCCAACCTCCTTTCCTCTTCCTCCCTCCCCCTTCCCCTAGTCCTCAGAAAAAGGGAGCCCTCTTCCCCTACCATCTGACCTCAGCCTATCAAATCTCATCTGGACTACCAGTATCCTCTTCCTCTGTGGGTGGGCGTGGCCGCCCCACCAGAGGGAAATAATCAATGAATAGGCAATAGCATCCAGGTCCGTGTTAGAAGCAGTCCCTCCTCTTCAAATCAGTTTTTTAAAATCCCCCCTCCCGGGCCCCAGCAGTGGTGGCACGCATCTTTAACCCCAGCACTCAGGAGGCAGAGGCAACTGAATCTGTAAGTTCCAGGCCAGCCTGGTCTACAGAGTGGTTCCAAGAGAGCCGGGATTATGCAGAGAAATCTTGTCTCAAAAAACAACAAATTGTGGTGATAGTGGTTTGTTTGTTTTGTTTTCTGTGTGCGTGTGTGTTGCTTGAGAGAAAGTACGCACGTGCCACAGAATATGAACGAAAGCAAGAATACACTTCACGTAAATTGGTCCTTTCCTTTCTCCATACTGCAGCTGTGATCTAACTCGGGTCTTCTTGCTGGTCCCTGAAATCATTTTTTTTTTAAATCATTTTTATTATTCCCTTCCACTTCCACATAAGTGGCTCTGTTGAGTCTTCCTGAGAGATGTGTTTTCTAGGTTTTGGGACTTCAAGTTCTCAATTGCTGTCCCTCCACCTTACCACCAACAGAATGCCTTTCAGCCTGGTGATCTCGTCCTCAAAAGCTCCCCCGTATTTCTCTGCTGTCTGAAGGTCTTTGCTCGGCACCAGCAGGCAGGCCTCCACTGCCGGACACAGGGATACAGCGTTCTTGTCGCAGTCATGCCCACTGCCTGCCGATGCTGTCTCCCCCTGTCCTGTGATCTGCTAGTGACCACAGGCGCCCTCTGCGTCTTTCCCATCTCTGCTCCTCAGCCTCAACCACTTCCCTGCAAAGGCTTCAACTGTCTTTCTCTGTCTCTCGCCTCCCATTCTGGCCCCTCTAATTTGCTTCTCGTAGTCTTTTGACTCTTGTGCTGAGAGCTATTGGTTTAATTAAATGTATTCTTCCAAATAATATATGTATGTATACAATGCATTCTGATCACTGTCAGCCACCCTCCCCTGGCAATTTCTATGTTTCCATACAAAATATTTATTTATTTATTTATTTATTTATTTATTTATTTATTTATTGGTTTTTCGAGACAGGGTTTCTCTGTGTGGCCTTGGCTGTCCTGGACTCGCTTTGTAGACCAGGCTGGCCTCGAACTCACAGCCATCTGCCTGCCTCTGCCTCCTGAGTGCTGGGATTAAAGGCGTGTGCCACCATGCTGTGCTACAAATTCTATTTCCGAGTTCACGACTTTTGTTTTGCGACCCACTGAATTTAACCAGGGCCATCTAAGAGAGCATAGATAAGAAATGACCCACTGGAGGCTGGTGGGTAAACCCACGGATGCATCTCTCTCTGTCTCTCTCTGTCTCTGTCTCTGTCTCTGTCTCTGTCTGTCTCTGTCTCTGTCTCTCTCTCTCTCTGTCTCTCTCTCTCTGTGTCTCTCTCAGAATCCATCACTAGCCAGGATGGGTAGGGATCCAAGGGTTCCTCTCTCATCCACGACTGGGTGTTGACAGGTCCAGTCTTGTGTGGGCAATTGCAGTTGTTGTCCAAGGTTGAAATAGCTGTGTCATTGTATTATGCAACCTGTCTCCTTATCTTCTGGTTGGTTCTACAGTGTTACCTGGGCCTTCAGAGGGATGGCATCTACGTCGTGTTAAAGGCTGGGCGCTTGAAATTTTAAGTAAGCAGGAGTCCCTGCATTCACCACCATGGCACAATTATTTGTTATAGGGGTAACTAACTTCTGTCTGATTCAAGACTCACTCTGCAGGAGGGAATTCATGTCTGATACTATAAACCTGGTATAAAAACAAAACAAAACAAAACAACCATACCAGAGACAGTTACAGAGCCCTCTGGGTAACATATTATTGTTGTTTAGTTAAACTAAACACCTGTGGCATAGACACCAACGCCACTCTTAGCAGTAAGAACACCATTCTATGCAGGATGGGAGGGGGGTTTGTTTGTTTTGCTTTAACTCTCTTCAGCTGGCACAGCTCAGTTAGATGGTAGAAGGAAACACACACACACACACACACACACACACACACACACACACACACTTTATTACTTGATGTAAGATTCCATCACATAACTATTACACAGAAATTAAAGTGACTAGTATCCCTGTTGCCAAAAACTAATAGCAGAGAGTCTAATGTCCTTCCTCACATCCTCAGTGGTCTCACATGCATGGAGACAACCACCCACAGCACCAGCCATGTCGGGAGCATTCCATTAAAAGCTGTCCCTTCCATGTTTCCTTTTCACAGCCTGTGGGAAAGTAATTCTTTTATAGAAACTATTCTTTCAAACAAAGTTCTTAACGGTAGTTCCTTTTGGCAGTATCTTGTATCTGTTCATCAAACCTTCTGTCTCTATAGATTAAATTGCTACATTTTCCTGATTACTTCACTGATATTCTTTAAACCAAATGTGTTAGATAGGCTAACGAGACATACAAAATCCACTTGCTTTTCAGTTCAACCCCGAGTGTCACCCTGTATGTTGTTAAGATAATGATATTTATGAGCAGAAATACAGCAAATGGGCAAAACCCACCCTTGAGTCACCTTCAAACAAGAAGTTAGGTGTTGTACTACCAAAACAGCAGAAAGGAACAACATGACTGGATACGTTCACTAATGCTCTCAACTGTTTGGGCCCATCCAGCTATTCTTTCTTACATCAAATCGTGAAGAAGCAAGTTTTAGGCTGGGCAGTGGTAGCACACGCCTTTAATTCCAGCACTCGGGAGGCAGAAGCAGGCAAATCGCTGTGAGTTCGAGGCCAGCCTGGTCTACAGAGTGAGTCCAGGACAGCCAAGGCTACACAGAGAAACCCTGCCTTGAAAAACAAAAACAAAAACAAACAAACAAACAAAAAGTGGTACTATTCTACAACCACACAAAAGATTCCCAAACAGTCCCAAACAGTCCCAAATCAGTAGCATTCACAATCTGATTCTCTTCTGGCCTAGAGCTGGTATTAACCCATAAGAGGGAAGGAAACGTATATATGTACACATATACGTGGATATATAATGAAAGAGGCCCCACCACAGAACATACATCATTGGCGCTTGGTTTTGTAAGAAGGGAAAAGGGAAATGGATGGACACCAATAATAGGTCACACAGTTCTGTTTTATTTAAATGATATTTTATAGAAATTTGCTTTCCCAGGTTTTCTTGTTTAAAATAGTAAAAATTTAATTAAGAACTTATTGATTAATTAAGCAATTAATATTTTAAAGTAATGATTGAGTCCAAGTTCCCTTGAGGTCACCTTGTATCCAGTGGGCTGGTATTTGATGGGTGCCGCCTTCCCCGCTGAACGCTTACCTCTTAGCACTGCTCCAGCACTGGCACCGTTCAGTTCATTCTCTCATCAGCCCATTGCTTTCTAAGCCCCTCCTCTGTGCCTCACTTAGGCTTCCTTCTGCTCCTGGTATTCCTTGTGAGTCTGCAAGCTGATGGAGGAGGATGGCTCACTGCCGCTGTGGCCCTGCAGGGCCCACACCTGCCTCGCCTTGTGTTAGGTTCATCTAAGTGCTCAGCAAGCCAAATGCAAACCAGTTTCTATATATTCACAAACACTTGGAGAGCCTGGCCACACTGGAGCAGAACCACACACGATCTATGTGTGGTTGTGTGTGGGTGTGGGGGGGGTGTGGGTGTGGGTGTATGTGTAGTGTGTGTGTGTGTGTGTGTGTGTGTGTGTGTGTGTGTGTGTGTGTGTGTGTGCGTGTGTGTGTGTGTGCCGGTTTGCTTTTCTGTTTTTGTATTTTTAGGTTTCGATTTTTTGTTGTTGTTGTTGTTGTTGTTGGGTTTTGTTCTTTTGTCTTGCCATGTGATAAGCAGGGCACATTGGAAGACAGTTTGGAAACATCTAGATAAGCGAGTTCTGTGAAACGTGAGTGCCAAGTCCAGGTTTTGACCTTTATCAACTTCCCAGTTTGTTGCCAAGGTACAACCTCTCCTGTCAAACTCATACAGGCCGAGCTGCTGTTCATGTTTCTCCTTCCTCCTGTCCTTGCTCCCTGACAGGGCACGGCACGGCTGCAGCAACAGATGAAGGTCCTTGGCTGCTCCTGTGGTTTCTGTGGTGCGACCTGGGACATGCCGTTCACTTGACTTATTGGTTCAAAGCATTGTGCCAGCCAAGGAAAGCAGTTAATCATATGTTATCCATTGACTCATAAAGAAATGCAATCCTCTTTAATTTGGAATTTTAGGCTGAGAGTAGCTGTATTCTGCCTTACTCCCTTGGCTCGAACAACTAGGATCAACCATGTGAAAATGCCATTTGTCAGTCATAAAAATAAGAATAGCAGCATTTAAATTGGATCAGACTAATAATAAATTCTCCCTAAAGGTTGAGTATAACGAATTCTATCTTCAGGATCAGAATTACATCTAGATCAATAGTAATCCCAGAGTGATAAAAATCCAGGTAAAGGAGAATATGGTTTTGCAGAGCAGCCTTGATTTTGACCGATGTCACCTTCTGTACAAAGTATTACATTTTAAATTATTATGCTCATTCATCATTAATCTTTTAACTCTTAAAGCTTGGATTTGTAAAAATTCCGACTTGCAAAGATAAATTGTTTTGGAAATTAAATATTCAATGAAATACCTTTAAAAAGAAATATGCTTCTTACAGCTCATAAATGTATAAAGTTGTTTAAAAAGAAACAGGGAAAAGAGGTAGCTGGTTATAGTTTGTGGGTGCCATATGGCAACCAGTCAACATTCCACACTAATGTTTGCTTCTATGATGAGTACAAAGAAATAAAACAGGTGTTACTTTAGAATTCACTCTTGTAAAATAACAGTCTTGACAGACAAAGGGAAATTTTTCCATGAAAAAAAAAAAAAAGAAGCAATTAATGGACAGGCCTCTCAGACCTTAAGACTGGACCACACAGCCACCTCCCGTCTCTACTGAGCCATAGCACAGGAAGAATGGAGTAGTGGGTGGTTTTGAAAGCCAAGGACCTAGGTTTGAGCACAGACTTGGCTATTGAATTTGCCTTTAGGGAACTGCGGCATCCTTGCTATGGCTCAGATCTAAGCCACTGCAGTAGTTTTCAGAGACCGCAGCCTTGGAGGGAGGTGACTGAGTCCTGGAGGTTCAGTTCTCAGGAATGAGTTAGTACCTTATGAGATGCATAGGAGGAGGGTGTCTCTCTATTTTCCCCCATATGAGGATGCTGCTGGTAGAAGATGTCATCAAAAAAAGCAATCTCTTAGCCAATGCTGAACTGACTAGTGTCTTGACCTTGACTTTCCCAGATTCTAGAACTGTGAGAAATAAATTTCTGTTCTTTATAATTACCCCCGGCCTTCGATAAGATATTTTGTCATAGCATCACGAAGTGACCAATGCAGGAACTGGTACCAGAAAAGCGAAGCGTTGCTAAGCAACACTGGAACTGGGTAATGGATAGAGCCTGGAAATGTTTTGAAGCACATGTCACATATGCTTCACGCTGTTAGTGTGACAATGTTAGCACAGGCTCCAAAGGACAGTACTTCAGAGAAAGCCTAAGTCTTCTTTGAAATTATTCTAAGTGATAGTTAAGAATGGTAGGAGAAATCAGGATGGTACAGATCACTCTGGTGAGGTCTTAGAAATGAGGAGCATCCTTTTGAAAACTGGAGGAAATGCCATCATTTTCTACAGTGGCAAAGGACTTTGCGTCTGTTCTCGAGGGCTTTCTGGAAAGTACAATATGGGAGCTATGCTCTTAATTTGGTGGGAGACACTTCTAAGCAAATTGTTGACAGTGTTCAGTGGGTTGTCCTAACTGCCTATAGTAAAATGTAAGAATAAAGACATGAACTCCAGACATTGCTGGCAATCAAAAGGGAAACAGAACTTAAAATACTTGGAAAAACTTTAGCTTGACTAGGTCATAAAGATGAAATTGCATATGTAGAAAGAATACCAAGGGTATGGACAAATAATTATTTGATACAAGGTCAGTGTACAAAGAGGGAGCCTGAGGTTGTGTGCTTCGGTCTGTGTTAAGGTGTTCCAGATGAACACCACAGGCTGGGTAAGACATGAACAGTTAAAGTTTATTTAACTTATAGTTCTGGAGACTGGGAAGTCCAAGTTCATTTGTTTATGTCTTGCAGACACCTTGCTGCTGTGTCATAAAAAGGCAAAAGGTATCGCATGACAACGAAGTCTTCAAGATATGGCAAGGGCATGTGTAACTTGTTCCTATAAAATACCCACTTCTGCAAACATAACAATAACCCACTCTTGAGAGTGGAGCCTTCACCACCTCACATCTGCTGTAAGGCCTATTTCTCACACTTCTGCACTGAGAGTTAAATTTTCAACACATAAAGATCAAAGATCACAAATCATAGCATCATTCACAAAGAAACTGGAAGAATGACTTTAAATGCACTCTGGAAATTATTGGCGCTGGCCTTCTCATCACAGATGTGGGCATGTCAAGACAAGGAGCCATACCAAAATAGGAGCCTTGCACGCCCACAGAAACTCAGTTTTCACTACTAGGAGTTGCCTTGAATCAATACTCCCTGAATTCTGGTGTAGTGTTTTTCTGCTGCTTTGTGTGTGGCTCTACTAGGTCTAAGGGTGGCTCAGTGGCCACTTTGGAAGATACTGGTCATAATCCTTGGTGGCACACATGCAGAACATCTTTACAGATAAACACGGTGTATGACCTTCACAGGTATGGCAGTTACCAGCCTCAAGGTTATTTCAGAAAGCCGTAGGGCCTATAGAGAGAACTACTGCCTTGGTAAGGTTCTAGAAAGCCCCAGGAAGACAAAGTTCAGTAGAGCAAAGGGGTCATGTCTGTTCATGAGGTTCTTGAACTGGGCCTGGAAGCGGGAAACTAGCTTGAAATGCCATCCTGGGGAAGCCACAGGCACAAGGCTCCAACCCATAAGAGATAAGGTGTGGGTTGTACTTACCAGGAGACATAAGACTTGTCTTCGTGTGTCTAACAGTGAGTACTGAGCCGAATGTTTTTCTCAGGACACAGAAGAATTAATGAAGCTTTCCCTGTTGAGTTTTGGGCTTACCTAGGACCTACTTCTTTCTTGCCCTTTTCTCTCTTTTGAAATAGGAACCCCTATCACATTTCTTTCCCACCATTGTAGTTTAAGGCACGTGATGTACTTGATTTCAGTTTCACAGCTGGAGAAAGTCTACCTCAGGATGAGTCTTGAGTTTCACTCCTGATTTAAATGAGGCTCTTCACGTGGGCCTTTTGAGTGGATGCTAGAATTAGCTTCTGAGACTAAAGAGGGGGGAACTGAACATATCTGGCGTGAAGAACATGAATTTTAGGGTGGTGGGATGCTTTGGTCTGAAGGTCCTTCAAAAATCATGAATTAAAACTTACTCTCTGTTGTGATGTTAAGAGGGAGAGTCCTTGGTATACAGAACTCTAAATCTCCATCAAATCCCACTCTCGGAGGCCAGGAAGCTCCCACAGAGGAGGAGGCAAAAAGAGCCAGAGGGGATGTAGGACGCCAGGGGTACAAGGCCCTCTGAGTCAACTAAGGAAAACCTTCTTGTATGAACTCACAGAGACCGAAGCAACAAGCCTAGGGCCTGCATGTGTCTGTACCAGGTTTTCTCCATATACATGTATTACAGCTTTCAGCTTAATACTTTTATGAAACTCATAGGTGTGTAAACAAGTGGGTGTCTGATTCTTGTACCTGCTCTTGGGATTCTTTTCCATCTGTTGGATTACTTTGTCCAGCACTGAGGTGATGGCTTTTGCTTTGTCTTATCACATTGTGTTTTGTCATGTTTGGTTGTTATCTCTTAGAGGCCTGATCTTTTCTAATGAGAGACAGAAATTCACAGTGGGTCTGGAGAGGAGGAGAGGTGCGGAGGAAGTGGGAGGAACAGAGGGAGGGGAAACTGTAATCAGGAAATATCGTATATGAAAATAATCTATTTTCAATAAAGGAAAAAATGAAAAAGGGGGACAAGGCTTGTAGTAAAGTGACTGAGTCACAAGCACTCTGCTCTCATGGGGGAATCAGATCTGTATAAAAAGAGCTAGAGTGAATTAACGTGTCCTTCTGCCCTTCTGACTTTCTGCTATTGAGGAGACGTCTACTTAGTGCAATGATACTAGACTTCTCATCTTCTATAAATGTGAAGAAATGTTGTTGTTGTTGTTGGTTTAGTAATTATCTAATCATTGTTGTTGTTGTTTTTAATAGCAACACAAAATAGCTAAGACAGACATTTAAAGACTCAAGTTTTTTGGCCACCCGCAATGGCGCATACCTTTAATGTCAGCACTCAGTAAGCAGAGGCAGGCAGATTGCTGTGAGTTCGAGGCCAGCCTGGTTTACAAAGTGACTCCAGGACAGACAAGGATACACAGAGAAACCCTGTCTCAGAAAAACAAAAAAACAAAAGACTCGATGGAATGACAATTGAGACGTAATATGAATATATTAATTTAAAAGTTAAAAAAAAAAGACTCAAGTTTTCAATCCACAAAATTAACATAATGGCATTAAAAAGCCAAGGGGAGTTTTCAATATGAAATGAAGTAACATAACTAATGTGCTTTATTCAAGACCTAGAATTTAGGAAGCTCTACAGTGTATATTATTTTGCTGTTTCAAGCATTGTGTAGAAAGTCAGGATGCATAGATAGATAGATAGATAGATAGATAGATAGATAGATAGACAGATAGATAGACAGACAGACTAAGAAGTTTCTGGAGCACCTAGCAGCGGTGGTGAGACTAAGTTCAAAGTCAAGAAAATAGCAGCCAACTAAATTTCACTGTGTTGACAACTGAGGCGTGTAATAATAAAGAACAGCTTAGACACCTGCAACTGTACTTGGTTGTGATATACACACACCCTGCTTTAAGCAGTGCTCTTAGCAACCCTGGAACCCCACCTGAGTTGCCTGCACACCCACTCCAAACAATGGAGTGTTTTTATGTCCAAAGCAAACATCAGTGATTCCCTTCCCGTGGACAGTTTCTATGCTTGTATATCTTTACACATATCTAGGTGTGAGAATGGGAAGGTTGACCCAGTCCGGACTGGTCTGGGGGCTGTGAAATAAAACATTATAACTTCTGAGTGAACTTTTAGGGAGAATGCCCTACTAACATCTTATGCCTATTCATAACTAGATGGGCACATGACTAAAACCAGAAACATCAGAGGAAGAAATGTGCTCTACAGACAAAAGGTTATATAAACTAAATCTGTCCATCAAAATATAAAAACATCCTCCTTAAACCCTAGTAGTTAGCTCGTTAAGCTCCATGAAAAGTTGCCCCAAACAGTAACCAGGGATCTTGAGTACTCTCTTGCTCAGCCAGCCTGCTGCCTCTCTAGGAAGCCTCAGGTTTCTTTGCCAGTTTGTAATCTGTGTGTGCCTCCCCTGGCCAGTTCTTTTAATAAGACATGAAACTTTAAGTATTAAAAAAAAAAAAGACATCAGGACCCTGGAGACACCTGGTTTAGATACTGACCATAGATAAAATAATACCAAATGGTCATATTATGATAGTCAGAATCCATTACATTAAGAAAACACCTAGAGATATGTGTAAGCTCATTATCTCCTCCCTCCGGTGTACCTAAAACCATGCCTGGCATCCATAGGTACAGGTCAAAAGTATGCAGGAAGGATGAAAGAAAAGCCAGGAGTTAATGAGATGAGGGCTAAGTAAACAATGATGTTTTTCTGGTTATACAAGAGACTTGGAAGATAGTCACAGCCAGCAGATGTCCTTCCCAACAAAGGAGCCAACCCAGAATCAGCAAGCAGTATCTGATAATGGTATGGACAGTTAGCCAGGGACTATAAAATACTGGAACCCAGTGCTCTAAACATCTACCTCAGGATCAGTGTTAGATGAGCAAACTTTATTAAGGAACACAGCCATCTGCCTGAGGATCTAGCTCAGCAGTAAAAGCACTTGCCCGGTTTATGTAATACCCTGTGTTTGCTACTAAACACAAAGAACAAAACGTTAACGTCCATTACACTTCAAATGTTCGTTACGAGAAACAACCAAAGTCCTGATTCATATTTCCCAGAGTAAAAAGAGTCTAGTTAAAAGGAGATGACGCAAGTGATTGGATGCTCCTTCCCATGTTTCCTTAGCCCTAGCAGCATCTGATACCATAGCTCTCTTACCCTCTTGTTGCTGTCTGGCTATCTTAGTTGAGTGGAATCTCCTCTGGGGGCACTCCTTTATTTCACTCCTTTATTTCATTCATTCATATCACACCACTTTACTTGGACACTACCTGGCACATACACAGATGTTGGATGACAGGATAAAGACAGATAATCACAAGTCAAGAGGCAGTAGCCACAAGCGCCAATGCAGACTTGCAAGTGGTAGTGAGACAGAAAGCGCAATCTGCTCTCAGTAGAGTCAATAAGAAATTGGGTTCTGGCCTGTCACTAGCCTCCAATAGGCCCATTTCTCTAAGCTTGCACCAGTTTTTCAGTCTTATGTATTGTCTTCTTGTTTCAGACTTACTAGTCTTCTTTGCCTTATAATACTGAGGAGATTTGTGGTGTATTTCCAAGATCTAGGTGTCTGCAGGGCCCCTGTTAGCTTCTGCTAATAGAAAACCTGGAGCAAGCCCAGACACCAGGAGGAGAGGAGGAAGGACTCTTTTAGTCCTTGCTCATCCTTGCCAGTAGCTGCACCCATTCAGCCTCCAGCCTCCTTTGTAGAACCTATTTAATTTGGTTTGGCTTGCCTTCCAGAAGAACCAGAAGAGTTAGGCTCAATATATACCTCAGAGTCCTGAGCTCAGAATGTCTGTGCTCCCAAGCCTTAGACACAGCTTTCTCCTACACTCAGCATTTCCTTAGTCTTCCTCCTCCATTTTGCACTTGCACAACCAATTTTATGTTTTATACTAAAAATGTCTCCTTAAACAACTATTGTGACTTCTAGGCTATCATGAAACTTACTCATCTATCCAAGAAATGAAGTCTATATCAGTTGTAAGATTGCAACATCTTATCTAGACCAGGGGTTGCACAACTTCTCTTGGGTAACTGAGTGGGAAATGTTTTGGGTTTTGTGGCCTATAAATTGTCTGGCCTTTGTTGTAGCTATTCAAAGTCAGCCTTTGTAACTCAAAGGTCATTGCAGCAAACCTGTTAGTGAATGAAATGATGCCGTGTTTCCACAAGACATTACTGACAAAAGCGGGTAGCCAATGTGGAGTGTTAAAAAAGTATGTAGACATTTATCAGAAACTGTGAGCAGTAAAACAAAGCACACCACTCAAGATCGGGTTTGACAAACAGACACTGAGACTGGCTGGCATGTGGATGGCCTGGAAGCAACAGGAACATGGCCCCATAGAGCAGCGGGAGGCAAATGGGTTCTGTATTTGGGTCAAGATGAAACAATGCTGCCCCTGGTGTAGAACTGTGAGCCATGTTGACTGCTGCAAGAGATGGTCCAGGAGGCTTCACACGTAGAACCAATTCTACAGAGGGCCACAAGCTTGCTTACTGCTTTTGGAGGTAAAATTAACCTTTATTCTGATTATAGCTACTCTCTCACCCTTTCATTGAACTCTCTTGGGAATAAATAAGGCATAAAAACAAAGGCCTAAACTAATACAAGGGGTGAGTTGATGCCTTGCTAAAGCTGCCTGACAGTGTAAACTAAAGAGATAAGAAAGAAGCCGGTGAAGGAAAGAAAAAACAAACATCTTAATAGTATAGAGATAAAGGACCCGCAGACTATATCAAATTGCTTCACCCTAGGGGGTAGTTTCTCTGATAACAAACAACCGAACATAATTATGGAGAGACATTGGTGAAGGCTGCCATTGTGCAAGCTTGAGCGATCAACTGGTATTTGGAAGAATATCATCGTTTAGGGAAGCTGGAAAAACCTAGTACTGACTCACTGAAGAACTTTCCAGAAATATTTATAAGCATAATTAGCAAAGCTACTTACTCTTTGGGACAGATGTTCCTAATCCAGAGTACAAGGAAAACCAATCACTGGAAAATGTCCCATAGAAATGGTCTCCTTTTCCAGTATTTACCAGGCAAAATTTTTAGCTCCATGGGGCACACGGTAAATGTTATTGGGTTTCTAGCCTCTGGGACTGTTAAGAAACAAAAACACTTTGAAAATGGAATCCAGAATCACATGTGTGATTCTTCTAGCATTCTCTTGCATGCTGGATAGTTCTAGGCTTTGTGTATTTTATTAACTCACTTATTCACCTTAGCCTTTCCCCGCATTAGAAATAAGGCGACCAAGATACAGACAGCTGTGACCAAAGTGCCATGAATAATAACCCCGCTTCCCCCACACACCCCTACACCCCCCACACCCCGCCACCTCCTTCCCCTCAGCCACATCTGAACAGGCAATCGACTCCATTGCTTGTGACTTTCTTCTAAACCTCTCTAAACAGAGAAGTGATTGCACACGGTAAATGCCCTGAGAGCAGATTTTGTGAATTGGTAGGAGTGACTTAGGCCTTATGGTGGTGGTGGGGGGGTGAATTCAGGGCTTGCAGCTAATTGAAATAGTCAACTCTCAGTTGACTGGTCTCTCCAGGCCTGGCGGTGTGAAGAGTGACAGTTATCTCTTCACAATAAGAGAGCATCCTCTGGAATGTAGTGAGGATGACACTCCTGGGAGGAGCTGATCCACCTTATGCTCCCTTCCATGGGGTTTTCACCATCTTCTCTCTAAACTCTCAAAAAAACTAATCAGCTTTTTAAAACAGTTTCCTAGACTCTCAAACTACAGAATGCTGAATGATGCGTGTCCTGTGATAATATAGTTTGAAGAGTATAATATTATTTATTTAAAAAAGCAATAGCTTCTTCTACATCAATGTCACACGGGGACGCATCTTGTACCGCCGTGCTCATCACTGCTGTGACTTTGGCCATCCTGTTTGCTTACTCCTTCTCTCAGAGCTCAGAGGGATGGAGCATCTGCCCTTCTGACAATCTGACAACCCCTGGCCATCCTGTGCCTCACACCCTCCATTCCCCGACTTGCAAAGGACGTGGCCATCATCTCGCCTTTTGCCTCTCAGGCATTTCAGTTTCTCTTCACTATTTACTTCTTCCCCATCCTAAGTGTGCATGGGAGGGGTCACTCATAGGGAAATGCTTGCCAGACCTTGCTACCTCTTAGAGCTCTCTGCCTAGTCTCCTGTACTAGTATAACCTCACAAGTACACAGTCTGTGTCTATAGCCTCAGATTTCTCCTCTCACCATCTCTCATCAGGACTCTTGATCAATCCATTGCTGCTCAGCCCAAGCTTACCTCTTCTTCCTTGTCTTCTCTTACACTTATACTCTGTGCCAGATAATTGGTCAATTGGTCAGGCCATTTTATATCATTATTTAAATACACAGTCTAAAGTCTCTTTCTTCATCAGACTATAATTATACAAGGAGAGGGAATGCTCCTTTGTCAAACTAATGAGACTGTACAAATAGTAGTTTTAGATGATCTTGTGTAAGATGCTTTGAGTCTGTATTTATGAACTTTTTTTTTATCATTTGGCATTTCTTTTAAAATTTATTTTTAATTTATATATTCACTTTACATCCCGATCATAGCCTCTTCCCCCTCCCTCTTCTCCTTCCAGTCCCTCCCACCCTCTTCCCTTTCCCCTTGTCCTCAGAAAAGAGGATTCCCCCCCTCCCCCTCCCAACCCAACCCAACCCACCCCAGCACATCAAGTCTCATCAGTACTGAACTCCTCCTCATCCACTGAGGTAGACAAGGCAGCCCCATTAGGGCAGAGTGATGGAAAGTAGTCAACAGGGTCCAAGCTACAGACAGTACCCATTCAACTTACTAGGGGACCCAGATGGAGATCAAAGAGCCCATCGGTTACATATGTGTAGGGGGCCTAGGTCCAGTCCACACACGTTCTTTGAATGGTACTTCTATTTCTGTAAGCCCCCATGAATCTATGTTAGTTGACTCTGTTGGTCTTGCAGCGCTCTTGTCTCATCTGGGTCTTCTATCCCCCTCCCACACATACACAGGACTCCCTGAGCTCTATCTAATACTTGGCTGTATATTATGGACTGAAAGAGCTGAGAACCTCATGTTGTCCTCTGACTTCCACACATAAGCTGTGGCATGAGCATTCACATACACAATCAAATGTTTAAAAAAAAACAGTCTTTTTTTTTTTCTAACTCTGCTTTAATTCACTGAGTAATTATTCAAAGCTCTGGGCACTAGAGATATAACCGAAGAAAACACTTCTCCTCCTCGGAAGCCTGCATCCTAAAAGGAGAGACTTAGGAGCAAAGAAGTCAGCAGTAATGAAAGTTAGGTGGTAGTAAATAAGTGTCATGAAAACAAACCAGGGCAGGAAGAGGAATGTTCATGTCAGCATGTTTCTGTTTTCACCAGTAGAGGTTGAAAGGCTGATGGATAAGAAACATTTGAGACAGGATCTGAAGGTGAGGAAGAGGGCATCACACTCACTCAGGAAACAAACTCTGGAGAAAGGGGGAGCTAGTAGGATGAACCACAGAGAGACAATAGGGAGCTTGGACAAGTGGGGTTGGATCTTGTGGCCAGCTGATCTGGCCATGTTTTTTGGCCAATAGCTCCGTTTTCCCTTTAAGGAGGCTTAAGCCACTGAATGGTTTTGAGGGGGAGAAGGACATGATTTGCCTATGTTTAAATTTGACCACTGCATTTGTTTTCTATTGCTGTTTAACAAATTACTACAATCTCAATGGATTTATAACCAGCCCCACCTCCCAGTCCCCAGTTTATAAGCTCTGGATCTGTAGGTCGCCAAGTCCAGCCTGCCACAGCTGGATCCCCTCAGAGTACAGTAAGTGTGAAGTCAAGGGTTGGCTAGCCTAGGTTTGAATCTGGAGACCCCGGGGGGAAAATCTGCTGTCAAGCTCATCACACTGTTGTCAGATTCATTTCATTAGGATTGTAAGGCTGGAATTTTCATTTATTTACTGACTCCCAGCCAGGCTGCCTCTTCCCTCTTAGAGAATGCACACACATTCCTAGCTACATGAGTTCATCTTCCTCGTCAGCCACAGCAGACAGAAATCCTCCCGTACCTAGGATCTCTAATATTCTAGTTTTTGACTAATCAGATGACGGTAACAAAAAAAATCTACGGGGTTTTGCAGTAAAGGGTCAGAGAAAGAGTAGAAGGTTCTCTTTTCAGGATGTGAGAGATTGTGGTATGTTTATAATTGAATAGAAATGAGCAAAATAGTGATCCCACAGACAAAGAACAAAGAGATGGGTACAGGGCACAAATGGCGGGCCTGGCTTTATATGGGAACTGGAGACTTGGCCCCTCATCCTCATTGGATGGACAGATGGGCTCATAAGAACTGAGTTATCTTCAAATGGTTTTGGCTTCTCATTATAATAGCAGGGAGGGTCTTGATCTGAGAATGAGCAGGAAGCAAGATGGAGGCTTGAGAGGTGGGCAATACAAGGACTCTTCCATTAAGGGGGTGGACAAATCAGGGGATTTCCAGAAGTGGTTTCCCCCCTGACACAACAGACCACAAGTGAGCTATGAGGAAGGAGCAAGGGGCGACTCTTTGCTGGGTTCTGGATATTCTCTTTGGTGTGGCTAAACTACTTCTGTTTAGACAGAACTGTTGCTATACCTGTTAACAGATGCCCCCTACACACACCACACACACGCACACATACACACACGAGAGAGAGAGAGAGAGAGAGAGAGAGAGAGAGAGAGAGAGAGAGAGAGAGAGAGAGAGAGAGAGAGATCAGCTACGTTCTTTTGTCCATGTAAAATTGTCATAGTTTCTAGAGACATGAGGTAATTTGATTTGATTTTCATTTGTTTTTATGGTCATTAATTATTTTGAGTCCTTCTTATCCTGAGTTAATTTTTGTAGATCTTATTTTCACCAGCCTTTTTCTTAAAAAAATGTTTATTTAGGGGCTGGCAAGATGGCTCTACAGTTAAGAGCACTGGCTGTTCTTTCAGAGGACCCATGTTCTATTCCAAGCACCCACAGAGTAGCTCCCAACTGTCTGTCACTCTAGTCCCAGGGAATCTGATGCCTTCTTCTGACTTCTCAGAGCACAGAATGCACATGGTGCAAGGATATGCATGCAGGCAAACCATCCATACACAAAAACTAAAATTAACAAATATAGGAAAAATTGCTCATTTTATCTTGACTTTTTATGTCAAGGTTTATGGCTGCAAATTGGATAAAAGGTGATAGTTTCTATGTTCTCATATGAGAGACAGGATAGTAATTTTCTTTAAATGTTTCTGACTTCCCTTTGCCTCAAATTTTCCTGCTTATAATTTCTTTGGAGGCCAAGGTAAGGACAATTTTGGAGTCAGTGTGCCCTGGGGGGAAAAAAGGACCATTAAAATACAGTTTTACAATAAACTTAGGGAACTAGGAAAGAAAATGAGAAGAGAATTAGAAGATCCAGTTCTTTGGGGAACAGAGCTATCCTGAAGCTAATCTTTTGCTGGGGACGTGTATCTTCTTAATGCAAAGAAAGGGGCACTATGGCCATATGCATGGCAGTCTGCACAGCCCGTTTCTCTCCTGTCTTTCAGAATTTTCAGCTCAGCCTAAATTGTCCCTCTTCCCTGCACTAAAGAACTGCATTCCTCTTCCGCCCTGGAAAGGCTGGTATCTATTAGTCTAGCCCAATAACAAGCATCTGTTTTCCTTGCTAATAATACATTTAGAAATAGAGAAGAGACAACATTTTTAGGCAATGAAATGTAAGGAAAGTCGGCCCCAGGTCAGGGGATTTCTAGAACTAGTTTTTCCAATGATGCAGTGGGCCGTAGATGCCGAACAGCCTCGGCTCCTTCCCCAGGAGAGCCCTGTGAGCAGATGGTGCCCTCAAGTACCTGTGCTCGGCCAGGAAAAGGGACATGAGAGATCCCATAGAAGACTCGCTGGAGAAAAACTGCCAAGCAAAGTGAGGATGACAGATCTGAAAGGCGAAAAGACCTAGGGCCTTGAGTAGGCTGTCTGGTTATGGCACTGACACATGACACTGCCTTACTTGTAGAATCCTAGTTATACAAGATGCTTATAATACTGCGGTGGTGAGATTCTGCATCTTAAACAACTCTGGTCAGGTAGTCTAATTTCTTGCAGATGAAAATATCGCATTGATCTTCATAACGAATCCTAGGCCTGTCGATTGCTGGAATATGAACACGACGGTGTGACCTGCATGCCTGGTGTGATCTCAGGGGGTTGGGGAAGTGGAACAATTATATTCAGGCCCAGTAATCATTAATCTCTCATGCTTGGCTAGGTTGGTTTTATACCAACTTTCCTGGACAATACTTGACTTTTGCTTCTGAACACTCCCATAGCACTTTGATCGTGCACGAGAAGAGCTCTTGGGTCTCTTATCGCAGTGAACGTTCAGGTGTCCTTTAATACTGTGACCCATTGGAGGACAGAGATCACAGTTTTCATCTTTATGTTCCGCAGGACAAAGTTCCACCGTTCACAATATACTCCAAAGATACTTCCTGAACAGGAGAATTGCAAGGCTGGGCTGGGAGAATGTTACAGAAAAAAAAAAAAAAAAAGCCAAAGCCTGGCCTGGGGGGATGACGGTGAATTGGGCAGACACACACCTCTGCAGATTGGGAGACTCAGCCGGTGGATTCTAAGGCATTCTCTACTCTTCTCCCAGGAATTCCTCACATTCCCACACTGCCTTATCTCTTGAAATACAGCTCAGTAAAACAAACAAACTTATTTCATCTCCAGGGCACCCATAAATCTCCCCTCCCATCAGTACAAACTAGCCCCTGCCCCAAATCACTGTCCACGCAGGAATCAGAGGCATACTTTTCAGTGTAACTAATACCATGTGATTCACGCATTTAAACCCTCCAGTATCCGTCCTCTGTATCCGTCATCTCCCAGTCCCATTTCACTTTCGTACCAGTTATTTACTACCATCTGAAATGGTTTCTGTACTCGCCTGAAATGAGCCTGCAGTGGACTACAAAGGCCCAGAGGAGGCGGTCTTTGTGCATATCTCTCAGAAATGTCCCTACACTCACAGTAGTTCTTGGTATTAAAAAAAAAAAAAAAGTGTTGGTGCTCAGTCGTGATATGACTGTAAGAGCTGGGGTGGATGGGGGGGGGGCTCTTCTTTTCTGGAGAATTTGGCAGGGGTGATGGGGGAGATGGAGAGAGAGTGAAACTGGGACGTGAGGAGGGAGGGGGCTATGACCAGGATGTAAAGTAAGTAAGTAAGTAAGTAAGTAAGTAAGTAAGTAAATAAGTAAATAAGTAAATAAATAAATAAATGTGTTAAATTGACAAACACTGCCTTGGTTATTCTAAGACTATCTCTGAAGAGGTACTATTTCTCATGAATGAAGTAGTTATATTATATAGAATAAAAGAATAAATAAGTGTTAAAAAAAATAAGACTAACCCATAAGATTTGTGGTACTGAGCTTAAGTACGGTGGATATGAATAAGACCACTAACTCAGATTAGGGATTGTGCAGTCAGGGGAGGCGTGCATTGTGGTCCCACATCTATGCTCTTCTCTTAGTAATTCATCTTTCTCAGTCACACCTCCTGATCTACCATGGCTCCCAGAAAACCAGGAATGAGATCACTACAGGCTTTGGTCCTGCTTTAAATTACTTTATTTTTTCAGGCCTACAATGGGTAAATTATATAATATATGTTCCTGGATCTTTTTTTTTTTTTCACACAGTGAACCAAATACTTGAGAACTGTGTACGTCAGTGTGTACACACAGAGAGATGGGTCTGTAGACTATCGAAAAACTTTATATAAAACTATACCCTTAGAGTACAACATAAGACTGAAAACCCTGTACTTGGAAACTAGGAAAACAGCTCAGAAGTGCTAATTTTGTGGTTTCCCGTTATTCTCAAGTTGAAAGACCACCTTCCTGCAGACATTTACATTGGGGATGTGAGGACTAAATGTCGACATATTTACAAGATATTGATTTACAACAATGCAAGGATTAACATTGGGCCATGAAGCAATGATTAAACATTTAATTTTGAAAAACTGATTCTTCAAATCAGTTGTTTCTGAGAACCACCATACAGGCTCAGGGAGGCTATAAGGCAAAAGATTTGGATTCGCAACATCTCTTAATCTCTTGCAAGACCTTGAGCTGTCCAGATCGTAGTGTTCCCAAGTTTAAAAAGATATAAATCTCTCTGAAATCAACTATGTTGTCAAGATTAGTTGGAGTAATAAAACTTATATCAGAGACAAAGCAAGTTTAGTGTTGGTGATAAATTAGAACGAGCTGTTACTACTAAAACTACGTAATAAGTCAGGAGAGAAAAACAGGGACAATTAAAGAGACATGAGAAGGAAAAGACACACACACACACATACACACACCCCTACACACACACACAAACACACCTACACACACACATGCACACACACCCCTACAACACACATACACAACCACACACATACACACACATATCTTCCTACACACACACATGCACACACACATACAACACACACACACACACATATACACCCCTACACACACACACACACACCCCTACACACACACATACACACACACACCCTTACAACACACACACACACACATATACACCCCTACAACACACACACACACACACACACACACACACACACACACACACACATACACACACACAGAGGAATCTGCTTGAGAGTCAAGAAGACAGTTAACAAAACTTGCCGAAAAGGTGGTCTATATGGAGACGGTTCAAATAGCCAGGAACCATGTTCAAGTCCTGAACATATGTGCCTCTCATAATGGTTTTAACACTTGTGCGAACCTACAGTTTTCTGGATATTTTACAAATGAGTCTATGAACATTTTTAACTCCTTGTGCAACCTTGGCTACTGGGTTTTATTTTATCAGCTGTAATTCTGTTTGGTGCACCCAGTAACAGACCTATGATCTCAATGAGTTCCCTAGCAACCTTTTGAGATGTAGCTTCTGAAAGCACCAAAATCTTCCTTTCAGATTACTGCCGACACTTAAGGCCAGCTCTCTCTTGAGAAGCTATACCTATGCTTAGGTGAACCTAATTCGTCTCCGAGTGCCTCTCTCCACTAACCTTCTACGTTAATGGAATAATAATTCATAACAGACTCCAACTCTTTTTCTTGTATTGGGCTATGGGCTTCAATGTATGTCATTTAATCCTTATGGCAACTCTTGAAAAAAGTACTATTTACATTTCCATTTGGAAAAAGAAAAGACAATGAAGCAGGGGATTACTTATTCATTGTGTCAGAACAAATTCCTCCAAATCTTGAGGCAACAGGCACTACCTCCTAGACTGTGGGTGAGGAGTTTGAATGTAAATCACCTTGGGATTCTGGTTTAGGGTCCTTGATGTGTCCTGAAATTCTTTTCTGTGGTGAGGTCAAGAATCTGAGCTTCACCTGAGTGAGTGGAGGCCTTTGAAAGGAACTTTTCAGGTTATTGTAGGTGGAACTGACTCTTGGTTCATGCTCACTCTCACTGTCAATAAGACCATTCAAAAACACAGGTGCTGCCCTGGGGGGTACCCCAATGGTTACAGCATGTGCCCAGCACATCATGAGGCCCTCAATGTAACCCCCAGGATTCTCTGGCATCACATAGGGTGAGGGGGGTGGCAAAGCCTGAAATATTAATTCTGAAGGTTGTTGTCTGTGTATAGATAGATAGGAAGAGAGGGCCCTGGAACAGGCTCTTTTCCTCAAAACATTTAGAACATAGAGATTAACAGCTGTGACTGTGACGTTATGCTATAGCTATGTAAATTAGAAGCTGTGACAATTATGCTAATAAGACCCGGCTGAGTTTATACTTGATCACAAGCTAACAAAATGACTGTGGGGTTTAACAGTATCAAGTATCAGCTTGAGTCACATGGCCTAGGTGTGAATCCCTACTCTATGGAACACTAAGAAAGTTTCTTAATTTCTTTGGCATCCTTCCTCCAAGATGGTTCAGTGATACGCACCTTCTGGTGTTTGTCAGCCCCCCCACGTTGTATCAGGTTGTTCTGTACCGCTAATGCCAAACAGCAGAACTGATGCTGTGATGGCCACTTCTGAAGCTAAGTCACGACAGGCACCTGGCCTTCCTGCTTAGGCCTTCTTGCGATTCCTGTGAGAGAATGCAGCTGCCTTGCTGAGGTCTGTAGCTAAAAAGTAGCTAAAAGACCTTGCATAGGATCCCCCACTATCAGTTAAGGTTTCATGTGACAGCCTTAGGAGAGACCCTAAGCCTGAATCCCCAGATGATCCACACCCAAATTCCTCACCCATAGTGTAGGAGATAATGCCTGTTGCCTGGAGCTTTGGAGAATTTTGTTCTACAACAGTGAAGTAACCCCTTCTCCCCGTTTCAAATAGAAATCATGATAGTGCTGTCTACAAGAGTTGTCTGAAGGACTAACTAGGTAATTCGTGGAAGCTGGCAGCCCAGTACCAGGCACAGAGTGAACTCCGCCCCACTATTATTTCATCCTTGCGTATCTTCTTCCCCACAAAGCAAGCTGTTATTTACAAGCCACCTACCCCTGGGGCCTCAGTACTAGACGTTCAAAGCACACTGAACCAACCATTAGTCCCTTTAAGTTGTTATTCTTTGACCATTAACCAGACAAACAACCTTCTCTTTCTCAGTCTCTGATCCCTTTTGAGAGGAAAGGAAAAAATTTCCAAGACAAAGAATGTTAAGGCACTGGCCTTAGTGGATGAGGAGGAGTTCAGTCCTGATGCGACTTGATGTGCTGGGGTGGGTTGTTGTTGGGGGGGGGCGCCCCTTTTCTAAGGACAAGGGGAGAGAGGAGGGGGGAATCAGATTGGTGGGAGGAAGGGGGCTATGATTGGGATGTAAAGTCAATATATAAATTAAAATAAATTAAAGAAAGAAAGAAAAAAAAGTCAAGGCACGTAGCATATAGCTAGGGAACCAAAAGCTCAAATTGCTGGCCTGGAAAGACCAATTGCTGATGACAGGAGGTTGACAACAGTCAACTGAGCCTTTACAGAGCAGGCCATTTAGAAATTGCCCGCTGAGATATACAAAGCTTTCATTCAGGTTCACTTCTGTTCTTTCAAGTGGGAATCAACCCCGGACCATCTCGGGCAAAGATGTTATCTTTTCTCTTGTTGGTGATGCCTTTCTCCTCATATTTGGGTTTCCTTTTAGAACTCGGGGTGGATAGAAAAAAAAAATCAAGTTTCTTATGAAATAAGAGAAGGTACTCAGGAAGTTTACCATGGAGCAGGAAAAAGAACAGAAGAAGGAGGACATTTCTATTCCAAGGTTAAATTGAATAATAAAACCATTTGACAACTAAATATTTCAAATATCATACCGTAAGGTGAAGTAGTCAACAAACTCTGAGAAAGGTTCATGTCCACTTGGCTATTCTGACAGGTAATGGGTTGACATGCTTCCCTGCTGGTTCTCTGGGAAATGAAATCTAACATGCTCTATCACAGTAAGTGAAAGTTTAAAGAGAGCCTTTGCATAGGCTCCTTTCACTTCTTCCTAGAGAAAAGCAAGCCTCTCTGATAACTTCTGACTTCCGAAGAAAGCTGTTTATCTTCACAAACAAAAAAGACAATGCTCCGAGGTCTCTCCTCCCAGTCCGGTTGTGTATTTAGGGCTTTTGGCTCTGCTGACATCAGCATTTCGTATGGAAAAGCTTGACCTTGTCTTAAACCAGCCTCTCAGGGGGAAGCACTTGGGTTGGCCCGTGTCCTTTGTCTCTTTACTTCTTTGCTTTGCCCATACTCTAAGCCTCTTTGGTTTTCAAAACTCTCCCTCCCCTCCCGGCGGTTCCTTCTCTCCCTGTCACTCTTCTTTCTCTTTTCCTTTGCGTTCTCTCTTCCTGCCTCTTCCTTGCCTGAGCTGGTGTGATGTTAAACCTTGGCAATGGGGTGGGGCAGGCAGGCATCTCGTTATCTCATCAAGATGAAGCTGGGTCCTTCTAAGAGTCCCTTACAGTGGGGCCCTGGAAAGGTATTGCTGACTTAGCAGCGGCAATTCCAGCGCGCCCCCCCCCCCCCCCCCCCGTCTGTAATATCTTCCCCTTATGATAACGTAAGAGTTAAAACAAGATGACTTTCATTTCCTGTCTAAACACACAGAATTCAGAAGTAAAAAGAAAGGGCAATAAGCGGGCACGGTGGCCCCACGCCTTTAATCCCAGCACTCAGAAGGCAGAGGCAGAGGCAGAGGCAGGCCAATTGCTGTGAGTTCGAGGCCAGCCTGGTCTACAAAGCGAGTCCAGGACAGCTAAGGCTAGCACAGAGAGATCCTGTCTTGAAAAACAAAAAACAAAACAAAACAAAACAAAAAAAAAAGAAAGAAAGAAAGAAAGAAAAGAAAGGGCAATATAACTGTAAACAAGCTACTAGGAAGCCAGGTTTCTAGCAGGCTCCCAGGAGGCAGCCTCTGCTACCCTCCCCCACATCCTCTTCAGGTTAGCCAGTATAAAAGTTAGAGCCATTCACATCTGAGTAGCTTCCAGTTTCCAAATGGTGAACTGCACCTTGTTTGGGGCCACTTTCCTTGCTTTTCCTTCTTCCTACTATCAAGCCCAAGTGTCCAGGCATGCTCAAAATTCTCCCAGACAAGTATTTCAGAGGAGCCACTGGAGGGATGGCTCAGCAGTGGGTAAGCCTGGGTGCTGCTCTTGGAGAGGACCAGGGTTTAATTCCCAGCACCCACCAGAGGCTCACAAGCATCTGTCACTCCAGTTCCAGGAGATCACTACCCTCTTCTGACTTCCATGGGCACCAGGTATTCAAGTGGTAGCTGGAGCATCTAAACACTCATATACATAAAAAAGAATACATACATCTAAATACATACAGTTTCCCATAGCTTTGCATCCCCTATGGCTTAAGGCCCACTTCTCTCTGGCCCCAGAGCACAGAATATCATTGTTGTGTGAGTTGCCGCACAAGCCACTCATGTTTGCTAACTCTTCAAGCTTTCTTAGATTTCCCAAGGGATCTTCTTCTGGCCCTTAGGACAGTGTGCTCAGGCCTCACCAGCTTAAAGAGTCAGTGAAAGCAGACATGTGAGTCTGGGGGAAGTCCTCAACAGAGGAGCACCCTTGATATTTATTCAGAGAAGATAATGGATGCTGTTCAAGAGAAAGGGCCAAACATGCCCCCTGGAGTGTGCAGACTCTACCCAGTAAAATAGATTCGGTACAGCTAACAATAATTTGAGCAAGCCCTTTGCAAGGCAAGTTCATGACTTGGGCCCCATGATTACCCTTCATCCATCTCAAGTGGGCTTTTATCCACATGCCATAATCCCACAAAGCTCCCCTTAAGGAAGTTCTGTGGTTACAGTTTTTCCTGGATGTTGTGATGCCTCCCTGGTTTGGTGGAGAAAAATAGCCTCTCCGAAGCTAGACTTGAGGTTGTTTGATTCTAGATATGGCCCATCCTTTCCTCACCCTTGTGAGGAATGTTATTTAATTTTTATTTTTATGTACTTTGAGGTAGAGCCCCCGTGCCTTCCAGGCTGGTCTTCAGTTTCCTCTGTAGTTGAGGATGGCCTTGAACTTCTGATCTTCCTTAGTTCTGAGTCAACAGAACTAAGTTGTCTAACGGCAATAGCTACTGATTATCGTAACTAAATATCATCAGCAGTGGGGTTCAATGGTTAATCTTTGGTACCTTTGCTCCACTATGAACTTGAATGTTTTTGATAGCTCTACATGTTAATTCTCAGTTGTTGCCTTGAACTCTGACAAAGACCAACTAACTACACGTCCACTCGGAGAGACCAGTTCAAGTGATGACTGATGTAGAATGTGCACAATGTGTTCTGGGAAATTACTACATAATACATAAATACAAGCACTTCGGAGGCAGAGGCAGGTGGATTGCTGTGAGTTTGAGGCCGGCCTGGTCTACAGAGCAAGTCCAGGACAGCCAAGGCTAAGACAGAGAGACCCTGCCTCAAAAACCAAAACCAACAACAACAAAAAGAAAACAACAACAACAACAAATACATAAATACACAATACAAAAAAATCATAATAGCAGTTCATAAGAGAAAAGGAGCTGAAGGAGATGCAGACTAGCCATCCTCAGTTGCTTGCATCTAGTAGTGGATATTCCATTAATCTGTTTTGTGCCTAAAGTTGGAGCTGAGCTGGAGCATACAAATGCATGCAGGCGGCTTTCAATGAAATAACCCAGTAAAAGCTGGCTGATTTCAGGTCCCAACGCTATGCACAGCGGCAATTTAGTTCTGCAGTATTTCTACAATGCTCAAATAATTACTTCTCTACAACTGGATCTTCCAACTGATGAATTCTGCTCACTCTTAAAGGAGAAACACATTTGTTCGCCGTCTCTCTGTCTCTCTCTCTGTCTCTCTCTGTCTGCCCCTCTCTCTCTCTCTCTCCTCTCTCTCTCTCTCTCTCTCTCTCTCTCTCTCTCTCTCTCTCTCTCTCTCTCTCTCTCTCCTCCTCTCCCTCTCTCTTTCAAATTGTATCATGGACCCCGCTTTCTCATTTCCCAATCCGCCTAAGACATTCTCATTACTATGTTTTGGATCTTCAAAAGCTGACTTATTTCCTTAGAAGCTCTGCAATCACAACGTTCTAAAATCAACTTGAAGTTAAGTTTTTTTTTTCAACTGCATTTAATAAAAAGAAACCGCACCTCTCCCCCAGTTTCAGGAAGTGTGTGTTTGTGATACACAACAAAACGAGGAAGCCTCAAGGCCTAAACACTGGAGCCCCCAGAAGCAGCAAATGCAATTGGAGTCTTGACAGCCTTTTCAGCCATAACCTGGCACATCTGTCCAGGTCACAAAAAAAAAAAAAAAAAAAAAAAAAAAAAAAAAAAAAAAAAACCAACCAAAAAAAAAAAACCCTAAGCCACCTGACCCAGACTCCAGTCTCCAACCACCCTAGCTTTTTAAAATGTTACAAGGTTCTACCTTTGCTCAGAAGAACCGCTGGCACGGTGATGATGGTGACAAGCGCAGCGACACCAAGCAGTCCCAGGAGAACCTTCCACAGTGTCTGCAAGCGGGTCAGATTGCAAACAATTAGAGGGAGGCCTTTGTCCCTCTTCTGGGAAGAGGGCTGGGACCTAGGCCCCCTCAGAGGCAGAGGGGGTTGCAGGTGCACCAGTAGATTGGTGGAGTTTGGGGTTCACTCAGGTAGAGTCCTTGAATTTTGGCCCCAGCATGATCGTTCTGATCTTGTTGGCTTCTCTCCTCCCACCCACCCACCCTTCTGAAGCCAAATGAAGGTGGGGTGCCGCGAGCATTCTAAGGGTGTCTTTCCCCGACCTACAAGGCTCAGTGCAAAGCCTGTGCGCGGGAGGCAATGTTCCTTCACCTGCTAGAGTGGCCCCGTGGCTTCCGCCTAATGGTAGCTCCTGGTTGCCTCTAGGAAATCTGGGGCAGTTTGGAGGAGAATTTGGCGGAACAGTACCCACAACCCCAACCTGGGGCCAGGGCTGTGCGACTCGAGGTGCACTCACCTTCATGGTCGGGCGGATCCTTGGAACTGAGCTCTGAGGCGTGAGCGCCGGCAGAAGTCACCGCGCGCGGAGACGGACGTCCTGCGCCCTGCGCCGCTGCTCTGCACACAGTCACCCTGAACTCGCCGCCAAGTTTCGGCCCCGAGTTAAACATTAGTTAGCGCCAGGCGGGCTCGGTGTAAAGGCTTCATACGCAGTGTGGGCGCGAGGCAGCAGACGGACGGACCGCTTAAGGACCTCTAGGAGAGTCCGGGAGTGGCACGCAGGATCCCCATTTGTGGAGGACACGGGGACAGCGATCCCTCTTTGCAGAAAGGGACTTTGCACATTGGGGTTTAACTGTTGCTCACTTGCGTGGACAAGTGAGGAAGCTGAGGTCCAAGAGGGCATGGAGTTTGGCAGATTCACAGCTCACTCACTGCTGAAACTAACCACCAGTTCTCTGTTTCTTTCCCTGAAAGGTGTGTCCTGCTAAGAGAAGGGCTTGAGTGTCCCACGCTATCTGGCTGGCAAAAAGAGAGACTGGGTGATTGTTTACTTTTGAATGACACTTCAGGTTGAATATCTGTATTAATTCTCCCAGGTGAATTTCCACTTATTTTGCGGGTGTCTCTTCTCATTAAGCCACGGAAAAAAAAAAAAAAAAACACTACCACTTCCTTTTTTAAAAAAATATTTATTTATTATGTATATAGTATTCTTCCTGCATGTGTATCTGCACTCCGGAAGAAGGCACCAGTTCTCATTATAAATGGTTGTGAGCCACCATGTGGTTGCTGGGAATTGAACTCAGGACTTTTGGAAGAATAGCCAGTGCCCTTAACCTCTGAGCCATTTCTCCAGCCCCCAATACTACCATTTCTTAGGTGAAAGTTACTGTAAGTACTGTCCTACGTTATTGTGTTATTTTAAAAATTGTGGCCAGCTCAAACTACTGTACCAAGCAAGGACAATGCATGCAGTAAACCTAGACCCCCTATCCAGAGCTAGCCAATGGACAGCACATTCTCCACAATTGTGTGGAGCGTAGGGACTGACTAGGACATGAACTCTTGTAGCCCCTATTAGACCTCTTCCCCTTGGTGGAGAGACCTGGTGACACCCAGTGGAAGAGTAAACAGACTACCAGGAAGAGACCTGATAGGCTGTGATCACATAGTGGGAGACAAGGTCCCCTTCTGTCACAGACCTAGGGGAGAGAAATAGGATGAAGGAGGGAGGGAGGGGGAATGGGAAGATACAAGTGAGGGGGTCACAAATGAGATGTAATCTGAATAAATTACTTAAATTTTAAAAATTGTGTTATTTTACAGGGAGGAGTATTGTGCACAGTGACATTAAGTCACTAACACCAAGTCACTGAGCTATTACGTTTTGGAACTTAAATTAAGGGTGCAGGAAACTGCTGAAGTAATGAAGCCACTTGCCCTTAGGCTTATGCTCCACAACTTAGAGAAGTGCATTTCTTTATAATCTGTGGCACGCCACACAAACAGACCAAGGCAGAAAAAAATGTCCTCTTAATTATGTCTCCCAAGTGTCCCAGTGTGTTTCTGCCTTCCTCACCTAACACCAGAAGTTGAGTCAGGACTTACTGCAGTCTTGAGCTGGGGCTGCAGAGGCAGCCTAAAAAGGCACAAAAAGCCTAAAAAGGAACAGTGCACAAAGCTCTTTGCTGTCGTTGCTCTCAGCAGTTGGGGCCCTTAACAACAGTAAAAACCATACCAACCCTTGGGTTAACCTGTAAGCCAGCACCGAGGATGAATCTATAAAATATATCATCTTGTTCTCTGGGATACATCTTTCATTTATACACAGTAATTTCCACACTCTGCCCATTTTGAGAGACTTTCATGTATCTGCCTTTTGATGGTGTTTTTAATAAATCCTTAATGAGTCAGCTAGTCACCACATTAGCCACCAGCAGTCGGCAGGCATAGCTATCCATTCCATCATCTCTTTTCCCTCACAGAATGCTCCTTAGGAAGACTTTCTGAATGGAGCTTTGATATAGCAGCTATCCCCCACCCCCCAGCTGTGTCAGCCTTTCCCCCCCCCCCACAGAATGATGCTTCCCCTTCCACTGTTCTTTGGTTAGAGGGGCCTCTCCACAGAGTCACTGAGGAGAAGTGTCCAGGGAAAGCCATTAACACAGTCTGAGAAGAGATGGCAGAGGCCGAGTTCTCGGCAACAGTGCCTACCTTGAGGAACTGGTGGGCTGTCTCTTCTACAGATACATGCCGTTTCCATCTAACGGTCCAACGTGTTTACACGTGCCAGATTGATCGATCAGAAGCTCAGATAAGACACTGCTCAATGCGGAGAACTCTTTTGTCTAGCTAGTGGTGATATCTCTTAAAGTGACTCTCCTAAACAAGAATTTATATTTGAGCCCCAACTCCCAGACCTTCCGAATTTGGCCCGAATTTGGAGATAGGCCTTCTGCGTGTTAAGCCATGAGGGTTTAATACAGTGTCACTCCGATCTTTATAAAATGGGAAAACAAAGACACACAAAGATGGAGAATGGCATAGAGAGGCAGAAGGGGAAGATGGCCACCTACAAGCCACAAAGGCCAAAAGCAGATGTTTTCCTCACAGGCCTCAGAAGGAATCTTCTGTGTAGGACCCCTTGAGTTGTGACTTTTAGCACCCAGAACTAGGGAACAAATCACATTAAAAAACCAAAAACAAAAAACAAAAAACAAAACAAACAAACAAACAAAAAAAAACAACTACGCAGGTTGTGGTAGCTAGTCACAGTATCTCTGGCCAACTGAGGCCCTTGCTATTTCTAGGTTGTCCCTTCAGCCTTTGCTGGAATCTGGGACCAAGGTAGTTGCTGAAATTCAAATAGCGAGCAGTCATTTGCCATTTTAGCCACCTTTTTGTTTTTGTTTTGTTTTTGTTTTTGTTATCTCAAGACAAGGTTTCATTGTATAGCCTTGACTATCTTGGACTCACTTTGAAGACCATTCTGGTCTACAAACTCACAGAGGTCTGCCTGCCTCTGCCTCCCAAGTCACTTTAGCCACCTTTAAGGAGGTCTCCCGAGTTTGGGCATAAATAATCATAATAATAAATAGCTAAGATGTTGGTGGAAGGCATACCTTTAATCTTAGTACTGGGGAGGCAGTACCAGCCAGGGCTACATAGGGAGATGCTGTCTACAAAAAGCAGCAGGCCTGGAGAGATAGCTCAGGAAGTAAGACCGTTTGTCCTTCTTCCATGGGGTCTGAGTTAAGTCACATGGGAGTTCACAACTATCTGTAACTCCATTTCTAATAGACCCCATGTCTCTTCAGGGTTATTTGGGCACCAGGCATGCCTGGGGTGCACAGATATATATGCAGACAAACTGCTCATATCCATAAAATATAGTTTTGTTTTGTTTTGTTTTTAAAAGAAACTAATGAGATGCTCTCAAACCTGAGGCATTTTTCATGACTCTATCATTGGACCTGGCTGCTTTGGCCATTTCATACTAAGGGCTACGTGGACTGGGTCACAAAATTCAAGTTGCAAGGAAACTTGTGTAATAGCATAGACTTGCAGAATTCTCTCTCCCTCCAAGTTCTATTCAGAAGAAACAGCCCAACATATCACCGAGCAAAGGGGTGGCGAAGCACGCCCAATCATAGTGTCTCCAATATCCAGAGTTCTGGCGAGTGTCGCTCTCCCTTGTGGTAGATGTGAAGGCTGGAGTGACTTATCTTCCAATTAGAAGGGATGCCCTGACTAGTTGCACATAACTAAATCCCTGAAACTTTTTGAATGATAGGGGGCTTTGAGTTAGTGAGGTTCTTGAGTAGCGGCCACTTGACCTAGGACCGATGCCACTTACACAGGAATGCGCTTTCGAATTTCCATATTGGTGCGGAGGGGTGGTGCCAGAGTCTCCCTGTACCATACTCCTTAATATATCTTCCTAGTTTAGAGGTTAATCACAGTTGGTCTCTCGGGTCTGAAGCTGAGGAGGAAACAGATGCTTCCTTACAGCCTGTCATGGAGCAGGGGCTTTCTGATAACCAGCAAAAGCTGTCTCAGACTTCCAGCTTCTAGAACTATCCTGTAGTAAGTGGGTGCTATGCAACAACAGGGTGGGGGAGGATGATGGAGGTGAGGATGTGGGTAGGAGAAGCAACAAAAGCAATTTTTCTTTGAAAATTCCACGAGGAAGCCTAATACTTTGCATCCTCATTCAACCAAGCAAATACATAAGCAAAGCAACTCAGTTTGTGGCCATTCTGTGGCAGCAACAATAGAAAACTGTCAGGAGACCATGGTATTGTTTTGTTTTTAGAGATGCAGTTTTTGTTTATGGGTATTGTGCTTGAGTGTGTGCCTGGGCATCTTGTGCACGCAGTGTCCAGAAGAGGGCACTGGATCCCTTGCAACTGGAGTTACAAACAACAGTTGTTAGCAGCCACGTGGTGCTGGGAACTGAACCCAGATCCTCTTCAAGGGCGAGTATTTTTAACTGCTGTGCCATCTGTACAGTCACTACAGAAGTGTTTTTGTTTGTTCGTTTGTTTTAAGTTTTCGAGACAGGGTTTCTCTGTGTGTAGCCCTGGCTGTCCTGGAATCACTCTGTAGACCAGGCTGGCTTCGAACTCACAGAGATCCTGCTGTCTCTGCCTCCCAATTGCTTGGATTAAAGGTGTGCGCTACTGCTCACAGAGGTGTTTTAACTCCAGAGAAATTCATATACACTCAGGGTCAGTATTTAATACTCCAGGAAGGTCTAAATTTATTCCCTTTTATAAGGCATCCCAGATTTCATGTGCATTGAGGAAGACTTGGAGAAGTATTTAAGTTATGTACAGTGACAGCATCCTCAGTCAGAATCTTTTCTTGAAAAGATTAATTCCTACCAGGCATCCAGGGCCTGTAAGTTTTTTTTAATGTGGAAACATAAGTGCAGGACTACCATGACCCAAGTACTTTTTCCAAAAACCCTTGTTGGAGTACGATTGCTATCATGATAATGTTAAGAGCTGGGGCATTTTCAAAGTGATTAGGTTGTTGGGGCACTGCCCTCATGAATATGGATATGAGGCCATTATTGTGGGAGTAGGTTGAGGTTAGTTCCTATATGTGGACTAATTAAAAAGAGGTGAGTGGGAGGCTTAGCCCTCTCCCCTACTCCTGCTCTCACCATGTGGGCACCACCATTCTACACCACAGTGAGGAGGCCATCATCACTTTTCAGAGTCTAAAAATTTCTGAAGTTTATAATTTACCCAGACTCTTGTATTCCGTTATAGTAGCAGACACTTATGTCAGACTTCCTCTTTTCAGACTCTGATTTTTTCTTTTTTTCTTTTTCCTTCTTTTTTTGCTTTTTTTTCTATTTTTTCAAGACAGGATTTCTCTGTGTAGCCTTAGCTGTCCTGGACTCACTTTGTAGACCAGGCTGGTCTTGTGCTCACAACAATCCACCTGCCTCTGCCTCCCTGCATGCTGGGGTTAAAGGCGTGCGCCACCTCGCCCAGCTCAGACTCTGTTTGACTTTTTCTCATTGCGTGAGTCTATCCATATTTTAAACTGTTGCCATCTACTCATTCCATTTTTAAGTACCTCATTGTTGATGTTTAGCTGTCTCCCAGGGTCCACTCTTAACAACTTGTCTTCCAAGTGGAGCTACTGTGAGGTAAGTGGAGCCTTTAGGCAATGTGGCTCTTTGGCAGGTGTTCATGGAGTAGAGATATGACTTCAAAGAGGATTGTAGGAATCCAACCCTTCCTTTACATTTTTGCTTCCTAGGAACTAGAGAAGCGATTTTGCTCTCCCCCAGTGTTCCCTGCTGTGATGCTTTGCGTCATTATTGGTCTAAAACAACAGGACCAACTGGCTGTGGGTTGAATGCTCCAAAACTGTGAGCCAACAGAAGCTTTTCTATTTAACATTTTAAGATCTCAAGTATTTTGATATTGTGACAGAAGGCTACACGTGATCATAATGGTGGCACATCTATCATGGCTACACTTATAGGCCAGATACTCAAGAACAACACGCTATCTGTGCAACCATTGTAGTCATGGCTCCCTTAGAGAACCTGGATCTTGGAGCTGAAGTAACAGAGCATAAACAACAAAGCAGATGTAAAGCAGAAGAAATAAATGCTACAGGTTTTTGCTATTGTTGTTGTTGATTTGTTGTTGCTTTGCTTTTTCCTCCTTTCAGTGCTTTGGCCCTCTGTGGCTGAGCCCAAGAGATGCAGGGACGAAACAGAGTGGATAGAAGACAATGGTGTTGGCATAGGGGTGGCTCCCAGGAGGATGTGCAGGGACACAAACAGAAAGGAACCAAGTAAACAGTAGAAACCAAGTTAAGGCTTATTGTTTGTTGAACCGCCTCTTTATGGCGAGTGGAAATGTCTCACCTGTTCCTTCACTTCTCTCTCCAAGTACGTGGGGAATATGAGTAGCCACAGTCATTGGATAAATGTAAAGATAAATAAATAATAACATCATATCCTTCTGTGAGTGCTCTTAGGAAACTGTAAAGCCTGGTGGCAACAGGATCCTATTGTGAAAAGAGGAAGTGAGGGAAGAGGCTATCTGGGGGCAGGGGTGAGGGAAACTGATAAGGAGGGAGCACAGCTAGTGTGGGATGCCTATTGCTCCTCACTGGAGAGTTGCCTCCTTCCAAGCAGGAAAAGCCAGTCTCCCTGGGAGGATGAGATCCTGCTGCCCTTGGGCCAAATAGCACATGCCCTGTGGATCTCAGATCAAAGCTCACCTCTCCCCAGTTACCTTCAAGTGCTCAGCAAATACCTGTTAAACCAGCCACCAGCCAGTCTCCTGGAGACCTTTGTGCTCTTCTTTTGTTGGTGCCCTTTGGAGAGTGTGTGGGTTTTGTAATTTGAAGAACTTGCTTCTTTTAAACTCTGCTTTAAGAAGTGATTATATGGTTCGTGAGTGAATACGTTAAGTTCTTAGAACCCAGTTCTCCAAAGTAGATGTAGCTATGAGGACAGCTCCTGCTTTGTGCTGTCTGGGCTGTAAATACATGGATGATGTGCTGATAGGGGAGAAGTTTATGAGATCTTTAGAAATTGGCATTAGGGCTGAGGTGGGGGATGGGCTGTGGCTCTTATGATTAGGGAGAGAAACAGTGCTAAAGGCAGGACCCAAGCAAGACTTTTTTAAAAATCTCAAATTTGGTAAGGGAGCGACCGTTTTCTATTTTAGCTGGTAAATCACATAACCAGGAAACGATTTATAAGAAGCTTTATGATTTGATTGGTCCATTTATGAATAACAAAATAAGGGAAAATTACATAATAAAGATGGGAATAGAGTGAGAAATAAGTCCATTATTTATTTTTAGAAAGAATTGGAGTAAATGTACAAATCATTAAAAAAAATGTATATTGGTGAGACAAAAACAAGAATTTTTGGCCCTCAAGAAGCTATTCAGTGTGCATACTCAACATGCATAGATGCCAGTATGACCACTCCAATCTCTCTAGATCAGAGAATAATGTTTTGTGTGCTGGCTCCATATACATGATGGAAATTCTGCATTCATCCCGAGAGAAGGAACCTCTGAAAGGTTAGTGCTAAGACTCAATATGAACAAAAACCATCTCTGGCAATGAGGCCAAGACTTACAACCTTCATAGAAGTCTGCCCAACTGTAGAAAGGTCAGGGGTCATCAAATGACTGCCAGCAGCCCTGTCTTTGACCTATGTTTCCAAATCAGAAAAGATCTCTGGTGTTCCTCACATGAGTCTTATGCTTTTCTAGTTAGTCTACTTCCTGTTTTTGTAAGCCAACAGGCTCCATCAGGGAAGACCTGAAGCCTTTCTCATTTTTACTATCGAAGCTTTCACACTCCCCCTGCCTGCTTTTAGTGTTGTCAAGTCCCGTGTGATGATGGATGATTCCCATGTGACAGTAAGTTGTGAAAAGGCAAGCTCTGTGTTTTCATTTCGGTGTTCTTCATGTATTCCCACAAAGCAGAATGAGGGTGCAGCTTCTGGGAATTTTTCTTATGTGTCTTGAGACACCATTGATGATACTTCTCTTTTGGCAGGAAGAACAGCTCAACGGCTCATTCTTTGGTCTCTATATCCTCTAATCACCCCCCCCCCCCCCCCCGCAAAAGCTGTGCTGACATAGCTGACTCCATCCTCTCATCATTATACTTCCTCCTCCCACTGTGTGTGTGTGTGTGTGTGTGTGTGTGTGTGTGTGTGTGTGTGATATCTAATCCATTCTTTTTTATGTGTGTGAGTGTTTTTGCCTGCACATATATCTGTGAACCACAGTGTTGGTGCTGAGAATTAAATCTGGTCCTTTGCAAAGGCAATGTGATGTTAACCACTGAGCCATCTCTTTAGCCCACCATACTTTTAATAACTCTGATGATAAATATCTAGACCATTGCTAAAATACCTGGTAAGAAGCCTTCTAAAGCAATCTTATACCAAAAGACGTTGCTGAAGTTATTAAAAGTTTATTATTGAGGAGGACAAGAAGAAGAAGAAGAAGAAGAAGAAGAAGAAGAAGAAGAAGAAGAAGAAGAAGAAGAAGAAGAAGAAGAAGAAGAAAATTATGTTCTGGTGGATACTCTTGGAGATCTCATTAAAAATGTTTCTGTCTTTGTAGTTAAGACTCTCTGTCACAACCACTAGCATAGCAGCCTGAACGCAGCGGCACGTAAACTAAAATTGCCCCCAAGGGAAATTAAAACATATTCCATACTCACTGAAGAGCTGCTGTGCCAGGCAGTGTACAGATCTCAAGATGAGTCAGGCAAGTCCCCATCATCAGAGGGTTTACAAGATAACTTACAATTGTAATTTACCAGAGCAAGCAAAAGTCAATACTGGTCAGTGTTTGCTGGTCATGAGAAGCATTTCCAAGGGGCGGAGCACTGGCATGTCATAGTGTTCCATCCGGATGAGGTAGTCTTACTAGATCCTTGAAATAAGTGCCTCACCTCCTATTTCCCTTCCAGCTCTTTCTATCTCTTTTCCAATCTCCCTCCCACTCTGAAGATCCTCTTTTGTAACTCTTTATCTTCTTCATAGACAGGACACCTTCTTCCTTCTCTATATTTTCGATTGCACCTATTGTGACAAACAAACCTGAGAGCGGTAGGTAAGACTGACGATGCATTTGGCTTGGAGGCCCTCCTTGATTCTTAAACCGTGTGCCAAACATACCCTGCACAAACTTCCTTCTCTAAGCTGTGTGTGTTTTATGGAAATAATCTGTGGCCTTCCTGTCTGGCTTATCTTGCTTGCAGTGTGACAGCCATACTTTATTAATGCGTGTATTTTTAGAAAAGCCACCAGTGCTGGGCTGGGCTGTTGTCTACAAACAGTGGCAACTGCCTCTTCCAATGGCTCACCCAGCCACCTGGAAAGCCTTGAAGTGAAGAAAGTGAAGACTTGACAGTCAGACAAGCTTGGCTCTGCCACTCAGCAATTATCTGCCCTTGGCTCTTAACTTTTACAACCTAATTCCCAGGGGTGGGGAGCTGTAATGATACCTGAGTCATCAGCAGCTCTTCTCCAGGTTTCACACAGCTCCAAGCACCACTGGTTTCACCTCTGGTTGGTACCTCTCTTATGGGTTCCAAGCCTCCAGAAAGCCCCTACTTAGGTGACACAGAGGACTACCAGCTGCATTGTAAACATGACCAGCACAATTTCCCACTCACCGGATGTAATCTTTTCCTTGAATGTTCTTCCTTGATGAAGAAAACTGGCCCAAGCCAGAAACTCAGCAGACCTGCATAGACAGCTCTCCTTCCCCACACATGGGCCTCTGCTCCGGCATCCCTTATCCTCCACCTTGGCTCAGGCCTTCCTCTCTCCCAGCCAGGATCACTCTCCAGCCCCTTCTGACTGGCCAGTGCCCTACAAGGCAGCCTCTGTTGCAGCCCTGCTTAAAACTAGCATCACCCCTACCCTGGGCAGCAGGTTAAAGATTGTTCAAATCCCTTGGGCCATTGTCTGACAGCTGTGGTCATAGCTCCCTCCTCAACCTCTGTTAGGCCACATTCTTCCTGGAGTCCTCTCACCTTCTTTCTCTGTCTCTTTGTCTGCCTCCCTCCCTTCCATCCCTCCCACCTTCTTCCCTTTTTCTTTCCTTTTTTTTTTTCTTTTTTTTTTTGATCACGTGGAGTTCAGGTGTCATCAAACATTTTATTGATTCTTTGTGAACTTCATGTCACATACCACATCTCACTCATCTCCCTGTCCCTCCATATCTGCCCTCCACTCTTGCAACCTTCCCCCTAAAATACAACAAAAAGTAAAAATAAAATAAGAAAATAAAACCTCGCCGTGGAAGCTGCAGTGTGTCACACAGTATACCCCTTAGCCCAACAGTTTTACTTGCAGATGTTCATTGCAATAAGTCCTTGTTCTGGTTTGAGGCCTTTCGCTTTGGCTGCACTATCAGTACTGGACCCTCCCTGGGATTCCTCCTGGATTTCCTGTTGTTGCCCTGTGTCAAGGAGATGCTGCAACTTTGGCTCTGTTTGACCAGCCCCCTGACACACTTCAGCACTTAGTACGTGGAGTAGATACTGAAGAGGACCAACTGAAAGCCCTGGATCTGGGCCTGGGTAGTGGCTGAGCTGTTCAGCCCACTACCTCTCCCACTTTGCCCGTGTGAGGGGTGGGGCCAGCTCTACGCAGCCCTCAGATAGCACCATGCCCTCAGGTGGCAGTGCAGGCTACTCACATCAGGCTGTTCTTACCACACTTACATCTCCAGTTCCACCTCTTTTCTTTTCTCTTTTCTTTTTGGTTTTTCGAGATAGGGTTTCTCTGTGTAGCTTTGGTTGTCCTAGACTCACTTTGTAGACCAGGCTGGCCTTGAACTCACAGTGATGTGCCTGCCTCTGCCTCCTAGAATGCTGGAATGAAAGGTGTGTGCCACCATGCCTGGCGCACATCTCTCTACCACATACTTGTTCATTTCCGTGGCACTCAGCTTCTGGGTGTCTTCCACCAGACTGTCTTCCACCAGACTGTGTCTTCCACCAGACTGTCTTCCACCAGGCTGTGTCTTCCACCAGGCTGTGTCTTCCACCAGACTGTGTCTTCCACCAGACTGTGCCTCAAGGTGGCAGATTGGGCCTCTAGGGTAAGTGAAGCTGACCTTGAACTCATGACCCTCTTCCCTCCACCCTCCAACTTCTTGGATTAAGTCCTGTGCCCACCATGCATAGCTTAAGCTACCTGCATTTCTAAGAACTGAAGTGCAGCCTCTCTCCCCTTTGTTTCAGAACCTTAAAATACAGTGTATTCTGGCTAGGAATTCTGTTCACTTTGGCTTTAGTAGACACGCAGGAGTCAGGTGTGGTGGGGCCTGAGCCATGGTGGCTCCATCTTGTCACCAGACTCCATCTTAAGCCTGTCCTCAAGTTCACCCTAGCTACTGGAAAAACCATAAACTGTTCTAGGAAAATAACCACCTGAGGCCTAGTCAGGGGACATCAGGAATATACCTAATGTCCCCAGATGTTATTGATAGATTGATTATTCTCTTATGACCAAGCTTGACTGAACCCATTGTGCCATTCCATTCTTGCTAAAATTCTCGTTGCTTGCTATAACCACAATAAAAACCCTGCGTAACAATGGTTTGAGGCTCTTGCTACTGATCCGCTGCTTTGGTAAGGTAGAGAAATAAAGACTCTTTGTTTTTTGCATATGACTTCGGACTCTTGGTGGTCTTTGGGGATTTCAAGATCTGGGCATAACAATATCATGTCCTATAAGAAGACACGTCCTAGTAGGATGCTTGGCCTCATTGTACCCAGAGAGCTTTGTGCCAGAATAAAAACAAAGCATCCCTTTACTGTCTAAAGTAATAGTATAATATTAATAAAACTATAGCTGAGAATCATGGACACAGTTTTGTGTTCTGGATGAAAGATCAGTGTGTATATGATGGTCAGTTTTGACTGCCAAGGGCGGCCACCAATATGGCATACCATAGGTGTTTTCAGTGGTTTAACCAAAGAAAGACAGTTCTCTTTGACTGCAAGTTGCAGCACCACACGGTCAGGCCTACCAGACTGAATAAAAGGGGGAATGGAGCCTTCTAGATTAGTCCCAACATCTTCCCAGCCCCGATCTACCCAAATCTGAGCAAGCTTCTATTGCCAAAGCTACAAGCTATTCTTGCTGCCGTGCCTTCCTTGCCTTAAAAGACTCTCCTAATCACAGGACAGAATACACCTCCCCATTAAGGTGCTTATTGTCAGATCTTTGGCCTCAACAATGAGAAAAGCTATTATAAAAGGTGTCGTCTTCATTGATCTACATAACAACACTGTGCAGTAGGTACTACTTACTGTCTTCCCTGCAATCTGCAAGGGGAAACTGTGGCACAGAGAGGCGGCTTCCCTCTCCTGCATCCAACAGACAGCATTTGGACCCAGATGGCTTGATCCGGGGCACGGTACAGTGATTTGCTCTGTGTTTTTCTATCTAAGAGCCCCAAGGGTTTTGTCTGTTCGCTGATGGACTTCTGAGACTCAAAATGATGACAGAAACACACTAGCTGCTTATTAGGTGTTCCAGGCTCATAGGAATGAGTTGAGTGCTGACTCATTTGGGTATTTGGGTCTCTCTTTCCCAGAGGGGAGAGGCTGGGCTTTTTTTGTTGTTGTTGTTTCTTCTCAGCATGCAGCCACTTAGTACTCAGCACATCATAAAAATTTTTTTTTAAAGTTAAATGTTAAATCCATCTCTCTCCTAGTTTCACTGCTTTTAGAAATGGACCCGTTCAGAGATCTGGAAACTTTGCTTTGCACTCTTCTGAGTCTTTGCATCAGCCGTGCACATCATCGATGCTTGGCTCCGCTCATTTTTTTCAGTGTGTAGAAAAAAACATCTGGTCAGCTGCTACTTCACAGCTGGAAAAACAGACTTTCTCTGGAGCCAAACAGTTCCATACTTCTGAAAAAAAACAGGGAGGGAACCTTTTTGCCTCCTGTGAGTGTGTGGGTGGAGGGCTCTTCAGTTAAGTTCTTTGAATTCCTTGGAAAAAGATAACACAAACAGCTATCACACAGCAAAACGTGGAAATATGGGTGGAGGTTATGGACACAAAAACGACTGAAAGGTTGAAAACTACAGCCCACAGGCTAAAAATAATTGCAGGCATTTTGAGGAGCAGAAGATGGCAGATCAACATTGTAGAGTGCTGAAGGGCTGTGCACAAATGGGATTCCCTCAGGAGGATGGAGGACAGATGTTCACAGAGGAAAGGAATGGACAGTATTCCACACCTCTTGAGAAGCTGATACAGGGAAAAGATCATTTTATTGGAGGCAAGACAAGTTAAAAATAAGCAAAAAAAGAAAAGAAAAAAAAATCTTATAAAAGGGAATCCTCACCTTCTCTGTGATCCCGGCAAGGTTGGGGCAACATTAGTAATAGCAGTGTTTCTGGGGAGGGGATGGAGACAGTACATGCACTGTGTGTTTTTCTTTTCCAAATGAACACTCAAAACTCTCAGTACGTTTGAAAAAAATATTATGGTCTTTCTATGGTAGAAGTTGTAAGATTTGGGGTGACTATGTACATATGCTAAATTTAAGTGGTCAACCTGGCTTATTTGATTCCTGGCGTTTGAGAACCCTGTTGCCTTAGCAAGCAGAGCAGGGGCCCCAGGCCTCTGTTTCTTTATGACCTTAGCAGTTCACATCAGGCGGTGCCTCCCTGTCTTTTCCAAGTAACTCCCTGCAAGCATTATTACAAGGCTTGAAAAGGCAGAGACAAGTAAGTTCTTCTGAGGGATATCAATGGGTCAGTGAATAACAGTGGAGTCTTCATTTGTATTATTATTATTATTACTATTTAATTTCTAAGATCTTGCTATATGAATAAAGAAACATATTGAGATAGATTCTAAAGTCAGAACCGTTTTTGACTAGAGTGAAAGGACGGAGTTGGTCTCCCAGATGGACTCCAGTTGAAAGGGGGCTGTGAGAAGCATTTATTCAGCAGCTTGTTCTGCTTCTAGTCCTCGGACTATTAGGAAGGGAGGTGCTATGTATGTGCACAGCAGTAACGGGCTCCCTTAGGGAGGAAAGGGCTTATGGGAGATACCTTCTCCGGTTATGATAGGCGAGTTCATCTTTCCTGCCCAGGAAGAGTGTACTTCCTATATGGACAAGGTAGCTCTTTTTTGGTTTCTCTTTGTGAACTCTCCTCGGGGTTTTTAGGAGCTAAGAATACACCTGTGCACAGAAGAAGGCTAGTAATTTAAGATACCTGTACTGCTAAACATATGCAGTGTTTCATATCAGTATTATTTATGGAGTGTATAAGTGGTGAGACGTTTTACCTATGATCACGGAATACTGGACATTCTGGGTGGAGTTACAAACCTTTAGCTGCTTGGAGGCATCCACCCTGTTTGTCTAGCCCAGTTCTCTCCTCAGAAGCTCAAAGACTCTCTTCACATGCTCAGCTGTTCTTGAAATGCTGTCAGCCCCTCTAGGCCTTGCAGTTGCTTTGAAAGGAGCAATCAAGGACTTCTCACTTCCAAAGGTGGCAAAATTAAACCACCTGGATTGGCAAGGTTCTCCAGGCCAAATCTGTAACTTTTTTTTTTTTTCCCTTCATCAAGATTCTGAGTTTTGGCCGGGCATGATGGTGCAGGTCTTTAATTCCAGCACTCGGGAGGCAGAAGCAGGTGGATCTCTGTGAGGTCGAGGCCAGCCTAGTCTACAAAGAGAGTCCAGGACAACCAGGGCTCTGTGTAATAGAGAAATCTTGTTTTGAAAAATCAAAAGCCAAAACCAGAACAAAACAGAAAAAGATTCTGAATTTTCCCCTACTCATTACTGCTGATAGACAAACTTCAGACAGCTTTCCCTCCTTATTATCTTGAAAGGCGTTGATTACAAAATAGGTCATTTATATTTTCTCTTTGAAGTTTTTTTTTGGAGGGGTGGGGGGTTTCGAGACAGGGTTTTCCTATGTTATCTTGGCTGCCCTGGACTCACTTTGTAGACCAGGCTGGCCTCAAACTCACAGCCATCAGGCTGCCTCTGCCTCCCAAACGCTGGGATTAAAGGCATGCACCACCATGCCCAGCCCAGTTTTACTATTTGTACTGCAAAACAAATCAGTCTTTATTGTTTTAGTGAAAATCATAAACACATAGAGTCATATTTCTGAGTATCTCGTCTACTCAGCCATCTCTGTGAAAGTCCATTCCTATGGCTTGGTGAATACTTTTGATTAAGTGTGTAATAGAATATATACTACGTGGATACTGCTTGCTTTAGGCATCTATTCATGACTGATTGGGTTCACACAGCTAATCTCCATTGAAGATTTATAAAAAGGAAGGGCAGGAAAAATACACATAAAGAGTAACTTGAATCATAAGAAATAGCTCATTCATGCACACCTTTGAGCTACCAAAATGAACAGTTAAGATAGTACAACTACCATGTGTGAGGTTTATTCATAAGGCAACACATTCTACATTATGTCAAACATAAATCTGACATTACAATCCTGGCACGGTATAGTTAAGCTTGAAAATTGTTTTAATATAGCTTTAAAAGTGCAATGATGAGCCAATGACGGATGAAAATTTGTATTATATTATTCTACACACAATAACTATGAGCTTTATGATTATACAAAATCTCATCATTTTCTATAAAACCTAATGTCAGTAACACTTACAACACAACCCTTCATTATGTTCTTTGAGTCAGGGGTGAGTTGTGTTTAGAAGGCTCAGGGGATTTTCTACTGTCTCACTGTAGAGTGCTTGTTTGTCTTGGTGGCTTAGAAGCCATCACATTTAGTTCTTATTATCCTGGTGGGTGAAATCCAAAGCCAGGGTGAAAGTCCTCTGTAGAGTTGCAGGTGACCTCCTTTCTGTGGTCAAACAGCAGGAAGCGAATGGGGGATTCCCTCCTCATGGTCCAGGACACAATTTCATTCATTCTGACCACATTCCCCAAGTCTCATCTGCACACACGTAACACTGGGTTGATGATTTTGACGTAAAGTTTGGGAGACACAAACATTTAGGGCACCACATTACTTTGACAAGAAGTGTTTTAGAGGCTGGAGGAAATGGCTCGGTAGGTGAGAGAGCTTGCTGTGAAAACGGGGGAACTTGAGTTCAAATTCTCAGCACCCTGGTGAGCCTTGTGTGCTTACAGTCCCAGCATTGGGGGGTGAGGGAGTCAAGAAGATCTTGGGAGCTCTCTGTCTGTCAGCAAAGCTGAAACAGTGACCTTTGGCTCAGTGCGAGACTCTGTCTCAAAGACCAAAACAAAACAAGGTAGGGAATAATACAGGAAGACACACAACAACCTCCTCTGACATCCTCATGTGCCTGCATCAACACATGTATATGGGCATGTGCATGTACACATCTGTACACCCTTGCGCCCACCACACACACACACACACACACACATACACACGCACACGCACACGCACACGCACAGGCACACACACACACACTAATGCATATACCATACACAAATATCCCACAACACACGCATGAAATATTTTCCATTTTTATGTCACCCTTACATGAATAAAATAGTATATAAAATTAATAAATTTGATCAATAATAAATGTAATTAACTATTATAATGAGAATTTGAAGTAATGAAGCATTCTGGGGTTATGGCTACTGTCCAAAAGTCATCTCCTCATTTTATATTTGGGTCTCCGGTTCACTAATTATTCACAACTCAGAATTAACCAAAACAGCTAACACTCTCTTTCAGCTACTATGAATCTAATAGACAGTCTTAATAAAGGAACTAATTAGTGTCGGTGGCATGGGGCAGCACAAACATAAGGAGGAACCTAACAGTATCACTCATCCAGAGTAAATCTCATTTCTTTTGGAAAGGAAAAATAAAATCAATACTGTAGAATGGCTGCTCTATTTTGCCAAGAAAGATGTGATTCTATTATTGACCCCACAGTGTCAGGCAGTACCCCTTAATCTTTTCAGAGATAAACACCTTAGGATGTTTGGATGCCTCACTACTAGATATTTTCCTTCTAAATGTTGAAGGTTTTGTTTTATTTATATATATTTTTTTATTTTTTATTTTTTTAAAGGATGAGCTGTTCTTTAAGGCTTATGAGAAGACCCAGTTGTCATTACTGGATAGTGGCATCTGCAATAGCTTTCCCATAGAACACCTCAGGATGGTCTTGACCTTGACAGGATGGTTGTTTGGATGCTTTTCTCTAGGTACGGGAAACCCAGGGGTGGTCCCTTTAAGAGAAACTTGACCTTACCGGTAGCCGACCTCCAGTGTATTTCTCCCTTTCTCAGACTAAGCCACACAGTTGGCTCTTCCACTTCCTAGCCTACAGTGTTACTTTGGATTGACACCACTAGGCCACTGAGCTAAGCGTTACCCTCAGACCCTCAACCACATCAGTCTCTACCTCTTGTCACTTTTCTGCTCAGAGAGGCAGGCTTCAAATAGAGAGGTGTGATCCTCTGGCTTCTAAGTTCTTTTATGTGTTTATACCTAAAATTCCTTGCAGTATCACTCCCATCTCCTTATCACCCCACCTTTTCCTCCTGAATCCCAGTCGTTCATGCTCACCCTCTTCTCACTCAGGACCGCTTCCAACGAGCTCCCCAGCAGAACCTTAAGATTGCTTGCCTCACTAACCACACTATATCCCCACTGCTTTCTTCCTCATCTGACACTCACCCTGCTCTGGAGGCCTTTTGAGGAAGAGGTCTTTAGTCTATCTTGGTCACTGTTGTATTTTCAGCACGCACTACCTTACTCAGAGTAGATGCTAAATACATTCATGCCTATTGAATGAATGAGTAAGTGACAGAACAGACAAACACGGAGACGCACGGCTATGTTTTGGGTAGAGCTTCTATCTTCAAAGAATATGTGGACTGTTTTACTCTCAGTATGTTAGAAAACTGTGGGGAATGATAAAAATAACACACTTTTTAATTAGATCTGGGTTAATGTTCCAGCTTTACAATTTACAGGCTGTCAATTTAGGTAATTTACCCAACCTTCCTAAGTCTTGTAACCGGAATCAGCATAGAAACAAAAGAAACATACCTCTGGGGTCTCACTGCAGTTGGGAGCATTAGCCTTATACTCTAATGGGCAAAGGTGTTGACTTCTTTCTTATCTGCTGTCACTTAGCTTACCCAGTCCGCAGACTAGAGATGCCCCGCATATTTATAAGGTGATGATCTTATATCATGGCATCACATTTACTTAAGAAATACTTACAAAGTAGATGGCACATGCCTGGAATTCCATCTCTAGGGGGTTTGGAGGCAAGATGATTGTGAGTGGCCAGCATATATATTATCTACATCTATAATATAGTTAAAATATTTGTAGAGCATGTCTATAGAATATCTTCTCCTGTGGTATAAGTAGACATCACAGTTGGATTTCAGGCTGTAGATGTAGCTCAGCAAGAGACCACGGTATGCACTAGGCGCTGGGTTCATGTTTCAGGACTGCAGAAACACTGGAGGCATGGTGCCTCGGTGCTCTTAATCCCAGCACTCGGTGAGCTGAGACAGTAGGAAAGAGCTTGGGGCCAGTCTGGCCTACAGAGTGAGTTCCAGGCTAGCCTAGGCTGCTGAATGAGGCCCCGTCTTAGCATTCCTCTTCCCACTCCCGTGAAAAGAAAGATTGCAATGGACAGAGCTCAGCTTGTGGTGGGTAAACTTTGGCTTGCTTCCGGCCTCCAAATGGCGTTCAATCCCTGCTTATAATTAATAAACTTAAAAACTTACATTTTGAAGGAAAATGGAAGAAAAAATCGGAGTTGTATTCTTGGTACTCTTATACTTAAACCAATGGCATACATTTAAGAGTCACCCTTTCCACTAAATGATTGTAGTAGTTATTAATTCTACATCATTGTATGGTGAGTTAGGGGACAGGCAGAGGAGGCTTCCAAGCTCTATTGTTATGTTTCCAGAACCACGACATAAGCCCTACGGGAGGAAACTGCAAAGTGCATCAGGACAGCCTATTTCTTCAAAACTTCCAAATCAAGGGCTACTCTGCTGTGCTTTCTTTGAAGGCTCAACTGTGGCTAATCATGGCCAAGTGTTTTGATGCAGCTGATTTGACTCCTAAATGGAACTGGATCCTGACAAGAAAGTTCAAGAAATATCGTCGGCTTTTTTGCATAACTTAGAAGCATCTACAAAGGCATATGTACTACTGCCCTGGCAGACATGTATACACGAGCGCAGTGTAACACCTCCATCCTCCATGCTTGGCACGTTAGCGTGGATGTTCATTTTTATAGCTGCTAACTTATTAGCTGTGGATTACGTTGTCACTGTGTGTGTTACATTTCCAAGCATAAGAAGTGTGAGCGAGTTCTAAGACATGTGAAATGAAGGATCAGCTCGGGAAAGCTGGTCTTGAAGGCACCAGAGAGGAAAGATAAAGACTTCATCATGTGGTTCATACAGACTGCCAATTCCTTGATTGACAGCTCTCTGTATGGCAAGTCTTGAGGGATTGGGTATTTAAATCTTAATTACAAAAAAGTGTTACAGAATACTAAAAATCATTCAAGGAAATTGGAAGCCTTATAATGTAGCATTTCTCTATTAATCTCGTATACAGAATAAATTTGATTGACAAGATCCATATAAATTCTGTAAAGGAATTTGGGAAATCAGTGAAAAAATGTAAGGGAAATTTTTAAACTACGCGCTAGAAATGTACCTTCTTCTGTAAATTAAATTGCCCCAAAATTATATACACAAAAATAAAACAGACTAAAGTGAACTTGCTCAAAGATATATTCTTAACTGGCCTAAATAACAAAAAATCTCATTAACACAATTCAAACAAACAAAAAGACAATACAAATAGCTTCTGTGCTTAGAATGAAAAATCACAGAAATTTACTCCAGAAAAAACAATCAGACTCCAGAAGATAGAAATTAAGAAGCTGCCTAGGAAAAAAAAAATATTAAAAATAGATTTTGGGGAATATTCAAGAAGACCATTTATGCTTAGAGTATCCATGCCATGTTCTTATTTAATTCAACAAATACTAGGTAACTAACATTGTCTAAACTTTTTGCCACATGCAGAGAACGTAGAGACAGTGTAGGCAGACTTAAACAGTTCAGGGGGGAAACACGGCTGAAAACAGACCATAGCATTAAAATCTCACAAAAGCACTAAAAAGGGCTTGGCACCTTTGGTTTTCTCACACCCCTGTGTGCACTTCACATCTTAGTCTGCCTTGGTTTTCCCTGAGAAGGCTAATTCATAAGGGCTGCATTGGGTGGTGCCATTTGGGCTCTGTTTCCCCCTCCCTTCTTGGTGGGTTAGGCTGCAATAGCAACCAGTGGATCCTAAGGGGAGGAAGCAGGAGGCAGGAATGGCCAGGGGATGATGGAGACCTCATTCAGAGAGTGAACATGACGAGAACAGACTTTTAGGAAGCAGGCTTCACTGAGCAGCGCATTTAATTGGTGGGAACATAGGCTATTTAAACCTCTGGGGAGTGGGTAGAGGCTTTGGGGGGTGAGTGTACAACATTGGCCAGAGCCAAGGCACTGGGAATGCCTTATTTACATGAAGAGGAATACCAAGTGCTTGCTGGACACGACCTTATAAGGAGCGGGGAAGTTTAACCTGGCTGAGACTATGATCTCCTCTGGTGTGGGCAAAGGTGGGGGTCACAGGACTATGGGTACTGGAACACTCAGGCCTGGGGGCAGGGGAAGGAGCGGATCCCACTCCTACCACACTCAAGACAAGATTTCCAGGATTAAACAGACTCCTGCTCCAGTCAGGTTCCATAGTACCCTGGCTCTACAAGGTGTTCCTGTATTAACCGGGGTTCTTCAGAAGAGTGGAACAAATATGACACATGTATGTATCCATCTATTCCTCCTATCTATCTATCTATCTATCTATCTATCTATCTATCTATCTATCTCACCTATCATCTATTTATCTGTTTGTCTGTCTGTCTATCCACCAGATACCTATCATCTAACTATCATCTATCACCTATCTCTACTTGGACATATAGAGAGACGTTTATTATAAGGGTTGGATCATACAAATAAACTAAATGGTCTTATGATGTGCTGTCTGCACAGTGGTGGCCCCCAAAAGCCAGCAATACAGTTCTCGACCAAATGTAAGGTCCCAAGAATCAACTTCTAAAGATGTAAGAATCAGGAGGACAGATACACAAGAATAGGAAAGAGACTCATGAACCAGATTAGACAGAGAAAAAGCTCTTTCCTCTGTCCTTACATAAGATCTAAGTCCTCAACACTTTATGCACTATCTCATTGCTGAGGGTAACCTTTCGTTTAGCTTATTGATTCCAATACTAGGCTTCCAAAGAGAGCCTTTGCAGACACACTGGGAAACAATAGCTCTGTCAAGCTAGGGCATAAAATCAACACTCACAATTCCTCCCTTTGACTTTTGGTTGGATTCAGCCAGTGCGGACTTGGCAGCAGGTCAAAAGAAGAAAGAAGTATGAGGAAGGGCATCGGGTGAGGCAACTCTGATCACAAGCTGCACTGGTACACAAAGTCACAACTCTACACCATTTAGATGCCGGTGCTTTCTGCTAAATAAACAGTGAGTGCAAAGACTCCTGGGTGGGTTTCCAAAGGGCTTCACCAAGGATGGGCCCAGAGCTGGGTCCTTTTGGAGGAGTAAGGACTCCCATGGAAGTGGGGAAGGAGTCAAGAAAGCTGGCACATACGAAAACTGTGTGAAAGGGGGAACCTAGCTGCCAAGACTTTTGAAGCTGACTGTGAAGATGTTGCCACTGAATTTAATTGAAAGACTAGTAGGTGTCCTGGTTAGACAACTTGACCCAATCACTTGGGAAGAGGGGACCTCAACTAAAGAAACTACCTCAGTTATATTAGTCTATAAGAAATTATCTCGATCCATGATGGACATGATTTGTGTGCCTACCACACATATACTCACGAAAAGTACATAGGAATTTACAGAATCAAGAAACATAAGCCGGGTGCAGTGGCACACACATTTAATTCCAGCACTTGGGAGGCAGAGGCAGAATGTTCTCTGTGAGTTCGAGGTCAGCCTGGTCTAAAAAGAGAGTCCAGGACAGCTGGGGCTTGTTACACAGAGAAACCCTGTCTTGAAAAACAAAACAAAAAAACCAACCAACCACACAACAACAAAAGAAACATAGAAATATATCTTTTTGCAAGACATTGGCTTTACTCAAAGAAAGCAGACACAGCCTTAGCTGGCCTTCTCATCACATAGGTGAGACAAGTCAAGCCTGCGTGGAACACTGCAACCCACAGCTCCTCTTTGTACTTTCAAGTAACTCTGTGCTCTGAGCTATTCTTCCTCATTTTCCCTCAGGCTTCACTATCTTTGGAAGTAGAAGTGGGCAGAAGAGAAAGACTGTGGCTTCTCTGTCCAGAAGAGCATGTACCTGATGAGTTTGTAAATATCTTATTTGTAGCAGAATGACAGCAAATATTGGTGGGGGCATGGGGAGAGAAGAACTTTTACTCACTGCCAGTGGGAATGTAAGCGTCTTCTGCCACTCTAAAAGTCAGTCTAGAAGGTTCTCAAAAAACTAAAACTAACAATACCTATCTGCTCCAGCTATGATGAGAATATATCAATATGCAATCCACCACAGAATTACTTGCACCCCCGTGTTTATTGCTAGAGTATTTACAATGTCAAGAACAATGAAATCATCCTACATGCCCATCAACTAATGACTGTATAATAAAAATATAGTGCCCATACACAGTGGAATTTTATTCAGCTGTAAGGAAAAACGAAATTAAGAAGTGTACAAGAAAATGCACAGGACTGGAAAATGTTACAGTAAGTGGAGTAACCCAGGCTTAGGAAGGCAAATGCCACATGTTTTCTCTCATGTGAGGATGCTAGTTCCTAGTTTTCAGATATTTATATTTTTGTGAAAGAGAATGCAGTAGAGCCAAGATAAAACGGAGGGAGGTGCAGAATCAACCCAAATTAAGTAAGTATGAAAATAACATAAGGGGTATTGTTGCTTTTTGTTGTAATTTTTAAAACAAAACAAAAATTATCTTGTCTCTTCCCACATTTATTCACATGGCTTGTCCTGCTGAAAAGATATGTTCCCTAAGGAATTAGCTCTTACAGATTTTATTAAAGGTTTATAGCGAATAAATATTATTTTCATATCCTTAAATGAGTTTGCTAAGGTGCTAATGCTGCTGACTAAAAGCCAAAGACAGTTTTTAAATTGACACTGTGACACATAGGGATTAGTATTTTCCTTGTTGATGTTGAAATCTTTCCATCGCCCTCTCCGAGAGACAACAGTGATGCTATGCTGGTGGGATGTCAGGAGATTTTCACAGCTGGAAGACATGAGTAGATACAAGTTTGTCACTGGCAGAAGGATACTTTGGACAAGGAAGCAACTGCCCTGACAAATACAGCGTGTTGTGCAAATGAAATGTAAACTGTCCTTTCTCAGACCACATCTCCTTGAAGAGGATGGCATGTGATGGCTGTGTCCTCCAAACCCCTTTCCGTGCCCCCAAGCTGGTGACTTCCACTTGTGAGGAAAGCTGATTATTTTAGTTAGGGTTTGTTTTGTTCATTTGTTTGTTTGTTGTTGTTGTTGTTGTTTTGTTTTGTTTTGCTTTTAGAAATCACTGGAGCTACTGTTGGTGTATATAAACAAAGCTGTGACCCTGACTTAGAGTTTCTCTTGCTATGAAGAGATACTGTGACCACAGCAACTCGTATAAAGAAAAAAAACCATTTAATTGGGGCTGGCTTAGAGTTTGAGGGTTAGCCCATTATCGTCATGGCAGGAAGCATGGGCAGGCAGACATGGTGCTGGAGAAAGAGCTGAGCTGTCTACATCTAAATTGCCAGGCAGCCGGAAGAAAAGGTGACACTCTGGGACTGGCTTGAACTTCTGAAACCTCAAAGCCCACCCTCAGTGACATACTTCCTTCACCAAGGTCACACCTACTTTGTCTTCATCAAGGCTTCACATCCTAACAGTACCACTCCCTGTGGGGCCCATGGGGGCCATTTTTACTCAAACCATCACAAGCCCAGATCTCTTTATGGCTTGTATGGCAACCACTGATCTTCTAGTTGGACACTGATAAGGCATGAGTTGATGTCTGACCTTTAATTTAGCGGAGGTTTAGGCACTCTTTTCCATGAGGCCTTCCTAGTGCCCCTTGACTTGGAACTTTAACAATATACCTAATTGCAGACTCTCCTTCCCTTCGCAAAGTTGTGTCAGGGATGATAACAGGGATAGACCTTTCTCGATGTCCCTCTACCCTTCTGGTTTATCTGTAGAGGCAGAAGTTGAGGTTAAGTGACAGCAAGATCCACCAAGGCATGAAGCAGGCTGGGCCACAGAGAAGCAGCACCCAGTACTCTGTGCTGAGTTACACCTGTGGCAGCCTGGCAACAAACGCTGGGGCTCAGCAGCAATGCCCATGCTAGTTTGAGTGAACAGATTGTCAAGCCTAAGAACACTTCACACCACATTGCAAAGAGGCTGACATTTTGTTGTTGCTGTTGTTTTGTTTTGTTTTGTTTTGAGACAGAGTTTCTCTGTGTGTAGCCCTGGCTGTCCTGGACTTGCTTTGTAGAGCAGGCTGGCCTCGAACATACAATAATCTGCCTGCTTCTGCCTTGCAAGTGCTGGGATTAAAGGCATGAGCCACCATGCCCAGCAAGGCTGACTTTGGAAGTAGAAAAGTACCACAATGCCTGCAGGCTCAGTCTTGTTTGTACCCAGGGCAAGTCCCTTGGGATGGGGTGAGCTTGTAACTCATGTGCTTTTGATTCACGTACACTATGTGCCATTTCCTTTAACCAGTCAACTTATATTAAATTGCATGATAAGAATAAATGTTCTAATATAAAAATCTATTCTGTCTCAGATTACATGTCGATTATACAATGGCTCCACTCTGAATACTTGAGGCATGACCTCACTTTATCCTGAGGCACGCATGCCTTCTGGCAGGGATAAGGTAGAAAAACTTGTCTTAAAACCAATTTGATATCAGGGACTGGTCTTGAATTCACACATTAGTAGCCAAACACAATCACATCTCCAGGCCTGAAGGCAAGGTGTAGCAAGGTCAGATGCTCTCCTGCTGAGCCACGGCCAGTACTAAAGACCCTCATCAGAGCTTGTCATGTGCTATGTAAACTTGAGCAGGTCTCTTCACCCACTGTGCTTAGCTCTAACTGTGTGGGAAGTAGATCATAATGGCATCTGTTCTCCAGAGTCAGAAGCTGTGGTTTGGCATTTCAAGACAGAGTGGAGCCCCAGATTCAAATGTTAGTTGTGTGTAAGAGATCAAAGAACTGAAAGGCTATGCCTGGATTGCTATTGCTCTTTATTCAATATTATTTCTCACCACTGGGCAACCTTCTGTCTTCAAGTCTTCATTCAATACAGGAAGCCATAAGAAGGAAAAAAAAAATCCATGCATTTTCAATAGGCTTGCATAAAGTTTTACTACAAACAATGTTATTTCATTCTTCTTTGCAGCTGAATGACACTCTGTCTTTTAAAAAATTTATTTATTTATTAATTCATTCATATTACATCTCAATTGTTATCCCATCCCTTCCCTCCCTCCCTTCCACTTTCACGCTATTCCTCTCCCCTATGACTGTGACTGAGGGGGACCTCTTCCCCCTGTATATGATTATACGGTATCAAGTCTCTTCTTGGTAACCTGCTATCCTTCCCTCCCTGAGTGCTACCAGGTCTCCCCATCAAGGGGACGTGGTCATATATGGGGCACTAGAGTTCCTGTGAAAGTCAGTCCCTACTCTTCATTCATCTGTAGAGAATGTCCTGTCCCTTGGCTAGATCTGGGTATGGGGGGTCAATGTTTACTGCATGTATTGTCCTTGGTTGGTGCCATAGTTTGTGCAGAACCCATAGGCCCAGATCTGCCAATCATAATGTTCTACTTGTAGGTTTCTAGGACCTTTTGGATCCTACTATTTCCCCATTCTCCCATACTTTTCTCACCTAGAGTCCCAAGAGGATGTCCTCACATCTTTCCCACTTTCCTTGTCAGTGAAGACTTTCATGGGACCTGTCCCTTGGGCTAGTGTCTAAGTATAAGTGAGTATATACCATTTGAGTCTTTCTGCTTCTGGGTTAACTCACTCATTATGATCATTTCTAGCTCAATCCATTTGTCCACAAATTTCGGGAATTCCTTGTTTTTAATAGCTGAGTAGTATTCCATAGTGTATATGTACCACAGTTTCTTTATCCACTCTTTTACTGAGGGACACTTAGGCCGTTTCCATGATCTGGCTATTATGAATAAGGCTGCTATGAACATGGTTGAGCAAATGTTCTTGTTGTGTGTTAGTGCATCTTCTGGGTATATTCCAAGGAGTGGAATAGCTGGGTCTTGAGGAAGCCCTATTCCCAGTTTTCTGAGATAGCGCCAGATAGATTTCCAAAGTGGCTGTACTAGTTTGCATTCCCACCAGCAATGAAGGAATGTTCCTCTCTCCCCACATCCTTGCCAGCACGTGGTGTCGCTTGAATTTTTCTCTTGATAACAACCATTCTGACTGGCTGATAAAGTCTCAGTGTAGCTTTGCGTTTCCTTGATGGGTAAAGATGTTAAGTGTGTGTGTGTGTGTGTGTGTGTGTATGTGTGTTTAGGACATTTGCACTTCTTTTGAGAACCACCGTTTGCTCTTGCCCATTAATTGGTTAGAGTTGTTGGCTGCCAGCTATTTTCTCCCAATCTGTAGGCTATATCATAACTTTGATAATTGTTTCCTCGGTGGTACAGATAATACCATGTGGTTTCCCTTTGTCTATTTTTGCTATTATTTCAGGCTTATAGTTTTATTCTGAAATCTTTACCCTATGTTTTCTCTAGCAGCTTCAGTCTTTATATTAAGATCTTTAATCCATTTGATTTTCCTATGAGGCAAGATAGGTATCTAGGTTCTGTCTTCTATAAAGAATATCTGACTGTCTTGGCACAATTTGTAGAGTCTGCTTTCTTTTACCAACGTATGTTTTTGGTCCCCTTGTGGAGAATTAAATGTCTATATCTGCCTGGCTTATTTGTGAGTCTTCCACTCATTGGTCTCTATGTTGTTTTTGCTGGGTTTGTTTCCCTTGCTCTGTAGTAGAGCCAAAATCAAGAATTGTGATGCCTATAATGCTTCTCTTTTTGCATAAGAATCCTTTGGCTGAGTAGGATCTTGTGGGCTTCCATTTAGAGTTTCTTCCAAGCTAATATGAAGAATTTTATTGTAATTGTGATGGGAATTACATTTAATTTATAGATTATTGTGAATAGGACTGGCACTGTTATGTAGAAAAGCTACATTTTTTTCTGTTGATTTTTATAAGTCTACTACTCCATTGTCATAAAGTTAATCAGTTCTAGGGGCTTGATGGTACAGTGTTTAGGATATTTTAGATACAGAATAGTGTCATCCTTGGTCTTTGACTCCTTGGACCACTTTTATTTCATCTCCTGGCTAAGAAATCAAGCAGTGTACTGAATTGACTCATTTGTATTGAAATGTAAAAACATTTTTCCATGCAATATGATATTCCAAACCCTGGAGGTATGGATGAGGCTTTTGTTGGATTAGATCTTTGTTTCTGTTTTGGTAGGTGTTGGGATGCACCTGCTTGATTCTAAGGTCAGAATGTGTATTATCAGTATGCCCAGCTAGCAATCAACTAAGACACAGATACTTGTTATATTTTAAAATAGCCTTAGTTAACCTAGAGAGGGCAGATATCAATCCTCGAAACTACCTTCCAGTGGGTGCAGGCATGGGATCTCTGCCTTAATCCCATGCCATTTGTTTCCAATAATTTCTATCAAGCTACCTCCCATCCATAATCCCAAATACTTGCTAATGTTTTTCATCTGGGCCGGATTCCCCATCCATGCCAGCATGTGCTTCTCCTCCATCTAACCCATGGCGGCCTTCCTCCCTTCCTCTCTTCCCTTCAGGTATCTCTCCTTCCTCATCTTTGAGGTCTTTCTTCTTTTCAGAATTCCTCTCTCCTACCCCACCTATCTCCTGCCCTGCCCAGGTGGGATGGCTTTTTATTAAGCAAAAGGTGAGTCACAGAGACAGTAAGCAGTAATTAACATCAAAATACATCAGACTGTCCCCCAACAAGAATGGTTCTTCCAACATGGAGTTAACTGTGTTTAAAGTCTTGGGACCTTTACATCAGAATGATTTGGGAAATGTTCTTTCCCCTTCTGCTCTATAGGTAGTTTGAAGAACATGGCATTTTTCATTTAATTCTGGAAGATTTCATGAGCAACTATGAGGAAATACTTTCAATATTCTTTCTTTCTTGTGTGACTTTATACTTTAAGAAGCATAGCATGATGTAAAGAGATTCTTTTCTAGTCATGTTTATTTGAGGCTCTAGATACCTCCTGTGCTTGGACATCCATTTCTTTCCCTAATGTGGCAAATTCTTTGCTATAATTCCATTGATTGAGTTTTTAAGGGTTTTTTTTCTTTTCCTTCCACATCAGCTCCCTACCCTACACACCTGATTAAGAGGTTTTACTCCCCTAGTTATGCTCCAAAGGGCTTGATTGTATTTTTCTTTATTGTTATTTGACTATAAATATTTCAATCTCACCTTCAAGTCCCAGTACTCATTCTTCTATGTGGTCTAGTCTCCTGGAGACAGCGTACATTGGATTTTTGGTGTGATTTATAAAAATTTTCACTCTCAACAATTCTCACCCTCCCCCAGTGTCTTTATCTTTTTGCGTTTTTTGTTGCTGTTGTTTTGTTTTGTTTTGTTTGTTTTTCTTTTCTTTTCTTTTCCAAGACAAGATTCCTCTGTGTAGCCTTGGCTGTCCTGGACTCACTTTGTAGATCAGGCTGGCCTCGAACTCACAGAGATCCACCTGCCTCTCTTCCCCAGTGTCTCTATCTTTAATAGTTGGCTTTTTCCCCCCTGAGTCTTGAATTGACTTACTTAATTCATTCTTCTATTTATTTGAACCCTCTCTGAGATCACTGACCATTTTTTTTTAAACAGTACATTTCAAAACTCTTTGTTTACTCTCTCAACCCTCTCAATATCTTTGGATTCAGCTATTAAAGAGCTATAAACTCTTGGTAGAGTCATACCACCTTGTTTGTCATGTTTCTTGTGTTACTAGTTCATAAACTTGTGCATTTGTTAAAATGGGTGTCTCTTCTGGTTTTATGGAGAGTCTTCTTAGTGAGCAGCTTTCCCTGAAAACATAGTCTACAACACCACTCAGAGAAGAAAGCACGCTACTGTAAAGGCCACACCACTAAAACAAGCCACATAGAGAAATACAATTTTCAAAAGTCAGGACACCATTTCACCACTAGCAACCGTAGAAAAGAGAGTGGAAAAGAATAGGAAAAGGACCATTGAGGAACTACCATTAGTAAAGGTAAAAGTAAGAGCAACAAAAGAATGAAATAAATGTGGAAAAAAGGACACAAAATTAAAAAAAAAACAACTCCAAACTAAAGAAAAATATGCAAATAAAAGTAAATGAAAATAAAAAGAGGAAGAAAAATATAAACATAAAAGGCTAAAAAAATGAGAAAATGATGTAAAAATGCTGATTTTTGGTTTTTAATAGTTTTTTTGTTTTGTCTTGTTTTTTGGGTTTTCTGTTTGTTTGTTTGTTTGGGGTTTTGTTGTTGTTGTTATGGTTTGTTTTAGACACAGACTTGGAGAAGCTCCTAGTAGTCCGGTGTGGGAGGTATTGAGTGAGTTTTGGCTTGTGTCTATTTTGCGTCTGAATTCCCACCTTAAGAATTGGTTCTAAAAAAAAAAAAAAGAATTGGTTCTACAAGTGGGCTAAAAGAATTGGTTCTACAAGTAGGCTAAGTATGTTGTCACCATTAGAATGAAGTCCACTTTCAGATTTTCGCTTCTTTGTTCTTGGCTCTAACCAGTTTTGGGGCTTTCAGCAAGTTGCCAATTAAATCCAGAGTCTGTGAATTCGGGGATGTAAAACATGTAAACCAAAGGGTGTTCCCCAAGTGTAGAGGAGAGTGGAGAAAGCAAACAGAGCGCGGATGTCTGCGCTGGAGATACTGACCCCAGGGAATCATACGCTGCCTGCTGCTCCTCAAGGCTTTCACATCCTGTTGAGCAGGAAACCACCTTGGGAGAGACAAGTCTGCAGGAAACAGCTGACCTGCAGGGAGTGGATCAGAGCTCAGTGATGCCTCACTGCAAGCTCCACACAGCCTGCATGCAGGCCGTCTGTGAGGCCAAGCCATCCTCCAGCCATAGGCTCAGAGCTTTCACGTTCCGTAATCCACAGAAGATAGCTTTGCACCTTTGCACAGAGCGCAGAGCTTCCGGCTGCTGCCGCGTCCACAGCCAGTGCTCAGAGGCTCAACACCTGATCCTTCTCTCAACAACTGTCTCTACTTGGTCTCTTACTGCTATGCCCAGAAACCATGGCAGCATATCGCCAAGTGGCTGAGCTAGAGAGCGTTTGTTTTTAGTTCCCCATCATAGAATGAATTCATTAAGAAGCCTCCTCCAACACCCCATAGTATCTCAGTCTCAACCAACAGGCTATTAAGATGGTACATGGCTATCTAGTACTCTGGAATGGCAAGGGATGGGGGTGGGGGTAGGGGGCAACTCAAGAGCTTTCTTCTTCATTGCTGGCTTGCTAAGCAAGAAGGGACAGTGTCATATTAAATCCCTGCCTTGCCCCAAATTCATGGCTCCTGAAAACTGTGGGGTTTTCATCTGGCTAGGACTGCTAATCAGTGTTAATCCGGGGCTTTCTTGTGGTTGTGGCTTTCGGTTCCCTTCCCAGAGAGTTACTTAGAACTGGGGACTGCTTCCTACTTTTCTCCACCTTGCCTGTTTCCCAGTGCTTTTCAGCTGTCTTCCATCTCCTTCTTGAGTCTGGATACCCTCTTTCACTGACCTCGGATTGCAGCAGCCTCCCCCTCTGTTCCCCCCCTGTCCCCCCTCGCCATTGCTCCTCCAGCTCTTCTCCACGTGAAGCTGCTTGTACACATTGAAAGGCTCCTTCTCAAAATTTGAATATTTTTCTTGCTTCACATCTAGAAAGGAAAACTTTATGCTATATAGAGAAAGAACACATGAGCTTTCCCATTGGGCTTTCTGCCCCTTCTGTTTTCCTCTTAAAGAGAAGCTGGTCACTGTTATCGGCTACTTTTCTTAGCTTTTGAAGAGGTCCTGTTATGGCATAGGAGTCATAAGGAGAAGGTGATTTAGAGTTTAGGCAGTGAGAAATAGTAGCTAGAGCTCAATATTAGGGAGGGAAGAGAGAAGGGGGAAAATCGACAAGAAGCCTGCCTGCCTGGGGAGAAAAGAAAGTTCTGGAATGGTGTTCCTAGAGCAGTGGTTCTCAACCTGTGAATCGTGACCCCTTTGTGGTCACATATAGCACATCACATATCCTATATATTAGATATTTACATTATCCTTCATAGCAGTAGCAAGATTACAGTTACGAAGTAGCAAAGAAATAATTTTATAGTTGGGGGGGGGTCACTACAACATTAAGATCTAGGAAGGTTGCAAGCAGGAAAGTTTTCTAGGGGGTTTAGGAATAGAAGCTATTGTAATATTGATAAATATCCCTCCATGATACATATTTGTTATAAGGAGATTTATTGTAGAAGGGAGAATGGGAGAGAAAGAAAGGGGGGAAGGGGCAGGGCTTCCAGACGGGTTATATCCCTCACTCCTGGCACAGGTGGTGGCATAGGACATTGTCAGGTCCCTAAAGTCCCCTGAGGGTAGGCCAAATTGAATTGCCTTCACACTAACGTAATATTCCTCCTTTTTTGTTTAATTTAAAAAAAAAATGAGGAACTAGGAAAAGATGGTGAGGTGGGAGTGAGGGCGTTTTGTTCAAAAGTGAAAAACGGTTGCTTCCTGCTGACTTAGGGGCAAAGACATCTTTGGGGAACCCTAAGAGAGTGGGGTGGGGGTGAGCTAACACAGTCCCTGGGGGAGATAGCTGGTTTGCTCTGCTGCTAGGCAAGACCTGTGAGAACATCTAGAAAGTACAGGCCCAGCTGATGCAATCTGCAGAATTAGACTGGAGCACCTGTGGGGGTAGCTGATTCCGTGCTGTCCTGGATGTAGAGAGCACCTGGACCTGTCAGGGTACTGGAACATATATAAGGGCAGAAGATAAATTTAAGTAGGTTAGGGAGGAAAAAAAAATAGGTACACATTTGAAACTTGAGGCCCATGGTCTTGGTAGATGGGGGAGGGAGTCCCACCCTCTGAAATAAGCCATAGAAGCTTAGGCTATTGATTGGAAGTGGTCCTTATCTGGAGTGTGACCTGTGGACTCAGAGTGGACCTCCTGAAGCTTACAAGAATCTTGTTTTAAGTTTACAAAGGAGATAAACTTTACACATGTTAGCAGCCTGCAATGAAATACACATTGTAGAAAAAAGGTAGCAAAGCAGAGGCTTGGGACAAAACCTTGGGTTAAAAGCATGAATACTCTCTGAGGTGATCTTAGGAAAGGCAGAAGCCTTATGGATCTTTCTGACATCTAAGAAATGGTAGCATGGGTGTCCTCAGGGAGGACAGAAACTTCTTGTAGAGCAGAAGGGCAAAATCCCACTTCATCTTAATTTTCAGCCTGAGTACACATCATGAAAGAGGGGCTTCCTCCCTCTGTCCAGAGGACTGGATGTATATAAATCAAGCACAATGAGAAACATATTAAGTCTATACTTAAAAAAATAAGCCAAAGGAAATTTAGAAGCTTGAGCTTGGACCCAAGATAGTGGATTGTATAGTAGAATGTTTGATCTGAGTTGGATTAATAAATCAGAGCTCCAGTGATTAAAGTCAAAGCTCTGAACAGTTAATGCAACAACGGCATAGCAACAGAAAGAAATCTGAATCATTTTTACCTACTTGTTTTCGATACCTTAAAAACAACGTTTTAGACCTTCTAACATCCATACATTTAAACCTTGCATTTATCAACCTTAAAAACCCATCTTAGACTCTCAAATGCTTTCTTAGAAGCTTTCCTTTTTTAACTTAAACTTCTATAATCTTAGGCCTTGTACCTAATAATTTACCATGAGACACATGTGAGACTGCTGTGAGTGGTCGCTGTCTTTTAAGCTAAAGAAATGGTAAAAGGGTACATCTGAGACCTGCCTTTTGAGTCCAGTAACAAGGTAGACCATATGTAGACCTGACAATAGCAGCTCCAGGCATGAGGCTTAAGGCTTGGTCCCCTGAATATGAAGAGGATTAAGAAGGCATCTGAAGCTTCCCCTCACAGAACTTGGCAATGTGACCATGGGACCTGAGTATGGGGTTAAACCAGACTTGTGGTGTCACTTATGTTGGTGTACAGGCAATTCAACTGGCCTGTCCTCAGGGTCCTTTAGGGTCCTGACAGTGTCCTATATCACCACCTGGTCCTATGTCATCACCTGCACCAGCCCCTCAGGATATAATCCATCTGTCATGCTCTCTCTCTCTCTCTCTCTCTCTCTCTCTCTCTCTCTCTCTCTCTCTCTCTCTCTCTCTGTCTCAGCTTCTTCCCTTCTGTCTTCTTGGGGCTCCTCTTCCCCCCTAACTTTCTCTCCTCTTCTCTCTTCTACAATAAGTCCCCTTATAACAAATATGTAGTGTGGAGGCATATTTATCAATATTACAACAGAAACTCTTGAGAGATATAACATATAAGAGATTTATTTTTAAATCAAGTGAGAGTATGTTTGGCTACAAGCTGCAGAACAATATCTGTTTTTTATAAAACACATTTTTATTGAAAGATAAAATAATTCATATTACATCTCATTTTCTATCCCATCCCATGCAACCTCCCTTTCCTCCCTCCCTCCCACTTTCACCCCAATCCCCCTTCCCTATGACTGTGACTGATGGGGACTCCTCCCCATGAATATGGTGCTAGGGTATCAAGTCTCTTCTTGGTAGTCTGCTATCCTTCCTCCGAGTGCCACTGGGCCTCCTCAACAAAGGAGGGGCACCAGAGATCCTGTGAAAGTCAATCCCCAGTCTCCACTTAACTGTGGAGAATGTTCTGTCCCTTGGCTAGATCTGGGTAGGGGTTTGATGATGACTGCACGTTTTGTCCTTGGTTGGTGCCTTAGATCAAGCAGAACCCTTGGGCTCAGATCCACCCATAATAATGTTCTTCTTGTAGGTTTCTAGGACCCTCTGGATCCACCTATTTCCCTTTCCCCTATATTTTTCTCACCTAGAGTCTCAATAGGATGTCCTCACCTCTATCCTACTTTCCTGGTAGGTGCAGATTTTCATGGGACCTGCCCCTTGGGCTAGTGTCCAGTTATAAGTGAGTATATACCATTTGAGTCTCTCTGCTTCTGAGTTAGCTCACTCATTATGATCATTTCTAGTTCAATCCATTTGTCCACAAATTTCGGGAATTCCTTGTGTTTAATAGCTGAGTAGTATTCCATAGTTTAAATGTACCAGTTTCTTTATCCATTCTTCTATTGAGGGACACTTAGGCTGTTTCCATGTTCTGGCGATTATGAATAAGGCTGCTATGACCATGGTTGAGCAAATTTTCTTGTTGTGTGCTGGAGCATCTTCTGGGTATATTCCAAGGAGTGGAATAGCTGGGTCTTAAGGAAGCCCTACTCCCAGTTTTCTGAGATAGCACCAGATAGAATACCAAAGTGGCTGTACTAGTTTGCATTTCTACCAGCAATGAAGGAGTGTTCCTCTCTCTCCACATCCTCGCCAGTATGTGTTGTCACTTGAATGTTTGATTTTAGCCATTCTGATAGATGTAAGACGGAATCTCAGAGTTGTTTTGATTTGCATTTTTCTGATGATTAGAGATGTTGAGCATTTCTTTAAGTGTTTCTCAGCCATTTGATATTCCTCTGTTGAGAATTCTCTGTTTAATTCTGAGCCCCATTTCTCAATTGGGTTATTTGGTTTGGTGGCATTTAATTTCTTGAGTTCTTTATAAAGTTTGGATATTAGACCTTTGTCAGATGCAGGGTTGGTGAAGATTATTTCCCAGTCTGTAGGCTGTTGCTTTGTTCTTTTGACAGTGTCTCCTGCCTTACAGAAGCTTCTCAGCCTCATGAAGTCCCATTTATTAATTGTGCAGAACAATATCTGAATAACAGTCCCTGACCCAAAACAGCGAATTGTTTCTATACACACACACACACACACACACACACACACACACACACACACTGATCTGGCATAGGTAAATAGGTAGAATTAATAATTGCTAAGGAAATTGCATGATCAACAGCATTTGGTATTTGTCCTTTTGTTTTATTTAGTTTGGTTTGGTTTGGTTTGGTTTTTTGAGACAAGGTTTCTCTGTGTAGACTTGGCTGTCCTGGACTCACTTTGTAGGCCAGGCTGGCCTCGAACGCACAGTGCTCCATCTACCTCTGTCTCCTAAGTGCTGGGATTAAAGGCTTGTGCCACCATGCCCAGTCTCTCTTTTCTTCCATCTCTATTGGTGCAGTCTCTCAGGCACCAAAATAGATGTTCACACTCTAGTCAAATCATCTGTATTATTGCTGTGAGAAGGAAAGGACAATGGAACTGTGCTGATGCCTTTTTAGATGCTTCCCAGGGGTGACTGATACTTTCATTTAAAAATCATTGCTGACAACCTACACACACGGCTCCAGCCAGGACATTTCACTTTATTCTCTGTGAATGCCCTGTTTAAGGAGAGGGCTCTTCTGGAGAAGAAAAGAAGAACAGACACTGAGTGAATGAATCCCAGACAGCCCATGAAAGGAATAGGAATTTAAATGCAGTTATCATGAACTATATGGTTAAATACTTTAAACTCCACTGGAAAATGAAGTTAATAGCTTGAGTTAAAATCTTGACCTGAGCCTGGCATGAGGCAGGTGGATCTCTGTGAGTTGGAAGCCAGCCTGGTCTACAAAGTGAATCCAGGACAGCTGGGGCTATTACGCAGAGAAACCTTATTTTGAAAAACTGGAAAAAAAAAATCTTGATCTGTACCATATTTTATTACTTCTGATATAGAAATGAAGTTCAGTCATAGGAATCATAGTTCATTAAACATTTATTTCTGATTGCTACTCCACACTTCTCTCACTTAAATACTTTCTCTTCCTTTATGTATGTGTCTACTATTTTGTGTCTACTACTGCTTAAAAATATTGCATTTTCCAATAGATATCCTTGAACTCTCACTTTTTTTTCTTTTCTTTCTTTCTTTTTCCAGTGTTTTGAGACGCCGTTTCTCTGTGTAGCCTTGGTTTACCAAGACTCACTTTATATACCCGGCTGGCCTCAAACTCACAGAGATCTGCCTGCCTCTGCCTCCCAAGTGCTGGCATTATAGTCGTGTGCCACCGTGCCTGCCTCCCTTTTTCTTTTTTCTTTTCCTTTTCTTCCCTTTCTTTCTTTCTCTTCTTTTCTTTTTTCTTTTCTTTTTTTTTGAACTCTCAGTTTCAAATGCTGTGTTATATGGATTTTTAATCGTATTTATTCTTTCACCTTGCTTTTACATTTTAGAAGATTAGGACAACTTCACCCCATGCTAAGTGAAGAATCAGTACACAGGCCTTGAATCCCAGAATCTGGCAGTCAGAAGGTGGCAGATCACTGTGAATTCAAAGTCAGCCTGGGCTACATAGTGAATTATAGGCCTCCTTGGCTACATAATGCAACCTTATCTCTTTTTTCTTTTTTTGGTTTTTCGAGACAGGGTCTCTCTGTGTAGCCTTGGCTGTCCTGGACTTGCTTTGTAGACCAGGCTGGCCTCGAACTCACAGCGATCCATTAGCTTCTGCCTCCTGAATGCTGGGATTAAAGGTGCCACCACGCCCGGCCTTTCTTTTCTTTTTCTTTTTGGAACCTTATCTCAAAAACAAGACAAAACCAGAAAAATAAACACTGGTACTCTAGAACTATTCCAGAAACCAAATGCTGCTGATTATACAACTTTGCTAGAAATGGTAAACACTACCCACGTCAGAACATTGCCTGTGTGCATGTGCACGTGTGTGTGTGTGTGTGTGTGTGTGTGTGTGTGTGTGTGTGTGTGTGTGTGTGTTACAGAAACAGTGTACTCAATTCTTGGACTCACTGTTGTCTGAGTTACCCTTTCTACCCATAGAATAATTTAGGAACTACGGTGTTGCCTCACAAGACTCCTCTAAAGCTTGTTGAGATCAAGGAATGCCATCTCCAGCCATCTTGAAGGCTTTGTTTTTACTTTTCCCAAGTCTCACTGTAGAATGCATGCTTACTTCTCATTTGATGGTAGTTTTTCGAAGCCAAAGCTCCAGGCAGGAGTATAAAGATTAACTCCTCACTTCCCTTGTAGGATTTAATTATACATGCTAGAGATAAGATAACTAAACAGTACATGTTGATTACAGTAAATTTGGAGATGCATAAAGAAGAAAAGGCTTGGTCTTGGTCACATTTATAGGATTCGTTTTAGTCTGTGTGCATGATTTTATATGCATATGAACATATATGTGTGTGTGTTTTAAGAAAAACAGGCTAGACTATGAACATACAGTATTTTGTCATCTGCATTTTAACTGAACACTTTTCCACTTTAAAAGACTCTTTGAAGCATAGGTGTTTGTTTGTTCTTGTTTTTTTTAACTGCTGCCTCGTATTTAGTTAGAGAAAACCATTTGTCTTACCTAGGGTTTTGTTGCTGTGAGGAGACACTATGATTACAGCAACTCTTATAAAGGAAAACAGTTTAACTGGGGCTGGCTTACAGTTTCAGACGGTTAGTCCATTATTGTATGGTGAGACGCCTGATGCCCTGCAGGCAGACATGTGTTAAGAGACAGTTTTCTGGGTCCAGCCCTTTCAGGAACAAGTTGCATCTTGCTGTCATGTTCCAGGCCCCGGAACCCAACTCCTCTCCTGCTTCTTCAGGTGTTTCGTGTTTGTCTGTTAGCCAGTAAAGGACGTAAAGAGGGAAGTGACCATTGTCCCTTATCTAAACTGAAGCACACAGGTTGTAAATGAGTTGCCTGTCTTCACTTAATTAACTACCAGCAGTTGGCCCACTCCTTTGTTCCCTCCTCGTAAATTACAGGTCAGAGTCCAGGAGCAGATCCACTTAACAAAGCTGATTCAAGGGTCTTGAAACCACGTGACCTGGAGAGGCCCTGACACCCACACTTACTTCCTTGCTTAACCTTTTGTTACAAAATATGATTGATTTGTCAACGCAGCAGCCCACCCTGTTCCCTCTTGCTTTGTGTTCCCATCCTTTTAAAACGTCTTAACAGTCTCCCTTCAGGGATGTGGTTTAGATCCTGAGCTGGCCGCCTCTCTGCACCTGCAGAAAACAAAGCCTGCACTTTAAGCTTCTGTCTCTGAAGTGCGTTTTCTCTGCTTCCACCCAGAACCCAACGACACGGTGCTAGAGAAGGAGCTGAGACTTCTACATATTGATCTGCAGGCAGCAGAAGGAGACAGTGTGCCACTCTGTGTAGCTTAAGCATAGAAGACCTCAAAGCCCACCCCCTACCCCCACCCCACTCCTGTGACATACTTCCTGGGACAAGGCCACACCTACTCCAACGAGGTCACTCCTTCTAATAGTGCCACTCCCTATGGGCCAAGCATTCAAACACTGAGTCTATGGAGGCCATTCCTATTCAAACCACCATACTAATATTCTCTCCAATAGTGATTTTATGCTTTGTTGTTTGGTATTTAAAGGTGAAGTCAATTTCACAAACACAGGCAAAGCCAAAACCAGTAATCAGAGTACAACACGTAGTCCCAGCTTTATTAACCGTTCTGAGGTTCTTGAGTTTAGACGTCATCCTTGTTATGTTCTATCCAGGTTCGTTCGTTCTTTCTTTCTTTCTTTCTTTCTTTCTTTCTTTCTTTCTTTCTTTCTTTCTTTCTTTCTATGTATACAGTGCTCTGTCTGCATGTACACCTGCAGGCCAGAAGAAGGCATCAGGTCTCATTATAGATGGCTGTGAGCCACCATGTGGTTGCTGGGACTTGAACTCAGGACCTCCGGAGGAGCAGTCAGTGCCCTTAACCTCTGAGCCATCTCTCCAATCCCATCTCTCCAGGTTCTAAAGACAGCTTCCAAGAAACGAGTCTACCAGGCATGCACGCATGGCTTTGGCTAGCTCTCTTCAAAGCTCTGGTCTTATCCTCTGTAGCTGATAGAGTTCTATGGATGTGCGTCTCTATGATTTCTGGGGCACAGGCATAAAAGGCGTTGTATATTTTTGCTTTGTAGGAAGTGCTGGGATTAAAGGCGTGCGCCACCACACCTGGCTTACACATCACTTTTACTACACTCATGAACCATTATGATTTCCTATCTTTTCCTTCTCTCCTTTCCTGCCTCACAGGCCCCATTCCTTTCTCCATCTAAGTGCTGCATTACAGAGAAAGCATGAGTGTTGCTGTTTTTTTGTTTTGTTTTGTTTTGTTTTTTGGCTATTATTGTTGTTGTTTTCTGTTCCTGTGATAAAATATCCAGACAAAAGCATCTGAAGAGAGAGAGAGAGAGAGGGCTTATTTGGGCTTATAGTCCATCATGATGGGGAAGACATGGCAGCAGGTTGGCCTGCCTACAGTGGCCATACTGGAGACTGGCCGGTTACATCGGAACAGGAAGTGAGAATGGCCCTAAAGCTTCAAGGCCTGCCCCCAGTGACTCACTTCCTCCAGGGAGAGGGGCTCCTCTTCTTACAGCTTCCACAAACAGCATCGCCAGCTGGGGATCGAGTGTTCCAACCCGTGAGCTTATGGTCCTGTCATATTCAAACCACGAAAGTACACGCTGGTGAGATTAATTCATTTCACATACCATCATCTCTCTTTTTGTCCGTTGTCCTGCAGGCATAGGTCTGTTCTTCATGGATGAACCAAACTTCATTGTGTATTTACAGCCATTTTCTTCCCCATCCATCTGTTTACGGACATCTTGCTTGATTCCCTTGTTTGGCTACGTTCCCGTGCCTCTAATGTCCCCAGCAACCATGATTTCCCCCCCCCCCCCAAATATTATTTGCCTAAGTCCATTCTCCACTCTTCTGTAGCTAAAAGATGATTTTTAGGGAAGAAGAAGAAGAAGAAGAAGAAGAAGAAGAAGAAGAAGAAGAAGAAGAAGAAGAAGAAGAAGAAGAACAAGAAGAAGAAGAAGAAGAAGAAGAAGAAGAAGAAGAAGAAGAAGAAGAAGAAGAAGAAGAAAACAAACAAACAAGGCAGAGAGGGAAACACAAAGGAAGATGAGGCACAGGCCACTTCTCTGCACCTGGTATTATTTTCAAGGAAGAAAACTTCACAGTAGCGCAAGTAGGACAGTCCTTTCTCTCTCCTCTTCCTCTCTTTTGTAAGCAAAGTACAAAGGGCACTTGTATGGATGCTAGAGAACAAGAAAAGGCATAGTCACCTTCCTGAGAGATGCAGATGCAAACTGGACCTTTGGCAGAGGGACAGCAGCTTTGCAGTGGCCTGAGTCAGAATCTGTGGGGACCTTTGGGCACGGACATCATTACTTTGGCATTATAGAATCAAGGGTCCCTCTGTTCTGACAACACAGGTAGTAACCAATGTGCAAGGCCAGACTGGGGCAGAGGCACAACAGGTGTCTATTATTTTGTCTTTCAGTTTCCTTTGTACTAGAGTCCCAGGCAAGCTGCACAGTGTCCCGTGGGCAGCAAGGTATCATCTAGAGCAGTGGTTGTCAACCTTCCTACTGTTGCCACCCTTTAATACAGCTCCTTACGTTGTGGTGACCCCCCCAACCATAAAATTATTTTGTTGCTGCTTCATAACTACAATTTTGCTACTGTTGTGAATCATAATGCAGGATATCTGATTTATAACTGATAAGGGGTCACAACCCTCAAGTTGAGATCTTCTGATTTAGTGTGTGGCACATTATTTAACATCAGAATAGCTTTAGTTGTTAGAGCAGGCTCAAGACTGGCATTGTCATGCTGAAGAAGGTTCCTTTCTCCCCTGACCATGTGAGATCTTTAAAAGCACCAAAAGCATAAATATCCCGGAAACTCCTACAATGCACTCTCATAATGATCCTACTGAGGGCCACTTGAGAAGGCACAGCAAACATCATTTGGGGACATCCTTAGAAAAGACACGAAACACACTGAATACCGCAGGCCTGTGTAGGTTGCTGCCAAAATATCTAATCCACAAAGGACGGTACTCTTCTCAACGTTGCTATCAAGGCCTGGTTGCTTGCTGTGCACCATGAGAGATTCCTGGAGGGCCTCCTTCTTGCTTTATTTATTTATTTATTTATTTATTTATTTATTTATTTATTTTTAGCTCAGTTAATTCTGATTCCTGATTTCGGCTTTCACCATTTCTCTGCGCAGATTATCCACTTTAAGCAGGCTTCCCACTGACATCCCTTTGTTCTCCCAGAGATTGTGGTGCTGGGAGACTTTCCACAGCATGTGCTTCTCAGCTCACCTTGGTTCAGAGTCGATTTTTGCCTTGTACAACTTGAAAGGCCCTTTGTGTGGGTGCTGGTTTCTTAACTGTGGAGTGGTCCATCTTATTATCACTTCTAGTTTGTTTTTAAATCGAGCGTGGTTTTTGTTGTTGTTGTTGTTTTTTTTTTGCTATCACACCCACTAAGTTCATCCAAAGAATATTTTCCTACCCCCCCCCCAAGTGAGAAAAGCCACTGTGGGTATCTGCTATGTGTGTGTGTGGGGGGGGATGGGGGATGGGGGTTCATGATGAGATTTGGTATCTGATAGCTGTTATTTCTATTTAGATCTTGGCCTTTGGCCTACAAGGCACAATGTTTACTTACCATCCACCTTGGCAGTCCTGTGACAGGCTACTTTTTGGAGGGTGAAACATAACACATTCATTGGTACAATAATAGGCTAATATAATTAATGGCAGATGAAGTAGGAGGTCAAACTCCAGAGCCATAGTTCATAGTTTGGGGTACTCTGTCATCCTTACAATACATGTTGTTATTGGCACACATACTAATGCTCCTTGGAGTGTGGCTTGAGAAATGCAGGTGCAGACAAAGGGGATTTCTGCGGTTTAATTGGATGACTTTCAATTTAAAAATTCAGCTAGGTATCAGAGATACACGGAGGAGCCTTTTAAAAATAATCTGCATCAATGTATTTCTATAATACCCACTTACTGTGGACCACAGTTGAGTTACCTGCCTGCTTCCTGTCAGCTGCTCACTTTAAGTACACTTATGACAAGCTTAGCTTAAAAAAAAGTCAACAACAATGTGGAACACTGGAATAGCAGCACAATGCCAGGACCTCTCCTGAGTAATGGCTAGAGTGTTGCTCATCTTGTAAGTTGTCGAAGAAGAAAAAAAAAAAAGTTGATAAGTCATGTCATTTTATTCCACAAACATAACTGGGTGGTCACATGGAGCTAAAGATTGTCAAAATATTCCAAAATGTTTTAAAACTGTTTCTACTTATCTAGCTTTGGGAGGCCAATGCCTTAGAATATTCACTAGCAGGCTGGTCATCTTTCTATTGTTTCTTAAACCTTGGTTTGGGGTTTTTCTGGCCAGCAATTTATGTTTTGTTTTGTTTTTTTATAACTCATTTCTTTTCCTATTTTGTAACATCCTAGCAATAAGAATGGTCCCGTAGGGAACTAGAAATGTATTTTAATAACCCTTCTTTATGATCATGCTTGGTTTAGTTTGGACATGGTTCAGGAAAAAGAAAGGGTGGGGAAAAAAAAGAACCTCATGCACTTAAAAAAACATTATTTGACAGGATTCCTTTGGTGAATACACTGTGGTTTTATTTCCGTTTTTCATTTTTATTTGTATTATGGCTTATGTTTCTCAAATAATTTGTATGAGGCTTAATATAAAAAAAGCAAGTTTATGAGATTTTAAAGTTTATTTGACAGCTGGATAACTGAAAGAAATATAAAGGATGTCTGAAATGTTTGAGAATACATATGTGCTTAAAGAGTATGCATAAAATAAGCTAATGCTGTCATGCCTTTGAGGTGGTTCCTGCATTAATATAGAACTGAAAGTAAAGTCAGGGGGAAGAGGACTTCAGCTAGAGCAGCCAAGCTGGACGACTAACAAGAACCGAAAAGATAATTCAACAAGTTCTGCACAAAATAAATTCACCATGGTAAGAAAACTGTTTAGTTTGAGAACATTCCTACATTTTCAAAATAACTCATCACACCATTTTGTATAATGGATGAGTTTCTTTCAGTGGTCATGGTTTCATAATTTGTAAAAACCTAACAAAAAAAGCCTAACCTTCTAGTTAGAGTCTTTATTTTTATACTTCTTTTCTAGAGTGCTGTGGCATATTAAATTACATTGGGTTGAACATTTTAAATTCCAAGAGATACTGCTCCCAAAGCTACGCAGATAAGCACGCAGAAAGAAGAGTCACAGGCTTCCAGCAGCCATTAAGTCCAAGGGATCCTGTGTGATCACAGGCTGGGTCATGACTCTTCACTAATAAAACATTAGGTTTTGCCAGTTGTGGGTTTGGGTCTCAGGCTTCTGTTTCATAGAAATCCTGACATAAGTGATACCTAAGTTCTGAATTCACTCTCCTGAGGATTTTAATAGATGTAGTTCCTGGAAGGGTAACCTGCACTGGGACCATTGGCACTGGTGGGTGTGACTGGTAGTCCACCCATGAAATCAGCTCTGTGTAGTCTCAGCAAGTCCCAGGTCCTAGGGTCAAACTGAGAGACTTACACAGATGCAACTTGAGGTTTGATGCTCGTATATGCCTCAAAGACAGTCTGGAGGCAATGGTACAGGAGGAACAGGGGACTTTTTTGCTGGTGGGCTGTGATGGGTGTAGTATAGAGACATGGGCTTATTGTTGACCATGGGGAAGGCATTGGTGTTATTATGAGATGTAAAAAACATTCCTCCAAGAGAGAGAGAGGGCACGTATGCCATAGCTATGGTCGTGTTATTTTAGTTCCTGTGGCTGGGTATCAACCCCAAAACACAGTGGCAGAAAGAAAAACAAACATAAACAAGAGCAACAGCCAAACAACAACAGCAGCAACAACAAAACCATTTGTTGATGGATTCTTTGGACAGGGCCTAGTGAAGGCTTTGTTTATTGATTGTTGGTGAAGTCTGAGTTTCATTCAGAAGGCTTGATGACCAGAGTCTAGCGTTATCCGGGCACTTGATCACTCACATAGTTAATGGCTGGTGGCTAGGAGGGTAATTCAAGGGGTGTTCTGTGGACTGAATGCTCATGCCCCACAAGTCTAACTCAACCTCCAAAGTCAAGGCATATGCAAGTGAGGCTTCTAGGAGATATTTGGACAACAGGGGCAGGTCATTAAATGATTAATGTGCTATCAAAAGCAGCCCTTCACCCTTTCACTCCACTACAGAACGTGGCAAGAAGATGCCTGTCTGTAAAACAGAAGTCTGGTCCTCAATGGGACCTGACCTGAGGGGCACCTTGATATGAGCCACCAGCATCAGAACTGTGAACAACAAATGTATGTTGCTTGAGCCACTCTGTTTGTGACACTCTATTACAACAGCCTTCGATGGTAGTTATCAACTGGAACCAGCCTTGTGACTTGTGACCTGCGCTGGTACACAGGTTCCATCTGCAGAGAGAGGAGGGAAGCCTGAGCTGGTCATTGGCTTAGAAATTTTAATTTTGAGTAAGTTCATTTTTTTTTTAATTGCACTGAGTCCCACTAATTATAACCAAGAAAGAAATGAGGAGAATAAGGAAGGGGGAGATGAGGAAGAGGAGAGGGGACAAGAGGAAGAAGAACACTACCAAGAAGCTACATTCTCTTCTTTTTAACTGTGTCTAGGAAATCGGGCAGCATTGCTTATAGTACACTGAAATTTGTTACAAGTGCGTGCTTGAGGTGTTCCATATTCAGAGGGAAGAGAATAGATTAAGCTGCTTGATGGAAGGATGTCAAGGCTCTGGGAGACTATGTGGGAACATAAATATTGCTAGGGCCATTTTTGGAAAATACAATCTGCCACACATGCTCTGTATATATTTCTGCAGGTGCCACCTACTGGGTTAGTTTTTATTTTGTTTCTTGTGTAATAGAGTTTTAAAATTAAAGCTAGAAGCTGAGAATCCAAGATAGAATTGATGCGGTATTGCATTGCTGGATCACAGCACACACAGCTTTCTCTCCGGGACTTGAGTCTCTACAACTACTTTCAAACTGGGAAATGGTGACGTGGGATAGACATCGAGAGGAGACTGTTGGAAAGAACATTTCTCCCAGCCTGGTTTACCCAAAGCTTAGTAACAAGACACCGTTCTGATTCCGCTTGGAGGGTCTTGAATCATCTTTCTCATAGTTGGGATTCTCAGAGAATGAGAGCCTAACTTGCTTTAAAAAGTCAAAGTGGAGGCCGGGCGCAGTGGCGCACGCCTTTAATTCTAGCATTCAGGAGGCAGAGGCAAGCGGATCTTCGTGAGTTCGAGGCCCGCCTGGTCTACCAAGTGAGTCCAGTAAGGCTACACAGAGAAACAGGATAATGACAACAGGATAAAGGATTACTACAAAAGGGATGTAACTCAGGACAGAGTATGTGCCTAGTGTGAAGCTTCAGTTCAACCCTTGCAACTAAATACATAAAGTGCTTTCTTTACTTTTTATTTTAAAAAATCATATTTTACTAAAGTTTCTTAAATTCACTGTTTTATATTATTATGATTTTAATTGCCAGGAGCATTGTATTTTTAAAGCTGCATTTACCAGCAGACCAAGCAGGGTAGGGAACGACGACGCTCACCAAAATTCATTATAAGGGCTTTAGCATACTTCAGCACATGGGTGAGCAAGTTTGTTTGTTTGTTTGTTTGTTTTTTCTCCAAGCCCAACTGGACACCCCTAAAGCCTGTCAGAGGGAGGGGCCATTCTTATGGGTCCAGGGTAATCTCCCAGGAGAGAAGAAGAGAGGGGTGGTGAGGGAGCTGCTTTTCCCATGCAGATGGAGATGAGTACATTAAATATCAAATCCAGGCCGCCTGGAGTACTTCTAGCTCCAGAATTCAAAGGGCAGAGAGATATTTCCTATAATGTACCGGGCATTCGAGTGAGTCAGTGTGAATTGGTTCTGCATTTGGCTCCTACTATCCTCGAAAGATGAGGAGCCAGAAGCCTGAAGCTAAAATTGACACCAGGTAACTAAGGGCTACAGAAAGATTCACAGGTGGCCCCTAAAAGGAATGCTTAGCTTAGCCAGTCTGCTTAGCCAGAACTGAGGTGTTTTCCATGTGAAAGTAGGGCCTGGAGGAGATCATTAAATCATCAAGGTGAGACCTTTACAGAGGTATAATGAAAGCAATTAGCGAATTGTGAAGTCTAAAATGGACATATGTCCATTTGCATCCGAGATGGTCAGTTGCCCGTCATTGCTCCGTCAGAGTCAGATGCATCCACTTGGGCCAGAGGTGTGATCTAACAGAGACCCTGCAGGGTACCAATGGAAGCTCCCATGAAGGACAGATGCATTTCTAAACACTTGCCAGGCCCAGAATACTAAAAGGTAATCCTAAAAGGACATCAGCTCAGAAACTGACCAGTAAGCTTCAAGGTCTGGAAGTCAGGACAGAAATCAAAAGGTGGAGAGAGTAAGTTACCACAGTGGAGAGCATCACCAAAGGGCAGGGGGAAGTCAGGTGAGGAATTGTTCCAGTTGTATTTAACTCTCTTTGCTGCAGAGGAGACTGGAGTGAGTAGCCCTCACAGACACTCAAGTAAAGTTCTGCAATGCGCTCAGGTGTTCAGCCAGCAGCAAAGGAATGCCAACTCCAGTGCATATGTATAGACAGGGAGTAAGTAATTCATGTGATGTTGTCACTGGGCACACTTGTTCAACGCCTGGCATACCAGAACCTTAACCCATTTGTGACCCAACAAGAAATCAGGAACAGCAAATCAGGACCAAAAAAAAAAAAAAAGGAAATGTTGATTCTTTTATTTTACTTCTAAGGGATTGATTATGCACATCCATGAACTATTTAAAAATCTTCCAGGCAGACTGCCGCTCTTCCCATTCCTCGTCCAGCCACCTAGGCCCATTTGCACTGAGTTCATTGTTTGTCTCTTTCCTACATAGGACAAGCACCTCCAGGAGGTGATGCCAAATCTCCCACAGAGACCATCATTTCAGCTAGTCTATGCGTTGATCGATGGAAGCCTCTCTCACTGCCGCTATACACCTCAGTCAAGTAATTCACGTGCAGACGGAGATGAGGCCTTAAGCATTAAACCCAGCCAGGGTAGAGTACTATTAGCTCCAGAAGTTAAAGAACAGAGCAGTCTCTTCTATAATGAATGGGATCTCTCCGTGTGAGCTCAACTTATTTCTTTATTTTTTTTTTTAAATTTATTTATTTATTATTCTGTATATAGTGGTCTGCCTGCGTGTACACCTTCAGGCCAGAAGAGGGCATCGGATCACATTATAGATGGTTGTGCGTCACCGTGTGGTTGCTGGGAATTGAACTCAGGACCTCTGGAAGAACAGTCAGTGCTCTTAACCTCTGAGCCATTTCTCCAGCCCATTTCACCTGCTTCTTGAGCTCTGCCACTTATGCAGTGCTCCTTGAGGCTGACCGCATCACCCCGCTATCAGCTCACGTATACCTGGACAGCAGCCCCACGCTAAAAGCTCTTGGCTTTTTGGACCAAGACACCTGATGCTTCTCACTCTGCTGCCAAGGGTTTCTGTTTGGGGACTTGACTGCTGCTCTTATCCTCCTGGTTTTCTTGGGTCTGGGTTCTAGTCTCAACTCTGCTAAAATGCTGCACAACCTTAAACAATTGTATTAACTCAGAGAAGCTCAATGTCTTCATTCACACAGTTAGGATAAACACAAGGATACGTCAAACAAGTAAGCCAAGGGACATGACAGCACCTTATTAAAAACTGTAACACACACAACAAGTGTATGTGCGGTGTTAGCATAATCTGGCTACTGAGCTAAAGCAGAGCCTCTCAGTTCTCTCATTTCTGCCTTTATACCTACTTACCATCTCTGCCCTCCCTGTCCCTTACCTAGATCTCTGGTCTAGGACCCAACAGAGTAAAAACCAACACCCATCTGCTCTCTGGACTGTTTTCTAGGGACAGTGTCTTCCTGCTGGGTCATAGAAAGGCCAGCTACTTCCTTCCAATCCCAGGTGTGTCTCCTATGGCCCTCTCCATTGGAATACTCTTCTCTCTGGCCTAACTTCCCAGTGACTACAGAAACCTGTAAAATTCCAGTTCAGCCAATGCTCTTCTCCTTTCTTTCCTTGGAGCTGTCACAGAGGATAATCAGGACACCAAGTGTTCTGTAGCCAAGTGAAGACTGTTTTTAAGGATGAAGGGAAGAGCTGTGGAAAATGCTGCCAAGATCTCAAGGAAGGTAAGACCTAAGTATTGATCACTGAGTTTGGCAGCGTGCAAACCGCTGATGAAATCGGGTCAGAAGTGTGATTATCTAGAGCTAGCAGCAATAGCTAACTTTGAGTCAGGCAGGTACAGGGAGCCCTTGCAAGGAAAATAGCTGGAGAGAGATAGAAGAAAGGACATTTGTTAAACCAGCAATAGAAAAATAAAAGTGAATTGATCATCGCTGAAAGTAGACAAGGAACATGTCTGTGGTTGCGGTTTAAGTAGGTCAGAGCAGATGGGCTGGGCTGGGCTGGGCTGGGCTGGGACCCACCCTGGAGGCTGGTTTTGGGGGGCACAGATAGCTTAGCAATAGCATTTTTAGGGAAATGAAACACTTGTGCACGCAGGTAAGTGAGTGGGTGGTTACGTCAGTTAATTACAAAGGAGGCAAAACTACCAGTTGTGAATGAGGGATTGGAATTTGAAGAAAGAGAAGGCAAGACACAGTAACATTTGACAGTGCAAAAGTTAACAACCAGGACGATGTGATGCAGTTGCTAGGCAGTGTTATTTCCTCGTCATATTCACAGCCTTGCATCTGCATTGATATCATCAGTGCATTTTCTCTAGATACGTTCATCCATATCAGCGCAGGCGCAGAAGTGAGCAGAACGCTGAGTTTAACCAACCGGGCGTTATTCAGTATAGTTCAAAGAAAGCAAGGAAGCTGAGGACAAGTGTGAGCTGGGTAGCAGGAGCAGTGAGGGTGCAGGAGAAACTGGGCAAAACCTGAAGATTCCATTAATTGACGATGATTATTGGATAGAGGGATTGTGGGTATAGGTGTGAAGGAACTGAACTAAAGAAACAGTATTAATAGTTAGAAAGGTAAACAAAACGGAGGCAAGGCAGCATTGCACGTCTGGTCAGAATCAATAGAAATGAGTGGTCAAGGGTGTGTGTGTGTATGTGTGTGTGTGTGTGTGTGTGTGTGTGTGTGTGTGTTTGTGTGTGTATAAGTGTGTGGTGTGTGTGTGAGTGTCTGTGTGTATATGAGTGTGTGGTGTGTGTGAGTGTGTGTGTGTGTGTGTGTGTGTGTGTGGTGTGTGTGTTTGTGTGTGTGTATGGTGTGTGCGTTTGTGTGTGACTATGTGTGAGTATGTGTGTGTTTGTGTGTGTGTGTGTGTGTGTGTGTGTGTTCTCTACCTATAAATCTATAGTTGCATCTTCCAGGATTTGAAATAGGAGGATCTGAAAAACATCAGCCACAGGGACAGACTCACTAAGAAGCTGGAGAGCAGCTGGAGGATTAGAAAGTAGAAAACATAAGGATCTTTAAAGATAACAAGGAGTAACTAAGTAGATGGCGGTGGCCATGATGGAATGGAGGTGTGGATGATGTCATCAACCTCAGTCCCCTCTAGCATGATGGGCAGATCCAGCCTAACATGTTCCCCTAGGTTGACATCAGCACATAGGTTATGAAGAATCATCATTCCTCAAAATTATGTTTCAATTTTAGCTAAAGATGTTAGAAAAAAAGCAGAGGAAGATTTTGGATTAAAATTCAGTTACCACAATCCAGTTCAATAGCTAATCTCAAGACCTAGGAACCTCTGGGTTTCCCTAAATGTTTTTTTTTTCTGATTATCAGTATTTTCATAATAATACTAAGATGTCATTTGCTGCTGTTTATCCTTTTTATCCCATGGGTACAGCGAGGATTTCCAGAAGCTGCATAGAGTAAACACAATGACTGAGTGCAGAAGCGAATGCAGGATCCATCTACTTCCCAGCCAGAAAGAAATCAGAGATGCCAGACGCTGCTGCACAACAGGCCACTGTCTTTCTGCATTTTACCTGTTTCATACAATGTATCTTTTCACATAAAACTGTTGTTTGTGTTAACTTATAGCGGAGCAATTCTTCTAACTTAAAGTAAATAAACAGCTATCAATATGTTTTAATTTAGAATATGTAAAACATGAACATACACTGCCCATACAAATGTAATACCAGTGTTTAAGAAAGAAAAGGGTCTGTGACACCAAAAAGGTTTTTGCCACTTGCAGGAAGATGAAGGCTTTCACAGGGAGGGTCTGGGAGGTCAGAGTCCTGAGAAGGCTGCTGCCTACCAGCAAGATCACCTCCCTGGGCAATGGCTGAGAATGCCTGTAGAAAGGCAGCAAAAAGTCCATCTTCTTTCAGCAGCCTTCCTGCCTGGAACATCACGAAGATTGTTCATTTACTAAGTAATTATTCTGAAGAAAACTGAGCAATAAATAAGTCTGTATTAGAAAATAGTGTATTTTTGCAATCTCCATGAATTCTAGCTGTTGGAAAGTCTCTGAGGTTTGTTTATTTTCTTTGAGTATGAACACTATATATATCACTATAGAAAATGCACAGAATTCTCAAAAGTCTTCAAAAACACGAATTTTATTTCCCAGAGATATTGACTTACCATATATATTTCTTTTCTATTTTAAACAAAGTTGTTATCATGATTATTCTTGAAGTTATTACTTTATTCCTTCTGTAGTTCCTAACCCCTTCTAATGATTGTCTTCTGGCTTATTGATAATTTGGCATCATTACATATATGGAGTATAAATATTCCTTTTGAATTATACAAATAAATGTAAGCCTTTGCAGTTGCACATGAACAGTAGTTCCACATTACCAGCCTTTATAATGAATCTTTGACTACACCCTTCCCAAAATATTAGTTTATTTTATAGACATTCACGTCTGCAAAAAGCATACGCACATTACTCATTCAAAAGTGTTCTTTTGATGACCGAAAAATATAATAAAGATTTGACTTCCTCCAAAATTGCATGCATGTTTATTACTCTTGCTATTGTTAAATTTATTAACAATTTAAACAAAATTTGTGTCTTCCTTCTTTTAACATAATTAAATGAAGTTAAATTTTGTTTGGAAAAGTTGTAGGGAAGAAAAATTATAGAAATAAAGATATTGCAGAGAAATGATGGGGACAGCAGTCTTGAAATGGACTGTAAAACAAGAAAAAAATAAAACGATATGGTTTGATAATAAAGATCTAGAAAAAAAATTCCTAGGAAATGTATTCCTGCCATGTGTCATTTAAGTACAGATAGTTTTACCAATAAGCAATAACACTGACAAATGTTCAATGAGTGTTGCAAAAGTATCATGGCTTTAAATTTTTTCTTTTCTCTCTTTTCTTTTTTTCTTTTTGAAACAACACACGGTTCTTTTTCTATAAAAGCTAGTTTAGGGAAATAAAATTGGAAGAAAAGATGTATGGTGCCATCTAGTGGTTATCTATATAGCTGCATATATACTGTTCCATGTCGTTTCCATTGGCAAAAATTAAAATTCTTTGAAGATTCGAGGAAGGTAAATCATTTATTAATAAAATATTTCATACATGTTTCTTTATCACTAATTTAAGAAAAGTCTAACTTTAGTGCATTTAAGATGACTGCTGGGTCCTCAAAGATTAAGATAGCCAATGCAATTATCTGAAGTTAACATATAAGAGATTACAGTTCCAGACATTTACATAAACAAGCATGCCAACCTGTCACACTTTTTTTAGTAACACAATGAAACAAAAGAACAATTTGAATAAAAGCACGCTGATTGGAAATTCATATATGGGAGCAGAACCTGCCAGCCGCTTATAAGTTCTGAATAAAGAACACAGTTTGAGAAACCTGTTCTCTGATTGAGGTGCCTATGGAGGCTTGGCGCTTGTCCTGGGGCTGTGGCTAGTGTGGCCAAGTAATTTGTGGGCTCACTGGAGACTGCATCTTTCCTCCTTGATCCAGGTAGGAGCTACACACCATCCCCACACTCACTGTCCTTCCCCACACTGATGCTCTGTCTGCTTCTGTCTCTATCAAACAAACCAGAGTTGCTACATTGGCACAGGTGCTAACCTGCAAAGTGACCCTTCCCTTTCAGGGAACAAGGCCACCTTCTCCACTGCATGTGTGCAGCAATAGCTCTGTGCTGTGATGCACCTCCTCTCCCCAGCCATGGCTACGTGAACTGTCACTGGTCCCTTTCATTGGCCATTCGGGTCTGTGAGTGAGATAACAGGGCCAGTGTATTTCTGGCTTGTCTCGGGTGGAGGCTTAAAATTCAGGAGGCCAAGAATGTAACCCTGGGGCTCATAATGGACAAGTGGGGGGGGGATGGATTGGAGGTGAAAGAAGAGTACCCTGATGTGCCCCATCCAAGTTCTGTGGCGATGCTCTGCCTTACTGAGTTACTGCTTGAAGTCTCAGTGAGGGCCACTGAACCCTCATTTTGCTGAATCATACGTAAACGCTTTCCTATCTTTTGATTCCGAAGAGCACTCAGTAAATCCTCTAAAGGGACATGCTGTTCCACGTCGCTTAGTGGCTATACAACTTCCACGTCAAGTCTCAATTATTTTGCATGACCTGTGAGATCTCCCGAGATCTCTCAGCATCCCTCATTTCTGGATCTTTCCTTCTGCCCACTCACCTTTTTACCGTTCTCTCTACACCTTAGGCACCAGCTGTATTCAAATTCCACTTCACCTGATTTACCAGCCACTGATCCTGGATGCTCTCCTTCCAGACATTATTTTTTATTATCGTTCTTTTCTCCACAGCTTTGTTTTGCCCTTCAGATACAAGTCCAAGCCCCTCGGTTCCCTTAGACTTGGTCTGTTCTACTGGTGTCATCCCATCATTTATGCCATAACCTAAACCCCATAAAGTGCTCTGTGGACGGCATAAAAAATGGCCTCTCTGGGAGGCAGAGGCAGGTGGATCTCCATGAGTTCGAGGCCAGCCCGGTCTACAAAGTGAGTGCAGGACGGCCAAGGCTACACAGAGAAACCCTGTCTCGAAAAAAACAAAACAAAACAAACAAACAAAAAACAAAACAAAACAAAAAAAGAAAAGAAAGAAAGAAAAAAAATGGCCTCTTCATTTGGAAGACTAAGCACGGTGAGGAATGGATGGCGTTTGTCTCCCCGTGGCTTTGAACTGGACCTAGGATATAAGAAGCACTACATAGCTGCCCACAGAACTAATGAGTCTATGCAGACAGCGCGTCTGCTATTTAAGTGAAAACAAGTAATGCTCAAGTGGGCTATAAAGCGTTTCCTGTGAGAAGGCTGTGTCTAATTGACCTCATTTCTCCTTCAGCTGGAAGTTGTAAGCCCTCCCTTCATTTTTCGAGAGCTGCCGTTTCAGGTTTCAAAATGAGATTCATACTCTCAATATGACTCTTATTTAAGTCAAAGCTAAATGCACACGAATCAGTATAAAGATCATCTATATTTTGTGGACATGGGTGGTCCAGACACCCACAAGGAGATAAATAAATGTTTGAGGTGGGTCCTTCAATGATTTTTTTTTTCAATGGATGCCAATTTGGCAAGCTTGACTGGGCCCTACCAGTGTGAGGAACCATGATTTTGGTATGATGTTGGGGAATTTGTGTCTTCCATCTGCTGGTTATCTCACAAAATGTAGAGCTGAGAAAAATCACATACTGATTAAATCATAGAATCCCACACTTGGAAGGGACTTCACGGGATGATCGGGCCCGCCTCCTGAAGGTCAATGCATAAATCATCTTGTGCAGATGGCTGTTTATACTATTTTTAAAGCTCTTTAAGGATGGAGATTACACAGCTTCCCTTGGTAGTCTGATCTTCATGGTCAAGAACTTCCCTTTTTAAAAACCTAGCTTCTCGCTGTAGTTTGGCTCCTTTCCTCTTTTTGTCAGCTCGCAGCGAATGCAGGGAGTACACGCTCAACCTCTCTGCTAATTATCCCTGGCCCACATCTCGCACCCTCTCAACTAATTATTAAGAGCTATGCTGTTTCCCCTCCTAAGCGACACAGTCACAATTCCTTTAAATTTTTTTTTTTTGTAATTTAAATATCTTTTGCTGTACAATCATCCCGTAGCTCACTGTGCAACCCTGGTAATTGTGCTTGCCTTCATGTCCCGATCAGCTGCCAATGAACAGCGAAGTCCACTTACCTCGCTGTTTAGGTTGTAACATTTCCTTTTTGTTTCTCACGTGGATTTTGCTCTGTAATAAAATCTCAAGCTGCTTACTGTCAAACTGCTACGCGAGTAATCTGTCTTACTTATGTTGGCTCATTTCTTAGAAGCGCGTGCCCCGACCTCCAGAAAGTGAACAGCCAAATAAATGGGTTTTGCAATGGTGACTCAGGAGCTTGAGTGGAAGAGACTATCCTAGATTCTCCAGAGAAGCCCAGTGTAGACACGAATGTGAAGATAAAAATCGAAACAGGAGGATCCGGGTGCGAGAGAAAGGAGGGGGAGCAGATGTTGCAGTGATAGGTTTGAGGATGGACAGGTGGCCGGGAACGAAGCTCTGCAGCCTCTTCTCAGCTGGGAACACGGTGGGCTTTGAGTTCTTAGAATTGCTGTGGAAACCAGGGCCCTGCTGCTACCTTGACTTCAGCCAAGGTGGGGAAAACAGTTTGCCTGGCTTATTCTTTTTTTATTTTTCCTTTCAAGACTGGGCACTGACACCAGGGCTCTCAGCGGCATGTTAGGCAAACGCTCCCCTACTGAGTTTTGTCTTTAGGGGTCTTTTTACCTTTTGAGATGGGGTCTCCAAGTTGCCCAGTGTGGCCTCGAGTTGATTCCTGGGTGATGCTGGTCTCAAATTTATAATCCTCCTGCCTCACTCTCCCCTTTTATAGCTGGGATTGCAGACTTGCACTGCTAGGTCGGCCTTGATTTTGGCTTCTGACTTGGAGACTTGTCCTAGGATAAACTAGTGTTGCTTGAAAGGACAAAGTAATTGGAAATCTGTTAAAGCCACAGGAAGAAACAATTTCCATTTATGAAAAAAAAAACTATCTCTACTTGTATTGAACTTAGAGGTTTTATTTAATAGACCTTTTGGGGCCTATGAAGGTTTATTAGTTCAAGCTTCCTACCACATAACACCGTAACAAAAGTAGCAGATGTGTGCTAGGATCAATAACCTCACCACTGCTAATGGATTATATAACATAATTCTTCTAGTAGGTGTCACTTAAGAATTCTCCAGGAGGCATTGCCCCATGACCTTGGAATGGCTTGTCTGTGTCTCACCAGAGCCACGAGACAGGGATTACAACGGTCACTTTCTGGAGGGTCCAGATTTAAGGCAGCACAACCTAGCTGACATTTGAGCTACTAGGCTGATTTTCAGTCTGACCCGCTGAGCCACTGGGTTCTGTGTGTCTAGACAGAGTGTAAAGTCGTGAAGCATTTGAAGCATCAAGCACTGTCAAGGGAGATGTGTTACTATGGACGTGACTTCCTGGGGTGGTGGAGGGGATGTGACTACAGGGGGCGCGCAGGGCGGAATGCCGATTTCCTAAAAATGCCTTGTATCGGTTCCAGATGTCAGATAAAAATGTTTCAAACATCAAAAAAAAAAAAAAATGAAATTGCAATTGATAGGAACGTGAGCGGTATCACTCAAAAGCATCTTGAGAGCACGGAGAAGCAAGCAAGCGTTCTCTGTCTTGGCAGGAGCCTCGGATCTCTGGGGAAAATCACTGCAAAGGAGAAAGGATTCTAAATTAGTTTTCAACAGAGCACGGTTTGAACTCTGATTCTGCTCTCTGGACTCTGCTGTCATTCCGTTGCTTTTAGGTAGGACTCTCTCTGTTGCCTGTGCAATTTGACATGTGAGGCAGGGAGGGACACAGCCTCACCTGTGTGCTATTCTTACCTCTCCGTTCTGTCTGTTGGAAAGGGAAGAGCACAATTTTATTTTTATGTTACCTTTCTTGACTCATGCTTTCTATGAGGACTGCTAAAGCTAGGGGACATATCAGTTTGTTGCCTTTCTCTCATCTTAAACCAATCATCACAAGTTCAGTCAACCAATAACTAACAAATGCCATTGGCTCTTCTAATTAGCTACTTTCCCTTTTAAAAATCTGATAAATTCGTTTAAATTTTTCATCACTATTCAAATATAAGATTAAGATCCATTCATCTCCCCATCAGACTACACTCCTAGATGCCTCTTACAAATAAATTTTATGGTGCCCTCACCGCCATTGCTTCTGGTTAATGATTAAAGACACCGATGACACAATAGAACCTTATATACTCATGTGTATATATGTGCACACACATGTACACACACACATACACACACACACACACACACACACACACACACACACACACACACACACACACTTAGGTTCTTGTGGGGGTGGGGGAATCAAAGTTTAACTGAGTGTCACTTCTTTCCTGTGTCCAAACCAAAATCACTGCTTCCTCAGCCACGAACAGTGATCCTTGTTAAGTATTTAGGCTTCAGAGCATTACACTATTTAGATGCTGAGCCAGAAACCCAAGATGCTGCTGCCTCATGGTACCCACAGCATCTCCTTAGCACTTTCCCTGCTGCTTCTGATCTCATCACTTTTACTTTCTCAGATCAAGTCATCACTTTTCAACTGAGTTATTGAACTGCCTCCAAAACTACTGCTTGCCTTCAGTTTCAACATTAACTTTTTTTCCAGGAGAGAGAGAGAGAGAGAGAGAGAGAGAGAGAGAGAGAGAGAGAGAGAGAGGAGAGAAGATGGGATTTCTCAGGTCAAACAATATCCAAGCATGTACTGTCACTTGAGTTTTTGATCTTAGCCATTCTGATGGATGTAAGATGGAATCTCAGAGTTGTTTTGAAATGCATTTCTCTAATAACTATAGACATTGAGTATTTCTTTAAGTGTTTCTCAGCCTTCCGATGTTCCTCTGTTGAGAATTCTCTGTTTAATTCTGAGACCAATTCCTTAGTTGGGTTATTTGGTTTGGTGGTGTTTAATTTCTTGAGCTCTTTATATATTTTGGATATTAGACCTTTGTCAGATGTAGGGTTGGTGAAGATCTTTTCCCAGTCTGTAGGCTGTTGCTTTGTTCTCTTGACAGTGTCTCCTGCCTTACAGAAGCTTCTCAGCCTCATGAGGTCCCATTTATTAATTGTTGACCTTAAGACATGGGCTGTTGGTGTTCTGTTCAGGAAGTTGTCTTCTGTGCCAACAAGTCCCAGGTTCTTCCCTACTATTCTAACTGATTTAGTGTCTCTGGTTTTATGTTGAGGTCTTTAATCCACTTGGACTTGAATTTTGTGCCTGGAGATAAATATGGGTCTACTTGCATTTTTCTACATGTAGGTATCCCGTTAGACGCCCCCCCCCCACCTCCACCGTTTGTTGAAGATGCTATCATTTTTCCATTGAATAGATTTGGCTTCTTTGTCAAAAATCAAGTGTCCATATATGTACTGATTTATTTCAGGGTCTTCAATTCAATTCCATTGATCAACCATCCTATTGTTATGCCAGTTCCATGCTGTTTTAATTACTGTTGCTCTATAGTATGGCTTGAGACAATCCATGCTGGTGTGGATGTGGAGAAAGGGGAACACTCATTGCTGGTGGAAGTGCAAACTTGTACAACTACTTTGGAAATCAATTTGGCACTTTCTCAGAAATCTGGGAATAGGGCTACCTCAAGACCCAGCTATTCCACTCCTTGGAATATACCCAGAAGATGCTCCACCACACAACAAAGTCATATGCTCAACCATGTTCATAGCAGCCTTTTTCATAATAGCCAGAACCTGGAAACAACCTAAATGTCCGTCAGTCAAAGAATGGATAAAGAAACTGTGGGACATTTACACTATGGAATACTACTCAGCTATTAAAAACAAGGAAATCCCAAAATTTGCGGACAAATGGATGGACCTAGAAAGGGTCATACTGAGTGAATTAACTCAGACCCAGAAAGCCAGAAAGATTCATATGGTATATACTCGCTCATAACTGGACACTAGCCCAAAAGAGATGTCCTATGAAAGTCTTACCAGGAGATTGGGATAGATGTGGAGACTTCCTATTGGGACTCTAGGTGAGAGAGATAAGAAAGAATGAGGAAATAGAAGTATGCAGAGGGTCCTAGAAACCCCCATGAACAACATGATGGGCAGATCTGGACCCAGGGGAGTTTGCTCAAACTACTGCACCAACCAAGGACAATAAATGCTGTAAACATTGAACCTCTATTCAGATCCAGCCAATGGACAGGACATTCTCCACAGTTGTGTGGAGAGTGGGGACTGATTCTGACATGAACTCTGGTGACCCATATTTGACCACTTACCCTTGGTGGGGAGGCCTGGTGGCACTCAGAGAAAGGATAAGCAGGCTATCAATGTGAGACTTGATAGGCTGTGACTATATGGTGGGAGAGGAGGTCCCCTTCTGTCACAGACCTAAGGGAGGTGAATAAGGTGACAGAGGAAGGGAAGGAGGAATGGGAGGATAACAATTGGGATGTAATCTGAATAAATAAATTAAATAAAGATAAATATGCAAATAGCTGTGGCTTAAGGCAAAGGCATCTAAGAAACCAAAAGTTGGTAAGAAAAGTTGAAATGGGCAGAAGAGATGAGATAAAATGTTGAGTCACTAACTGCTCTAGTGTGCTATGGTATAACTGAACATAGAGGGATGGAATATAGTCTGCATAAACACACATGATGCTAGGATTCCATTTATGCTAATGGGAGAAGCTGAGGTAGGTAAAATTTAACCAGAATTGCCAGCTGTATTGATTGTTATTAGCATCACTTTGTCATCCTGGGCATTTCACTATAAGATAGGGACATAGCAAGCTTCCAGCTAGTCACCCAGCCAGCCTCCCTCCTTCTCTTCCACCCTTCATCTTTCCTTCCCTTCCTTCCTCTCCTCTTTTTTGTTTTCTTTGTTTTGAAGTTTACTATGATACATTTTGAATGTTCAAATATATATGAATATGTCTCTTATTTCCATTAGTTATATATAGCAGGTCCTCCTTACTGACCACACCTCTTGCCTTTGATGTCATCAGATTTTGCCAGTCTCCTTAGTGTGAGAGGCATCAGGTTTCATTGGGCATTTATCTGATTTCTAGTGACTGGTGATTTCATTTTCATGTTCTATTGACTCTCTGTTGACTGCTTTTGGTAATTTTCTATTAGATATCTTTCCTTTTGCCATTCATGTAAAGAGTTGTCATATTTTATATCTTTTTGGGGGTTGTTTATTTGTTTGCTTTTCAAGAAAGAGTTTCTCTGTATACCCTTGGCCGTCTTGAAGTCACTCTGTAGACCCAGCTGGCCTTACATTCACAGAGATCCACCTGTCTCTGACTCCCTGAGTGCTGGGATTACAGATGTACGCCATTTTGCCCAGCTATATCATATATCTTAAATGGAATACAAAGTACCCAGATTCATTAGACTTGGGAAGCTAGAGATTAACATTTCTAGTACATTATCCATTTTCTGGCTGATACTTATGCTGCCCAAATCTTAAATACGTAACTTTTGATTATTTATAACCATAGTGCTTATTTATTAGCAGACTAAAGGTATCCTTCACTTGTAGAATAAGATGATTTATTCCCATTACACAATAATATATACCTGTGGAAAAGACTAATTTTGATATGTAAAAATTACAGTGAATAAATATGTCCAAAGGGTAGTTAAAACTATACTCAAGATATAGGTCGCTCACTGGTCAAGTACTTGCCTTCCATGAGTTCCTGGGTTTTGTACTCAGCATGGCAAAAAGAAATTATACCCAAAAATTAAGTTGGGTATAATTTAGGTAGAATTTCAAAAACGCATATGTTACTTTGTATGCTATTGGTTTATACTACGTATAGGCAGCCTAGACATAAATTATTAAAGGAAATGATCAACACTAATTTCGGAATCATTTTGGGAGAAAGATTGAATACCTGTTCTACCCACTCAAACCTTTAACACTTGGATTAGTTTCATAATTTTTCTTCATACGTCTGTCTTGTTATTATTACAAAACTTGAAAGAGACATTTTCCACTATAAATTATGCTAACAGTTATTTTGCATAAACACTGGCTGTGATTTAAATTACACAAAATAACAATATTTGGCAATGCAAATTTGAGGGTGTTCTGTGTTGGATTCACAGCTAACAAATACCAGGTAACGTGGTTCTCTGTTTCTAGAGGCAACAAAGCCTAGAGATTAAGCAAAAACAAAAGCCACAGAAACCTTTAAAGTGCAATTAGAGGAACATGCATCCATTATTAGCCAGTAGCCTTAACATATTACATTCTAAAATGCGTACTCATTGAAGCATGGTGCTTAGTACAGAAGCGCCACATTATTCTGAAATCAGTGTTCTTTCATCCCCGTGTGCAGATTGCGATGACTGCTCCCTGCTGTAATATTTCAGCTACTCTACTTGGTATTGAAGCCAAACCTCCAGAGCCACTTTTTGTTTTCCGTCGTGTTGTGTGCTCTCTTGGGCTGCTATAGTAGGCACAGGCAAATGCACCGCTCTTGCCAGGTGCACATTCAGTTTTAGAGATGCCCTGGTGGGTGTAGTTACACCATGAACATTGACAAAAGCTTCAAATCGGGGTCTCCCCTGTTCCTCGGGGGAGAGCAGGCTGTTCGGTTGGATTCTGGCCCGTTGTTACTCGTCTCCCACTTCCTATTGATCCAGCTAGCTCCCCTCCGCATACTATTTCAAATCTGCCCCTGCTCTCAGCTTGATTGCTCCATACTTAGACAAATCACTATTTGTCTTCTTCCTGCGGTCATCCCATCACTTCAGGAAACAATCTGGTTTCCATTTTCTACTTAAGTCCTTATCCTCAGAAGCAACCACTAAGCTATCCCCAAACCACTGTGCACTTTGGGCTATTCTTTAACTCTTTATACATAGAATCACACAGTGCATGTTATTTTGTGTTTATTTTCTATTCGTGAAACAGTATTTGTTAGAATTATTCATCTTGTTGCATGTAGGTTTTACCTTGAACTATTCCATTGTGTGAATAATGAACTTTTTTCTACTGTTGTTGGACTTTGGGTTGTTTCCAGGTTTTGTCTATCCATGGAGAATGAAGGCCCTTATTCAAATCATTTTTACTGTTGTTATATGTTATGTGTGTCGGGGGAGGGGGTCGGGGAGTGTCTTAGGGTTTCTATTGCTGTGAAGAGCCACCATGACCATGGAAACTCATATTTAATTGGGATTGTTCAGAGTTTATTATCATCATTGTGGGAAGGATGGCAACATGTGGGCAGACATGGTGCTGGAGAAGGAGCTGAGAGTCCTACATCTTGTTTTGCAGGCAACAGGAAAAGAACTGTGAGCCACTGAGCCTGGGCTTGAGTATCTGAGACCTCAAAGCCTGTCCTCACATTGACACATTTTCTCAAGCAAGGCCACATCTACTCCAACAAGGCCACAGTTCCTAATGGCACCACTACCTGTGGACCAAGCATCTATGTGGCAAAAAAGCCACTGGGCAAAATGTCCTCCTTTCTACCACAGACAGAACCCTGCCTAAAAAAGGGCAAGCTTGGATGCAGGCAGAATCAACGGCCAAACTCTGGCAAGACAGGGTAAGCAAGTCCGCAATAGTTCCTGCCTCACAAATATGTCTGTCAGATATATTGGGCCAGAAGGCTTAAGAAGATGCTCAAACATAATAGAGAGTTTTGAGTGACTATTCCGGTAGAAAACTGGCTCTGTCATCTTCTCATCTGGGAAGCTACTAACCTGCATTCCTGGCATACTCAGGTAATCAAATTTATTCCTTCTCAAGTCTCTCATGGAGTTAAAGACCAGGTAGTTTAGTTTTACAATGAAGCTTAGTTGTTTAGGGGTTAAGATAGTTTTAGGTCTAGATAAATGTTTTAAGATGATAATAACAAGATGTGATGGAGATTGATTTACATTCAGAATTTTAGACACACCAGGATAAAAAAAGATGTTTTCTTCAAGGCTGTCAAATGCAAATAGCCAAAACACTAAGAATGTAATATTTATATAATTCCTGATTGTGTCATGGTTCTTCTTGCTACAGGTAGTTTGTTGTATATATGTGTAAAAATATAAATGTATATGTAAAAAATGAAAAATGTTAAAAAAAAAAAGAAAGAGAGTCTATGAGGGTCATTCCTAATCAAATCACCACAGGAGGCGGGGAATGTGTCAAGGTCTATCTGCAGTGGTCGGAGGACAATTTGTGAGAGTTGGTTCTCTCTTTCTACCAAGTGAGTTCTGGGGATGGTACTCTGGTCATCAGGCTTGGTAGCAAGTGCCTTTGCCTGCTGAGGCTTCATTTTATGGTTTCTTAGTTTTCCCATTTTGTCCAAGACACTTGATTCAATCAGCTAGTATCCTATGAAGGGTGAGTCAGGTTTTTTTTTTAATTCTTAGTTTTCATAGGGTATAAGTCTAAACATCTTATAAAAAGTCCAACAATTTTCCAAATCTCCCACTTTATACTACCTGCAAGAACACAGGTATGTTCTGTGTTCCAGTTTTTCACTCTTTGGTCACTATTCATCTGCCTCCTTTTGTGGGCTAGATATAAGTACATAATGCAAATATTCTGCTTCACTCAGAGTCTATGGAGAAAGGGTGTTATTTTCTGTCAGCGGTCCGTGTACTGGGTAAGGAGTTTATGATGCTTTGGTTTGTCATCACCGTACGGCATCAGTAGATCTCCTAGTAGTGAACCACTGTCATAATCTTGAACCAAACCACAGCTGATCACAGTGTATTGTTAATTCTTTAGCTGTGCTGTTGAATTCCACTCAAAAATCAGTATTTATTGTGAAATTAATCTATGTGGTTTAAAAAAAATCCCCTTTGTCAAGTTTCGTATCAATGTTACAGTTATATACAGTACTCGTGCTATAGCTATAATATTTAATATACTTTTAAAAATGCCCCCCAAATAATTCACACAGACACTTATTTACCTGTGCATTGAAAATGTGAAAAAACTTCACTGGGAATGTATCTGGATCTGGTGCCTTTCCTATGAAATCGTTTTTGTTCATTTGTTGTAGTCTGGGGATTAAACCCAGGAATCAAACATGCTGGGTAGGTACTTTGCCCAGGGGCTACATTTCTAGCCCCATCTTGATACTTCCATTTAATCTATAAAGTTGTTTTACTCTTAAGTTTTTTTTTAAAAAAAGTCTCTACTTGTGTCCTTTCAAAAAATTGTATTATCTTAAACGTCTTACAAATTTCATCTAGATTTTCAAATACACTTGTTCATTGATTTCAACTGTCTCTTTTTGTCTTCTTTTTTAAAATAGTTATTTCCCAACTGATTTAGTCTCACAGACTACTTCCCTTTTCCCTTTACACAGGCTAGTGTTTTTCTTTTCTTTTTAAAAAGAAATCTATTTATTTACTCACTTTATGTCCCAATCGTAGCCCCCTCCCTCCTCTTCTCCCAGTCCCATCCCTCCATCTTCCCTTTACTCCCTCCCCTCCCTCTCAGAAAAGGGAACCCCGCCCCACCAACCCATCCCAGCACACCAAGTCATATCAGGACTAAGAGCATCCTCTTCCTCGGTGGCCTGTCAAGGCAGCCCCACCAGGAGGAAATGATGGAAAAACAGGCAAAGAGTCCATGTGAGAGACAGCCCTCACTTCTCACTCATGAAGCCTGAGCTGCCCATAGAGCACATATGTGTAGGAGGCCTATGTCCCGTTCATGCATGGTTCTTTGTTGGTGCTTTAGTCTCCATTTTAGCTCCCTCCAAGTTAGTTGGCTCTGCTGATCTTCTTGTGGAGCTCCTGTCCTGTCCAGATCCTTCTATCCTTTCCCCCACTTTTCCACAGGCTCACTCCACTCTGCCCGATGTTTGGCCGAGAGTCTCAACATCTGTTTCTGACCCATGCTAGGTGGAGGCTCTTAGAAGACAGCTGTGCTAGACTCAGGCTAGTAATTTTTTTCCTAATTTCTTCATTTCTTTCTAGACAGTCACAACCTTTTTAGTCCTGCTATTTTAATTACATTGTTTTGTACTTGATTTATTTCTATTTGCATTTCCAACAACCATAGATGCACTTTTAGTGTCCACAGATGAGTTCATTGTATTTATTGAAATGGTCATGCAAGCATTATTATGTCTTTTACTGGGAACACATCGAAGGTTTTGTGATTTATTTCAAGAGTGTCCAGGGTAGATTACTTAACAACTTTATGCCACGATTGTCTGTGCATTGTTCCTCTCACACACTGCTGGTTAGAGTTTCCGATGGTTTGGTTATGGGGTTTTCATTTATGTTCAAGTCCCATTGGCTTGTTGTTTTCTTCTCAGGTGAAATTCTTATGAAAGTATTTACATAAAAACAATGGCTCAATGGCTAAGGACACTGGCAGTTCTTTCAGAGGACCTGAGATCAAATTACAGCACCCACATGGCAGCTCATGACATGCAGGCAAGACAACAATGCATATAAAATAAAGGTAAATAACATTTAACAAGCTACCCTAATATTATACAATAAAATGGGAAGTATTCATTCTTTTTTTTTCTTATTTTGAAGAATTAATGTATTTTTTCTTTCTTAAATGTTTAGAGGAACTCACCTGTAAAGAAATCTGTACCTGAAGATCTTTTTGAGTCAGTTTTAAAATAAGAGATCCAATTTCCAAAATGAAGAACTGTTAAGATTTTTCTGTTTCTTTTACTATCATTTTAAAAGGATTTTTTTCTCTCATCTCACTGTCAGTTCTAGTGGACACGTAACTTAGTACAGTTGATTCTCACTGTCCATCTGTAAGAGATTTGCACTTTGAACTCATGTTACACTTTGGGGGTCATTTTTGCTTCTTTTTTTTCTTGTCTTATTAGGAGCTTATTACTTTATGAATCTACTCAAAGAACCAGTTTTCAGCTTTTTTTTTCTTTTTGCCATGTTTCTTTGTTTGTTTGACAAAGTCTTACTACGTACCTCTGACTGGCCTGGAACTTACAGAGATTTATCTGAATTTGCCTTCAAAGTACTGGGATTAAAGGACAGCACCACATCTGGCTTTCAACATTTCTTATTTTGTTATTGTCTCACTTCCTTTCTCTTTCTTTTTAGATTTGCTTTCCTTTCTATCTTTTTCTGTATTTTTTTGATAAAAAAGTTAACGAATAATCATTTCTAATATATTAATTTTCTTACTTATGTGGGCACATGCGTCCCACCATGTGTGTGGGGGAGGGGTGGTCCTAAAGACAGCTCGCAGGAGCTGGTTCTCTCCTTCCATCATTTCACCTTCAGGGAGGAGACGCATGTTCTATCGCTCAGGGAAGGGGCTAAACTCACACACTGGTTCATACTATCCACTTAGCCCCACTCTTTGGGTGGGCTTATTCAGAAGTAAGTCTCAGAGGCTGAAAACATTCTAGGCCTAGGTTAGCAGATGGAGGCTGGGAAGCTGAAATGCTCGAGGTCTGGGCTTATGTAAGATTGGATTGTGTATGGAGGGGTAGAAGCTTCCAGGCTTAGGCCAGAACGGATAAAGAAATGCTCTGGGCTCAGCCCAAGTTGTCCAGCTTGGGTACGGATCTCATCTCCTCCTTTCTCTGAGGAAACAAAACCGGCATTTATATTACATTATTTATTTGTTTTGTATGTGATTAAACTATTTGGAGTCAGCTCTCTCCTTCTACCACACCCACTCTGAGGATCAATGGAAGTTCTCAGGCTTGGCAGCAAGCATCTTCAGCCACAGAGCATCTTACCAGTGCCTTAGCCACTTTGAAGCACTCCTTTTTAGCCCTAGCCTCTTTGATGCCTTCTTTCTTGTGTAAGATCCATACAAGCTTCTTGCAATAGAGTTTGGATGTTATAAAAATGTACCCTTTCTTTTGGCTTCAAATGTCTTTATGTATAAAATGTCTCTTTTAATGGCTCAATTTTTTTTTATTCAGTTGGATAGCATGAGTGTTCAATTTGGTCTATTTACATCAATGTGAAACTTCTATTTGAGAGGGTGTCTGTCTTCTTACTCTGGTTTTAAACACAGCAGACACCTATCCATCTTTGATTCCTTGTTTACAAATTCACCTTCTCTCTGAAATGTTTGTAGCCTCAAAAGCAGTACCAATAGCACTTCCATGGCTATTTACAGGCATGGTGAAAAGGGGTGAAAAATTTAAGTCTTCCAATACAGTCTCTCAGCTGAGTTAAAAAAAAAAAATAGAGGTCGAGCTGTGCGGTTTGATGGTTTCACTGTTTGCGTCTGTGTTTAAGGTGGTGCCCAAGCACGGTGCTGAAATGCGCAGTAGTCTGTGCTCCTAAGTGCAACAAGTGGCTGTGTTCGTGGATTCATGAAATGACTGCTTCTTGTTTGAAAAGCAACGCGCTAGAATGCATTGTTCCATGATAGAAAGCTATGAACAGTGAAATCTTGTTACTCAGGATCAAAAAACTGTCAAAACGTTCTTAGCAAGCGCTGGCTGCCTCGCATGTGTTGGAAGGTGATGCCACACGGGTAATGCTGAGCATGAAGGGAAAGGATGCATGCTCTACTAGCAAGGGGCTGAAGAAGAAAAAAAACAAAACAAAACAAAAAAACAAACAAACAAACAAAAAAACCCCAAAACGCAAATACCTGCTAAGAGCTATGAAGGAAAAGGGCTATGTGGAAGAGCAGTTTTCAGTGGCGACGAAGCTGGCCTGTTTCCCAAGGAAATTGGCAAACAAACCTCTACAAGGAGAATGGTATTTTAACTGACAAAAGTGTTATCAGAGGCTTGAAAGAAATTAAACCTGCATCCCTGATAGGAGTAATAGTCCAGTGCTTATGCTTTCTTTGTAGAGCACAGCTACCATATCTAATGACAATGGACTGTGTTCTCTGTTTCTTTTGCTTTCCTTTTTTTCTTGGAGGATATTAATTTGAATATTTATCTTTTGTTCTTCCGATATCCCTTGTTTGTGGTACTTTGCCCACTGATTGTTTTGTTGTTGTTGTTTTTCCAGATACACAGATATATTCTTCAGTGGACGTGTTTTCAGTATACTCACTTTTAAAAATTGTGTACGTTCTCTTGCGAGGCAATGTTTCCTAACACCTCTAGAACAACATTAAATAGCAGTCAAAATATCTTTCCTTTCCTTTGTTTGCGGCTGTGGGGGATTTCTCCCCAAGCTTCCCACTAACTGGAAACTGGAAGCTGCTGAAGTATAATGAGCCCAGCGCTTTGGAGACAGAGACAAAAGGAACAGAAGACCGAGGATATCCTCAGATACACAGAGTTTGAGGCCAGCCTGGGCTACACGAGAGCCTGTCTTACAAGACAAGATCAGAAGCCGCGGTTTAAACTGTACTAATATCCAGTTGTTCAATTAAATTCAAATTTTGAAAAAATAGGTTTTTTTTTTTTTTGATAATTATTTCCCAGTTGTTACTTTTTATTTGGTATTTGATCTTACTTCTGAAAGAGGGGGCTGGGGAGCAGCAATCATTTATCTACTCTGATGAACTTTCCGTTCAGAGGACTAGTGGAGTTAATTATGGGTCTATTTGTTTTCTGTGTCACTGTTTCACTTTTGTCTTCATTAATACATTCATTTTTACCTTTCCTTTCTTTTCAGTTTCACTTTTCTAGCTCTTTGACGTTTGCTCTTCATCTACTTGTTTCGAGAACTATCTAGTATCATTTATTTTAATGCATAGGTGCACAGGCTCATTGGTAGCTTGCATTGCACTCTGTTGTCCTTAGAACTATGCCATCGCTGAGGCCTCTTGTTTGTTTTACTGTGTGTGGGCAACTTTTGTGTGTGTTCCATGTATTCTTCTTGTACATCATGCATCTTTTCCCATTGAAATTCATAGCTCCATCTAGACCTATATAATCTTACTGGTTACATTGCTCACTTCTTCTGTTTCTTAACGTTTGCTTCATGTTAGACCAGAAAGTGTAAGGACCTATGACTGTGGAGTCTCAGACATCTTCTCCCAGAATCTGCACATAGCTTTTGCTTCATAGAAGTGAATAATGTACAATTAGATGCATGGATATTAATAACTTTCTAAATGCTCATTATGAACCAAAGCAGCATTTTGAAGTGTCCTCCTATCCTTTTCTTTCTTCTTCATTTCTCATTTGTCTCAAGATGAGACTACAACCTCTGCATTATTTTATGCATACGCATAATGACTAATGTATTTTGTATGTATTATGTGACTTGTTGATTCATTTTTCCATTGACTATAATTTGCCTTTTCATCTTCAGGGAAGATTTATATTAGTTGGTTTTGAGTTCTTCCAGTCTTTTAAGCTTGACTCCTGCTGACCTGCAAACTGTTTTTCTCTTCTTTTTACTCTAGCCATGTGACAATATTCATTGTAACCTACCCCTTCCCCCTTTTTATGAATGTATTTTGTGCTTAGACACATACATTTTACACTGATCCTTAAGTCACCTGTAGGTACAATAATTTGCATGAAAGAGAACATGATGTCCATCCATGAACTGTCTTGAGCTTCTTTAGCTAGAACTCTGGAAAACACTGTTTGTTGGTTCTACCAGTTGAATGCCTTCGCCATCAACACACACATCATCTATTTAGCAAGCAAGCATGACCGAGAAGAGAAACCCAGCCTTGAGACTATTGTTGTGTAGTTTATGAACTTCCCACTATGTGACACTTTGGAAAAGAAAGGGATGGTTTTGATTTTGAAGAAGCCAACAGACAAAGGCAGTTTCCTACACTGAGAACTTACATGACAACCATTTTAGGATCCTAGTACCCCTGAGGCTTCATTGCAAAGCAAATACAGAGTTGGAAAAGAGAGAAATGACAGTGCTTAGATTGTTCTAATCTTATGTTTCACATGAGAAATTTATACCCCAGAGAGTCAAAGAACTTCTTGGGATCCTTCTGCCAGCCCTAGCTATCTTACTTAAATAACTAATGTCAAGGTTTCTAAGTCATGAGAAATTTTCTATTACAGATCATAAAAGGATTGCACATTACAGGTTTTACTCCAAACCCACAACTGCAGATCGAATTATACAAATAAATTACTAAATTACAAACTTTGGAATCTTATTAGTGGATGAATCTACCACACCGTAGAGCTGTAGAGATGGGGTCATTGGAGCTGCCATGGTGTTACATGGCAGAGGAGAATCTCAGGTATGCCAGCTAGAACCAAGCTCAATCAAGACATTGGCCACGGCAGAACCAGGAGAGTAGGATAGGGGTATTTGGGGGAAAACTCAGATGTCTGCTGTATTAGGTAGGCAGGTACAGAAGAGGGCCAGAGGCTAGTGCTCACATGCGTAAATATACAGGTAGGTATGAGAGCACAAACAGTTGTGTATTGGGGTGTGCCTGTATGTGTGTAGGCTTAGTACTGAACTGGGAGGCACCTGACTATTTGGCCCCGGAAGAGATTTGGGGTTTGGAATCTAATGCTGCCTGGTGACATTTTTGTTGAGATAAAGCATAAATAAACATTTTATATGACCAACTGATTGTTCAGTGTTAGCTCAACATAGTAGAGCACTGCACAGTTATTCAAGACATGGAGTTGCCCAGTTACATTAGATTTGAGGCAAGGCTACGAGCTGAGGAAGAACAGGAGTTTGGGAGGATGGACTTATAAAGAGAAAGGAGACAAGAGTAACGAAGAATGAAATTTTTATTTAAATCTATCCCCCCTACATTGAAAGCTAAGTGCATTTATGAGAAAAGACTCAAGGAAGAAGTTCTCTTTCCAGGCTCACCACCACGGTTACCAGGTTGTCATGTCTTCTGTTATTATAATTTACAACTTATATCACAGAAGGGTCCTCTCACCACCACATAAACAGAGTGGGAAATTCAAAACGAGAAGAAGAGATGGGAATCCAGCACTTTCACACTGTAAAGTTGTTATTTTATTAACATCCCAGAAATACTTTATTTAATTTACAATCTTTTGGCTACAAAAATGTTAAAGGGAAATGTATTCATCTGCATGCAGAGCCATATAGCCTCGGAATACAGCTTTTAAATGTACATCCCAAGTGACTGGTGGGAGATGCTGTGAAGGTGAAATACCTATTTCCTGTGGAAGAAAAAAAAAAGAGTTGTTCAAAATAATCATCATGACCACATGATACAACTAATTCATTCATCAGACATTTCAATCTCTTTATCACTAAATTCCTCAAGATTTTTACTTGAATTTATTTTCATTTATGGATGATTTATTTAAAAATATAGCAAACCATGTATTTGTACATTAATTATAAAAATTAAGATCTATCAGTAAATGACATTTTGGTACATCTCTTATTACTTTGCCTTTCTCTCTCTCTCTCTTTTTTTTCTCATTTTTAGTCCTGGAGACCAAGTCAAGGACCCTACATACTCTAGTCATGAACTGTACCATTAAGTTACATCCAGGCACAAAGCTGTGCTTTCCAATTGGGTAAATGACACCACACACACTAACATTAACTTGTGTGTTAAAATTATAGCAACTTTAATGTGGCATTAATATGTAATGACTTAATTCCTCTCCATATTTCATCCATATTGACTGTGCTGATACTTTGTCTCTCTCTCCCAGACACCCAGTGAATGCTTGGCGAATAAGTAAGAGGATAGAAACTTCAATGTTAAATATGATTGTGCATTCTTCAGGGAATTAGACATTCAGCGTATGTATTTATATAAGACCCTTCTGCACACAGGGAGAGCTGCATAACCTGCATTTACGCAAGTTTTGATAGATTTAAACGTTAGCTAAAGAGCTCTTACTTGTCAGTGATTTTGGTTTGAATCAGCCACTTGATGAAGTCTCTGGTGGCAAGATTATCAAGAATCGTGTTCATCTCATCAGAGAAGGAGCCGTCAGCATGCCTGCGGCCGAGTTCTTCAGCAATGACAACCTCTTCCGGGAAGCTAAGACAAGGAGGGTTGGAGTCAGTGCTCGATTTTCTTGTGGAAGTTGTAGAGAATGACATTTTGAGGGCTTCAATAAAACCCCTCATACAAGCGCACGCAAAGTGGAGACAATAAAAGGCAGAAGGTTGGGGGTCTCTGCCCTGAAAGCAAACCTATGTAGCTTCATTCCTCTTTCAATAATGCACATTGCCTTAAAGATTATAGGTAGTTGACAACACAGACACTATTATTTTCTATTTATTTATTTAGTTTTTTTTTTTTTTTTGAGACAGGGTTTTTTTTCTGTGTAGCCTTGGCTGTCCTGGATTTGCTTTGTAGACCAGGCCGGCCTTGAACTCATAGCGATCCACCTCTGTCTCCCCCAGTGCTGGGATTACAGGTGTGAGTCACCGCACCCAGTGACACTATTATTCAGACTATTAATTTTTCTGAAATTCAGCACAAATACGTTGTGCTCTGTAAAGCCAGTGACTGTGAAGTAACCTTGCAAAGTTCTGTAGTAAGGGATTAAAAATTCACCTATGTTGTTTTTTTCCCACTCATTTGCCACAGTGCGATTTTGGGGACATTACACACTATAGCTCCCCATCATCAATTTGGGGACATTACACACAATAGCTACCCATCAATTGGCACCATTGGGTTTGTAGGCAGCCTCCATACTAGTTCCTTCTCGTTTCAGTCTTTGTCAGTAAACGTGTTTTAACTGCTTAAAAAAAAATCAGAGTTGAAAGTAAAGTTTTCTCTCCCTTCCATTTCAAATGCAAATCAAAATGGTCACAAGAAAATAAGATGGTTTGGGAGTATGTGTGATTAAGATCTAAGCAAGCAACTAAAGAACTTGTTCTTATTTTTCACCTTGGACATTGTATGGCTATCTGTATGGTAGGCCCATAAAAGCTGAATAGGTAGTTAGATGTGGGTAATCATGCCTTTATAAGCTTTAACTTTTAGTAACACATGAATATCAGTTGAACAAACATGTAATAACCTCAAGTCAGACTATGGCCATTTAATTAAACATTGAAATGTTTTTATTTATTTATTTAATTCCTACATCTAGGAAAAATATCATATAAGAAACTTCAGACTTACTCTCGCCTTCCTCGGCCTTTCACCAGCCAAGCAATGAATTCTTTTGCCGCCTGGCCCTCCAAGTAAGAACTGACATCACTGGTAAAGGTCCCTTCAGCATGCCTCTCAAATTCATCATGGCGTTTGGCAATGTTGTTCCTGAAAGAAATGTGGGAGTTAGCCTGACGCTTGTCTCTTTAGCAATGTTTCTCCCTGATCAGCTATGGGAACCTCAGGCTCTGGAGTAAGTGGTGAAAGGACTGAGGAGCTTGGGAGGTGAGGGGGGTTAGAAGGCTATTTTGAAGTTACATTAATGATCTGGATTGCAAGTTGGTGGGAAGAGGCTAATGACATTTTAAAAAGAGACTAAAACGTCCGTTCCTTTTCCAGGGTGCCATTTCTACCTTCTCTGCTTTCTCGAGTCATTGGTTGTTAAAATAGGCTGTACTCTATGCACAGTACAGGTAGGTTGTCTGCTGTGCCATGCCACTCACGGTCAGAGTAGACACTTGATATTAATGAGCATTGAGTCAGTTAACTGATTTGAGGAAAAGCAAAGGGCGGTCTTGAATTATTAAGAGAAGAGTCATACATGAAGAAAGTACATGGTCTAGTAGGAGAGAGGTAGAGGTGTGCTCTTATCAGCTGCAAGTGTGTGCCGAGGACCCAGAGGAGACAGAATGAGTTGTTGAAGCCCTGTGCCATGCCATCACTCTTGGAAGGTTCGTCTTAGACAGCACGTAACTGAGGCTATGGTTCACCTTGTGTTCATTTGCCACGTTTTATCATTCTCACTCCTAAGGATCAAAACAATTGTTTTCAAATCTACAAATCTGTGTTTTCTCACGGTTCCGATGCCGTCTGTATAGCCATTGGCAGGGACACTGTCAACCCCTCCACCCCCCCACCCCCCGTCTGCTCTGACTACTATGGCTGTCTTCCTTGCTGCCGGACTCTCCACTCAAGTTATCTGTGCACTATCTCCTTTTCTCATCCCCTCTTGCTCCCTTTTCCTTCCACCCAGACACATCTATGTCCTTTTCCTGATTTTTTAGATTTCTTCAGCTACTTGGTATGCATAACTGCCTTTCCCATGTGGGCTATCCTCCAAACAAATTGTGAAATTCCACCATCTCTGTGAAACTCTTGTGGATCATTTTCCCCAGTAGCCTAGACGTAGCAAAGCCCCCGACACTCCTCATACAAAATTCAACATTAAAATATACGCCTTATGATGATGGGTTTGTGTTCCTGTTTGCCGCCCTCTCTCTTTATGCTGTGCAACTAGCTAGGCTGTAATTTTAAATGCAAGCCTTGGATTTTACTTCACAAGAGAAAGAATGCATCTATTTTTGTGCTTTACCAATGATCAACTCAGCTAAGGGATAATCTTAATGTGATCAGTCATTGACTTGAACTCCACAAAGGCATGTTAAATTTGCTCTAATTTTTTTTAGTAAAAATTAAATTCCAGACCTAGCAGGTCCCCAAAACTCAGTTCCCAACGTTAAGGTAAAATAGATGAGAAGAAATAGTACTGTTTGTTTAAAATAATAAAAACCTATGTCACAGGGTGGCTGAGGCATTTGAAGAGGTGAAACACGAGAGAGCTGAAATAAAGGGTAGTAAGCCCAACCTCGAAAACGTCTGAACCAAATAAGCCCGTTTGATGAGCGTGATAACCTAGGAAAGTCAGGAGAACTTCCTGATAGGCGTTTATCTACAACATGGGGACAAGTTTAGACTCTTGCCTGTTCCTCTTGGTGTTCATCAACCACTGCACAAAATCTTGGGCACGGCGGGAGTCCAGGTATTTGCTGTAGTCACTGGTGAATGTGCCCTGTGAGTGGCGTTTGTCTTCATTTATCTGATCCGGGTCCTCGCGTGGTTCTGTCTGGGGAGCTGGGAACGATCTGTGAGCAGCAGAGAGTAGGCAGCACAAACAACACTTCAGAAGCAAGTATTCCAAGGGTTAAACGTTCCAGCTAAACATCCCTGAGTACATACTCTGTAGACAGGTTTATTGAGAAGATCCTTCACTGCAGAATAGAGGGCCCCACGCAGAAGTGCGCCTGGCGTTTCTGCAGATGCCTTGCAGTGGTTCTCAACCTTCCTAATGTTGCAACCTCATATTGTGGTGACCCGCCCCCCTCCCCAACCATTAAATCATTTCATTGCCACTTCATAGGTGTAATTTTGCTATTGTTATGAATCTTAATGTGAATATCTGATATACAGGATATCTTACTGTGACCCACAGGTTGGGAGCCACTGCTTAGAGTGACCCACGCTGCTCACGGGAACAGCTTTAGTGTGTTAAAAGATGCTCATTCTGAATTTTAGCAACAGGTTTCCCAAATGTTTTCTGAAACAGGATGAAATAAATCTTTTCAAGTAATTAATCTACTCATGATTATGCTAATATGACAGAGGAGAACAGTGACTTGAATATTTTAAAACTTTCAGAATCCCAAATCACTTGTTTGGGCAGCAGATTTATGCCCCCAATTTTGTCTTGCACATACTAATGTAAAAAAAAAAAAAAAAAGAAAGCTCAATTACTTAGTTATACGGTAGCTAAAGATTGGAGAAAGGGACAAAAAACACCATCTGCTAATTTGAAAATTCCTGGTGGATATTCCTATGTAACTGGTTGGCATAATAAATACATGGGAATATCAATGTAATAACCATAAATTGTATACTATTTTTACTTGCCAAATTATTATTATTAATCATTAGAGAGGATTAAAATATTCCCTTACTGCTCAGGGGAAAGGGCATGAACTTCCATAGCTTTTATGAAGGAAAATCAGCAAGATTTTTGTGCAAACTCGGGTTTAAACTCATTTAAACCTATTGACATAATAATCCCATTGCTGGAAATACATCCCAGAAAATATTAAGAAATGTGGGCCAAAGTGCATGCAGACACACCTCACTTCCTGAGTACATTTTAAGACGTCATAAATGCTCAGTAGAAGAGGATTGTCTAGCTAAATATTGTATGTTTATGAACCAAAGGTATGCAACTCTTACGTATCACATATATAATGAATATTATAATAATAAATGAGAAATTTAACAATATAATACCAAGAGAATAACATGATTCATGGCCATATAAGCCGAGAAATATTTGTATTATAGTTTATACAAGGGAGAGGATAGGAGGAAAGAGTGGGAAAACTGATGTAATGCAATTTGTTAAAATCTTATTTAAAAAGTTTTTAAAACTCAGGAAAGTAGCACACCGTTTGTACATATTTTGAATTATTTTCTTTGGGCAGTAGAAATTTGAACACTTAAAAAATTTGCATTTTAGAAAACATTTTTCGTCTTAGGCATGTATGAATTTTATAATTAGCAAAGAATAATGTTATTCCTAGTGGCATAGAAATGAACTTGAGTTGAAATAGTTAAAACGATGTACTTTTTTTTTTTTTTTTTAGTATGTGAGTGATGAATGGATAGAGTATCATCTGAAGATCCCAAAGGACTATAGTGTCCCATGTCTATGGTTTTAGTCCTAGTCACTCCTTCGTTGGTGAATATATACCTTGATTCGTATCCCAGAACCACTGTGTTTTCAAGATGTCCAAACTATACAGGGAGGGTATCCCTCCAAACCACTGAGACCCTACTCACCAATCACAAGTTTACTGTAACCACAGTGACAGGCTAATTCGTCTACTGGTTAGTACCTGGGTTTCTCCTCCGTGTCTTGAAGGGGATGCTGCCAGCTGCCTTGTACCACCATCATCAACAATCCAGCCACAATGTACACGCTCTTCATTTTTTTTCTCTACCTAATGGAGCACGGAGAAAGGGAGGGTTAGAGGAGTGATGGGAGAGCAGGCAGTCCAAATGAGCTTACCTGTGACTAAGAAGACATTACATACGGACAAAGGTAAACCTGTCAGTTTTGTTCTGCTTATAGTTCCAATACCACTCTAATTTCCAGTAGAATATATCTGCCCCATGAGTCTTGATGAGAAAAAAAAAATAATAACACAAAGGATATGTCCTTCGATTGGGCTTTTTCATTAATGTAGGACACTTCTGTTAATGTTCAGAAGGCTCATTTCCAGACTTAAAATAAAAAAAAAACTGTCCAAAATAAATATCTAAAATACCCTCTGTAGATGATACACTGCATATGGTTAGCCTGAGTGACACCTTATCCGTAACACCACCCCCTTCACTATCAGTCTGGCTTTCAATTAATCGTCCTTCACTTCCAAGCATTTACATTATACTGCATTTCAACCATCTTAAAGCCGCCTCGGGCTACAACTTGGCATACCAGCTGTCGGTTCAGATGTATTATTCATTTATATTTTAAATAGTGTAACTTGGTCTAGACTTTGTAATTATAAAGCGGCCAACAGATTTGAGGTATTTTAGGGTGCTTTGACCTGTTCTAAATTAAAGGAAAAAAATCATTTTAAAGACAAGCAATTTGCAATAAGAACTAATGCTCCTGGCAACTTGAACAATCACAACTAAGAAATTAAAGATTAGTATCCTAAGGAAAATTACTGCTTGCTTTTGAAGTCACAGAAGTCCCTAGGTTGTCTGGTAATTAGACCCAGTCTAGGAAATGACATTTCTTCTTAATGACACCGTAGGTCTATCTGCAGCATACACCTGGTTTCTTGTCTGTTTGTCAAAAATAGGTACCTTGTGAAACCATAGAGACCAGGGGAGTGATGCTGAGGATGGAGACCCGCATGCATGTAGCCCTTGACAGAAATGAGCTCCTCTGTAGCATGAATTGGAACCTTGAGTCCACCATGTGCCAAGGGTTTCTCTCAGCCATTTCCCAACTCTAATGTTTTGTTTTTGAGAAATGGGAATTTCAGCCCAAGTTTCATTATGTTTCTCCACAAATAAATTAAATGGGTATTTTTAGCAAATGACATTTGGTTTGGAATAAGGATTTTTTAAACAAATATTATCATTTTAAAGCATCAATCTTTTCTTTAACATCTTAGCCATATTTACTATCTGTCTTTGGCAGTAAAACAGGCACTGTCCTACCTGGAGCAGTAATTTTCTGAAATAACAAGTACTCACAGATGAATTGACCAATCAGACAAAGCAGCATACTAGGAATTCTGCATTGATCCCCCTTGAACACCAACATTAATGACTCATTGACACATTTCTATGCTTCCGTTTAACCAGTTGGCAAACGACTGCAAACATCATATTTCCAGGTTATGTCTTTTGGTTATACCGCTCATTCCTAATAGCGATCATATTATATTTTCGAAGAGTTAAAGCAAGCGTTTCCTCTTAGGATTATAAAACAGTTGAAAGCCTCTTGTAAAGTCTGAACAATGCTAACTCAATCCTAAATAAACCCTTCAACACAAGGGCCAGACTTAGAAGAGGCGACACTGTGAGAGCATATGTCTTCTAGTGCAGCCCAATAACTCCCTTTCCTGAAAGTTAACAAAGTTGTGAGAAATTAAAATAATTAATTCATTGCTTTAATGGTACTGTTGAGGATTAAATATATTACCTTTGCATCAGATTTTTAATCAGTAAGGAATTTGCGGTTACTTCTCTCCTCCTTTAGCTAGTGTTAAGAAAAAGAATGCTATTTTTTGAAACCAAAGAAAAATACTATAAATTTCCAATGAAAATGAAAAGGTGGCCATAGTCACAGCGCTACTCCTGGTGTAGAAAGTCTGAGAAAAATTCTCTTAGATGTAGGAAAGGAGAGATAGTATTGTTTTTCTGAAATATATTGGTGTTAGAGGGCACATAAACGCTTCCTGCTTCCTTATCTCCTTTTAATGAGCCCTGCAGACCAGTTGTGGTGACTGACAACCATAAAATTATTTTTGCTCCAGCTTCATAACTGTAATTTTGCTACTGTTATGAATCTCAATGTAAGTAGCTAATATGTAACACCTGTGAAAGGGTAGGCTGACCCCCAAAGGGGTCATGACCCACAGGTTGAGAGCAACTGCCCTAGAATTTATGGGAACACACACGCACTGTTGACTCTGCTGTTGCATTTGTGAATTGGAGCCTTTTCTTTACTGAAGTTAAATAGGTACTCCAGAATATTTGATTTTTTTCTTTCCAAAGAGATATACAAAATTTCACTCCAGATATAGCTACTTTAGATTACAACTATTAGTCCTCAGTAAATGATAAATAACTTAAAATATACTGTAAATAGTTTTAATTCATATGAAGACATCTCCAGTTATCAATGATTCCTGGTTTTTGATTCAAGGATGTTAGCTTTTATTTACAAAGAGTTGATGTATAGGCCTTGGTACTTGAAATGTTTATTAGAAATCTGGATATCTGAAAGATGATTTTGAATATCTTCCTTTAGAAAAACAAGAGCTGTTAAAAATAGAGCTTTTAATTAATAAAGAAAAACTGCTGTTAGAGTCATTGTAATGGACATTTTTCTCGTGAAATTAGAAAGCCCCTTCTGTTCAAAGTAGTATGTACATCTCTCAAGTCAAAGGAAAAATATTTATTTTTCAGAATGTTTACTTATTTGAGCATGCTGTTCACATTATACCAATACAAATCTTTGTTTTCTTTCTATTTCATAACTGCTGTATATTATTTCTCTAAGCAATTTCCAAATTCGTTATGCTAAAGTAGGTCGAAATCTAGTCAGTAGCATTTTAATCTAGATTGTAGTCTTCATATTTTTACCAATAAAGTAAAAGATGAAAAAAAAAACAATATTTTAATTCATAATACTTAACAATACGCAACCGCCCTGTGCCGTCGACACAGCCTCCCGCCACCCAGTGTGCCTCTTACCTTGTGAGACTGAGCTGAGAGCAGGTACAGACACAGGGAGCCCACGTGGGAACTTTGGATGTGTTCTGTGCCCAAGCTCTGCCCTTCTGCACCGGGGCGCTCTCCTTTTATATATGCTCCAGGCTGTTCAGCCTCGCAGATATTATGCTGACAATATAAATTTCTCATCTGTAAATAATGGGGTTTTGTTCAAATGATTTCACTCGCCCACTCACTTTGCTCATCTGCATTCTACGCTGATACTGGGTTGAGACCTCAGAGACCCGGAAACTTTTTGTTTACTCTTGTCCCTTTTCTGTTTGGGGATGGAAAGGGCAATTTCGAAATCCATCCTCCAGTCTCGGTCAGGCATGAAAAACCACTTCACTTCTCCGAAGTGAATGCTGACGTCAAATGAACCTAACCTCCTTTGAGGGTCCTGCCCCTTGATTTTCTATTTGGCCACCGTGAGTTCCTGAATAGCTGATTGATCATTCATCTAGGCAAACAAATCACTCACTCACCCAAGTGCACACATATCAATAAGCCACTCACCCACATGGTGTGGAACAAATTTTTGTTCTTCGTGTGGGGAGTTTTTAAAACATCAATTCAAATGTAATGCGCGCCATATTAATGAGACATGGGAGAAAATAAAGTGAGAACAGCCATGGTGAGTGATGATGCTAGCCCAGGGTCTGGTATTTCTTTTTCATCTGGTGATAAAGTTTTAAATCTAGTTTTAAGTGAGAAGGGCTGGGGCACTAGAACACAAGAAAAAGCCATGTGAAGAAAATTATTGAGATGCATGCTGTTGCATTTTCTAACATCCAGCACGTATAGCGGTCCTTACTAATTACAGTACATAGCAGATACAATTCCAACCCTTTCAACAGAAAGACAGAAGATGGGAAACCACCAGGGCATCCTAACAGACAACATGAGCCTCCTGTGGTCCTCCGTAGATTTTCTTGCTACTATCACCAACAGGCTGTATGACCTTGGTCAAGCCGCACACTCTCCTTGTGACTCTATTGCTGATTTGGGAGAAAAGAGCAGAGGTTAAACATTTGTTTAAAATGAAACTTACATTCTATTTCCCAACTAAATCTCAGTGTCCAAATGTATCCACTCCATGATACAATTGATAACTTATGTGGAACTTGGAGGAACATGAGGAGTACCCTGAATGAAGGGAATTATTCAATATGTACACCAAACTAACTGGTGGACATAAAAACACATTAAGGAATAGGTATCAGTGTCCATGCCAGTTGGGAGACCTTACTGAGGGGTTTTAAGCTAATCGCTATTGATGATATCAAGCCCTTGTACTCAGAGAGAGGTCCAAAAACATGTATTTGAGAGACCCTTTTAAAAACAGACAGTCTCTCATGGGATGGGATAGCAAATGAGATGTAACAGGAATTATTTTATTTTCCAATAAAAAAAGGCTGAAAAAAGGACAGTCTGATGCCTCAGATCTGTTTTAAAGAATCAGCATTTTATCAAGCACCCAGGAAATCTACGAACAGGTTAAGCTGGAAAGCACAGCGATATAAATTATCCATGTAACCTTCTCATGGGTGCTGCTGGTGTCTTGACTCAAGGACAGCTCTTGGCAGAACCAGCAGATGGGGTGGAAGAGCAGAGACAGGTGTCCGGCTTCAGGTCTGGCAGAAGTAACCTGAATGCACCGATAAGCTTGAAGGTGTGGAACAGCTCAGGGCAGGATTAAATTGCTCTTTATGGCTACAACCTTCAGGAGTGTAACAGCCACACCTTTATTAAATGTTTTGTCATCTTCTGATCCTTTTATCCCGTTGTCAATTTTCCTCTCCCGTTTCTCATCTCCTACTTTTCTCCCACCCTCTTCTTCCTTTTTAGATACTACCAGTTTGTGAAGCATCCCTAAGCAGGGGGTTGTGCACGTGATATCTAAGATGTCTAAAAGCCATAAACGTAACTCCAGAGTCACGGTAAAACCTTCTCTCAGCATCTCACCTCACAGCTTCTCTCCACCTTACCTGCCTTCTGCAATGTTGGAAGTAACCATCCCCATTTTTTTTCCAGGAAAATTTCTCTAACTCTACGTCCAGCCTACCTCTCATGGCTCTTGAAGGCAAGGACACCATGAAGACAACTCTTATAATAATCCAGGAGCATTCTGTATAGCACATTTCTCTTCCCCTCAAAGCTAGGAGGAGCAAATCAGCTTCTTAATCAGCATTGTGTTATGAAACAATGTGGGTGCTAAGATAACATCAGCCTCTATTTGGTCTTCAGCTCCCATCACCACAGCTGCTCAGTTATTTAGATGTGAGGCAGAAAAAGTGGTAAGAATCTGTCTATAAGATTAATATTTAAGTTTGTCTTGAAGCAGAGAAGTCGTGTGTTGTTCTGTTGGGGATAGCATGGGATGCCTTTGGTTGACAGTAGTGTTCAGCACTGATAGATATCATTTGCCTTCCTGAAAAGTTTATTTTACTTATCTGTAATCAAATAAATAATTATATCATGAAATATAATAAAACAAGGTAAAACAAGGTACATGGCCTGCAAAGTTCGTTCTGGGGTTTAGGATAAAGGACAACTTCCATGTATTGTCAATGGATGCACCTATTCAGGACCACCTGCTTAGAAGTTTCAATGCCTGCCTTAGTCCTTCTGTCTTCCTGTCTTGAGATTCCACATTTGTAATTTGCACTCATTATGTAGCTGGTCCTGCTGAGGACTTCACTTTGGCTGGATGTCATGTAGGGTGTGATGTTGCTGTACATTGATTTCTGTCTGCTCTTGAGGATATTGAGAGTAAAAATGTTTGGGAATTGTTCCTAGTGCATTCTTGCAGAAAGTCTACAGGAGGGAGGGTTATAATGTATTGTTTACAGAGTACTTTGTATTATGACCCTTTTTGGAGGACACATCCTTAATGTTTGTTTCTCAGTATAGAAGAACTCCAAGATAGGTTGTTAATTGAAAAAAGACAGAAACATTGAATAACCATATATTAGACTACTTTTTTTGTGTTAGAAGGAGAATAAATACATGTTTACTCACAAATGTATTAAAATTGAAAGAACACACAAACAACTGACAAAAGTTTATATAGCTGTAGGACATAGTGTGGAGCCCTGAGGTAGTCAGTGGTAGGGTACAAAGAAATCTCCTTAGCACACATCTATTAGAATTCTCTGACTATCTGGTTCAAACTGTTCTACAAAACAGCAGCAAAATTCAACTCAAAAGGAATAATAACACATCCACCTTAGGAAGAGGAAGGCTTGTAGTAAGTGTTCAAAGAAGTGTTATATATAATAGTTATTATATCCATTGACAAGAGAAAGAATTGACAAATTGTGACATAGAATTATATATAATACAATAGAATTTCAAAAACAAGACACCAACAATGTATACTGACATCAATGCAGATAAATTTCCTTGCATAGAAGTTTATGGTAAGAAAATTTTTCATTTGTTTGTTTGTTTGTTTCCAGATACTTCTCTGTGTATCTTTGGCTGTCCTGGACTCACTTTGTAGACCAGGCTGGCCTCGAACTCACAGCGATCCACCTGCCTCTGCCTCCCAAGTGCTGTCACCATTACCCAACTAGGAAAAAGTTCTTTTTTGGGGGAGGGGGTTCAAGACAGAGTTTCCCTGTGTAGCCTTGGCTGTCCTGGACTCGCTTTATAGACCAGGCTGGCCTCGAACTCACAGCGATCCGCCTGCCTCTGCCTCCTGAGTGCTGGAATTAAAGGCGTGCACCACTACACCCAGCGGGGGAAAAAATTCTTTATTGCAATGATTGTCAAAAGATCCAAACCAAAATGAGTGATTTCAATTTTTGTAAAGTTTACCTAAATATGTATGTAATACATATACATTTATAGATAATAAAATATATAAAGGTGTGTGTACAGGTTAGATGGAAGCACAGATAACATCACAGGCAGCACTGGTATCGTTCAGATTGGTGATGAACATGTGGTGAGTGTTATGTGGACCTGCTTCCATATCATGGCACTTTCCATACCCAACATTTAAAGTGACGCTGTGATAGATGCTTGTTAGATGTGGGGCATTAGCACTAATTCGCCAATTGATTTGGAAATGAAGAGTTTCCCCTCTCTGTCACTGAGTAGAAATGAAGTAAAACGTGTGGAGTTCAGAGGATAGGATGGCAAAGAGGCCCTTATGGCTTAGAATACACTTCTCTATAAGAAGAATTTCATAAAAGTAAGTGTAAACCCTCAACAACAACAATAACAACAACAAAATCCCACTTAATGTATTATATTTGAGGGAACTGTTTTTGTCAGTTGGTTTTGCTGTTTGTTTGTTTGTTTTTGTTTTTGGTTTTTGGTTGGTTTTTTTTTTTTTTTTTTTTTGCTTTGAAGATTTAAGAAAAAGGTTGAAAGCAGTTTAAAAAAATCAGTTTGTAGAATGTAATGGTCAGATGCCCTTCATATCTTCATGAATAACCCGGTGGGCTGAGGGGTGGAGGGATGAAAGGAAGAGATCGGGAGGTGGATATTCTAAGTGAGCCAGAGGATGTGAGAATTACCCTTCCTGAGAGAAGTTTAAGAATCAGTTCCTGGTCATCCATCTGGAAAGATCTGTGCAGGAGGGGAGGCTCCCTGATAAGATGGATGGACAGTTTTCTTGCCCTGCGGCTCTGAGACCCTGTAGACAACTTACTTAGGAGTCTGTTCAGGGGACCGTGTGGCATCGTGGCTTAACAGTCGTTGATTTTATCTTTTGTAAGATCCCTTGTATAATGAGATGTTTAAAATTGTTCTAAGTTTCAGTTGTTATTTTTATTCCTAAAGGGAACAAGAAAGAGAAAGAAAACAAAATCACATTTGTACAAAAGAATCTTATCTCATAATGTATAAGCAGAATATATATTTATGTGTATAAATACATATATATCATTGAATACATGTGCTATGCTACTATTTTTTGCATATTGTAGCTATAAAAAACAAACCATATGTCATTACATTTATCCAACCTCTTGCTCATCTGGAAAGATTTTCTTCTTCAAGCTTCTAAGAGGCTTTAATGTGAACCAATTAAAACATTGTCATTTTCAAAGTCTTCTCAGAAAGGAAACAACTTCAGCCATTAGAAAACTTAACATTTGAGATATGAATACTAAAAAAAATTCAGGAAATGTAAAATGAAGTCATCAACACTGCTGTCTACTCATTGTGCTTTGTAATCAGCTTTGCCCCAGCTTGGGACTTGTTCAGCATTGCCAAGTCACGTGTAGTCAGATGGATAGTGAAGATAGGCCCAGCTTTCTGGTGCCTCTGAAGTGATAAAATGATGCAGGATGTTGTGTAAAGCCATGGAGCCCATTGCCGGATTTTAAATAGAGCTTTGTTTATTTTAGTTCAATTTATCATTTAGTTGCTTTAATTTTGTTTTCAAAGCTAGAAAATGATTTTGTATGTTTTCATTCTGTAGTAAACAACTGAAGTCATTTGTTCTGTGGTCAAGGTCACATCTGTGGCTGAAGATCTTCAGTCTGGCCATCCCTTCCTGAAAGGCCCCTTGCAAGGTCCCTTCTTTGATGCTGTGCTGCAGGGAACACGTAGACCAACCTCTCACTCCCATTTCCATAAGAATCCCTTTCCATTAAAAAATTCCTTTTCTGTTGATAGATCACTATAGAAAATGACCTGTTGGCTTTTCTGAAAGTCAAAGAGAAACTCTTTTGCTTTCTCACCTCTCTGGTCTATAGTCACCATCAACATCCTTTGCCATAAGTCAGTCAATAAGAAATCAATGACTATGCCTACTACATTTCTGGACCCCTTTGTCATAGCTTCTAGGCATAAAGTATGACAAAAAAAATGCTGCACTGAATATCTGAATTGTGGCTTGACTTACCAATTTGTATCCAACATTTTATTGTCCTCAATAAGTGCATCTTATAGGGCAATTGACATTAATGAAAACGATTAAACAAAAATGATAAATTCAAAAGAAAACTTAAGTGAATATCTTGGTACAAAATATAATATTCATTCTAGTCCTAACCTACACCACCAAAACAGCAGAATGAGGTAACCCAGACCCAGAAAGACACACACGGTATGTACTCACTTATGAGCAGATTTTAGCCATATAGTACAGGAGAAACACATGACAATTCACAGACCCATAGAAGATAAGCAACAAGGAGGACTCAAGGGAAGATGATTAAATCTCACGGAAGGGGAAATAGAATAGACAGCAGAAGTGATTGGAGAGAGAGAACAAGGTAGGACAGGGAACACAGAAATACATGGAGGGTGAAGATCAGACTTGGGGAAAGTAGGGGATGAGGTGGAGTAGGAGGACGGAGGGCCTACAGAGAGAAAAGAAACCATGAGTGAAGGCATCTCTCTGGGAAGCTGGAGATCTAGGACAATGTAGGCTTCTGGGACGATATGGGTTTGACTCTAGCTGAGATTCCTAGTCACAGGGGCCATGGAGACTGAAGAGAACACCCTCTAACTAGACAGGACTCCTAGTGTAGGGAGGGGAACAGCAACCCAACTACAAAAGCTTTGATCCAAAATTAACTCTGCCTACAAGATGTACAAGGATAAAGACAGAGCAGCGACTGAGTGAATGTCCAACCAATGTCTGGCCCAACCCGAGACTTACAACATGGGAGAGAGCCAACCCTTGACACTATTAAGGATACTCTACTATGCTTGCAGACAGGAGCCTAGCATAGCTGTTCTCTGAAAGGCTATACCCAGCAGCATATCCAAACACATGTGGATACTCACAGTCAAACATTGAGCCAAGTGTAGGGAGGCTTGTGTAGAAGTAGGGGGGATGGATCGAAAGACCTGGAGGTGACAAGAGCTCCACAAGGAGACCAACAAAGCCAACTAACCAGGGCCCAGAGGGGCTTGAGGAGATTGAAGCACCACTTAAGAACCATGAATAGACTAGAACTAGCCCCTCTGGACTGATGTGGCAGATGGGCAGCTCAGGCTTCCTGTGGGTCCCCTAATAAGGGGAGTAGGAGGTGTCTCTGACATGGACTTTGTGGCCTGTGTTTTGATCACGGCCTCCTGGTGGGCTACCTTGCAAGGCCATCAGGGAAGACTTCCTGATGCCATTTAATGAGCTGGGGTGGGTGAGTAGCAGGGTCTTCCCTTTTCTGAGGAATAGAAGTGGGGGGGGGGAGGGGAGGGGGATGAGGGAGGATAAGACTGGGGCAAGAGGAGGGAGGGGCTACTATCGAGATACAAAGTAAATTAATTGTAAAAATTGAAAAAAAATTGTTGACTTTAATTTTTGCTTTTTCACCTGAATTAATAAGGACACTCAAATGTAGGCCAGGTGTTTTAAAGGCAATAGGTTGAATAGAATGGAAAAAAATTTCCTGTTGATTAAGGCCAGGATTTTCTTTCAGTTCACGAATGAGAAACAAGTCCCTGAGAATAGAAATAGCTGTCATTTATTCTATGCAGCCCTTAAGCCTCTTATGATTCCACTGTAGGTCTGAATCCACTCATAGATGTCAGATAAGCCACGTTCAAGACCTCACAATGTTGAACAGTGGTCACTGGGGCATGTGATCAGGTGTTCATGAGTATACGCAGAGAACTGACCACTGTTGCCATCACAATGCTCTTATCTCTCCAAGAGGTAAACCCAAACTCATCAGCCATCTCTCATCAGCAATTCCCTTTCCTAGCCCTTGAGGATTGCCACTCTGTACTATTTATATGTTAGATTATGCTCCGCATTTCACACTATTAGAACCACTCTCGTGAAGCCTATGTCTGACACCTTTTGATTAGCACAGTGCCTTTAAAGTTCATCTATACTGCAGCAGAACCACTAACCATTTTTAATGGCTGAACAATACACTAGGGTGTATACAGTACAGTGTTTTGGTTGTTCAGTTATCACTTGATGAACATTTTGATTATTTTCACCTTTTGGCTATTATCAAGAGTGCCGTTTTGAACATTTGTGGACAAGGTCTGGTGTGGGTATATCTTTAACTATTTTGTACAAATAACTAGGAGCAGATTTTTTAGATTATGCGATTACTCAATGTTCACCCTTCAAGACACTTCTGTTTCCTTTCCCAACTGACAGTGAAGGTTTGTTACATTAACTGATTAATTTTTTTTCCTTCATCAGCTAAAGATTTCTCAGAGGGTGTTAGAAATACTTAGGATTGGTATCCCAGTTTCCACAGTCTAAACTGAAGACAGCAACAGCTTGGGACAGGATGAGGTTGGGTAGGCAAACATCTCTTTGGAAGAGTGATCAGAAAACTGAAAGACCAGGATGCAGGGGTTTGAGACCTGCTAGGCTTAAATCATCTGACTGCACACCGGGTATGAAACGTGGATGTGGGATGAAAGGAGCCTGGGGTGAAACTTGCTAGTTTCTTCTTTGTTTTACATAGAGGTATGGTTAGAGTAAGTAGAACTTACATCCTAACTTTTTTTTTTTTTTATAAAGGTAAGTGTGTTGTTGTTTTTCTGGAAAGAATAATCTATCAAAGAAGTATCTCCAAAGCATTAGAGTGCTCAATACCAGGAGCTGTCCAGAATGCACTCTCCCACAGCAGACACTCTGCTGTGCTGTTTATAGAGTTAGCATGGAGGTTCTTGTGGATCCCTTGTACTGAAGATTGAGGTAATACAAAAACAAGGCTCATCAAAACTTACTGAAGTGAAATTTGCATGCAATTCTACCCCAATAAAGTGACTAGAACTGAGGTGTTTACTACTCTAGCCAACTCCTCTGCTGTCTGCCAACTCACGTCATTCCAAAATAAAAGTTCATCTCCAGTAAGCAGTTTTTCATTTCCTCTTCTCCCAACTCTTTGACAACCTACAATCTGAATTTTATCCCTTTGTATTTACCTATTGTGGACATTCTGCATAAGTGGAATATAAAATACCCTTTTATTTGGTTTCTTTCATTTAGTATGTATAACTCCACTCATTCATTCATTCATATTGTGATATGTGAAACTATTTTTATGCATATATATGTACACACACACATCTGCTTAGCCTTTCACTACTGGTCTGGCAGACTGCTTATATCTATTGGCTATTATGAAGATCACTGTGGTGTCCATAACCAGGGTGCCTAATTGGGGTTTTTGATTTGTATTTTTCTAACAGCAAAGTTTGTTGAGGGGAATGGTCATTCAAGACCTTTGCCAATTTTAAAGTTATGTTCATCTTTTGTTATTGAATTGTGAGAATTCCTTATGTGTGTGCATATATACATATTTAGCTATAAATATATATGAGTATATCTATAAAACTTACATAAACACATAAACATATGTAAAATAAGTATTCAGATATTTTCCAAAACTGAAGAACATTTTAATATTAAAAATTATATGTTTTTTTAGAAGTTACAGTTGTTTATCATATATTCATAGTTTCTATGACTTTACATATTTTCTGGGATATATGACATAAAGCTAATGTGATCATTAGTTTTTAGAATATTTATTATACATTATAAAATTTTGATAAATTTATAATTATTTTTTAAAATAAACCACACAAAGATATCGAAACACATCAAGAATCTAATAGAAGAATCTCATACCATGTTTTTTCTAGGACTCAGCTTTTTCATTTTATAAGATATTAAAAAGAGTAATATTTTATGGCTCTTGATACTATATCTTGCAAAAGTAAATAATAAACGTTGAAGGTCTTAGGCAACCTGTAGGTACACAGGACTTTTGTTAAAACTAAAACTGATAGCTATTAACCAACAAGGGAGTCAGACCTGACTTGGAAACCATTTTTCAGGGACTCTTATGAGGTTTTATTTTTGCCTTTCTAAGAATGTAGTCTGAAGAAATGCAGGTTCAGAGTTATATACTTGGTGTTCTTTCTGCTTGGATCCTGTTTTTTGTCAGTCTGAATGTGATTGTCATGATGTACCTGATGCCAATTTGGGGACTATTCTTAAAGGATATCATGAAAGTGCCCCCTCCCTTCCCCCATGTGTGTTTGTGAGACTGCAGTGTGGAAGACATCAAGAAGGACACTATAGGATGGCAGGAAGACTGGAAAGCTGGCATCACTTTGAGTCTAGGCATAAGTGGGATTTATATATGGGCTAGCCTGTCTTCTTACACACACAGTTTTGTTGTGCCAGAAACAAGTTATACACCTTGCAGTAGCCATTATGTTATAGAGAAGTGTGAAGTTTCATTTGAAGATCAACCCAAGCATGTTTATTGAACAACCACTTAACGGACACTCCATTGACTGTGCTAAATTCTAATAATGGCTGATAAAGAGCACATTGCAATCACTGTACTTATTTAGACACTAGATTCTTATAATGTTATATTTTGTGATAACATCATATGTTACTACTGCATCTGCATAGCTCCTGCTCACTTCTTTCTCAAGCTTCTCCATATATTGGTTAATGACAGCAATAGATAACACGAAAGGCCTTGCACTTGTAGAGTATCTAACGAGAGCCACAGATAATCACATGACAACATGGGAGTAGTAAGCTGCTTCTGGTCCTAGAGTGAGTAGATGGGTCTGTTGCACATACTTTGCTTTTCATCACAAATACATATATCTTTATTCCCACATCTACAGTTTCATATCTTACACAGATTGATAGATGTGGAGCTTCAGCTATAGTTCACAGTAGATGATAGAGATACCCATGGGCCATTTAAAACTTACTCTTCTGCTTTCTCTTTTTGCAGCTGGGAAGGTCTGGGAAAGCCAGGCCCCTGTTTTTGTGCAGCGGATGTGTAAGACACTTAGTTCTCACACTGCTGGATGTTCCCTCATCGCAATCCCACCACTAGTTCATAGAGATTTCACTGTAGCTGACCACCGTTGGTCGCTGGGTAGCTTGCACATTCTGACTGCCTACGCGAGTTCAAAGGTCACCTTTACCTGGGAACTTTATGCCAAGCTGTCTAACAGTTTATTTAATCAAATCTCAGCTGGCACGTGCACAAGTTCCTCTAAGGGAAGTGTGGATGGTGATGATGGTGGTGATGTGAACACAAACCATTAAAAATATTTTTCTCTCAATGCTGCCTAAGTCAGGGGAACCATTTCCACATGTATTCCTAGGGGATCTATAATTGTCATCCAATGAAGCATTTCCCACTCCATCCCTAAAAATAGAGCATCGGTGAGACCAACCCCCCCCCCCACTATTCTGTACCGATTTTAAAGCCATTCATCTGCTCCTATGGTATAGAGAGGGAGTAACTGAGCCTTAGGAAGAGAGAAAATCTACCTAAAGCGCAGTTATTTGGATTCTGACAAGTTGCAGGACAAGCTATCCTCATCTGCCCCCACAGGTTCTCAGAAAATTCAGTGAACTTGAGTTGAATCATCGATGACAAAAATATGATCCACAATGCACAATGACTGACAGGCACATTCCGCCGAGCCACTTTTCATGACTTCACATTATCATCAGAATCTAAAAGAGTGAACCAAAAAAAGTTCTAGCACTTGAACTTGAGAGCTATCAAAAGGCAGAGAGAGGAAGGCACGGACAAAAGTATTTTATAATGTAAAATAAGCCTTTAGTACTTGAATTGTGTTTATTAAACAAAGTATGTATTTAAAATTAGTATTTGTTAAAAGGTAAGGATTTCTACACCCTGAAGAGAAATGTGAGAAAAGCAGTATTTTTAAATAAAAGCTGTTAGGTTTCTCAATAGTGCTTCAGATAGTTATCTGACGTCTTACAGTCTGAACAGTTTGTGCCAAACGTCCTCAGCCCCTTTGGTGAATCATCAAGAGGCAGCAAGGATCTAAGTTGGGACAACGCAGTAGGCTGTTTCCATTTCTTAATCCAAATTATTTTTGTTTAAAAGGCTGATGTCTTTTCTGTCTCTGATTAAGGATCATATACTCCTTAACCCTGTTATGCTGTGGGCCACATGCTTCTCAGGGAGTTTCTTTCTCACTCTTCTTCGAGGGGGCCAGCAAAGCTCTGCTACATGGTGGGTTCCAGGAGGGTGAAACTATGTCTCCTCAGAAGGTTTTATATAAACACCTAACTTTGTGGGTCCTCTTAGCCACCTCATGTGGGAATCATTCAACAAGTATCAGTGAGCTTTTCCTACTTCATTTCCAGTACAGCTTCAGGTATTTGAGGGGAAAAAAATAACACAGCCATAAGTAAGATAATTTTGATATTTTTGTTATAAATTTGCTATCAAGAAAACATAGTAGAAGGTGTGGCTGAAAGGCCATGTTGGGTAAAAGCAGCATTAAATTTGGTGGCCAGAGATATTCTTTGAAAGACACCTAAGCTGAGACCTAGGTAAGGACAGAACAAGGGTTAAGTTGATAAAATATGTCTTGTGTTCTAAAATAGATATAAGGTTAGTGAACAAAACCATAAAGGAGGTCAAAATGGGTCTCTACAGTGTGTCGCCGATAACACCAGGAGTGGACTATGCTCACCTGCACAGTGCTCCGGCAATTTGGGCCCCCTCAAAGGTTATTATCACGTTAACATCCAACCTCAAAGGTGGCATCGAGCATTAGGCTTTGCAGACAGACAGTTGTTGAGATATAAAAGCGAATTACTCATTCAGGATAAGGGCCAAGGCAGATGAGCCTTCCTGGAGACTTCGAGCCGTGATGCTAGCCATTCCCAAAAGGCCACTACTCTAGAAGCAGGGAGAGAGTTTTACACAAATGAGTAAGGATTCTAACTCATATTCTACTCACTGAGATGACAAAGAAAGCATTGACTTTGGACTTGAGATATGAATTTCTTAGGAGTTCATTTTTTTTTTAAATGACAAAAAGTGTTTTTACATATTAAATAAACATGTACAAAATTCTTCCTTCTTATAAGCTAGACACAGACAGTAAATATTTTAAGTATCTAATCAGCTCCATGGGACGGGAAGTACGATTATGTCTATTTTATTTGTAAAGAAAAGGAAACAGGGAATTATGAAAATTAATGAATTAATGGAAAGCAGTTCTTTAATTTTCTAATATTAATGTAGGTACAAGATGCTAAGTATCTATTGAAAATTCAGTAATTAGTTTATTTCTTTTAAAATTTTTATTAGTTCTTTAAGAGTTTCATACAATGTATTTTAATAATCACTTCCTTAACATTGAGAAGCAACTTACTGTGAGTGTGATATAAAACATTAATAATCTGTTCAAAGGCTATTTGAAAGGATTGCTCAATAACAACCTAAGTCATGTGTGAGTGGATTTTTAAAAAACACACTGATCAGCTTAATGCCCTAGTATTTGTTTCATTAAGACATACATTTCCTAAGTTTTCTTTCTAGTGCAGTGAGAAACATCCCGTTCTCAGCAATTAATGACTGGCACAGATGACTCTATCTTAGCAGGTCAATGAACAGTAATTATCAAAGTAGGAAGCTGGGCTGTCAGGCCATTGTGCTGAGACCTCAGCTTGACTCTCTCATTCGCAGAACACAGGCTTTCCATAACCACAGAGCAAAGGATGCCATGGTGTACCAGCAAATATTTGTCAAAGCACAGGTTGTCAAAGCAGGTTTTTAAAAGAAAGTACTCAGTAATGGAGTATTAATTAGAAGCCAACGAAATGAAATCATACTGCTCCAGCTTGCCAAAGACATTACCTGTGTGTCAAAAGAAGTGTTTGTGACCAGCATGCTGGGATTGCATGCCAATGATCCGAGCAGGTGGTCATTAGAGGATTTTGCTGTGAGCCAGATCATTTTCTCCCTGAATAGCTTGTTGAGGTCCAGCCCTAATTTCTCCCTGAATTAAAAATTATCCCACTCCAAATCGCCAAGGTACCTGTCCATTATGCCGAGGAAGTGTTGCCACAGGTTTTTCCCCCCTCAGGCTGCGAAAGATTTACTGCACTCACAATCTTTCAGTCTGTCTTATTGGATAAACTCAGAATATCTGCTTTATTGATTCAGTTTGAAATCCCTGTTAGGTGCCTTCTTTCTTCTTTGCAAACAGCATAATTGAAAGCATTGTTTTGGTAGACTCTTCTAAGAAGACCACATAATCACCATTTAAATTAGCCCTAATTCATTTTACATTGCTTATTTTACTTTCCCAGAACTATTTTTTTTTTAACAATTAGAACATCTGAATTTTAATTACATTACCATCAAGAAGCTCATTAAAGTCACTTAATTGGCAACATTTCCAAAAAAACCTTAGCTGGGTTTAATATATTTTAAAGAGTTACTGTCAAAGTATAATTTCACCATTACAAACAGCTTGGCAACAACATTTGCATAAAGATCTGTCAGCTTCTGAAAAAATGCTTAAATGTTGGGAAAATCAGATTCGTTAAGTCGCCTTTCCTGAAACAGTCTACAAATGGAGAAATTGTCACATATATTCATCTTTGTAACCCCTGAAGTACACGTACTATGCCAACATGGGGAGTCAGAAAATGCTCCTTGAAGGAAATAAATAACACACTGTGTAGTCTGAGGTAGATGTATAAAAAAGTAAGATGTCAGTAGAAGTTCCTTTTTCTGTGCTAAGTTTAACCAAAATTTTCATGTGCCTGCTTCTGTTTCCTCACTCTCTCTAAGAAATATTAAATTATCATTTAAAACTTTGAAAACTGTAGAAGTAGTACCAGGGCCAGTGCCACATGGGAGGAAATGAGAATAATTTTTAAAACACTTTATGTTTTTCTTTCATTGTGTGTGAGGGTTTTGTTTTTCTTTTGCCACCCATAGTATATAAAAAAGTGATTTGCATCTGTTGATGAATGAACTGATGAATTTCTTGGTTGTGATCAGTGTATACTTTGGAATATGCACTTTGTAACACTGGGACTTCCTTCTCCAAATACATCCAAGAATAAAATGCAGGAAAATAGAAATAATAGTAATGCTAATTTTACAAAGAAAATGGGTACAATGCTCTATAAGCATCCATTTAATTCGATATTTCCTACTTAAAATAGCATCCCTTCTATTCTTCCAAGCCCAAAGGAGACTCTAGTAATGTAGAATAAAATGTAAACATTAAAGAATTCCCAGTCAAATTGTTGTGTTTCCCTCCTCAGTGTATTGCAATGTCTGGTACACAGCCAGATTCAACAAATGTCTGTTGAATGAACCCCCGTCAGTGAATGAACATATACCCTGAAGCCCTGAGGAGGACCTAGATGTTTATAGCCAGGAAGTCAGGCTTGGTTCCATCAAAAGCAACACAAAAGAAACCCTCAACCTCCCATGAGCGTAGAGGTGTGCATTTAATAAACCACTGGTGAGCTTTCTCTGTTAATGTGTTGTGGGACTTAGGCCATGGAGATTGCTCTAGAATATGTCTGTCCCAGAGTGTGTTCTGTTGTCTACTCCTATTCCACAAGGCTAGTATGGTTACAGTGCTGTGTTTTAATTTCATTTAATGTTTATTGATTTAAGTTAAGATAGCCACAAATGTTTAGTGGCTTACACAGTGTCTACAGAGGTGGAGGGCTATGGTATATTAGAAGAAATTCAGATCTTATGGAGGCCGATGATTGGAGATAGGGTTGGGAAAGCCCGCTTGGGAAAGACCGACAAAGGCTCCATGGGCCACGCAGTTGAGTTTAAAGAATCCGTGGGGGGTTTCAAAGTAGGGAAATGACCTGACTGGGTTGTCTTTTGGCAGTCAGTTCTGTGAGGACAGGCGCGAAGGTCTGAGGCACAAAGCCACTTTCCATTCATGAATATAAAAACTGCCTTTGCAAGGGCCACGCTAAGGTGAAGTTTATTGACGTAGCAAGATTTCCGATAATTATCTTGTTTGGAATTCTTAGACGAGCACCACTAGGAAATTCCTAATGACTGTTGTGTTCTCCCAAGCAGGAAAACTGTGGGCTCCTCTGGGCTTACGTCAGAGGCTGTGCTGTGGAGAACGGAACTTAAGGGAGACACATTCTTTGCGGTTCAGGACATCCGTCACTTTGTGTGGTGAGACCCAACCTTCTGGATCTGGAATGTGCCTTCCCGACTCCCCGGCCACTCAGCAGACCTGCCTCTGAGGGAGGTGAGCCTGCGTGGCCAGGGTGAGAAGTTGACTTCATAACGGGGCAGTAAAAAGGATTTGAGGTTGAGAAGTGTCTGAAAAAAATGTAAAAACTACTGTAGTCTATGGCCTTCAAGCACCCATTCCTTGTTTCAGTGGGTTTTTCTGGCTGTTGAAATGAGAGGAGGGGCTCTGAGACCCGTGTAATCAGAAAGGAAGAATTAGGTCTGGCGTGGAGTGGAGTGCCCAGGAAAAGTCCAGAGCTGGGAAATGTTGACGAAGTGCTCTCTAGACAGTGGCTTCATGGATGTTTCCAAGTTCGTCCCCGCGTATCTTCTGGTGTCTTGGTGGGGTTGTTTTTAAATTTTTGTGGTAATCACAGAGTTGGCAAACTGCCCAAAGCTTCTAATTGATGACAGTCATTGTAGTTTTCTATTCCATGAAATGAACTTTCTAAAGTCAAACTCCAGGGAGACTTAACAGATGCAAAAAATTCCTCTTTTGGATATTGTCCGTTTTACTTTTGTTAGTTTAATTTAGTAATGGGGGGGGGGCGGGCAGATTTTTTTTTGGCGTTTTGTTTGTTTTGTTTTGTTCTTCTAATTCTACAGAGACTCAAAGTAACATCACTTCCAGATTTAATGTTTTTTTTTTTTAAAGTCTGACTTTCTTAACACATTTAGAAATGCTGGAGAAACCTTTAGAATGAAAGTTAAACATTTCTGGGAGGGACAGGAGAAAGTGCAGTCATTTCAGCCTTGGTTCATTGTATGTTCGGAACTGCGCCTTTTTGTACTCTGTGCTATCTGTCCCAGTATTTGGGGTTCTCATTACAGAAACCCAAAATCTGTCCCCAGCGTCCTCTCCTCTGTGGCAACCATGTCTTTCATGTCTTTTTCATGGAAAAGCGTTTCCCACGATAGGACCCTGGGTGTGAAATGAGCGCACACAAAGATCACAGTGTAACCCGAACTTCTGACTTTATTCCCCATAAAATGAACACGTGCTAAAACACTGTGTCCGAAGCGAGAGATGCATTGGTCCCTTTCCTCTTCTTTTACAGAGCACAGGAAAATGTAAACAAGGTTGAATCGGAACTTCTGAGCCCTCCTAAATTTTTAGTGCCCTTGACAATATTCATGGCCCAAGTCATCCACGTGAAGTCCTCAGTCTGTGCTGTGCGCAAATGCCCGCATTGGTTCAGTCTGGTAAAGAAAAGCATTGCTTCAGGAAGTGGGTCATGTGGGTGTACAAGTGGTTCAGGGAGTGCCGAGACAACATGCCATGGTTTTGGTCAGAGTACCACTGGAACACAAAGGAAAGAAGTACGCTTTATTTTTGGAGCCACAAGAACACACCTACCATTGGCTTTCCTCTGCTCTAAAATCGTGGTAAGTTTCCTAACCTCCTTGGAAGAGTCTTTTAAGAGCCACTGAATAAATACAACCGTTTGCATGTGAGTATTTGGAGCAGAAAAGAGTGGAGTTCTTACTAACATGAGGCGCTGTTCTACATTCTGTAACTGGAGGCCTTGGGTTCTCCAGGATGAACCGTTCCAATGGCCAGGAGCCTAGGGATTCCAGTCAAGAGCCTTGGGTCCCAGAACTGATGCATTAGGTCTGTTACTTCGCTTCTCACACACTTGGGCTTTTCATTTCAAACGTAGAAGCATTCTATTTAATTTTTTTTTTTCTAGGACCATGGTAGCTTAAAAATTCCCTTAAGCTTTGGCTTATAAATTTAAACATCATTTGTTTGAGAAAAATCCACCATGTAGCATATCACATATAACCATAAGTATCTTTCACCGGACTTTAAAACATGGTCATAAAAGACAAGAGAGGGAAGATAACCTATCTTTAAACTTTATTGTTAGAGATTATTGTCTTCGTTGCATAGGGTGTCAGGGTTATAATGTTATGTATTTACCGAGCTGAATTTCTTTTAGGCTGTCACAATAAACAAAGGCCATTTTTTAAAAAATCTCATCTCACTTCTTATAAATTACGTTTTTGGAAAAAAAAAAACCCAAATTTCTAAAAGCTGAGGGACTCCCTTTCTGGAGTCCTGTCCAATACAAGCAATTGAGGGAGAAAATAGATTTGCTGAAGCAAGGGCAAGGTGACTACCAAAGACTGCTTCCATTTTTGGTCTTATTGCCTCCTCTAATTCCACTTCACACATTCTTCTTGCAACCTGGAATGCACGCGCCAGGCGTGAGCGCACACAGAGAAACTGGTTCTCTAGTTCTGAATGGACCTGCAGGAACTGGGGGGGTAGGGTGGGGGGGTGGGGCCCTGAGATTTTGGGAACATTCTGCTGCAACTGCTTCTTGCTGAATCAACAGAACCTTTTAGCTGCTCTGAGAATCCTAGGTTCTGTAGGAACTCTGAACATGCGCTTACATTTATGTACCCAGGACTGCGGAACCATTAAATATTTGGGCTGTTTTATCTTAGAAATTACTTTATTTTATATGGGGCCCATAGATGTTTTGACTTACTTTCAGCCCTTCAAGGACTTCAGAAAAAAGTCCTAATTCCATTTACTAAAACACACACACACACACACACACACACACACACACACACACACACACATATATGCAAGACCCTTTTCTATTAGGTTGGAGGTCAGAGGCCATGAACAAGGGTAAAACAGAATCATGTACCATTGCCTGGAAATCCACTTGTGCGTTAACCAAAGCTTTAGCAATCTGTGCTGAGTTCTGAAAGTGCACATTATCTGCAACAAAGAGAGAGCGAGAGAGTTAAAGTGCTGCTAAATACCAGAAAGCCTAGAGTGACAATGTACTGCCTTGAAATGAACACCGACAATTATCTAGTCATGCATTTGACATTGTCAGCAGCGAGTGATCACGCTCAAATATGGAAATGTCCCTGACTCTTAGGTAGTGACCCTGAGCACAGGCATAGGAAGATGCTTAATGTTTCTTAAACAAAGTGATGCTGGCTCAGTATTTTTATGTGTAAGAGTCTTGCTTAAACCTCACCATCTGCTGTTCCGTGGATGAGAAGATAGTCTACATTTCTGAAATATTCTGCTCTTGCCATCACAGTTGAATTCTGGAGAAGGAGAAAAATTAACATTTTAGTTGCTGCAAGTTCTAATAGAAAACTAGCTAAATCATTGTGCGATGGACTTCGCACCAATACTGAAATTATGTATTGCTTTGGTTGATAAATATTTAAGAGTCAGAGCAACACATTTTCATCATCATTTGCATTACTTCCATCTGATTCTTAGCTTGAAAAACTGAAAGCTTATGTGTCATATGTTGCACATGAGTGAGACCTTAGGCATAAGTGATGCCCGCTCAAGCTGTGTAGGCGTTGGGGGGGGGGGAGGAGAAATGAGAAAAGGGAGGTTAGGGGAAAGGATAGAATCCCCCAAGGAGTAAAAATTTCCTTCCAGTGATGCTTTGCAGGTAACAAAAGATCCTAAGTCTTGCCTGGGGATCCAGAATGGAACGTGCAAACTTGGAATCACTTAACACATTGGAAACAAACTAGTGACCTAGATACAATGGGAAACCGGAAATGCTTACTTTATAGTGCTCGAGATTATCATCTTTTGTTGGGAGGCCCATGAATCTCTCTGTGTAGATAGATGCTATAAAAATACACAAGACATAAGAACGTGTTATTTCCATCTTGTCCATGTTGTTTCACTGTCTTACGTAACTCCTACATCAGTAATTGTGCCCTGCTCTCCCGTGTGGAGACTCTGCAGTATGCTCTTGTCTCACTTGCTGTCCAGGTTGGCCTCAGCGAAGGTGCCACTTGTGCAGCTCACCTCAGCGAGGCTGGGGAAACAATGCAGAGACGATGTGGAAGCATGAATAAGCATGAATGCCTAGGCAGTTCCTTTCACTGGCTGCTTTTAAGCGTCTTCACTTACTCTCCTTGGGGGGCTGTTGAGATGGGAACGGCTTCATTATATTTTAAAATAACCTGCAAAACCCACCACCTCTGGTCTCTTCACTAGTGTCTTGTTTCATCTGGGATGAAAATGTGTCTCCCAGATTTAGTTGCTACAACACCACACACACATATTCAAATGCACAAACACGTACCTTTCTGAATAAAGATACCCTGTAAGGCATGGATGTCTCATTTTTACCCCAGTGTGGAAAAGAGAATATAGAAAAAGCTATTTCTTTTGCAATTATTAGAGTTTCTTTCAAATAAGCATTCTGCATTGAGGTTAATCATCAAAATTGGCATGTACAGGAGTGGATATTTCCAAATTTAAATATAATCACACACACACACACACACACACACACACACACACACACACACACACACAATTTTTCCCCTCTGATTTGTGCCTCCACACTCCAGCGTAAAGGTGAATGCCCCTGCCTTAACTTTGCAAAAGCCATCATTGCTGGAGTTATGTGCCTTCAAATACAGAGTTAGCTCTGACGTTAAAGTATTTTTTCAACAAGGGCTCCAAGTTTCTGAGAGAAAATAAGATATACAGGGTCTGTGAAGAGTCCTTTCTCTCTTTAATCACTAAAGGTAATAATGAATTATATGAACAACCTATTTGTAGATTTTATTTTCCCCAGTGAGGCTGGGGTGAGCTTTACTGCATAATTTATTTTCCTAGCAACCTCAAATATAGAGTAATTATGTGTTAAATGTTTTCACAGCAACATTTATGAAATATTTCCATACCGTAATATTCCCAGCTGGAGACTGGAGCAACTGCTATTCCACATTTGAGAAGACCACTTCCAGATGCAAGGGCCAGGGATGAAACATAACCTCCATAGGACTGTGGAGACATCGTTATTGGTCAGCTCCAGACGCATGCTCAGATGCGTCTCTGTGGTCTCAGACTACTCATAATAAGACTGAGGGGAGCTGCGGCCAAGTATGGAATTAGTTAAAGGTCCACCATGCACCTTGGTCACAAGCTCCACTAGTAACTTTATCTCTGATAAATCAAGAGCAATTAATGACCTGATCATAACAGACTCCCTGAAAACAAGGTAGGTAAAGTTTAAGAGATAAAGATAGCCAGGTGTGGTGGTGCAATCCTTTAATCCCTGCACTTGGGAGGCAGAGGCAGAGGCAGAGGCAGAGGCAGAGGCAGAGGCAGAGGCAGAGGCAGAGGCAGAGACAGAGGCAGGCAAGTCACTGTGAGTTCAAGGACAGCCTGGTCTACAAAGTGAGTCCAGGACAGCCAGGGCCACACGGAGAAACTGTGTCTCAAAAACACAGAGAGAGAGAGAGAGGGAGGGAGGGAGGGAGGGAGGGAGGGAGGGAGGGAGAGAGAGAGAGAGGGAGGGAGAAAAGAAGAAGAAGAAGATGAGGAGGAGAAGAAGAAGAAGAAAAGGGAGAGAGAGAGAGAGAGAGAGAGAGAGAGAGAGGTAGTTAAATGACCAGGTTTCTATAAAAGCACAAAACTCGGTTTCTTTTAGATCTTTCTTACTAAGTCTTTGATAGAAAACAAAATAAAACAAACAAACAAACAAACAAGATTCTACTTAAAGAGATGCACAGAAAAAGGGAGTTGTTTCCAAAATGTAAATGTAAGATACTGTCTAACATTCACAAAGGTATTGTGAGGTAGAATTTGTGCTATGGTTTTTGGCTGTTTTATTAATAGGGAATGGCTGGGGTCATGTAGCCATAGTGACATAGCAGCTAAAAAAAAAAACACACGAAAAGACACCTTGTTGGTGTTTTTAGAAATGGATGGGGGAAGGTGGGGGGAAGAGGAAAAGAGAAGAGCAGAGAGGGGAAAGGGGGTCCATTCTTAACCCAGTGGAAAACTAGCTAAGAATCTTGTTGAATTTAGCAAGTAAATGAAGAATCCTCTAAGTAGCTTGCGGTTTTATGTTTCCATCTCTGGGGAATTTTATTGAGGGCCTTTGGCTGCAAAACACAGAATAAAATAGGCTACTCCAATTATACTGTGGCCTCTTTTTATTATATTTGGAGAAGAACTAAACTAGGTTTTAATAGGGGGAAATATATTTTAAAAGCAGAAGGAACATTTGGGTTTGGAAATCATTTTGGTAAGTGAATTTCTCTATATGATTCAACATTTCACTTATGAAAATAATTTGCTTTAGTTAGTGGGACAGCAAGAAAGAACCGTTCTTAGATGGGAAGGTTTTCCTCCCTCTTTAATTTCAACTTCAAGCGAGAGCAGTCTAAACTTTCATCTTTCGTGAGTTTATTGGAAAGGAGTATTTAGTAAAATAATAACATTTGATATGGCCTCTCCTCACCATGTTCCAGAGCAAAGAAGAGCAGGAGGTGGCATTAACATTCCCAAAACATATTAAAATTTCTCAAGCACTTACGTTCAAAACCTTAGACATTATTATTATGTACCAACTCAGGGATTAGGTTATAATACCCCTTTTTAGTGTATATTTTTTTTCTGTTTTTAGATAGAATACAAATATTGTCTAGGCCTCAGTGATGGCAAAAATCATACTGTATCCATAACACAGCAAGAGAAGCTAAGACTTTAAATCCTCAGGCGGCTTGGAAAAGCTATTCCTATTGTAGAAATGAAGAGGGGGAGAAAAAGCCCGCATTGACTTTTTCTGCTCTCTCATGAGCAGGGCTCCTAGGCAGAGTGGGAGGGCTGCTGTAAGAAAAGAGCCCACAGAGCAGATTGGCCAAGAGAATTCTAGAACTGTGTCCTTTGCACTTAGATGCCTTGCCATTTTGTTTAAATGAAGGATGCTTTTAAAGTCACTCTTGGAAGGGCACGGAATTTTAAAAACAGGGGTATGGTCGCTCTTATTTAAGTTATCGTACACCCTGGGACATTTTACCTACCAACAATAACAATAACTAGCTAGCACTTATCTGGCTTAGGAGTTCACTGTGATGCTCAGTATGGTTCCACACCATCTGTCTCTTCCATCCCGCATCCCTCCTCCCTGCCATGCATTCTTCTCTTTGCTCCCACTTTGTTCCTTGGCTCTCTTGTTGTTCTCTGAACTCTGGGAACATGGTCTGGCCTCAGGACATTTGCAAATGCAGCCATTTTCCACCAGATACCTCTTTCCCCAGGAAGCAGCCCTCCTCAGGCCTCATCCGCTCCTCTTCAGGTCTAAACCTAAATGTCACTTCCAAAGATCCTCTATAGCTTTCTTCTAGCCTCAAACCGTGCAATTAGACTCGCTGGTTACTTCCCTCCTTTCTGACTTTATTTTGCATTTTTAATGTCCCTTAGCATTTCTCCACATTTTGCATTGTCCTTATTTATCTTTCTCTTCCACTGTTCTCCGACTTCATGAACAGAAGAGTTTTGTTTATATTGCATATGGATCGATTCCCAGCACTGAAAATATGGCCTGATATACAAGAGGGATTAAAAAAAATGCATATTTACTGAATACATAATTCCACTGCTATCTCCTGTAATCCCTACAGTGACCAGGGAAAGAAGCTGTTGATGCATTTTATAACGGAGAAGATGAAGCTCATACAAAGGCTGTGGCATCAATAAAACACCTGCGCTGGGGGGGGGCGGGGTTGGAGGGGGCTCAAACCCAGAAGGCCTGCTTCCTCAGCTCATGATATTTCCTGTTGTTTCCCCACACCAGGGCAACTTCTTTTGGCAGAAATAATACAGTTCAACATGGTCTCTCATTAGAAGTGTATATTCATTCTACATTTACATCGTTCTCACATAGCAATTCAAATTGCTTATAATTAGTCACTGCAAAAGAAAGGAACTAAGATTAAATAATGAACTGATGCGTATTCAACACCACCTGGCTAGGTCTATCCTAACAAAGCAAAGCCTGCAAATGTAGATTCTTTTTCTAATAGTTCGTGCAAACCTCTCTCTGTTCCTGAACAGTAAGAATAATTGCTTTCATTTTTTTTTATTGCATTTGAGATTTTTTAACACTACTGATGTTATAGGCTTTCTTGAGCAGTGCTGAGCGTTTAATCCTTTCCCTGGCTTTGTTCCACATACCAATAGCCTTTCTCTAGAGTAAAAACCTAAAATGTCTCTTAAATATTGCCAAATGGCCCAAGGGCAAAAATCATTCCCATCAGGAATCATTATAATGAACAGGCATGTCTTAAACACCATGATGGAGATATAACAGGTATTTAGTAACTGCCTAAAATGGGGGCTACAAGCCTTTGGTTATATGATCCAGTTAATGAAAAGTAGTGTTAAAAATGCTCCTTTCTCCTTTAAAAAAAAAAACCCTGGAAGAAAATGTAGGATTTGAAACTTATTGACAAGCTAGTTGTAAACAGTATTTGTTGGGTTGGACATGACCTATTTAACAGGGCACGGAAAGTACTTGACATTGTGAAGGAAACGATGCCTCGTCAGCTGAATAGCATTATGAGCGTTCTTAGCGGCTTCCTTCTGCATATCTCCAGCTTCCAGCAGGTTCTGACTAAGTGGTCTGTAAGAGACTAGTAAGACTGTGGCCTCTTCCCTTTGCCCGCTTCTCTGCTTAACTGCTGGCCTTTGCAATTTGTCTCTAGTGTTAATAGTCTAGACCCCTCTCTATCCTGAGACCACTTTTTATTCTATGACCTTATCTTGCTAAGACACCAACACAGTGGCATTATTAACATCACTAGACCTTCTCATGGATATATCCATGAGAACTAATGCTGATATGTGTTTGTCGGAAAAGGAGGAATAAATAATTGTGAAATAAAATATGGTTTGTGTTAAACAACAACAACAACAACAAAACCCTAACACTTTCTTTCTCTGTTCTTCATGGAGCCTAAACACACTATTCTAAATAAACAAACATCACATTTCCAAACTATTAGACCATAGAAAAATTTCATGAAAAAACCATCTGATACAAGTGGGACAAATTTTGGGAGAACACTAAGGCATAGGCTAAAATGCAGTTGATATTAGGGATCCTTGACATGGTTATATATTTTGCTAAACATTTGAGAAAAAAGCTGTAAAAAAAAAAGATGCAGTCCATTTTCTTGTGGAATGGAATGTTTATGGAAAAACCATATAGACTAGTAAAGCATCCCAATTCCTACTAAGAAGAGTACAAAGAGTTAAAGCGACACGAAGATTGTTCATTAAGCTGGATCTTCAGGAACAAGTAGTTTCCCATTTTAGAGGAAGAGAAGGGTGAGCAATGGAGGGAGTGCATGGAATTGTTGCTAGGACGTTTATAAAATCATAGGAACAGCAAAGGCCAATTTCCTTGTGAGAAACAAGATTGAAAAGGTAACAGGAGCAAGGTTGCTGAGGGCCTTGGGCACAAGGATAGATATTTGTTATTTATGTCATGAGCACTGTGGAACCCTAAAGAATATATAAGTAGAGAAATAACACATTAAAAATTGTGTTTCATAACAATCATGGAGCCTGCATGGGTCTGTGCTAGGCCCCCTGCATATGTTATGGTTGCTCGGTTGGTGCTTTTGAAGGACTCCTAACTGTGGGAGTGGTTGTGTTTCTGATCTTTAGCCTACTCTTGGGACACTCTCCTTCTACTGGGTTGCCTTTTCCAGCATTGATATGAGGGTTGTGGCTGGTCTTATTGTATATTGTTATGACATGTTCTGCTGATACCCCTGGGAGGCCTGCTCTTTTTTGAAGGGAAACAAAGGAGTGTCTCTGGGGGAGAGGGGAGGTGGTGGAGTTGGGAGGAGTGTAGAGAGAGAAAACAGCTATTGGGATGTATTACATAAGAACTGACTAATTAAGTAATTAATTAAAAATTGTGTTTCAGTATAAAATGACCTGCCAGGTAATATGTGCCCCTGGTACAATAGAGGAATGGCCATCATGGAATTAACTAACAGCCTTTTGGTTTGATTTGAGGCCCATTTCACACTCTGGGCCTGCTCAGAGAATGCGGCTAGGAAGGTCACAAACTGAGTTCTACTACTGTTGTCCTGCTAAATGAACATGCTGTCTGACTTCACTCTTAAAAACCAATGTTTATAACCACAAATCAGCACCGCTGTTCATGCTTTGTCATAGAAGCTTACTTTTGCAGTGGGCAGCAGGTGATGTGGAGATTCACAACAAGTCCTGAGACTAAGATCAAGTAAGTACCTGGCCCTGAATAGAGATATTTAGATCACTTCCTTCAAGTCTCAGGAAGCATTGTAGACCAAATGAGAAGATGAAAAGGTTTAAGAGACCGAGAATGGGGACATGTTGCTGACATGGATGTTATATTCATGGGCTCACACTGACTGTGTTTGACCTGAACATGACTTGCACAGGGTTGGGTCTGTCAACATTCCATCAGTCATCTATGGAGAGAAGATCATGGAACTTTACCCTCTAAGGGATGATTGGCAGTTCATTGTTGCTGGGGGAGGGGTGTAGCCACAGACACATTGCCCATTTTATATCCTAGTAAATACTTGCCCTTCCCTCATGCTCCTGAAAGAAATCTTACTAAAAAAAAAAAATCAGTGGAGGCATGCAAGCATGAAGTGGACTTGTTGGAAAAATGTTTTGGAGGGAGACGGTGGGGGATGAGAGAAGATAACAGAGGGTGAAAAATAACCAAAGCTCATTGTATAGAATTGTCAAAGAATAAAAAACAAAAACGAAACTTTTCTTCAAGATTCCATAGACTTCCAAAGTTTCACATATTCTTGACCAATGCACACATGCTCCTTTGCTTTATCAAGACACTCTTTATGCTTTATCTTTATACTCTGGGTTGTCCATTTATTGAGCTGTTACTACCTATGGAAGATGACCTCTCTCTTAGCTCTCACAGATACAATTAACCATTCTTCTCCCTGTTGTTCTTCTGCATAACAACTGTATCTCTGGGTAAACCATTGTTTTTCTATGGTCTACTCCTGTCCTATATGATGGTCAAATCTATTATTTCTTCACCCTTTCATCCATAAAGAACCTAGCGTGTGGCCTGCGGATGTGGCTCTTTTGGTACCTTGCTTGCTTTGCCTGCATGAAGACCAAGTTAGAACTCCAATATCATGCAAAATTGGGGAAAGTAGTGTGTGTTTGTCATCCCAGAACTTGGGAGGTAGAGTCAGGAAAGTCAGAAGTTCCAGGTCATTCTCAGATGGATAGGGAATTGAAAGGGAATCAGAGGCATAGGATTACGTATGAAAAAAAATAAAATAAATTGCTTAACAAAGGATCAAGTTAGATACAATGATAATTTACAAGGATGAAGGAATGGATTAGTCAGATATCAGAAATATGGGTTAATAAGAATGGAATGTTCCAAACTTGAAAAACTGATTAAAAAAAAAAGGCATGCCATTATGTCTTTTTTCCTTATTTCCTCCATCCTAGTGGGGTCTACTTAGGCACAGTATACATTGGTAATCTGCTCATTGCTTTCTTCTTTCAAACCTGCTCTTATAGTCAGCTTCATAATCACTGGTATGTGAGAGAGTCAGCAGTACAGCGAGAATAATATGCTATTTCTTCTGATGGCATTTACACAATCAGATATGGTAAGAGTCTCTTCTTACTGAGGGATTCTGGGCTGATAAGGGTTCACTGTTGGGTGATGAGGTGATGAGTGGGTTTTCAGGTAATCCAACACAGAAGATTCTCTACTAAGCTAATCCCTAACTATGGTCAGGAAATGAAATGGCAAGTATTAGTCTGTGGTTACTCAGAGCCTACTGCAAAAGCAAAGCATAGCTCTAAGCAAAATGTTAGTGATTATACGTGGCTTGCTTAAAACGAGACTCTGTCAATGGTTTACTTTAGGAATATCACAAAAAAAAAATGTATAGTAGGAAAGGTCTTATCTGAAATATTCCCCTATGAAAATATTTCATATGTTTCTACCCATTTGAATCCCACTCCGTTTAGATACTAAACATTTGATAGTTTTGAGAAGGACCAAATGGCTTGGAATAGCAACTCTCTCCACATTCCTGTGCGGTCACTGAGCTAGGAGCTGGGCTGGACCCTTTGGATTCCCTTCAGTGCTGGGTTTCACTCCCTCCATCTTGTGCAGGCCTCTTTCTCAGAGAAAACAGCCAAGAAAAACAACCCAAGCACAACCGGCTGCAAATTGACTTGCAAATGTACAAATTCAGACCAAAAAGTGAAGCAGGGAAACTTCTTTGAAGGGGAATTATCATAATTTATAATGGGAAAACTTAAACTCTTTCCAATATTTCTCTAGAGTGTCCAGTAACTTCATTGACCACAGTTAATTACTTCTGCCACTTTCTTTTTTGTTTATTTACAATAAATGCATCAGTCTTCACATGCGGAGGAGTGTCTTCTCCATGACCAGTCTCCAAGGAGCCAAATAAGGCTTCTTTTCAAATTAACACCAATTTACATTGAGTCTACAGGGGAGAACTTGATTGTCCCCAAAGAGGAAAATATTTAACAACCCTGATAGGATTACACTGGGCCAGGGACTAAGCAATTTATATATGAAAATTTTCTATCATTTCAAGTTTTAGCTCAGTTTTCTTTTATGAAAATGAAATATGAAACATAAAATAAATATTAAACCCAAAATGAGAGAGACAATCAAACCTTTGATGGGCATAGTTCAGTTCAGTATCCTATAATTTAGTGTTAAAAATTAAGTAAACATGTGTCAATTATGAGCTCATTTGCTGTACAAAGAAGATATTAAATTAGAAAAAAGAAACAAAAGCTTAAAACCACCACTTCAAAGATGATATTATCCAAATTGACTGTTTCTATTGACAGATTAAATTATGTTGCAACACTGACATTTTATGAAAAAACCTTCTAAGCGAACACTTTCAAAAACGAGGATTACCAAACCGAATTAACAGGCAGAGAACTCATAAAACAACTCACCCAGCCCCATATGGCTATTCTTTTTTCATCAATGAAACCCATTTCTATGAATTTTCTAAAGTGAAAGAAACAAATTTTTAGAATTTTAATTGTGTACACATGACATTTACTTCATTACACAAGCATATTTAATCCAAAGATTTAATAGAAACGCTTCATTTCTTTGTTTAAACATGTGCATAATAAGGATGCATTTATAAATAGTTAAAATAATATCATGTTATCTGCACTGGATAAAAGGATTGTCATGGGTTCTCTTTTTCATCCTTCGCTATTCCAGTGTCCTCAGGCCCAGAATTTGAATATTGAGACTTGTCAAAGCCTGTCCCCAGAGCACCTCATTAGAATATGATGACCCCATTGGGTAGTACCAAATTTCCAAAACCTTGGTTCTTAGAAAGGATTTCTGTTTCATTGCTGATTCCATTCTTATTAAATTTGTCTCACCTTACTTGTTTAGTTATTGATAACCATCATTTTGACTTTAAGTCTAATTCAAAGAAAAAAATCTATCTTTGCCATTCATAAGCAGGAGCCCCCAATTTACTATGGTATGGACAATTACATGTATCCTTTAAAATGCTGGAATGGTTTGTTTGGCGCCATCATATTTCCTTAGTAATAAGGGACTATAAGAAAAACAGCCTTTAAAAGTCCCAGGAAACCCCCTAGGCAATGCAAAGCGATTGCATTCTCTAGTATTCTAGAGAAAAGGAGACTTATTTGGAGAATGGGTTGAGAGCCCCAAGAAAACTTTACAGAACCATGCTAGCAAGATAAGAAAAGAGAGAGAACAGAAGTGAGTGAGCTCTAGAGATCCCACCAGGCAGATGGAAGGGAGGGCCCAAGGAGACACAACCGCAGAAAACACAGCGGAGTAGCCTCTGGTTTGTTTATGCCTTTGTCATCAGCTCTCCAGAAGAAGAATACAAGTGGGTGTTTTGTTTGTTTGTTTGTTTTGCTGTTATTAGTGGAATAGTGGGGTTTCTTCTTTTCTTTTGTTGTGCTGAGGACTGACCCTGGTCCTTAGGTTATAAACTATGCTTGTGCTCTACCTCTGAGCCCCTTTTGCCAGCTCCGTTAGAGTTACTTAAAGAGATTTTATAGCAACCATTTCTCTCATCGCATCGACTCAGCATGCACGTTTCTGACGCATTGAGGAGTTGGGCAAATGCCCGGGACAAACAGATGGGAAGAGGCCCCGTTAGTCACAGCTTACCCGACACGAATTCTGAAGGACACTGAGTGTACAAGGAAGAAACATAGTAGCAAATGGGAAAATTGCTACCTGTGTGGAAGCTGATGAAGGACAAGCGAACAAATGTGCAGAAAAGGCCGGGGGTGGGGTGGGGGACCATTCTCCCACAAATTTCAAAACCAAAATGGGAGATGAGAAGATGAGAAGGTTCACTTTCCTGTTAAAAGATAGTCTCGCTACTGGTGTTTTGGAAGACAGTTCTGAGCCATAAAATCGGTCATGGTTTTATGATCTCCCAGAAACTAACAATAATACTGCCTTACATCTGGGGCACAAAGCAAATAACAGGTGATGCATAGGAGCAGGAAATTCGTATCCGCTCCTTTGGCTAGGTTTATTCTGAAAGGATGACATTTACAGGAAATGATAGTTTAGTGGTTAACATGGAAATGAAACATTAACACTTAATGTGGCAGGACTAGGTTAAAGGTTAGCTAGATAATACAAGCCCTTTGAGATTAAAATGGCTCTATAAATTTCACCCCCCAAAATCTGGAAGGCTTCCTGGAAGGTTATCAGAAACTTTTGATAATGCGCTTTAATCAACACAGTCAGAGTAACACATGAATGAGATGTTTTTCTAATCTTAGAGGTTGAACTGAATTTCACATCTTTTCCCCATAAAAATGACTCTCAGCTAAGGTCATCTTGAATCCTAGTGATCAATTATACTATTTGAGAAAATTTCTTTTGATACTATCTGTTAAGTGTGATAATATATTTTTTTCTCATGGTAATTCTTCACCATTAACCCTTAGATCACATGAAATAAAGACCATGAGAAGGTAAATAATGCCGAATATACTCCAAATGAATGGTGCTGACCCTATAATCTCTGAAATTTTATGATTGTCTTCTATGTGGCATTTTCCAAGAAGCCTAAAGAAATCATGTTTTCTTGTCATCGTACTTGTGAACTCACTGCCATCTGTCTTCTTACAAGCATTCTAATGCATAGACAAGCTATGAGGTGATACTGGTCTGTTCATCCTCCATTTTTTCACCTTGTATAAATGTATTGGCTTGGCTTCAGTAGTATTTACTGCTGTTTCAGAGACACATGTCTAGTTTTCTGTTTACATGTAAAAAAAAATTCACCTATGTCAAATTTTTATGAGAGATTCAAAGAAAACAATTCTGTTCTGGGGTGATTTGAGAGTTACAGTCAAGGGGTTACAAACCCAGTTCCTCAGGTCAGGTGATAGGTGTCTGATTCCTAAAATACTTCTTTAGGAGATAGGGAGATGAATAATTCTTGGGGTCATCATCATCATCATCATTCTCTCTCTCTCTCTCTCTCTCTCTCTCTCTCTCTCTCTCTCTCTCTGTCTCTCTCTCTGTCTCTCTCTCTCTCTGTCTCTCTCTCTCTCTCACCAGCTTTTCTTTTTGTGAAGGAGGGGGTTCTAAGGTCTCTTTACATGTTCATGTAACAGAGATTTCAGACAAAGCCAAAGCTGGCTCAGAAACTCTCTCTACTGTTTCCTGAATGGGACACACAGCTACTTACTCCATGGTCATCAAGGGTCTTGTCAAAAGTCCCATCTAACAGTAGCTGTGTCCCCTTAGAGCACAGGCCACTTATCCATATTTACCAGATTGTAAATGCATTGAAAGCAAGAACTGCCACTTGGACCACTTTGTACAGAATGTAGGATGGTGGCATGTATTAAAATTTGACATGCATTGTTAAGTGGCTGAGCACGGGTGGCAGTATGCTTGCCCTACCTATATCAGGAAAACTTTCTCCAAGTTACATCCTAGAAAAAAACGTTCGGGGAAGGTAAAGGCCAGCAGTTACTACCTCTGGCACATCTGCAATTAAGTACCAAAGACAAGTTGATATCATTGCAAATTTGATAGAAGGTAGAATTTAAGGCTCTGTGTCCTATATATTGAATGCAAGAAATAAGAGTTTTCATTAAGATCCTTGCCTGGACTTCAGATCTACACTTTCGCTTCATTCAAAAGAGGGAATTAAGAATTCATTTTTTGTTGAGCGCTATATTTGTGATGGTAAATCAATGCCTTAACTACGGTGGCATATTTTGTTGTTAGAAGTCTGTATAATTATGATTGCTTTAAGCCAAGGTCAAAACAAGCCACCCTCTATTTCTATCAGCTATAGAAAGCCCTTAACTAAAGAAGCAATGACTCATAATTTCTTACCATTGTGACTTTGTGAAATCTTTGGTTTATATTTCCTTGGTGTTTTGTATAGTTTGAGTATTAACAGAAAAGACCCAAGGTGTACCTCTATCAAAAACACCCAAAGAATTAAAGCTAGAGGGATAACAAATGTGTTAATACCCTTGACAGGGCCAAGCAAAGACTGGAAAAACCAAGCTGAAGATTTAACTCAGTAAGGAAGTGGTTGCTTGTTACTTACAAGGTCCTGGACTTGGCTTTTAACACTGCAAAGCAAAAACACAAACAAACAAACACAAGCAAAATACAAAAATCCTCTACTACCCCAGTGAAGTTAATCTTGAACCATTTCTTCATTGGATAAAATTCTTCCAAAAAAGTAATAGTAAAAATGTTAAGTCTGGATCAATGAAATTATGTAGCCTCCAGGAAGTGAGGGGTTAATCATAAATTTTGATGTTTAACAATCTAATCATGAATCTACTATATTTTATTAAAATTGGCTGCTTTCATCTAACACATTTTGTCTGTGCATAAATGGCTATTCACTAAACGGAAGGAACATTGGAACAAATGAATCATGACTGCCTTTCTATTCTTAAACTTAGTTACGTGTGAATCTAAAATTTTCTGCTTTGATTAAAGTCAGAAATACAATAAATAAATAAACAAATAAAAAAAAGTGTTGCCTGGACCTATATCCTAGCTGTTAAATACAACGTCTTTCATATGTTGATCAATATTGCTAATAAAAATGGCACTAAAGGGACAGAAACATATTCTATTGAGGTTTTTAAAAATTTGACCTTCTTATTAATCATTGCTCAGCCTTTAACTGTTACATGTGCAAAATCATCTGTATGTATGAGAGCAACCAGCCAGCTAGCCCATGTCTTTCAGAATGATGAGCTCTTATTCACCAGCTTCACCTACTCACTCTACAGTAATAGGAGTCCAGGAGAATCCTGCATAGTGTTCTTAGTGTAGTAGCAGTTTTACTGACAACATTCTTTTAGATTTTAAAAAGCCACTGCGTCTATAAACTGTGGTTCGAAATATAGCTGGGGAAGAAGAAATTAGATCTGCCTTCCTTCTAAATTACTTCTATTATATGAAAACAGGAGCTTTTTTGTCAAATGAAAGTTAGCATATACAGTCATGCTAACACGGTAGAAATTGATAGCAAGTTTAATCACACATGAATTTCTGACACCTGGAACATGTAGTGCCGATGGAAACCTGAACCATTTCTAAACTAAAGAGTAAGACTGACGACGATTGAGGTATTTGATTTACTGAAGATTATTGCTAACATTACATATTTTTTTTTCTTTTTGCTCTTCCAATTGTGGGCCATGGCAATAAATAGATGTGTGCTGGAATTTCTTGCACCTATCAAGTATTTTTCTACTCTTTTATAGTCCTTTTCCCTGAATGACTTTCCTCATGTTTGGTCAAAAAGATCCCTTTAAAACTAATAATAATTTTTTTTACCAAGTCAGGAAATGAGACCAAAAAAGAATGAAGTCATTAGGAATTGTAAACATGATTGGGAGTACAGCTCAGTGGTCAGACGCAGCTACCATGTTTAGGGGCCTCTATAGGATAGGAATTAGGTTACATTTATTGTGAGTGGACAGTTTGATGAAAAGGTGCTCACCTCACAGCTGTGAGCTGGTCCTCAACTTCATACACACCCAGCTTTCGATACACAGCGTGCAGGAGTTTGTCACCTTGGAAAGCGGTGCCCCGACCATCCACCAAGGCAATGATTATCCCCTCCTTACTTGCAAGATAAGTTATCCAATGAACAGCAAATACAGACTTTACACTCTGGCTGCAGGGACCACCATACCTAAAGGAAAATAAGAAATCATTTCTGAATTCAGTTATAAAAATCCCACAGAAGCCCAGCAGGGACTTTGGCAGTTCCCTGTCCGATTATGTGATAAAAAATCTCAACGTCAATAGCATTAGAGCTGGCTCTACATCAAGAGGCTTTTCCCAGAGGTTTGCTACAAGGAAGTTGTTTTGGGACACAGCCTCTCCTATTCCCCAAAACGGATACATCTAGGGTTGGCATTTCAAGGAATATGTGTGGGTTTTTCGTCATTTCTGCCACCTGCCACTTGCTAAAAGCAGACATAAGATATACTAAAAAAATGCATGGTGTTTTAAGCAAATTGTGTGTAGGTCAGCACTGATTTTGGGTGTGATTCCACTAAATGTATTCCATTCCTTTATTTCATTTCTAACTCAATTACATAAGATGCTAAGATGATTTACACTATTTTTTTTTTTTTTGGCTGCAAACTCTATCTCAAAGGTATTCTGACACATTCGGCAATTTGCCATCCCAGGGAAATTCAACACAGCAAATACAGGCAAGTCCATCTCAAATCTCAAAACTTCCTCGATCTATTTTAAATAACCATATTTTATTTACTCTGATTAGTTGGGGGAATATATAAAAACAGCATAAATAGGAACTGTTACCAAGGAGAATGGTTCATTCTATTTCATAAATGTGTATTTTATCCAACATATTTTCAGTAAATAGTTCTTACACTACAGAAAATATTACATACACTTGAATTAGCAAAGGATACTTCTTTGATCTGTCAAACTGAGGAGGAAAAATCATCTTGTACCATAAAGCTTTGAAAACAGAAAAAGGGAGAATAATTATTCCATCACATTTATTATCTTTAACAGTACACACCTTAAAAGAAACCCACAACCAGTAAATCATTAAGGAATAATTACATATTTTTCAATTGACTTTATTACATATTTCAGGTCTAATTTGGAAATGACTATAAATCTAAAAATACTTTTTTTGCTTTAGAAGCATATATTCTAAAATTAAAGTTAGATAATCTCTTTTTTAAAAATGTCAGTGTAGAGAGGGAGCTATGGGAAAGTAGATGATCAGCTGTATTTATAATCATTTAAAAATGCTTAACAAAACTAAAAGACGCTTATTTTAAATGAGAGCTTATCTCACATGGCTTGGACTATAACATTTACTCAGTAATTTTTTTAAAAGCAAGTTAAGTGTTCACCTTTACATTTATAAGTGAGAAGTGTTTAAAAGATCTTACGTATTTCACCAACTTCAAGCTTCTTAATTTCCTCTGTAGGCAGCTGGATATTTCTCAAAGCATTTTCTAATTCTTTGTTTTCTTCCAATATTTGTATTTCTTAAAAAAATATAATGTTCATCTTCAGTTAATATTATTTACATAAATAATTTCTTTCATAAAATTCCTTTGGCTTGTATGCATGACACTGAAGTGCCTGAGTACAGTTCCTTTAAGGTACCTCATACTGGCAGTCATGGTGCAGTTGCCAATGGAGATGTCAGTGTGTTGGGGCCTCACATTTCTATCAGGGTCCTTTAATGATTCTTATAGCCCCTAACATTTCCAGCATCTTGAGCAGAAACATACAAGCAACAATGCTAATTTGACCATATTTTCCCATATCCAACTGTGCTTTTTTTTTTTTCATTTTGAAGCCATGAGGCTGAATAGATGACGTTTCTTTAAAAGTTGACTAAAAGAAAGAAATATAATATCTAGATCATTGACCCATCTAAGTGAAATGGCGATGTAACCACAAACCTGATGTCTTCAGTCAGTGTGCAGGGTTAAATCTCATTTCTCAGATTTTTATATTTGTATCTTGACCTTTCCTGTTATGTTTGACTAATACTAAAATTCCCTTTTTTCGCAAACAAATTTCTGTGTACCTGATTATTTCAACATATTTCTCCCAGCATTGTCATATACCTTAGTAAAAGAATAGCACACAGCATTGCTGTGTCTTATGCCTGAAGAACAATTTGAAAGCTGCTGTTTACCGTAAGCCGTGTGGGCTCCCACCTAGAATTTCAGTGCTTGGAAGACTGAGAAGGAAAGTACTCCATGAGCTCAAGGCCAGCTCGGTCCACATAGTGAACTCAAGATTAGCCTGGTCAGAAGCCTATGGCCTTACCTCAGAGCAAAACAAAAGCTACTGTTCATACTTAAGCTCAGCTGTGGTTTACACATTAATGTTTCAAACTGAATAAATCAACTGAACCTCTGAATTTTATAGATTGATGATGCATGTAAATGGGTTTATATTAAGAAAGCTTTTTAAAATAAGTTTTAATTTGATACTAGCATCTTCATGAAAAAAATTAGTCTTTCATACAATATGTAGAGTTAGATTTTTCTTATGTGAAAGAGAGAAGTGGATGACTTGTGAGATATGGTAATTGCTAGAAAATAAATCTTGAAGAGTTTTGTTTATATTCATTTTTGAAAAGCGGTCACTTAAGACAGTGAACTGGAGACTTATAACTACTCTGTTTGCCAAACCACTTCCCATATAGCTTTCTGTTTTCATATGCTCATGGCATTTTGCTCCGAAATGTGTTATATTTAATCTTAGCACACGTAGAAATGCTTTGGGTATGATTTATATAAAAGACATAATACGTTCCACGTTAGCTTTGGGTAACTCATCAGAAAAGAAATACTTGTGATATACTGGAAGTTAAAACTTGCAAAAATTAATGCACAGCTTCAAGTGAATCCAAGCAGTCCCTCCCCTCATGTGGATGGAGTCTGTATGTGATCTCATCCTGTATGAGGCAAGAAGGAAGAGTGGGCAATGGACTCATCCGTTACTATTTTTGTTATCTGGCCACATACACTGGAAACAGAAGGTGTTATCACATTGTATGATTTTAACTTTATTGTCATTCTGTTGATAATTATTAAACCTTTAAATAGTATGGCTTAATGAGGAACCAGGTTTCGTTGAAAACCTAACCAGTGCCTCTGTACTTAGAGCTGTACTCTCATGAATAGTTGAGGAGGAAGTTGTCTTTCTTCCTAAAGCATACATAGAATTTCCTAGGGCTATGGTAAGGGAAGTGGCAACTGGACGCTTCTATGGGGCTGTGCATTATAAGCCATCAGTCTGTCAGGGGTGGTACAGTCCAGACCATACACTGCCCTTCACTTATCTCTGTATACTCACTACTCATTGACCTTACGGAGGGTCTAGTGTCGATATGGAGTCCACACTCCACATGTTTGTAGATACTTTATTATGTCAAAACTGAATTGAACCTTAAAAGTGATGGATCTTATATTTGGTTTTTATTTAAGTCATAGTAAAACGCTATATTTCATATTAATTAATTTTTGTGGAGAATCTGTGGGAAAGCTGATAAGTGAGGTCATTCAGTCACTTAATTTAATGAGAACCTGCAATGCCCAAAGCAACTAAGCTTCAATGGGCCCGCAATGTTTCCATAGTACCTTCTGGGTTTCCATAGTATCTGGTTCAAGTATAATATGCTGTTTTCAAATGGCATTCTTCTTTGAATGGAGATGATGCCCATTGCATTTTAAAGAGCTTTTTAAACTTTTATAAAACTACCACTTTCTCCTCATCCTGTCTCATCTCAAGAGATTAATCTCTTCATGTGTTTCTGAACCCTACCTCTTCCCAATTGTCGGGGACTTTTCTTATTCTATTTCTTAGGTCTTGTATGGAACAGGCTATGTGTAGAGCCAAGGCTAGTCTCAAACTTCTGATTCTCCTTTCTTTACCTCTCAAGTGCTGGGGTTACAGACATGTGCCACGTGCTGCCCCTGGCATTCTTCAACCTCTGTCAGCCTCATAATTTCTTCAATCAACATTCAACAAATATTTATCATCTCAGAAAACATCAACTGTTCCCAGCCTTTCTTCTCTTTTCATAGACATATACACTAGAAGCACTGGTGGCTTTGTCAAAACAAACAAACACCCACTAATTTCCTATGCAGGTCCTTCCTTGCTTTACTCTTGTCACCTCCTCCACTGTTCTCTAGAAACTGTTCTAAAAGGTAGTTGGCTCCCTTTTTTTACTAATTTACCATCTCATCCACTTCCAAGGCCATAGAAACCAAGCTGTTCATAAACACCTTCTTGGTGATCACCTTCAGTACAACTCCTACTCTGACATTCAGACGCCAAAATCAAGTCACTGTAGGTCAACGAGCTCCATTTGCATGTCCTATCAGTACCTTAAGCAGATTGCATCATCTCCTCAAACTCCTCTTCTCCACAGTGAGTGCTTTGGGAGGAGAAAGCACACATTTGAAACCACCCGCCAAGCCAGTCTTCCAAACAACATCAGTTTCTTTTGTATTCAAGAATTCTTAATGGTTTGATGAATACCATAGCAAACAGTCCCTCCCTGAACTAACCCAGAGGGGGGCTCCCCTTATGTGTGATTATGTTTCCTTTCTCTTAGCACTGCGTTTTTTGTTTTCTCACTTTTGCCTGCTCCCACATTTGCACTACCCACTAATCTCTAATCTCTTTGAGGGTAGGAATGATGTCCGATCTGGTCTCCACCATTTTAGAGAAACAGTACCACAATATGTGGCCCAATTTAGTAAGTGCTCAAAAACAGTTGCTGAATGAAGATTGATGGTACTGGATGAAAGGGATAGCGGGTTTTTGAGAAGTGTAAGGCACAAAATCTGCTATAAAATAGTAGCCAGATGTTTATCAAAAGTACAGATTCCAAAGCACAGTTCAAGCTCTACCTGACCAGACTCCCTGATTATATTTGTGATAAGCATATGATGTGGGTTGAATATGAGATGTTTCCCCGTAGGCTCATGTTTTAACACTTGTTTTCCAGTTAGTGGCTCTCTTTTGAAAGGTTGCTTAGGAGGCAGTTGGTCCAGCCCTGCCGCACTCCTGTCTTTTCCCTGCTCCCTGACTGCAGGTATAATGTGACCACCTGCCTCAGGGTCCTGCCACCATGCCTTCCAGCCACAGCTACCTGTGTACTCTCAAACTACTTCTTATCAGGGATTTGGCTAGAACAGCAAGAAAAATAACAAATACAGTGTAAGAGAACGCTGTTTCATTAGACAAGTTGGGGGATCTGTTCTTTAAAGGAATTTGAGTCATTTCTTGAATTAGAAAATATAAAAATACATATGATATATATGGAGAGTGGTGTAATAAAACTTGAAGAACATTAAAAAGATTAGTATCTGCCTGGGATATAACAAGTACATCAAGAAAAATTGCTAGCATATAGAAATTCATGTTATAGAGGAAAGGAAGTTGAGTTATATTTTACAGTGATGATAAAATGAACTTTAAATACCTATACAGATTTCCATTAAAACAAAACCTTCAGGACTTGAAAATAATATCGGTTTAAAATGTTGTTCTCTGAATACTGAACGTGCCTTGTTAAAAAAATTTCACCTATTTTACATCAAAGCATTTCATTACTAGATACAAGGTGAAAGTAACTTTAAAATGAAACTAAATGTACTGTCCTACCTTTTAATCCCTGCCCTGCTCAGAGCTCCTGGCCTTTTCCTCATGACTTCATTTTCACCTATTCTTGAGCCATTAAACTGACACACAACTATTCCCCAAGTAGTGTCCTGAGTGTCAGCAAGACTGTCCAGGGACAGCTGCAGGCAGGAGTGCTGAAGGAAGAACCATCCCCTTGTCCCACACCGCCCTGCTCTCCAGGAACTCCAGTCCTTTCCTGGTGTCTAATAGCCAATCAGAGAACAGCGTAGAACCGGCAGGAAGAATACCAGACAATTACATAGGACGATAACTCAGTTGAGAGCAAAAATGGACGTCTTTGAGCTGTGAACCGTTTTTAATCACTATCACAAATTCAAGGTAGAGGAGAGTTATGATGACAGCAGTCAAAAAATGGAAAGTGTCCCCAAATTCCAGGGCTTTCACACATGGCAACAATGTGATAGAGCTGTTAACGCAGAGCAAAACAAACAACAGTCCTGGCGCGATAACATTCACCCTGTGCTCTGAGCTGAATTGGAGCAGTGGTGTCTAGAATTTTTTTTTTTGGCTAGTATACGGTGATAAAAAAAAAAAAGCCAGCTATCCAACTAGAAGGAAAAACAATTCTCCTTGAAAAGCAGATTTTTTTTTAAAGGAGAAAGAAGATATAAGAATCTACTTTCTTTCTCATTCTAACCTCCTATGGTTTTAGAAGGCCAGGGAGAATTAATCTCTATGGTGTCATTTCTATTATGTCACATCCCCACGGCCAAAAAGCACTCAGCTTCATGTGATCAGATTTAAGTGAAGCAAGATCTGACTCTACGGAATCCTAAGCTTTATGATAATGGCACGCCATTACAGTTTGTCTTGTCAGAGTGGGCCAACTATCCTAGCTTATGAAGGGGCTCATGATAGAGAAGTCAGGATGTCTTTAGATGCAAAATCATACCTTGGTCTGTGCTGCCATCATGGAGGGTGGAGATGGGGAAGCCAGGGCCTGTGTACAGAATGGAAACAAAAGTGTGACTGTTGTCAAAATAACATTCCACTTCCAGCCAGGACTGCTCGTAGATTAAAGACTAGTGTCAAGCACAAGTATACCTTTGACCCCTTCAGTGACTTCTGTATTTTTACCATAAAGAAGCAAGCATCTTAAGTAACATTCAAACCACACACATCAGATCAATGCCCAATGAGAGAAGCCTTACCTATGCTGTGGCTCTTGCTGGAGCGAGCCTCAGTAGTTAAAAACCTGATTAATTACACAGAGAGACCTTAGAAGCTGCAATTGGCCTTCTGGGAAGCTGTTACACTGCACTGGGCAAGTTTTAGCTATGTATTTATTGTTATGTAACCTTAGTCAGTACCTAGATTGCATCGCATTTGTTGAATGTTCAGTTTGTTTTGGTGGGTAAAAGCTAACATCTTTTATTCTTGTGATAATGACATGCACAAATACATTTTTATACAATGATTCTTTTTCTAATATGCTATTTTAGGTCACGGTTTGGAGGGTAGTTATTTATGGCAGGAGGAAGGGTGGTATTGAGATATTACTTGAGGGGTTAAAAAAGGAAGGATGGAATCATGAGGAAGTGTAGGCTTCAGGTAGCCCCTCGAGGCAGAAAATGTCTTTGGCTCAAAAAAGCAAAAGAGGACCCTCTCTGGCTTCCAAAGAGAACTGTTTATGAATGGGGCCCCTTGGCCTGCCCCTGGCATCCTTCTCCCTATGGAAAACACCTTTCTGTTTGTTCCTTAAAGCCTTAAGTGCCAAGGCCCATGGGCGAATCTTGTCACTGCCCAAGGGTATGCATGTTTGTAAAACTGTGATTGTGGGGTACAACGTTGGAGGGCACATACTTTCCCTCCATCACATTTCCCAACTAGTCTTTACAAATAATAAAGCTAATAATTTTATTTCCTGCCTTACTAAATTAGTATGACTTGAGAATAGAAAAAAAAGAGAGATTTTTATTTGGCTTTCTCAAAACCCAGCAGCCTGTCTGTGACACTCGAAGGGGGGGTTAGGGTGTTAGGAAAAGCTTGTCCTGAGACTCAGTGATTCTTCAAAGTTTTCAAAAGTGACAGGCACGTATATTACATCTTGGGCCAGGATCTAAGGAAACAAGGCAAGTTAAATCTCTAAGCTTTAATCTATTAGCAGCCATCATATGGAATTTTCATGGGCATCTGTTTCTAGTAGTGCAAACCTGCATTTCTTTTTTATCTCAAACTAAGACACGAACCAATGACAGACTGCTCATGACACAGCAGGATGAGGACATGGCCCCAGAGACACGGCATCAATACCTGAAATTCCTATTTTGCCCTGTCCTGTTCTGTCCACATTACTGATATGACTTCACCTGCATTAATCTTGTCTTCCAGGGCTCAGCAGCCCTTTTGGAGAGTTTGAAAGTTACATAATGAAGCGTTACTCTTAGCCCTAAAGAGAAAGATTTCAAGGTTTTTCCTATGATGGCGCAGTGACTCATTTTACTGGAGCTTCAAAAACACCAGACGATGTGATGCTTCCCACACAGTATATTTTTTGCTAAATGGGAAATTACCATACTGCCGAGGAAGAGTGAGTGGTAGAAAAGTCAGGCGACTCAAGTTCTAGAAAGGACTCTTCCACCAACTTTTGACAAGGGCTTAGTCTTTGGTTCCTCATCTATCCTGCAGTGAACATTTAGGCACAAGGAGGCATGGTCTCCAGTGAGCTGAGATGTTACTCAAAGATAGAGTGTATAGCAGTACAGTACATACATGTGACACTGGTGTCTTTATCAACAGCAAAGGAAACAGCAAGAAGCAACTATGTTAATCGAGGTTTCAGAAGTCAGTAATTCTTTTGATGCTCCACTATGCCTGTGTGTATTTTATCACACACCCCTCTTACTGTTAAATAGATTGAATAAAGAGATCAGCCCTACCCAGCCTTCCAGGAGAGAGAGAGAGAGAGAGAGAGAGAGAGAGAGAGAGAGAGAGAGAGAGAGAGAGAGAAACAGATGTCCCAGCATCCTTAGATCAAGGATGCTGTGTGCTTGACATGTAAGCTTTGATACATGTTACATAAATATAGAGTTTGGGATAGAAAATGTTGCATATAACTTGAGAGGGACATTTACTGTTTACCTTTAAATGCCATAGTCACAATCAGCACATATGGCCATGAACAACAATCTCTCGACATTTCAAAGATGCCACTGACCAAACATTTTGTAGAAGTGTTATTTCAAACTGACATCTTATGCCATCTTGAAGGGTGCATTCAGGTTAAAATGCTTATTTGTCTACATAGTTAAATGAGCCAGGGGCCCGGGTTCTAAAGCCAGGTAATTGGGTTAAGGGAAATGGCATGTGATGGCCTTAGTTAGCCAGGTAATTGGGTTAAGGGAAATGGCAGGTGATGGCCTTAGTTCTTGTTCATTTTACAGGAAACCCACAGGAGGACTCTCCACCTGAGTAGAGATATCAGGTGACAAAAGGTCCCACTGTTCCCTGTCACCTACTTGCACAGGAGTCATTGATATCACGAACAGGAGTGTGGTGCGGCCTTTGTTAAATTTCCTGTCTAATGTCCTATCTATACCCTTAAACTGGGCTTAGTTAAGGTGAGAAGGCAGCAATGATAGAAGTAATGATTCTATTAAGCCCCCAGTAGTCACTTACTTCATTGGTTTGTAATATTCCTTAGCCCATGTTTCTTGCTGCTTATTCACGATAGCATGCTGTGCATGCAGTCAGCTTATCTAGACAGCCAATTACTTGTGAAGGGTAACCATGGTCCAAGCAACCAGAAAATGTCTTTGTGTTGTGCTACAAATGGCTCGTTTGCTAATGTTTGAATGAATTACTCAGAATGCCTTCCAATTTTTTAAGAAAGATCGGGTGACAAAGATTTATTTTCTGCCTTCATTGGAATGGCAACTGGAAGAATAATTTGGCTTCATTGCACGGACCTCAGGTTTCTGGGCCATTGCTCTTTGATACTTTTCCCACGAATGAGGCCAGAAGAGAACACCTGGTTTATCAGAGAGAACACTTCTGTTTTGACATTTCTCCTTCTGGGCCTATCTGGTAGATGGTGTCTGCATGCAACATCGTAGTGATGGGGATTAGAGGCCGCCCACTCTTGCTTTAGTCCTGACTATTGCTATTGCCTAACAGAGGTACACACCTTAGCTGGTTACTCAGTTTCCTCAAATGCAAAAGAAAACAAAGAATGATAACTCCTTCCTATTATTTTTCATTCCACAAACCTTGGGCACTCGGTAAGATTCTTATATATAACAGGTTCGCAAAAAGGAAGTCATCAGAAGGAGTGACAAGGATGATAACAGCAACGGGGATGGCGATGCTTCTGTTAGGTCCGTCACCTACCATAGCAGATGAGTGCATAGTACTTGGCATTGTAGCTGAAACTTGCTGTGTAATATTGGCACCTTTCTCTCCTTAGATGGCAAGTAACACACTTCTTGCTCGGAGGAGAGTTTCCAATGCTAATTCTAGAGGGAAATGAAAATAAAGCTAAGCTGAAATTTTGAGATTGTATTTATCAAAATGTACTACTCCATGTAAAGTGACTAATTTACATATTGACATCAAACCCACTCTATTTTTCTGTTGCCAATATCATTTAAAGTAGAGGGGAATCACAGTGTTTTGATGTAGCTTGGGTTTTGATCCATTTTTGCCTGAATAGGCACAAGCTTTGAGGGAGAAGCCCTCTGTGGTTTTCCTAAAATGGAAGAGCTATAGAGCATTCACTATGGGAGTGAGGTACTCACTTTTCATAGCCATTAAATGCTTCTGAAGTAGTTGGAAATGTGTGAGTCTGTGTCTTTGTATCTGTGTCTCTACTCTGTCTCTGTCTCTCTCTGTCTCCCTCTCTGTCTCTCTCTCTCTTCTACTGTACATCAAAACATACAAGGAAACCTGGCAGCATTACCAAGAAAGGGCCCCTCTTCTTTTCTATATCAGGAAGAGGACTTTAGTAATGAGCAACCTAGAAATAAGAAGCTACATGCTGTTTGTCTCTTGTACCTTTTATCTTCCCTACAGGACATGTGGGCTTTTAGGAGCTCCATGTGGGCACTTTGCCTTCTCCATCCCACATAGACCAAGCTGCACTTTTCCTTCCTCCATGCCCCCACACTCACATGAGCACAGCCCTTGTGTGGTCCTGGAATGGAGTAAATAGTTTTAATAAACCACAGGCTTCTGGGCCTCTCGCCAAACACTGCATCTGATTCCCCTTTGGGGAATACTGGGTGGTGTGTTGCCAAGGGTCAGGCAGTGTCCGAGTCTATTCTGGCTACCAGGGTGAGCTTTGCCACCTCCCAAGTCGTTCTCTTCCTGCTCCCTGAGATAGCCTTGAAAATTAACAGGGGGTCTAGAGACATGGTTGTCTCCAGAGAAGGAGGATCCCCAACTGAAAGTAAGTGTGCATCCAGGTGTGAACAGAGGAGTGTGAATAAGAGGGTGTGCTATTGTTCCCTGTTATTCCCTCTTACAGGTTTCATGCTTTAATTTTTGTGTGAGCTTGGAAATGTACAGAAGAGAATTAACAGTGAGGGCCTAGAGGACATCATACCCATGTTCAAAATTCAATCCCAATAATATTATATACCGCATAGGATTATTAAAATTAAATTAAATTACTGGTACAAATCGGTTAAGTTATTTGATTTATAGCAGAGCAGCAGCAATGTTAGCAGCTATTTCTATTTCTATATACAGAAAGGAGTCTTTTGGTTATTACTCCAACCATCAACAGGACAACTGGATTGAACTTTAATAACCAATGGAGGGATGGAAATGGCTATAGCGAAGTGATCCATAGTGAAGATCACACTGCAAGAGCCAAACAGTATGACACATAGCCAGTGCTCAATAAATAAAATGTGCATTAATAAATAAAAGTCCTGAATTAATTCCAAACTTTTGAAGTATCTATAATTAATGTAAAAATGTTATATTATCATTAGAATTTTCTACTTTATTCTTTTCAAAAGAAAATATTTTAACTTGGCTCATATTTTGGGAGCATATGATTTTATACTTATGTTGTGTATGTCATTTTCTGAATTATTTATCCCAACTTACAGGTGGATTTTTATTACATTCCACACTGAGAAAAAGAATTCTACATATAGCCAGGGCTATGATTCAATTTTACTCGAGCATCTCTATCAGTCAACACTATGTTGAATTGGTTGGTCTAAGTTACCTGTAGATGTTTCTTCTTCCAGGGTAACCTTCAAATTCATTGCTAGAGTAAAACCTAAAATGAATTTACAAAGGATTAAGTATTAATGATTAAATTGCAAAAGCACTACTATTACAGATATTAGTAAGTAACATGAGCAAAACCACATTCATTCAATGAAACAATTGATACTTGGGTATAGGAATCAGTGCTATGCGTAATTGTATTGGGACATTTACTGTAACGTACCGATCATCAGAGAAAGGTAAAACTGAAGCGAATCCCATTGCTATGATCAACATATCCTATTCTGACTCATTAAATAATAAGCCATGAAAAATGACCTATTTAAACTAATATTATACCTTTCATTTTCCATTTTGTTTACTGGTTTCTCAGAACTACATTATTTACTTTGTCTGTGACTGTGAACACATTTTGATTTTATTCTAAACTCCCAGTAGTAGATAAACTTGGCATGCCAGGAAACTCATCTGAACTGGCTGATCTGAACATACCATGGGCCATGTTACTTCACCAAGCTGTAAAACAAACCACAGGGGAGCAAACCTGCTCCCTAACTGCCCAGGTGCAGGCTCCTTTCTGCCTTAATATACTATAAAGTGGAAAATCCAGTTTGGTGACATAGCTTCCATTCCTCTGTGAATTTATCTGAATATCTCAAAGCAGCTGTCTTTTTTTTTCCCCCTCTCTCAAGAAGAGCATAATAGAGTGTGAAAAATTCAGAGTAAACAAGGTTTGTTTTAATTCTCAGGAGAGCCTAGTGGTCCAGGAATCCTCAGTCACATAAACAACTTCCTTAAAGAAGGAGACAGCACAAGGCGTTTCCAGTATGAAACTCACATCCCCAACCTGCGTGTGTCTGCTTTATTTATATCTGTACTAATGTCATAGGACTCCGGTCATCGCTTTTGCTTGCCTTCTCCACATCCTTTCAAACGGTGTGTGAATTAACTGCTCAGTCTCTTCCCAATGGCCCCTTGCAGCTTGCCCGGGCTGTCAGTTTCCAGCGCTGCCTTCTCCTCTACTGTTGCAGCCTGGTCCACTTTCCCATTTGCCTCTCTCCTCTCCCTCACAGATAATAATAATTATCCCCCCCCCCATCTTTCCCAAACATCTAACTTTTCCTTTCTTTCACTTAAGAAATAGGAACGGGACCCCTCCCATGTCGGGCTTTGTGCCGAGGACACACAGGTCCACACCTCGCCTCGCCCTTATCCTTCCACCCTGGCCGTCATTACAACCACAGCAGGATGTACAAGCCTTCAGTTTTTCCCCTCTCCTAAGCCTATTATGACTGAAATTTATCTCCTGTTCATTTTAATCTCATCACTTCCCCGACTCAAGTCAGTTCTATGGCTGCTCCGTGTAAGGACCAAACTCCTTTGGCTCCCATTCAAATAATTTTATAGGCAATATGTTTCTTAGACTTTCTATATGGTAACATTAGACTAATGATTCTGCTCCTTTGCTCCCCAAAATGGCACTCAGATTATGAGTATTGAGGGAATATCCCTAATTTACACAGCAGTAGAAGTGACAGACAACAAACAAACAGACAAAAAACTAAAAAAACAGGGGCCTCTAATTAGTTAAATACATCATGAATGACTATTCCAAGACAGCTTTATGAGACACTGTGTAGGATGGACCAAAAGGAAGGAACTTTAAGAATTCATGGGGAGGGGGGGAGTAAAGGGAAAATGGGAGGGAGGGAAGAATGAGAGAATACAAGGGATGGAATAACAATTGAGGTGTAATATGAATAAATTAATAAAATATATTAAAAATAAAAAAAGAATTCCTTATTGGGGTTAACAGCAGTAGTCTTGGATTCATAAACTTTAGTTCTGAAGTCTCATCTTCCACTAATTAAACGGCCTTTAGCCACATCAATTACATGCAACAGAGCATCTGTCTTCTCATCTACAGACTCAGAACCATAATTCCTACCTTACGGTATCTGGTAGGCAGTAGATCCTCAATAACTGATGGCTTGTACAAATACCATGAAACCCAGATAGCACTGTACCACTACGGAAGAGTCTCTATATGTGTGGGCTACCTTCTATGTCTCTTTGAAGCACGTTCATTGCTTTAAGTATTGGAGAATAAAATCAACCTTTAGAACCAATTGTTATCTGAGAATTTTGTATCTTTTTATAAAAGTATCTAATAGAGATTCTTTCCAAAGGGAAATCTTGTGGGCTAGCTATTAAAGAATGGGCACTCCTAATGAAATCATAGCTGTTTGAAGGTAACTGAAGAGAGCAACAGAATGCTCCTTCGGTTATCTGAGTAGACAGTGCAGTCCATCATTTGTACATCCTTTGGTTGGTGCCAATTAAAACCTGAATGGTGCATCATGTTGCATGCGATACTTACAGTGAATCCTGTGTTACTCTGAATATATATATGGCCTCCCACTTGCCACTTGTAATTTGAATAGCATTTTCCTATAAAAAGACAAACATTATGTTGTGTGAAGCTGAGCGTTACTTGAGCAACCTCAAGTGAGTGATCTCTGAGGAGATAAATCTTGGAAGGAACGTACCACAGTGTCTTTGATATAGTGAATATGTTTGTAACCATCCTTGTCGCTAAATATTTTGTAGTATGAAATGGCATCCTGGCTGAAAGCTGGTGTCGAAATAAAGAACTGAAAGAAATGAGGAGAGGTTATATTCAAAAGACAAACTGAACTAAAGACTTAGACTGTTTTTTTTTTAAGCCACGCATGGCTCAGAATCCTGGTGCCTCACCCTCCCCTGTCACCGGCCACTCACATCTGAAATCCCAGGTTTTCAAATGGCAGCTTTTCAGTGACTCTAGTGGGATCTGTGTGTGCCAACTGGTGCTTGTTTGTTACTGTACACATCACCCTCTCCCGCAATCCCCAAGCTGAGCATCCTACTTTAACAAATCCCTGTTCTGAGATGATGTGGTTTGGAATTAAGTGGAACGAATAACAAGCAGCTGTTGATATTTAATCAAGCCAGGCTTCAAAATGAGGCATTTAATCAAAGCATAAATATTTTAATTTTTAAATTTTATTACTTACTTATTGGATTTTTTCTAGACAGGGTATCTCTGGGTATCTTTGGCTGCCCTAGACAGGCTTTGTAGACCAGGCTGGCCTGGAACTCACAGAAATATGCTTGCTTCTGCCTACCAGAATCCTGGGATCACAGGGGCAGCACCTGGCAATTTTTTAACAGTTTATTTATTACTTTATTTTTTATGTGCATTGGTGGGGTTTTTTTTTTGCATGTATATATGTGTGAGGGTGTCAGGGTCACTGAAACTGGAGTTCCAGTCAATACTGAGCCACCATAGGTGTGTTGGGAATTGAACCCAGGTCCCCTGGAAGAGCAATCAGTGCTCTTAACCGTTGAGCCATCTGTCCAGCCCCAAGAGTATGATTCTCACTAAAGTTTACAGTACTTTTAATTTTTTTATTTTTCTAACGCTAAGTTCCTAATATCAATAATTTAGCAAAGACATTTGAAAGATTCAAATATTCTGGTCTAGAAGCCATAGATTTTGGTAATGGGACAGGCCTATTGTACTTGAGAGGAACCATGAAGCCTGCCTAAGAAGTAGGGTGATCTTAGCTCCGAGCTCAGAAAACAGAATGGCTTTGTACACTGCTTGGAGCTACCTAATTGCACTGGAGCTATCAATGGCAACTCAATACCATGAATAGTGCAGACAACTGAAATTCTGAAAATGCCTCATACCAACTTTTCACTAATAGTGTCATGTGTCTTCCTATTGTACACATTTGACTTGCTCTATTGATAGTGTCATGTGTCTCCCACTGTTTAAACAATTGATTTGCTATACCATTTTCTTTTGTTTGTTTTTTGAGACAGGGTTTCTCTGTGCAGCCTTGGCTGTCCTGGACTTGCTGTGTAGACCAGGCTGGCTTCAAACTCACAGCGATCTGCCTGCCTCTGCCTCCCGAGTGCTGGGATTAAAGGAGTACCCCACCACGCCCGGCTTGTTCTACCTTTATGCCTATTTTTACAGGTTGTCCTCTAGTGAAATGATGATACCTTCTTGAAAAAAATCTCATGAAAGCAGAGATGTAGGAATAACTTAAAACCTGGCCTCTCTATCTGGTTTAAGTCCATGGAACAGTAGGCCAAGGTGTTCAATAAACATCAACTCATGTACCAGTATCTTCTAAATACAAACATTTGTCCTTTCTCAGTATTTTTTAAAAATCAATTTCTGAGGAAAGAGGTAGTAGGGAGAATTGCTATCGACTTAATTAATGATCAGATTTGTGTGTGATCTGATGCTGGATTATTTTTTGGTAAAGCTATATCTCTTATATTGTGATGTTGTGTTGTTAAAATACAATGTATTTCTTATATCTTTACTGGGTAACTAATATTTCTCAACATTCATTTCTGTCTGAATGTAAGCTTTACAGATGTAACTATGATAAAAAAAAATTAAAGATGTGCTCCTATTAGAGCAGTGTTAGCTCTAGATCTAAGGACCAGAGTCCCAATAAGAAAGAAGACACAAAGAAACATGGAGAGACACAGGAAAGGATCCTATGTCCTGGATACTGCCTCATCCACAAATAAATCCCTGCTCAAGTAAGTTCTGCTAAATGTCATGTCTGGCTTGTCTTTTGATACATTTGTAACAGAACGGAAAATTGGGCATTCTGAGACTGCTTTCTGCTTATATATTCATAAGCATCATTCATCAAAAGATCCACTTTGTAGGATTTTGCATCTCGAGACCAATTACTTTAAAGTGAATCAAGGGCTTAGGAAACAGAAAATTAATTTGCATTGCACTAATATAGGCCTTTGACAGAGTTTTTTTTTTCATTTCAGAAAGTTGTGCTCTCAATCAAGTCATGGCAGAATTACTTACAAGTACCTTCTTTGCTCCCTCAAACTTTGTAATGTGAGAGGCGATTGGTTCTGCTTTGTCTTAGTTACTAAAATGGAACCCAAGTCACAGAATATTTTTATGTAACTTAGTAAAAAAGTTATTCCGCACATACCTAGTGAGTTACTCAAGTGACTTTTCAAAAGATTGTATTACTGAGTAAAGCTTACAATTTCATTTGGACTGAAAGCAAAAAAAAAAAAAAAAAAAATTAACAGGGCAGACTGTTCTGTTTTAAGATATTAGGACCAGGCAACCAGGAAGACTCTTTCTGCTGGGCAAAGGCTATTATCTCCTCCCTTCCTCTGCGCACATGGAAGACAGTTGCTTCCGATGAGCAGGTAACTTAGGTCAGGTAAAGAGGGTGTGAAATATTTCCGCTTTCATGCTGTCAGAGCTAGGGTCATAACGCATTCTGAGTTCAGTGCTTCTTGCAGCAAAGTCACACCTGGACACGAGATAAGACACTCAGCTGCAGTGACCTCTGTTTTAACATGGCCCTGCGCTGGCTTCTTTATCATGCTTAGAGCTTTCTGATAAATTGCTTATCTCTGTGTGAAGTGCAAAGCCATTAAAAAAAAATCTTACGTAGAAAGTAAGGTTACTTATCACAGTGTTGTAGTTTGCTATCCTCACTAAAGGGGAAAGACGGTGAATAAATTGAGCTAACAATTAGACAAAAGTACAGGCTTTCAGGTTCCAAAGACAAAATTTATGCTCTCTTTTTACTCAAGAGTTTTTAGCAACAGGCCAAAGAGATGTAGAGCATTGCTTAATTAGCTGGTCACAGCTTTCTTGTAATTGTAGTCTAAGCATTATGATGTCAGAGCTTATTTCTAAATGTAAAGGACTAAAATGTATGTTCTTTTATTTTCTATATTCTCACAGGACAAATATTTCTAGTTAACTTCTTGTGTCTTTTACAGTTTAAGTCTCTTGGATAAATTCTAAAGAAAACACTTTTTAAAATTACCATTTAATATTTACTAGTATGAGTAGCCTTTTAATTTTTCTAAAGACCCAATAAATATTCACTGAACAAAGACTGGGGATATAGTTATGGTAGGGCACTTGCCTAACATATGTGACCCTTGTTGATCCCAAGAACTACACACACACACACACACACACACACACACACACACACACACACTCACTCACACTCACACACACTCACACACACACTCACTCACACACACACATACTCACAAACATACTCACTTTCACACACACACTCACACTCACTCACCCTCACACACTCACACACACACACTCACACACACACACACACACACTCTCACACACACACACACTCACACACACGTTGCCTGAATGAATGTAAGAATCATGCACACATATCTAGGATTTTCCAGGTTAGTTTAATTTCTACTAGCTAGGAAAGCTAGCCCACAAAGCAGGTACCTTCAGAAGATGAGAACTTATCAGCAAAAGTTTTCACTATGAAGAGTTGTTGATAGTTCCTCTTCCGGAATTTAGAAGTTTCACTACTAAATACATTTCCAAAGATTAAACCTAAGACCCATGCTTCCCTTTTCATGTCCTTGTCTAAGTCTCGGCACAGTAGCCACCCTGATGCATTGCTTGCTGGATGTGATCGCTGTGACATGGGACAGCGTCCACATACCATTCACTTAGTCTCCATCTTGTTTTGCATTAGTTAATATAGAATAAAATATATAATTGATTTCCTTTAAAGATGATTGTGTTTTTTACACTAAACAAGCCTTGTACATCATTAAATAACTCTGTCAGAAGCCTCCAGACACAGAGTCAGAAATCATAATGAAACACATTACCCGGTTTGATGCTTAGACATAACCTACAAGGTGGAATGCATACACGGTGTAAAATTCAGTTCACTGAACATATTGGGTGCTATTAAGATAAAGGAAAAGATAGGAAAATCATACTCCACCAGCCCATCCTGTTGTGCTTTCTTCTATATGCTCCTGGGTCTAAAAGACAAAGAAAGGACATATTAAAGCATAAAATGAGCAGCTTTTCAGAAGTATCGATTGGACATTTTGAGCGGTTAATCTGCCTGGTCAGGGTGTCCGGTAGCTTAGCCTCCATTTCAGGAGAGAGAGAGTTATTAAAGTTATTTCAGAGCAGCGCCAATGAGTCTATATGGACAAATCAGAGCTGAACCTAATTTCATAATTTTTTTCTTAACTCTTCCATGTAGCAGGTCTTGGAATTGTCACACATCTGGGGAAGTATGACACAAACTAAGCACATGATGTGTGATGCAGAGGTTGTGTCATTTTTTTTTTCCTTAGGGAGTAGTTCAAAACCTAATCATTTATATTTGAAAGTTCTCAGCAAGATGTGAAGACATCACATCTTAAATAAATATTTAGAAATCATAAAATGTAAATAGTCCCTTTTTTTTCCTTGACTACATCTTGTGTTGAATTAATAGGTGGACTATTGTAATATCCAGAGTAGATGGGTAGGAAAGTGGCCATGGTGAATTTGGAAGAGCAGAAGGCATAGATATTAGCAAGAGCTTGGAGAAACATCTAGGCCATCCAGGAATTTGGCACATCTGTGGGCAAATTTGTTGAAGAACTTCACTTTCCAAATACGAAAAACAATAATTATAAACGTGAGAGACAACGTGAATTCGGTAGTGGGTGAGATGGAATGAGATGACAGTGCAGCCTCAAATGCTAATGTTTAGGAAACACTGATAATGACTCAGAGCAAGGCTACAGTAGTGGAGATAGAATAAAGGATATATTAGAAGTTCAGATAATCAGAAATAATTTTTAAGAATTATTGACAAATAGTTCTGGAAACCTCTGCTATGAGTAAAGAATGCCTGGGGGATAGGGGTGGAGTTACGTGGAGAGTTGTAAAAGAACCAGAAGCTACACTTGGTGCGGGGGCTGTCTTTCTGTACCTGAACTACATTTCCCAGCTTCCCTTGCAGTGGGATGTAGTCATGTGATAAGGTTTAGAAGCTGTGTGAGGAGAAAGAAACAAGCTGTTTGTAGCCCTTCCCATAAAAACACCTCACACAGACACACACCCCCCAATCCTTTTCTTCTTGCTCCAGTTGAATGTTAGTGACTTAGAACCACACATTAAGACAACAGAAATACCATCAGCTGGGTTTCTCAACTACATTATGGAGCAGAGGGCTCACTCCACACATTGCCTCATTTTTCTCGGGCTTGTTATGAACCATAAATTCTTAGTATAGTAAGCCACCTGAACATTGGAATTTCCTCCTACAAAAGTGTTGTTGACTTACCTTGGAGATGTACCAACTAGAGCATAAGGTTTCTATGGGGGTGGTCAACATGACTGCACAAACAAGCTCAACAAAGACAACACCACTGAACATGCCAAGGTGGATGGGGAAAAGCCCATGAGGCCTCACCCCTACACAAAGGACTATAGGCAACTCAGGAAAGCTGAGAGCTGGAAAGGTAGTCTTTTCCAGAAAAAAAGCATACTGGTTGTCCAGTGATAGATACCCTTGAAAACATACAGACAAGTAATATATATGAGTTGATCGGAATTATAATATAGAATATATATGTATATGCATATGTGTATACAATAACAATTAAGAAAGGAAGAGGTCATGAATTTGAGGAAAGTGGGGGGGAGTATTTGGAAGTGTTTGCAAGGAAGAAATGCAATACAAAAAATGTGACCTATAAGTCAGAAGCTCCTGCTGTATTTTCATTTTCGCAAATCCTTCCAGTGGTTTTAATACACTTTACCTTTGGACAATTCCATGCATACCAGTCTTCCCTGAAATCACATATAGATAGGACTGAGACATTCTGCACTCTTTTTAGCCACTGCAAGCATATCCGTTCACTGGTCACCCATGTGAGCCAGCTGAAATAATAGTCACTGCAAACAAACCAAAACAGACAACAGTCTCAACCATTATCGCATTTAATAATATCTTCATTTATATTTTCTAAAAGGCAGTTGTTAGTATAGGATATATATTCAGTAGATAAGAAAAACAAACTTTCTCTGAGGAGAGTACTTAAATAGACCTGCTGGCTAAAATAAATAAGGGTTTACTCATCCAAGGAAATTATTTTGTACATGAGTTTTCTACCTATTTTGTAAAAAAAAAAAATAATATGTAAGGGCAAAACGATTTATCTATTTAAGAGGGTTAAAAGTGTTAAAATTTTTATGATGGGCCCATAATCTCATTTTTTCCATTTTTCCTTGGTGCAGAGGAAGCCAAGTATGAGGAAAAGATCATTTTTGTCTCCAGATGGGTTCATGGTGGAAGCTAAGCTTTAGCTGTCATTTTGGTTAAGGGTTAAAATTATATTAATAATAATCAGATGACGTAAATAGCTTCAATGTTGTTTATAACCTACTTAAGTGTCTGTTAATGGCTGTGATCATTATACATGTCTGTGAATGAAAATTTATAGCCAAAACTGTAGAACTTTAAAATTTTCCATAGAGCTAGAAGGAACTTAGGGCTCAAATTCTGACCTCACAATATCCAACCTCAGTGAAATTATTTAGACATGTAGTTCCTTGTTTCTGTATAAATTTGAAATACTAATGTACTGATTTGAATATGTAAAGATGAGCTGAGAGTGATAAAAATCAATCTTGACTCATGCGCTGTTCCCACCATTACTTTTGACACATAAGAAAATTTCTATTGGGACTTTAGGTGAGAGAGGTAAGGCAGAATGGGGAAATAGAAGGATCAAGAGGGTCCTAGAAACCTACAAGAAGCCCATTAAAGCTGGTGGATCTGGACCCAGGCGAGTCAGTTCAAACTATTGTACCAACCAAGGACAAGGCATGCAGTAAACCTAGAAACTCTATCCAGATCTAGCCAATGGATAGCTCATTCTCCATGATTATGTGGAGAGTGGGGACTGTCTCTGACATGAACTCGAGTCTCCCCTATTTGACCACTTCCCCTTGGTGGGGAGAGCTGGTGACACTCAGAGGTAGAGTAAGCAGGCTCCCAGGAAGAGACTTGATAGGCTATGATCTTATAGTGGGGGATGAGGTCCCCTTCTGTCACAGATCTAGGGGAGGGGAATATCATGAAAGAGGGAGGGAGGGAGAATGGGAAGACACAAGTGAGGGGATAACAACTGAGATGTAATCTGAATAAATTACTTAAATAAAAACTAAAGAAGAAGAAGAAGAAGAAGAAGAGGAGGAGGAGGAGGAGAAGGAGGAGGAGGGGAGGAGGAGGTAGAGCAGGAGGGGGAGGGAGAAACAGCTGCAAAGTACATACAATGAAACAGGAAACAAATTAAACAATCATAGATTCTTTTCCCAAGGAAGCCAAACTATCAAAGAAATGAGACAGGAAAGGAGCAGTTATGTCACCTGATTCATTGTCTATTTGTGTGAAAAAATTTCCCCCATTACGTGTCTGTTCAAACTGCAAGTGGATCAGAACATGGTGCTCTGAAAAGGTTCGGACCAAGGTGCTCTCCTCTCCCTCCATCCCCCTCCCTCCACTGCCATTTCAGGTTAGCCCCAGTGCTTCCTCTAGATTACAAAAGACGACCACTTCTTCAAACAAAAGCTGGTGCAGTCTTTCTCGTCCCATTCATCAGGACCAAGTCACATGCTCACCACTTTCCTCGTCACTTGTTTGCTCCACTAGATTCTGCATGACACCCCAAAACATTCAGAAATGTGACCCAAAAGATTAACAGAGATATGTTCAGAGAGAAGCCTGCTTTCTCCTTGGGCGTCATGCCTAGATTATCTTTACACCTTAATCCAGAGGTAGATGAAGGCTGATGGTGTCATAATAAGGACAAAACACTGAATCAATCAGCCATGCATTCAAGAAATAGACACATTGCCGTGTACATAAAGTTCATTAAAGAAATCGGCTTGACAAACGAAGCTTTAAGGGAAAGCCCGAAGGAGAAATTCGGTCTATTGGTGACAAATGTTAGCGGCCTCACTGTGTGAGAACGCCATCGCCACTGCACAGACTACTAAAAACAGTTAAGACAATATAAACAAAAGTGAGGTGAACAAAAGGGGAAGTGTTTGATTCGAATGTTTCACTTTTTCAAAACACCTTGAGATGCTATTAGAAACACAGAAGATGGAAAACAGAATAGATTAAACAATTTGACAGTGGTCAGGCAGAAGTTTAAAAAAATTCACTGCCCCTTGTTTGTTTGTTTTTCATACTTAAAATTTTTTTCTTTTATAATGTGTTTGTTCTTTGTTTTTCTCATGTTGGGGGATTATCAAACCTTGTCTTTTAAATGAATATAAAAAGGTAGGGTTAAACAGAAGAAAAGTGTGTGTGTGTGTGTGTGTGTGTGTGTGTGTGTGTGTGTGTGTGTGTGTGTTTAATCATCTATTTGAGTTTTCATTAACCAGGTTGTTGTGAGCAGTCATTTGACTCTGTCTAAACCCTCTGTGCTAGGCAGGTGAAGGTCTTAGAACCCTTTATTTTTTAACCAAATTCAAAAAGAAAGACACGGAGAACTGACTTAGTCCTAGACGGTTGCTATAATCAAGGTCAGACAGGTGTATCTGAGACATGCTAGTGAAGTGAGAACAGTTCATTTCCTTTTTCTTTTTAAGAATTTATTTTTGCTGGGAGTGGTGTCCCGCACCTTCAATTCCATTACTCAGGAGACAGAGGCTAGTGGAACTCTGTGAATTTGAGGTCACCCTGGTGTACAGAGTGAATTCCAGGACAGTCAGACCTCTGATTCACAGAGAAATCCTGCCTTGAAAAACCAAAGCACTCCCTCACAAATTATTTTTGATTATGTATACTCATTGGTCTGAATGTAGGTTTTAGCACATGGGCCCAGTGCCAGCAGAGGCAAGAAGAGTGCATCAGACCTATGGGGGTACTGGGAAGTAAAGTTCAGTCTCCTGTAAGAGCACTGAGCCTTCTCTGTAGCCCAAAGACTTCACTTTTCTGTCAGGGAATAGTTTCTTCATGTATGATTCTGCAGCTAGATAACCAAGACAATCTACTTCAGAGGCAGCGCTAGTGCTCTAGAAGGATTGCCTTGTCTGGCTTATGATGCCCTAGGATGCACAAAGATCCAGGAGCCGTGGCTGGAGGGAAAGCAGACCCAACTTTAAAGGGGTCATGCTGAAGGCTTGGTCAACTTTCCAACGTGCACATCGGTCCCAAGTTCACATTTCTACCTCTGAGGAAAACCCCAGGAAGCTTTGGATTCGTCACCATGGTCACCTTTAAATGAGTCACAGGGTTATTTCAGAAACTAGTCCAAGAAACTTATTTGTGACTTTTAATTTGCATGCATCTTGCGTGTTAATTTTGGGCTTCTGGCTCGTGTATCTTCAGCCCGCCCTGGCAAAGAAGCCTAAACTAGGTTCAATATGTTAGCATCTGAGATCACTGACCTCAAAGCTATCATTTCAGGAACTGGTATTTCCATAGGGCCCACATGCTGAGGGTAGGTGGTGTCAACAATAAAGACGCGAACAACAGGATTCTTCGCTCCAGCCTGCCAAGAAAATGGACATTTTTCAATCTGATACAATTTTACTTCCCGTCAATATTTTAAAGACACTTTAGGACTTCAGGCATGTTTTAATAAGCAAGGAAAGCTAGGTATATATTACAGTTGAAGATGTTCTGCATTAGTGGCCAAGAACTTGGCTTCTATCTCACTTGCAAAGCGATTACCATTGTTGTATCACAGAGTCAAATGTATTCCAGCTGTTTCGTAAGAGACGCGATTCATAGGAGGAATAACTAGGGAGATGGAAGTACACGTCTGCCGCCCATGCTCTGTGCTGATTTTCCAGGCAAGTGTGTTTCGTTATTGTTAACATGATAATACACAAGGTACCTATGTGCCCAGAAGAGTAGGGAGAAGACCTGTTTGAAAGAAACTAGAAAGGAGAACTAAACGAAATTTACCTTTTTGCCTTTGCCAGAAACTGGGATTGAATGACCAGATGGCTCACCCTCCTAGTGGCCTCACTACTCACTAGCATTGCTTTCTTCCCAGCGGATAAGGGAAATCTCACTACCAAGGAAGGGGTCCATGGGATTTTACACTGTTTTTTGTTTTGTTTTGTTTTGTTTTGTTTTTTTTGTGCTGCTCTATGCCTAAAATTTGATTTGCACTACAGTATATACCTCATGCCTAGACACTATCTTTGAATTGATGTTATTTTACTTCAGGAAGAATCTTGCAGCTGAAATAAAATTTGAACCTATGAAGTTCGGGAGCACAGTGTTCAATGACTCAAGGCTGTATGTGTTCATCTAAATAAGCTGTTCTCATCTTTCCTAGTGTTCCAGCCCTTTTATATAGGTCTTCATGATGTGGTGATCCCCAACCATGAAATTATTTTCATTGGTCCTTCATAGCCGTAATGTTTTATTTTAATGAGTTGTAATGTTAATGTCTGTGTTTTCGGTTGGTCTTAGGTAACCCTTGTGAAATGATGGGTGCATTGTCCCCAAAGTGGTCATGACCTACAGGTTGAGAACCGCTGATCTAAAATCTTTCTTGAGACTTATTAGGTTCTCTGGAATTTTCTCATCTCTCCGTTGTGTGCTATAGGTTTTACTGTCCCTAGTCTGTAAAGAAACTATGAAGACTTAGGTACACATTTCCAGATAAGTGGCAGTCACACCTCAGTTCTGAGCACCCTCACCTCTTCTTGCTCACCTTGATTCTCCAGAACGTTCCAGATCTTTACACTTTGGATCCCAAGTATCAGGCTTTTCGCTTCCAAGCATCAGCAACTTTGCATTTTTTTCCTACACAGTCCTTGAGGGGACCTATATCTCAACACTCATTTCCTATCTTCTCCCTTTCCTTAAGTGACTTTTAAGATAAACACTCTAATTCTACTTCCCTTTCTCTGGAGTGCCTTTGGCTTGTTCCAAAAGCCACTTTCGCAAATGCCACATCCATCCCGTCTTATCTAGGGGCCCACTGGAGTCATGCATGAACAGGGTTTGGCAAGTAAAAGGACTAGGAGCTATGTATATAAAAAGCGCACATTCTAGAAAAATATCCATTTCTTTTTAACATGAGGTAAATTCCTTTCCTGATTTTCCTCTTTCACGCCTTTATCTAAATTCACAATAGGTTGCAATGCTTCCTCCCTGTTGATCAGCCATTCGGATGCACACTCAGGTCCTCCTTCTCCTCTAGTCTTGGCACTGAATAAAAAGTAGGCGTGCTTCTTGATCACTTCATCACTTGGTCACTGGATGCCTTGCCTGGCCACAGGGGAAGAGGATAAACTCGGCCCTGATTGGACCTTATGAGCTGGGGTGGGGGCGTGGGGTGGGGACCGCCCCTTTTTTTTTGAGGAATAGGCGAAGAGGTATAAGGAGGCATGGTGAGAGGAGAGAGAGGCTACGACCAAGATGTAAAGTGAACAAATAAATACATTAATTTAAAAAAAGGTGAAAATAAGTATGCATGATGTGTATTTTCATTAATTGCCGTAGGGAAGAACTGGAGGCTCATAACCTTCATCTACCTGCCTATAAAAGATCTTAGCATGTGCCTGTCACTACCTGACAAAGACATCAGATTCAATATTTGAATTTCCCTTTCTGGCTTGCATTTACATGAGAATTCAAGAGGAATTGTGAAACAGAACTTTACCCTGAATTTGGAACATTTTATATATATATATATAATTAAAACTAAGTTAAGCTTGTTTTTCCTCCATGATCTAGACCATATGTTTTTTTCAAAGATTCTGCAATAGACTTTGCAAAGACTACTTCTTCCAGCATAGCCAGATGTCCAAAGCAACAGATGTCCACATAAACAATAGAGCACAGTACAGTGTTTGCTTGATAACGCACTAGGACAAGGAGCTTTCCAAATGTGTTGATCCCACCTCTATTCATGGTAATGATTGCTCACTTTGACATCAAGGGGATGAAGGCCTTTATTAAAAGCATCTAGGGCTGGAAAAATGGTTCAGTGGTTTACAGCAAGTAATGTTCTTCCAGAGGACCTGGGTTCAAGTCCCAGCACCCACATCCAGCAGTTCACAGCCACAGAGGGGTCCAACACTTTTATCCCCTTTGGGCACCTTATCATGTTCACATACCTACACACAGATGCACACAGATGCACATAATTAAAAATAATAAAAATAAAATATTAAAAACATCTCACATACCTTTGGGTACGGAATATTTATTGTTCTGGGATACTGTCCATCACCGTAATAGGAATAAGCAATAATTGGTATGTCCGAATCATTAAATTCTACATATGCCAAAAATTTTCCATTAGGAGACCACCAAAGAGCATATTTTGTACCAAGCATTTCCTCTGAAAAAATAAGTATTTGCATATTGTTTACAATTATAGTTTATTCTTAAAATCATTGTTAATACTTTGAAACAAATATTTTTGACTCAAATCATGTTTTTAATGTGTATTAACATATCCCATACTTTGGTTATTAAAAAAAATACTGCGAATTAAGAGGAACAGTTTAAGCTTCATTCTATATCAAATGTCAATTAGTCTTGTTAGTAATTGCTGCTAACCAGAAATGTAACATTTAAAATAAATAATAAACACATAAGTATTAATTAATTTTCCCCTAAGGGCAATCAAAAAATTAACCTAAAGTAGCCCAAATTAACTATACTACAGACTTAGGTAGAAAAGACAGGCTAGTATGTAGTCGATATCTAAAGTAGACAAAGTAGGCTGTGATTTTACTGACAAGTGACATTACCAGCAAAGGTTGAGTTTCATTCCTAAGAAGCTTTTCAAACCAGGGTTAATTTGTGCATGTGTATAAAAATATACACATACATATTTCTTTTTAAGAAAGGGACTAGCAGAAGAGAGACTAGAAAACCTCTTAAAGTCCAATTAAGTCCTGTGTCCTACATGACCTAGAATAGGGATAAAATCCAAGAGTGAGTCAGTACCAAAAACTAAGAACATTTTCTTACAAAATAATGTAGTTGTTTAGCTTTGGGGGGATTTCTTTATTTTATTTTTTATTTTTTCCCTTGATTGCTTTTTACCTTATTTTTTATTTAAATAATTTATTCCAATTACATCTCGATTGTTAGCCCCTTACTTGTTTACTCCCGCTCTCCCCTCCATCCCAAGGCCTGTGACAGAAAAGGACCTCCTCCCTCACCGTATGATCACAGCCTATCAGTTGGAATTTCTTTCTTAAGCAAAACAAACAAGGGATAATACATTACATTAACTCCATAAGTAAGGACCATACACTTCTTGGAATATAAATCTTCTGCACTTTATATAATATATAAATCTCACCAGTCTCTGACAATAATACTTTATTCTTTAAGAGGAGTCATCTTCTATTCATAACCTATTAACAGCTTTCAGAAGGACAGTCACTCATTTAAAAAAAGATCTCATGCAACTCATTCTTACTGGATACATGAAATCATTTTTAATTACAAGCTTAATATATCAGCAGTAAAAAAGAAATATAGCTTACCTTCATAAACCCAGTCTGGGATTCCATTAAATATTTTATTTTCTCTTCCAGTGTAAGTTATTTGAAAAGGTGGGTCTTCTGGTCTTTGTTTCAAATAAATATTGTTTTGATAGACATATGCCTAGAGATAGTACAAAATTAATTAATAAGAGAAAATTACAAATATAGAACAATAAACATTTAATTATTTACCTACTGTCTTTTAAAGGGCTGGAAATTTATGTGCAAAATAATTCACAACTAAAATAATTTAGCAGGTTAAAAATATAATCAATATACATTAACATTAATTGTGATTTTAGAAATCTGCATCAAATAAATAATTTCTACTGCAATATAGTTATTTTATTATCTAATAAGTAATTGTGCATATTGATAGGCAGTCAAATAAATCCCTGAATATTAATAGCTAGCCAGATCTAATCTTTATTTAGAGTCCTTAAATAAGAGCTTGGACAAAATTTCATGTTGTCTGAAGCTAGTCTGGGAAACTTGTGAAAACCATATTTTTCCTGAGTTTTCTGGCACAACGCATTCTGGCTGAGTATAAGGATAAAGTTTTTGACTGCGATATTTAAAGAAGTCTATCCATGAGCTTGAGATTTTGCGGAATTCTCAAACGGGTTTCAATTTATCCAAACTCTTCCCGTTTTTAGCCACTGAAATAGTCATGATGTATCTTTTCTTTTCTTTTCTTTCTTTTTTTTCCTTTTAGGCAGGGAAATTTAACAAAGGCCAAAATCAAATGGCTCCTCTTTTATTTAAATGATTAAACACTTCTATAATCTAAACGCTTACTAATTTACTCCCAACAGGCGACCAGCATAGATACTGAATTGGACGAGGGAGTTCATAGTCTCTTACAAATTCCCTAGAAAGAAAGAAGGAAGAAAGAAAAGTAAATATATTTTAAAAACACAGCAACTCTTGGAGTTCAACATAAAAAAATTTTCATAGGCATAAGAATTAAACAAACCATTAAAATTAAGGACACCTCTATGGAATAGTCCCACTTCTAGAAGCTCAGAAGAGAGGTGGCTTTAAAGCCATGCACAGTGAGTGGCTACCATCCTCCCATTGGTTGTTTAAAAGTCACCTAACTTCTGTGTTTAGACGTTCACAGGGAAGTAAATGGATCACACACCTACAGACTGGGTTGTCTAGAAATCATCTAATAGTGTCCCTCTGTTTTATAGAAGAATATCGTAAGACACAGAGATATGATAATGACTCAAATATTGCATTGCTAGTTCTTGGGCAAACCCCAAATAAAGCTCAAGTCATTTAACCCCTGAGACTGTAAAATTTGCACACACCAGACTAAGATGGTCCCTGACGTGCCTTCCAGCTCTGAGTTTCTATAATTGTGCTCAAGTGTAATATGTGCTCTTCCACACTCCCATTCAGAACCCCCATCGCTGTGAATGCATATGAATTTCAAATTCTTGAAAATAAGATGCCATTTGACAATCTACCCAGGGATCTGACTTGAAATCAGAAAAGGAAAGGAACATCTGATCTCAAGCAAAACTGAAAAACAGATCGTACATTGGGCAGTGTGCCTTAAGCTTGCAAAGTTCTCCACCCGTGGGCAAAATTGCAGATATTTTATTGGCCAAAAAAAAAAAAAAATCTCACTTCGATGCATAGAGGCCCTCTGCAAGCTTCGGCTAAGTGAATTGCCTCTGTGGAGCTCGTGCAGCTTTTCAGTGAGAACACATCAAGTGTTTCTGTACTAGAGAATCTTAAGCTGCCATGCTGAAAGGTGCACTGCTGAAAGTCACCGTAGAGGTCTCATGAAGAGTGTTTCTGTGGGACAGCAAGGCAATGCCTACTCCTAAGGCCAGTTTGAGGATATTTAAAGATGTTATTCGTTTCTGCAAACAGCCTGTCCACCTTGAGCCTCACATTTGTCTGTAAATTCTACCCTTCCCACTCCCTCACACTTGACCACTTGGGAAGATCTGTACTACACTTTATCTTAATTGAATTTATTACGTCACACAGAACAAAACCTAACAATGAGGGGAAATATGATCTCATTCTTCTCAGAAGAAGAACAGTTTGAATGTTGCATTGCAGTGGGAATTCTGGCAGCCAGAGGGACAATACATGAACACCAGGGACACTGAAAGATCCAGTGGAGATGTAAGGATGTAGTAAAGGTACTGAGGCAGAAGTCATTTTTTTAAATCTGGTTTACAATTCTGTATCAAGTTCACATTACTTTTGACTGACATTGTGACACTACCTAAGTTTTCTCTACGGAGTACAATGAAGCTATGCAATGACACAAACAGTGACAAGCTGCAAATCCAATCGCGTGTTTCTTTGTGACTAGAAAGCCACCTGACTTGCCATTTTGTGTTTTTATGTGTCGTGAATGTCAAGAAAGTCAGAGAAAGAGGATGCATTGTAATAGCTGTTACCTGTGAATTCATACCTTGCTTAAACCAGAGTACTCTGTGCTAGACATAGTTTTTTTCATACAGTGTATTTTGATCGTGCATTCCCCCAAAACCCATCCTACCTCTCTGCCCACGCAACTTGATGTTCTCTTTTTTCAAAAAGCATAAAAATGAACAAGTAAGACAAAAACCGCCAAAGTAACACACAAAGTCCACAACAACAAAAGCTATGAAATTTGTATTTTGATGATCAGCTACTTCGGGGCATGAAGCCTACACTAGAGTGTGGTGATATACACCAGCAACACTCCGCTAGAGAAAAGTGGGTACCAACTGCAAGTAGCTTTCTGGTTAGAGGTTTTCATAATCTTCAGAGGCAGAGACATGGTATTAATGCTATTCAATCAAAACTTGGCTTTCAACCAATTCACCATCTCCAACTAAAACGATATTGTCTTAGCTGGCCAAAAAATATCTGGCAAATTATATAGTTTTTAAGAAATAGGAGACACACACACACACACACACACACACACACACACACACACACACACACAAATCCACACATTAAAAAACCTGGTTCGACTGCACTTACTGCAGACAGGCTAAATAAGTAATATAGTTGCAGGACATAAATCGTATCTAAGCTATTCTTAAGAAATTAATAATCATCGTTTTACTTGGGAATGTTTTTATTTGGATGCTTTTCAAGTGAACTTCAACGTCAAGAATTTTTAAATGATTTAAAAAACAAAACCAAACAAGGACACGATTAAAGCCCAAGTAAAACTTATCTGCATGGCTACAGTTCCCATCTTGGCAGACTGAAGAGTTTTGAGGAGTAAGCTTGGTTCTTGCAGCTCATTTGCATTATTTTTTATATATGCTTTTCAGGCTATAGAGCTCTGTAAATACGTCCTGCCTAATGGTGGTATTGAGACAGAAAAGAGGCTCCAAATTCATTAGCTCAACTGGGACTACGTTTTAAAAACCAGGTCTTGTGTCTTCCCTGAACATTTAAATAAAGTAGATGACCAAACAAACAAAACAAAAAAAGGTCTTTGCTTGACAAAAGAGGAAATAGACCAGAAGAGGCTTTTCAATACCTCGTCAAGACATATAATTATTCTGACTTTTTATATAACAGCAAAGAAGGTATCGTATTAAGATGAGTAACTAAACTAATCCATTTCCTCAATTAGCAAGAGTGAGTTTTCTAAAGCGCAAATCTGATCATGTCATTTCCTATAAAATCCTTCGGTGGTTTTTCCTTTTGTCATCAAAAATAGATCTGAACTCCTTTTAATGGTTACCTAGTCATCGGAACCTATTTCCAGTTCCCAACTCCCTTTAAACGCCATACACCATCCCCAAGCAGGGAGCTCTCCTCTCATCAGTTGAAGTGAGATGCTTAAGGCTTCTTTTTTTTTTTTTTTTTTTAAACACTGTGTTCTTTCTGCCTGGAAGCCATTATATACTCTTCTGTCTAGAATGCTGCCCTTCAATCTTCCTGTACATTCATTTTTTCTTTTAACTGTTAACTGTTTCATGTAGTTAGAATGTACATAAAAATAAAGAAAATAACTTATAAATGTCAATCTCTATTCTTTCTATAATTAAGAGATACTTAACACTTTAAGCATTAAGATAAGCATTTTGCCACTTTAAAAAAAAATCAGTTTTAAATCAATGAGTGTCCGCAAGTTTGTGTGTATCCGGACAGTGGCTGTTGCTGTACATCCCCTCTCCTGCCTCTTTCTAATGCAGTGAGCATCATCCTCAAAACAGTCTCATTCCCATACACTACAAAAATATTTTTATTACATGAGTTTATTTCCACAAATAGCACATCTATAATTTTCCCTTTGAAATTAGGAAAACTGAAGATCTTTGGTACGTAAAATGCATAATAGTTGTCAAATAAACAGATGACTGTGTGGTAGGAGAGCTGTCCTATCTTGTGGATTGACACTTATTGCAAACTACACAGGCGCTGTCAGTAGCAAGAGAACACAGTCTTAAAATCAGAGCTTAAGCCTTAGAAGGAAGCCACATTCACGTGGTGGTGGTGGTGCTTTACCCGGTGTGAAGGTTGTAGATGTAGTATGTCGCTGTGTATGAGTACCGCCATATCTGTCAGGAAGAGGGGCAAAGAAGAGGACAAAGCTTTAAAAGCTCATTCGCATCCTACTATGCCAGGATAGATGCTCGCTGGGCTCTAGAGCAGACGTGGGTCAGTGCAAAGCAGGGTTTCATTTGCTTTTGCTGTCTACTTTTGCACGGTGTCTCCAGGTCCCAGAGGGCGCCTCTGTGTGACCTAACTTTCATTTCACAAAAAGAACGTACCCAAAGCCACTCCGTAGCATAAAAAGCTTATCTTCAACAGACTTCGTCCTCTGAATATCTCTCTAGATGGAAGTGGAACCACCCCTATGATGCTCATAGCCTCTGGGTTCTACAGCACACCTTGGAAATGATGCTACTCTTTACAATTGGTTAGAAGGAATTTCACAAAATGTCTTCTTTCTTTGGGCATATATATCAATCATAGATTTTGAAAGACAAACAGGAGAGTTTAGCTTAGTGCTCCTCCTGAGCAAGGCTGATCTTTGTCTCCTTCAGTACGTGCTGGCCTTAGTGGATAATGCAAGCATCGTTTTGGGATTCTGTTTCTTAAAGGGCTTTCAATCTCTTAAGGAGATCCATTAAGCTGAAATACATATTTTTGAGGATTTGGGTCCTCAAGGCCTGGGCTGCCAGAGAATAAAGCCCTGGGCATCCTGGTAGTGGTCAGAATGGCTTAGCAGGCAACTTTATCTGGGGAAGATCTGATTAGTGCAGTCAAAGCAAAAGATTTGTGATCTCGGAAGAACTACGAAAATTTTAATTTGAAAGTAAGTTGCTTTGTGCTTTTGTCACATGTGTAAAGAAGAAGTGAAACAATTGTCTTCTATCTGTCACTTACTCATTCAGGAAGAGTCACTTAAGTGCCACTAACATTAGAGCATTAGACCTTCAGATCCACATATCTGAGCCCTCTTCTATAGTATATTGACTGTATCCTCCTGTGTTTGATTAAACAACAACATACTACTCTTTGATCTCACCATTTGGAATAGCAGTATAGTTTTGCGAGGTTAAACTGAGCAAGAATTAACTAATGTGTTATGGTGTCAAAGAGTTTTAGAGACACCAGCATAATTCTCCCACTTCTGATGGATATCAGGATCCCTAAATAAAATTTCTTTACCCCAGAAAAAAAGTAGTTTCTGCCATTTGAGATTAATCAGAGATCTAGGCTAAAAAAAAAAGTCAAATTATAAATTATTGTGCTATGAATTATGAATTCATTGAATTTTTTTATATTTTAAATATAGATCTAGAATCCTACTGGTAGGCTCCTCCTCTTTTAATTTCAGTTAAGTTTCTTACTTTTCTCTTAATTTCAGTTAAATTTTCTTAATTTAGTACACTAACCTGTGTGTTAATGCATATATCAAAATTAAGTAGTTGATACCTTTGAATAATCACTCTCCAGATATGCAAATTGCCGATCAGGTGATAAACCATAATCTGAAGCATTCACACTTTTCTGAAATTATGAAGAGTTTGGTTAGAATATAGAAAAAACTGTCATAATTTTTTTATTCTAAAGGGTTATCATATCACTAATACACACACACACACACACACACACACACACAATTTCAAAGCAATTTTAAAAAGTGGATGCCATACCTAGAGCATATGAGGAAATTTACTAGACACTATGGGAGGACATAATAGAAAAAAAAAACCCAGCGATTTCAAAAGCACACAATACTCAATCTTGCAGATGAGTAACAGTGCAAATTAAAAAGTTATAAAAGTGATTCAGTACAACATTGCAAAAGCATTAAGCGAGAAGTGACGGAGTGGAGAGGAGAGGATAGTTGGTTACAGAGACGACAGGAATATCCTTTGAGCTCAGTTTGAAAGACTAGTAGGCCTTTGAGGGTAAAGATGTAGGGGGCTTGAAAACCCAGGAAGATAGAACAGCATCAACCAAACATCACAGCTACCCTCCATAGAGCACTTCTTCTATGTTCGACAATGTCCTAAGCACTTTTCAATGTTATTTAATTTAAAATCTATATTAGCCTAAAGAAGTATTATTGGCCTCATTTTATAGTAGAAGAAACTGAGGCATAGCAAGCTAGGGTAGTGAAGTAACTTACCCAGAGTTTCACACTAACGACAGGAGTTGAATCTCTGTTCGGTTCGTCTGGGTTCTTACCTCATATCTTAGGCCACGAGAAAAAAAGATACTATACAGTAGAGCAGAGCAAGAGGGCAGTGGCGTAGAAGAAGGGACAGGGATGGAGGTGGGAAGACGGAGGTTGTATCTAGATCACAACAAGAATTTGAATGTGGTCCTGGGTCAGCGGGGCGCTTGCAAAGGTTTCTGGGGGAGTCGTACGATGCTGATACATACCATGGTGCTATTACTCAAAATGATATATGATTCTCTTGTTTCAATATTATGAAGTACTACGTTATCATCCTCAGATTGATGAAGGTATTCTTGTTCTTTAAATACAAAAGAAAGCGAAACAGAAAGTGATTGCTCTTAAAGAAAATGATTAAAACAGGAGAACCCCCTGCGCCCCAGAGATAAGCCTTGTTTTCCTCCCTGTCCACTAAATAAAAGCTGATGATGGGGGAGAAAAATGTGCTCTTTCTGCGTCTTTTACTAGCAGCAGCCATGATCTAACTGATTCAGGGTGCTCAGAAACAAAATTTTATTTTCTCCCAGCCACAAAGAAGACAAACTAGTTTAAAATGGAGAGTTTTTTTTTTTCAATAATGAACATAAGTTTTATTTGGGCTTTGTTTTGATTTAGCATAACAAATACTTTCAATGAACTTTCTTTTTTAAAAAGAACAATGACAATAATCTTCGTAAATGACCCTTTATAGACACAAGTATGAAGTCATCTACTTAACCTTACCGTTTCTTTGGTTCGATATCTTTGACCACACTCTAATTATAACAACTACGAATATCAATTCTGTAACCTTTAAAGGTATTTTTGTCAGGGAGGGGGCTGTCTTCTCCTCAGATTGTCTAGATTAATTATGGACTCCTCTCATAAGTAAAACTCTCATGACTTCCCCTGAGTAGGGACCTGCTCCCCACTCACTGACAATATTCCCACACAGCATTCTGAACTTCTGCTTTCCCCTTAGGATTCAAGGTCACCTCACAACTGTGGAAGACCAGATTGAATGACGGTGTTAAAAAGCTCCTTGAATATTCTGAATAATTTGTCTCTTTTTTCATTTCTAGTGGTGAACAGTGGTTCCAGCAATTCTAAAATAGCCTTAGCATCAACAACAAAGAAAATATATATATCAAACTCCCAATAGATAAGAAATGATCCATTTACCTGAAATCCAGTTTGGAAAATATGTCTTGTATGAGAATGTTCCATTTAAAATATCCTTCAGAGTGAGAGCTCGCCTTGTGTTTCTTTCAGCATTGTGAACTTAGGGGCAGGAGGAAACATAATATTAGCAACAAGGTTAATAGCCCAGCTACATTTTAAACTTTCTTCCTGAGGTAATCATATGTTCTGCCATTGCAGAGTGCCTGCTTAACTCCTGAATAGACTGTCTTTGCTGACAGGGCTCCCCAGACTTAGGGAAGTCCTCTGCCAATCTTGGTGGGTGGCATTAGGTAAAGGAAGGTGAAGACTGTGGGGCAGGTGGGACACCATCCTGTCTTCCAGCAGTAAATATAAACGTGTCAAGGACTTCTAGGAAAGGAGATGACATTCCAGCCACCTCAGACCTTACATAACTCAGGCTAAAAGCCAGAAGCAGCCTTGAGGTCCCACCTCCTCTGTACCTCATTTCCTCACTTGCAAAGCTTAGGCTTGGTTTTCCTATTCTTATTATTTTATTTTATTTTGTTTTATTCTTTTTCCAGACAGGGTTTTTCTGTGTAGCCTTGGCTGTCCTGGACTCACTCTGTAGACGAGGCTGACCTCGAACTCACAGAGGTCCGCCTGCCTCTGCCTCTCTGAGTGCCGGGATTACTGGCCTGCGCCACCATGCCTGGCTCTCTTCGTTTTTCAACGATACAGTTTAGAATTTCTCTTGGTTGAACAAAACCAGCCAGAATTCTTCTTACCCTCTGAAATTTGAAGAAGGGACGTAGAGACTCCAGACAATTTTCTTAGCCCTGACATGTACATTTATAAAAAGAAACTGGACAAAGAGTGCCACATTAAGGGTCTTAAAATTGTATGTAAATTCAAGGAAAAGCAAACCTGATATGGCTCAAACCGCACGGAAGTTCCTTCTACATGTGAATCCTTCTGAGGAGCTATAATTTTTAACGTGACTTTATTTCCTCAGAAGCTCACTAGAGAGCCCTGAGACAGTCAGGTTAAGCCAGATAGGCAGCGAGGCAATGCCCTTCCAATATACTTTAAAGGTCCTGTTGCCGCTCTCCGTCTCTCCCACCTGCTCCCTTCTCCAGGACACCACTTAGAACCTCAAAGCTACAGGAAAGCCCAATACCTCAAAATAGCATTTATGAGTCTGGCATTCACCCAGGTGAAAATAAAACTGTTAAAGTTGAGAACCATAATATTATCCTTCTGCTAACAGTCTTGCATAGCTTGCCATGACTCTCATTATGAAGATAAAAAAAATTCTAAATATGGACTACAGGTCCTGGCAGGTCTAGGACAGCCCCTCCCACCAGTCTTTCCTGCTCCTCCGCCATTACTTACGTTGACCTCAAACATGCTGGGCTTTTATTTCTAGCCCATAAACACCAGTATTGGTTACTTTTCTGTTGCTGTGATAAGGTGCTCTGACCACGGCAATTTGAGGAGTATTATTTGGTTTTATGATTCCAGAGGGATAAGAACCCATCGTCACAGGAAGGGATGGCAACGGGAGCAGGGAGCTGAGACCTCACATTTTTTAAACGAACCATAATGAAGAGGCAGCAAGCTAGACGTGGCATGGGGCTTTGATCTCCAAGCCCACCTTCAGCTTCCCCCAGCAAGGCTGAACCATCTAAACCTCCTAAAACAGCGCCACCTACTGGGAAGCTCATGTTCAGATACAGGAGACCATGGGGGAACTGTTCTCATTTAACAACATCCCGGTCTGTTTGCAGGACCGCTGTATCTCCTTCCACCCTCCTTCTTTGCCTCACGATGCCTATTTAGGCTTCAATGTTTAGTTTTAGTCTTTTACTTCTGAAAAGCCCTTCTCGACTCTCTCCTTCAAGTCAGGTTTCAATGTTTCAATCACAAAGCTCGTGCTATTTCATTTCAGAGATGTTGTCTTTGAAATTAATTCTATGTGCATATATGTGACTATTTTATTAATTGTTCTATAGTTTCTATCATACTATGCAACCCAACTCCAGGCTGTTAGGATAAGCTCAGAGACCCTACCTTATTTCGACTGCCATCGTATCTTCCTTGTCTGGCATACACAGATATTTAATAAGCATCCACTGAACGAATATGTACAGGAAGGATGGATAGAGCCATGTAAGTGTGAATGGATGGGTATGTATTCTTCCATTAATTCTCTATATTGCTTTGGTAAATCTCTGGGGTCCTAGCTTGCTCATCTAAAGATAAGAGATGTTGCAAGAATGCACAGACTATCCCATTCCGGCATACTAGACTACGCTTGGAAATACGGAGCTCAGGCTGCATTATTCACCTTAAAGTAACATGTGGGCATGCCCTGTAATCACAGCGAAGTTGTTAACTGAACGGTGGCATCCTAAGCTATTTTAGCCTATTCGCACAGACGTGCATATTGTCCACACATATGGTTATGACCATGTGTTGGCTTGCTGTGGTGGTTTAATAAAATGTTCCCTACAAGGCTCAAGTGTTGGAGTACTTGGTCCTCAGCTAATGACACTATTTGAGAGATTACAAAAAAACACTTAGGATGTGTGCCTTTAGTGGGGAGCATTCTGAGGAGAAGAGGAGGAAGGGGTGGATGGAGGAGAGAGGAGGGGAGAGTGAGTGCTTGGGAGGAGAGGAAGGAGGGGAAGCTGCAATCCGGGTGTAAAGTAAATAAATAATAAAAAAGAAAGAACAACACCCCCCTTCCTGGAAGAATTTATAGCCTCACCTTGCATCCAATTCCCTTTCTCTCCTTTCCCCGCCCTTTGCTTCCTGTGCATGGATGGGATGTGACCAGTCAATGTTGAGTGTCCTGCCATATCCCTTTTTTCCTTACTCCTTTGAAACAGGATTTCACTCTAAAACTGAAGTTAAGATGTCTACCGGAAGGTCCCAGAAACCCTCCCATTGCATCCTTAACAACACTGGGGTTACAATCACACAGGACTACACCTGGCTTTTTTTTCCCCTTTAATGTGAGGTTTGAGGATTTCAACTCAGGTCTCCATGATTACACAGCAAGTAGCTTAACTGCCTCCCCATGGCAGCAATAATCTTTAAACAATGTACGTGTGTGTGTGTGTGTGTGTGTGTGTGTGTGTGTGTGTGTGTCTGTCTGTCTGTCTGTCTGTCTGTCTGTCTGTCTTCCTGGGTCTATGTGCATGCACACATAGTAGAAGCAGAGGTTAAAGCTGGTATTTTCCTTTATCCTGTCTTATTTACTGAGAAAAGTGCTCTTGGAAAGCCTGGAGCCTGCTGCTCCCATAGTCTGACCATCACACCCATGTCATTCTGGCTCGGCTGTACAACAGTGGGTCTGCAAATACTTGCCACCAGTCCCCAGCCTTACCCACTGAGTCATTCACCCGTCCTTCAATAAATTATTTAGACCAATGTTTGCCAAGTAATTTGATCCCTGGGCATTTTTTGATTGTGTTATTGTTGAACATGAGCTTAGCCATGGTTTCAGCCATGCAGATCTACCTGAAACCAACATGCATACAGTGAGAACACACTTTCATTTTAGCTTGACCCAGTTCCTCAGTTGCTCTTGCACTGCTTTGGCTATTGTGTAGCTCCTTAATTAACATGCCATAGTTAGGCCTGTAAATAAAGTTAGTGCTAATGCCGCACATAGGGCCAATTTTCCAAAGCATTCTTAACACGTAGTCATTTTCTCTTTCACATATTACTAGTCACCTGGTGTTTATTGGATTTCTCAGGAAAATACCCCAGAGTTTGCTATTTTCCTTTGAAATCTCTAAATTACGTGGTAAAGAAAGGTTGTACTTGATAGAATATGTCATATGATTTCATAGTTAGTCATTTATTTATATGGGCACATAGTAGTTATAAATGCCAACAATCTATTTAGAGAAGTTAGCATATGTCATATTATGGCTCAAAATATCAGTAAAGTGTTTAAATAGCATTAATCATATTACTGACTGCCATAATGAGAACAGTACTTACCTCCAACCAAGCATGGTGCACAGCATATGTGTGCAGACACAGGATAAATCTTATGGCACACACTGGGATAGGAAGGTCATGCCAAACCCAAAGATACGTTTATAGGCTAAGGAAGTGGGAAGTGTAGCTGTGTTGATGTTAGGCTGGGCCTGGTTACATCCATCCCTGGTGGAACAGGGAGATTTTAAATTGGGTGTTCTTTTCCTGATGGGATTTGTCAAGTGTCTATACCTCAGTGGGTATTGCATCTCTACTCTAGGATGTTGCATCAAATTGCAAAATAGTGGAAATAAAACAACAAAGATCATTAGTGTAACACTAACATTTGTCATCTAACCCATCCCTGGTACTACAAAAGTATCCCTGGAGCTGTGCCACTTCACCACATCAGTGCTGAACATGCACATTGCTCATGTCTGGTTAAGAGTTCCATAAGGCACAAAATGCCAAGAATGAAGCCAAAATATAAAGTTTAATTTTTCTTACTAATATATGCCCTGCTTTTACAAAAAGCAGAATGGTAAAAATTTTTTTGATGGGAAAAAAAACCCTTAAGTTTATAGATACTGTGTTGTTACCTTGTTTTTGATAATTCTCCCTCAAAGATACACCCATACTCATTTTCTATGCAGTAGTCTATATTGTAATACATATGTAAATTATAATATAATACAAATCTTCCTTGGAGCCATGTGAAGTGCTACTTAAAAGATACATTTCTGACTCTGACATGAACTCTGGTGCCCCATATCTGACCATTTCCCCTTGGTAAGGAGACCTGGTGACATTCAAAGAAAGAATAAGCCGGCTACCAAGATGAGACTTGATAGCCTATGACTATATAGTGAGGAAGGAGGTCCCCCTCGGTCATAGACCTAGGGGAGGGGGATAGGGTAAAAGTGGGAGGGAGGAAGGAATGGCAGGATACAAAGGATGGGATAACAAAATGTAATCTGAATAAATTATTTAAAAAGGAAAGAAACAAAAGGGGAAAAAATAGATTTCTATGCCAGGTGGCCCACTCCTATAATCCTAGCCATTCTGCAGGCTGGGGTAAGAGAATAGAAAGGTCAAGGCCTGTACAGGCTACTGAATATGTTCATGCTCAGCCTAATCAACCTTGTGAGACACCATGTCAAAATAAGAAACAGGAAGTAAACATGCATGGCTATACCTCATAGGTTGAGCACTTGCCTAATATAAACAAGGTACTAAGTTTGTGCTTCAGAACTGCAACAAAGGAAACAGGTTTCTAAAGCCTAGCATGTCCACTTTGGCCTATCATCCTAGCCTAGGAAGGCTCAGGCAGAGGAATTGTTATGACTTTGTGGCTAGTATGGGCCAACACAAAAAGTTGAAGCAATTTTAAAGAATTTGTCCAACTCAAGCTCACTGAAGCAGTGTCTGGCTGAGGTCTGGTAATCTTTTTCTTTTCTGTGCTTCTAGATGGTTTTTACTTGCTTTACTAAATCTGCTTTGTTGAAAGCATCCCTCCACCCATCATTAGATCTGCTTGCTAACTACAGATTCCTGGGAGCTCGTAAGGCTCTATGGCAATCTATATGCTGTGCAGAATAGCTCCTACCAGACAAGGCGGCGATCATGGCTCTCGGGAAATATGGATGCTCTCTTGCAACACTTACACTCCTGTGCGTTGTCTACAGAGGGATTTCCTTCAGGCATACTCACTTTACTAATCCAGAAGAAGGAGAGAAAAGGCAAGCTGATTGATCCTGCTCCTGTTTAAGTGTAAGATCACAGGAAAACATTCTGCTCAGTGTGTGTGTGCATGTGCATGTGCGTGCATGCGCGTGCGCGCTCGCATGTGTGTGTGTGTGTGTAGAACACTATAAGATATATAACAAGAATAAATTAATAAAGAAAAAAAAGAAAAAAGAAAATTACCTACAAGCAAAAAAAATAATTAAAAATTTTAAAAAAGATATATATGAATAATTAAACAGAACAAACAATTTTGATTACAATTGCACTAAATCATTTCATTATTCAAATTCTTGGATGGATAAATAGATTTTATAATCATTTTCCAAACAATGATCGATGCTGAAATATAACCATCGGATGATTTTAGAATGGTCGCTTTGCATTTGTGGTTCCAAACTCTAATAGCTTAAAAGAAATAGAGTGTAACTGTCAAAGCATAGCTATCTGTTCTACACAACTGACACTTGCCCATTTAACACTTTATCCTTGGCTGTGCCCTTCAACTCAATTTGGCCCATCTTTGGCATAGTTACTCCTACAACACTTAAACACCCTAATTAGCCATGCTTTAATTATTTGAGTTTTCAACATATTAAGCAAAGCTTAATGTTAGCTCAATTATGCATCTAAGAAATTACAAATCACGAAATGATTCACAGGCAAGTAATGAGCCGCTGTAGTCCTAATTCTTTCTTTCTGAAAACTTTATGTCTTCATGGGGTTGCGTCTGCCTTTTAATTTACCAGTCCTACAAGACTGATAGTGTTTACCAGAGCAGAAACATCCAGTCTTCATGATAGCATTTGGCAGGAAACACACGTGAAGAAGTATGACATATTAAGAGGGCACACAATGGCCAGCAGGTCTTTTTGTTCTTATTGTCATGACTGAGTCAGGACTGATGCCAACACGCCACTGCATGGAGGCCAAATGGCCCCAGAACACTGTTTCCATCCTCAAGCCAGCTTTGTGAAGAGCCTATTTTAAAGGAGGCGCCATTTGAATCATCACACTGGGTCATGCTTGCTTCTAGAGGAAGTCCAAAGGAACACGAGTTGCAAATAGCTGAGTGAAAAATATACTTAAATCTATTTAAAATCAAATATGAGTCAAGACCGAGAACTTTGGGTGAAAGAAGGGTCTGAAGCAATTTTCTGTCAGGAACAGGATGCATTACAACTTACTAAGTTTTTACAAGTTGCAAGCACTCTCACACATGTGCCTGTTAAGTCCTCACAGTGCTCCTCTGAGATGCATACTGTTGTGCACACAGTTTGCAAGTTACAACATGGAAACTAGAGAGGCCAACTAACATGCATGCTTAATGAAGGCGTTGCAAACCTGGACTCTAAATGCATCTGATTACACAGGCTAACTATTTTAACCATGATAGTTGACCACGAAAGCACACTTGTAGTAAAACAACAACGAATATAAGAATTAGAACGAGAACCAACCAACACACAAGAGGTAGAATAATTATACTCCAAAATGTAATAGGAGGAAAATGAAGAAAGAAATCTGAGCTTATCGTGAGCAAAGAGCTTTCTAGTTTAGAGCACCTACTGTCTACTCAAAGAGGGGAGTGGCTCTTCATCTCAGAAGGTAGCAACCGTACTGAAAAACAAGCCACTCAAAGAGGCGTCAAGCTTTTCCATAGAAAACTATGAGCACAAGACATGGTCGGCATAGAGCATAAGACCAGGGATACCAGTGCCTTGTGCGTGCGGATGTATAAACACAGAAACCATCCTCATCCATTTTTAAGACTCAGTCTCCTTAGGCGGCACATCTTCTTCTAGCTGCTGTTTGAGACTGTGATGAGGCTCCTTCATTGATACTGCATATGATCTGAGAAGCAGCAACTTTCTGAAGTCATTTCATTCTTTAAGGATGGTACACATTTGGGGGACCCACCCAAATTTGTAGAACCAGTACCAAATTTGAACCCCACTTCTATTACACTACAGACTTGTGGGTGAAATGTTTAAATATCTTCACGTTTACTCCAGAATCAGTACAGCCAGAGGTGTAGGTCGGTGGGAGGGTGCCTATACATGTGCATGCTGTTGGGGGGATGGTCTGATGTATGTTGATGCTAATTACTGCTTGCTGTCTCTGTGACCCACCTTCTGATTAATAAAAAAGCCATCCCACCTAGGCAGGGCAGAAGAGATAGAGGTGTGGCTAAGGGTCCCAAGAAGGAGAGAGGGGAATCCTGGGAAAAAGAAGAGAGACTGCCACGAAAAAGAAGGAGAAAGACCAGAGGAGGAGGAGGAGAAGGCCACCATGGGTTAGATGGAGGAGAAGCGCATGCTGGCATGGATGGGGAATTCGCCCCAAATGAAGAACGCTAACAAGTATTTGGGATTATGGGATGGGAAGTAGCTTGACAGAAATTGGTAGAAACAGATGGTATGGGATTGGGGCAGGTATCACATGCCTGCCCTACTATGGGAAGTAGTTTAGAGGATTAATGTCTGCCCTGCCCCAGGTTAACTAAGGCTATTTTAAAATATAACGAGTGTCAGTGTCTTAATTGATCGTAACTGGTCCTACTGATAATACTGGTAATTTGAAAACAACACGCAGAGAGAAAGAGTGGAGGGGGGAGAAGGAGAGGAAGGAGAAGAGGAGGAGGAAGGCATTTTTTAAAAGAGGAGAGAAAGAATACATGAAATGAAACAATTCTCAGTCTTATCCCGGCTTCCCTGCACAAATGTTACTACCTGCCCTCTACAAATTCCTCCACGGAAACTGCCTCTGCCACATTTCCCTCTGCTCTGATGGCCTTTGTCCATTTCCTCTCTGCAGCACACTTGAGCGAATGAGTTACTTTCTTGCTGTTTGTTTGTTTCTTTCTTTTTCATTTTACTGTGGTTTCGATTTGCAGTTTTCTAATCACAGAATGATGTTGGGCTTCACCCACAGGCTTAGTAGGCACTTGCCAATTTTCTTTAAACTGTTAATTTCCCTCCTTGCCAGGAGTTGTTACAAGTCCTTAGCTACTCCACAAATACTGCTTCCCATTTTGTGGACAGCCTTTTCACTTTTGTGATGTTGTTCTTAGCAACTTAAAGGCGTCAACTTTTGGAAAGTTTTGATGTACGGGTTTTGTCTTTTGTGGTTTGTATTATTGGTCACAGTTTAGAAATTATCCCTCTGCCCAGCTCCTGGAGACTTCCCACGGTGCTGTGAGTTTGAATATGTTGACCTTTTATTTGGGTCTTTGAGCCACTTTGAGTGAATTTATTTATTTATTTTTGCAAAGTGTGAGGGCAGAATCCCTTCTTTTGCACAGTTGCTCCGACTGAAATTTCTGTTAATATTTCTCCTAACTGATTTGTCAAGGTAGTTATAAAAATTAGTTAACCATAATTGCAATGCTTTCATTTAGAAAAAATCCTTTAATTTAATTATTTGTGTGTGTGTGTGTGTGTGTGTGTGTGTGTGTGTATTGTCATGTTGCACTTGTAGAGGTCAGAAATGTTTGAGAGTCAGCTCTCAAATTCGACCTTGCAGAGACAGTTTCTCTTGTCTGTTCTGCACCAAGACAGCTGGGCAGTGAGTTCTCAGATGATTTTCATGTCTCCTTGCAGGAATGCTGGGATTGCAGATGCATACAGCTGCATCTTGTTTCCTTTTTTGTTTTCGTGTTTTGCTTTTTGAGACTGGGTTTCTCTGTTTATCTTCAGCTATCCCGGACTTGCTTTGTAGACCAGCTTGGCTTTGAACTCACAGAGATCTGCCTGCTCCTGCCTCCTTGAGTACTGGGATTACAGTACCATCAAGCCCAGTGCATCCTCTTTCTTTCCTTCTTTCTTTCTTTTTGTGTTTTATGCTTTATTTTTCCGAGACAGAGTTTCTCACTTAGTAGACCAGGCCGGCCTCGAACTCACAGTGATCTGCCTGCCTCTGCCTCCCAAGTGCTGGGATTAAAGGCATGCGCCACCATCATCAGGGTACAAAAGGTAGGTTGTCAGGCTTCAGGATAAGAACTTCTACCCACTGAGCCATCTTTCCTCATGAAGCTCTATTTCTGTACTATGTTATTCTATAGACACACACACCTTCTTCAGTGCTAGCAACATGGTGTCCTAATTGCATCGTTTTTGTAGTAATTTCTGATGTACAAAGCACAAGTTCCCCCTGCTTTATTTTCCAGTAATGTTCAGGCATTTTATGGAGTTGAGGACACTTATCAATTTCTGCTAAAACTATGTAGAATATAAATAGAGATTGCAATCTTTAGACACATTAGGTATGTTTTGCCATGTAAAAAAGGTATTGGTTTCTGATCACTGCACTTGAGGTAGTTTTTTCGTTTATTTGTAGCTTCATTCTAGAATGTATATATGTATATATCTGTATATGTATATATATATATATATATATATATATATATATATATGTGTGTGTGTGTGTGTGTGTGTGTGTGTGTGTGTGTATATGTATATTGGGTTAATTGTGGCCATAGAATTGGATTGGATTTGGGATGAACTAAAGGAATGCTTCTGGGTATGTCTGTGATGGTGCTTATTGGAAGGATCAAGTGAGAAGGGAAAACCTTCTCCTAGAACAGCCATTCCTTCTAGGGTGGTCCACATAGAAAGAAGTGTGAGGGGAAAGTAATACTCCCCTTTGCCTGTCCGCCTTGCTAATGAGTGCATCTGCTCTGTTGCTGCCGCTGTCCCCACCATCCTTTGCTGTTGCTGAACCCAACCTTTTCACCCTTCCAACGTGGCCTGAAACCCAGCTGTTCTACAGGAGTCCAGTTGGTAGTTCTGAGGCGTCTGGCCTTGTAGACTCAGCACCTCTCCCACATGCGCAGGGCTATTGCTGGACTATCAAGACTACAGCATGAGAACCAATCCCCCTTCGTAAATATGTCTGTATATGTTGCTTCTCTTGTTTTCTTGTTCTGGGCTTTGAGAGGGGTTTTCCTACGTGGCTGGCGTGGAATTGGCTAAGTAGACCAGGCTAGCCTCAAATTTTCAGCTGTCCCTCTGCCTCTGTGTTTCCAGGGCTTTGATGGCAGGTGTGTGCTACTATACTTTGCTCTCTTGCATATTTTTATTGTGAAAATTGTCAGCATTTTCTCAAACCTTTTCTCTGTACTGTTTTAATGATAATGTAGGTTTTGCTCTTTTTTTTTTTCAGTTAAGAAGGCTTATTATATTCATATAAAAATGTAAAAACAACCTTATATATTCTGGGAGAAATCCCATAGTTCTGATGCACAATCTTTTAAAATATCACTGAATTTGCTTAACTATCATAATTTTGTTGAGAATTGCTAGGTTTATCATCATAAAGCATATTGAACTACATTTTTCTCTTTCTTCTTGTCTTGTTTTGTTTGTTTTAATATCAGACAACAGTGACCTCTAGAATGAGTTGGGAAGCCTCTCTGCTGAAGCCATCTGGGCTTAGTTTTGGAGGGTAATTTAAAAATTAAGAACTCTATTTTTTTTTCTTTAAGATTTTGAGGCCAGGTAACAGCTTACAGCACAGGCAGGTGCTCTGAACTCCAGACTCATGGCACGGACCCTCCAGCCTGAGTCCTGGGATAACTCATGTGTGACAGCACACCCAGCACTCACTCAGTATTTTTAGAAATTAAAGTATTCCAGTTTTCTATTTATTTTGAGGCAAGTGAGTTAATATCTAAAATTATTGGAGAAACTTGTCTCATTTAACTTGCCTGGATGCTTGTTTGCTTGGCTTTGGTTTGGGGCATATGAGTATTTTTGATCTGTTCCTTTAAAAAGTACTCAGGAGATTGACTTTCCTGCCAAATATAAAATCACAGTTTGCATAAGATCAATGCAGATCGTAATGCTATTTTTTAATTGCTAATAGGAATAAGGTGAATACAGATTATGAGTTACTCTATGTTGCCACATCACTTTGGTCAATTTGTGATGATATAAAGATAAGCAATACACTGTGGCACTTAAATCCCAATTAAACCTCCTGGAGTTTAAAAAAAAGAAAACGGCGTGCTTTTTCACATCCTCAACTTGAACTTTAGAGCCTGTTTGTGTTTTTTTTCTCAAGGTATGTATGTGGCTTGGCTAAATGTTCTTGTAGAAGGTGTAACATAATCTTCTTTGGAAATCTGAGACAGGGAAATTTCTTTGGATTACAGAATTAGTTAAAGCTGCTGACTATTTTTGTAATTATTGAGAACTTGGCAACACTCAAAGAGAGTTTGTTAAGACTCATTTTCTATTTTGGAATAACATTAGAAAAATGCAATCTACAAATTTGATTTAGTTATATTCCACTCAAAAGATCTTTTATGCCCATGACCTTTCTGGTTCTTTCCTTCAACCTTTCAGAATTTCCCCCATATTTCCTTCAAAATAACAGTGAATTAATAAGCTTAAAATTCTTCAGAGATACCACAAAGTTTGCCTCACAGTTGTAAATGTTAATACTGGCAGATCTTAAAAACATTCACATCTCCTTTCAAAATGACTGATTTCACCAACTTTGCTTTTGTTTTTGTTGTTGCAACTTTGTTTTTGTTTTTCAAGACAGAGTTTCTCTGTGTCCTGGACTTGCTGGCCTTGAGATCCACCTGCCTCTGCCTCCCAAGTTCTGGGAATAAAGGTGTGTTCCACCACACTAGGCTACCAAATTTATTTTTTGCAAAAAGTAATTGCTGAGTTATAACAGGTATAGTTACCATAACAATAATATTTCTACCTAAAAATAAGCATTGAAATACTTTACTTCTTACAAGATATTAATCTCTAACCTATTTAAATTATTTATGAATTCAAGAACCTCCCAAAATACATTATACAAGGTATGAGTAGCGATTCTTAATGAGTAACAGTGCTAACAGTGACACATGTTCATACAATATACTTTTCTATGTGTAGTTATATTCATGATCAGGGACCCTGTATTTTATGTTTCCCTATAATGAGGGCTTGCTATGAGCTTCTATCCTTTTTTGTTTTTAAAGTCCTACTTCAGATATCTTATCAAAGAAAGTGTTATAGACAGCCTGTGTTACCTTGTATGGGTGGAAATGTGACAAGTTGAAGGCTAGCGAGCTGGCTCAGCAGTAAAGGTGCTTACCTCCAGGTCTGATGACCGGAGCTCTATCGTGGGATCCACATAGTGGAAAAAGAGAATCAAGGCCCAGAAACTGTACTTGAGCCCCACATGGGTGGGCACATTGGTGCTTTGGTCTGGGAGGATTGGTGTTGTTATAAGAAGAGGAAGCAACACCAGGGGCAAACATACATAAGGAAAAGTTCCAAAAAAGGATACAGAGACCGGTAAGTCAAAGGAAGGCTGCCCAAAGAAAAAAAGTGGCCACCTTGGTCTTAAACTTCCAGACTCCAGAACTGTGAGGGAAGAAAGTTCTACTCAAGTTGTGTTCAGAACAATTTTTGTTCAAAACAAAAATTTAAGCGTTTGTAATGAAGCCCAAGTCTTAATTTTTTTTTTAATGTGAAATATGACTTTAAAATGGGCACCCAATACAAATTTCTATAAAACACATAAGGCCAAATGGACAGCAATAACTAATGGAGGAAAAAAGTGTACAAGCAAGTAAAAGACTGTCTGGGTGGTTCAAGGCTAAAGCCACAGTGTCCCGTTTCCTCAGGAACCACCAGAGTGCCCCCCCTTTCAGAGAATCTGTGCTTCTCCACACGCTGTGACTCCTTTTGCTTCCTCTCACGCAGCTTCCTAACCCCAACTCCCTCCATCTTTCTGCAGTTATTTATTTTTTCCATTTTAAGACTGCCACACACAGAGAAGTTTCTAAAAACACTTGTTGTTTTAGGTCCAAGTAGGTGGAATATAGAGGCAGGATAACTGTCAGGGATAAATGCTACTACAATCACGAATTAAGGAAAATTTAAAAAAAAAAATTAAAATACGAAACAGAAAAGTCTATGAATCATTTTTATCACATATATATATGCTGGTGTTATTATGGAAGAGAAAGCAGTTGTAGATGCAATTTTTTAAGTGTCTACCACATGCTATAAATTTTGAAGTTAAAAAAAAAAACAAACAAACATAGCTGAGATCGTGAGATGGCTCTGCAGGTACAGGTGATTGCCACCCTGCCTGACAACGTGAGTTTGGTCTCAGCAACCCACATGGTAGAAGGAGAGAACCAGCTCCTGCAAGCTGTCCTCTGACCTCCAGACAAACATGCCTATGTACATACATATAGACACACATGTAGCCTAAATAAATAAGTGAGAAAAAGCATAGCTAACATTTATTGAGTGCTCGTGTATCACTGCAGGTACTATAAAAAAAAAAAGGGAAAGAAAAAGAAAGAAAGAAAGAAAGAAAAAAAGAAAGAAAAAGAAAAAACGAGGAGGAAAGGGTAAAATTCAGAAAATGTAAATCATGACTCAAAGAAAGCTATAGAGCTGTTTAAAAATTCTATGACCTTTGCAACTTTCTAATTCTGGTTTTAGTTTTTTTAAATTTTTTTTTTTTATCATCTTTACATCTCTTGAAGCAAGAAAGTCTGTGAGATTGCCATCAGCGTAGATAAGGGGAATAGAGGACTATTGTGTTGACTTTTCACCTAGTTGCATCTCCCTACTGGAATAAAGGTGATATCACGAAAGAAAATCCTCAAGAGAGAGAAGGGATGGAGGCAGGAAAAGAAAGAGGGTCACATGAAGGGGCAGAAGCCAAGGATCACATGGGACTGTTGGGTAGAAATGTGTTGTGTTGTCTTCAGTTTGGATTAAAATTAAATTGAGATATTTTTGGAGTTTCAGAAAGAGAAGAGCTGTGACACGTTTGTTTTTAATATGTAAGTGAGCGACATAGTGTTTTCATTCACTACCACATTTCTGCTTATTCCTAAGATTTGTTCTCTTGCCTCCAAGACTGCTTTAGGGAGGATACTGATTCTTTGTAGATTTCCAGCCTAGAAGAGCAAAGCTCCTGTGCCCCAACTCTATTAATTTCACTTATGCTTGTGGCGAGCGGCAGAAATCTTCCTCTGTAATGGTGGTGGTGGCCATGTGTTTTGGGGGGTGCAGAGTGAAGAAGTATTCCATGTTTGCCTTTCTAGGAAAAACTGAGACTACTGACCTTTGTAACTTCAGCAACAGCATCGTGATTGGGGGGTGGGGGGGTGGGGGGGTGGGGGTGGGAGGGGCGGGGGTGCTTAGGGAGACGTAGCACAATCGTGTATAAACACTGGAATGGACGGATATTTCTTGACTTCTGTTGCATTGGGCCAGGAGCCCAAGGGCACAGCAGACAAGTGTGCGGTGGTGGCGTTTCTGATGAAGTGGGTGCAGCAACTAAGTTAGCTTTCGCTTCTCTTTTCTGTTCCCTTCCTACTTTTCCCTGACTTCCCACCTCAGCTTCTGTTCTTGCAGGCACTGAGAAAATGCAAGCAAGGGTGGAACCCATAGCAGCCTAGACGCAGGGAAGGGGGTGGGGTGTGAGTAAGAAGAAGGGAAGTGAGAAAGGAGGCCACCACACCAGACACCAGACCTCAGACCCGCTGTGGAAATAAGGGACAATTGGTCTCACTCAGATGCTGTCCAGGTGACAATCTGAGATGTTCTTAAGTATAAAAAGACAGTCGCTTTATAGTCCTAAGCATGTTTTTTTTAACATCTGTATTAGAACTAAATGAATAAAAAAATTTCATCTTGATTATTTCACAATAACAGGAAATTACTTTGAGAATTATATTTTCCATTGAAAATAGAAATCTGTTATATAAAAAAACAGGACTTTTATGTTATATATAGTTTATAACATATTTTTGAGTATGCTATTCATAAAAAACTTGGAAAGAAGATAAAGACTGGGATTATATGTAATTACACAAATGTCTATATCTATAAATGTAAGTATAGACCCAAATATCTATCCTTACATGCTATTTGCAATGGATAAATATGCTTTTCATTGGAAATATACTTCAAAGTACATAGGGCAACACTTGTGGACACAGGAGACTCTCTCAACAAAGTCCACATACTTTGTTCCAAAAAAACTGTTAATTTTTGAGGGATCAGAATATCTATTTTAAGCTCTGGTGAGTGTCTGTAAAAAAAAAAAAAAGGATAATCTTTAATAGGTTGAATTAAAAGGGTTAGAGACATGGCCCAGCACTCAATAGCTCTGGAGTAAGGACATATGTCCTCTAAAACACTGAGGCGATCATCTGGCTTAAAATCAATTTGAACTTGAATTTATTTTGGGAAAGAAAGAAAGAAAGAAAGAAAGAAAGAAAGAAAGAAAGAAAGAAAGAAAATAGGAGCATACATCTCAATTGCCCAGGAAAAATCTTGTGGAGTGAAAATGCAAGCTAAAAATTAAAAGTGCAAACACAAGGACACTGCCTTATCAGGTTAATCTCTTGACTTCTAATTCTGTGAAAGTCCCACAAGCATTTTGTACCCTTCAGCTTTTTGTATGTTTCACTTTTTAAAAGCAACAGATAATTCACACATGCTCTTTGGCTAATGGAGTTCTATTACCCCCTCTTTAGTGTCAGTTCACACTAACCATAGGCATTTCCTGGTTCTTATCAACTTTAAACACTTGTTGTTCCCTAGATCCTATGGTACGGAGTCTGATGCCATTGCAACGTGGTTCTACTTTAGAAGCACAAGTTGCTATCCCTAAGGATTTTCATAACAAAGTCTTAGTTTATTACCGAATTGATAATATTATAATTAAGACTTGTTTCAAAATCAGTGCATAACATCTTTCAGGTGTCAGTCAAGTGACATCATCACCAGCCTAAGCCTTTCTATACCGGGGTGGGGGAAGGGGGACCCGAGAGGACCCTATAAAACAAAAACAAAAACAAACAAAAAACCCAACTGATTTATCTTAATAATGCTTGCTTAACTATAACAAGCCTCCCAATTTAATGGTTAATTGCTACTGCATATAGAACAAGACTTTTACTTTTTCTATATGGTTATTCCTGAGATTTCTATTCTGAAGTCTTCCTTAAATTTTTGGAAGCACTATTTAGTGATTTCAAAGCCTCCATAGGTTCTTTTTTTAACTTTTCTATTCTTACTCATTATTTTTACTTGCCACCAGGCAAATCTAGCAATAGAAAACAATGCTAGTTAAAAATACTGTCCTTAAAGGCCTATCAGAGCTTGTCTTCTGCGTGTATTTTTGGGGGTGGTGGGAGTGATACACAATAGCCCACAGGTTTTTCTATTGCTGAGATAACACTGTGGATCTCTTCCATTTAAATCCCCAGTGTTTCTGGTCTTGCACACAACATAACTGTGAACTTACACGTCTTCTCAGAAATAACAGGCTTACTTTGGAAAACAGGCACTTAGGAAATGTTCACCCATTTGAGTTCACACATCGGTGCGTTTTCCAGGCTCCGCTAGGCACACTGAATGAACCAGGAAATTTCTTACCTCTTGAGGGACGTAAGACAATGCATATCACCAGTAAAGCAAATGCAGCCAAGGTGGCAGCTCCCAAGACAGTTTTCAGCCAGGTCTACATAGAATGAAGAAAATTAGGCATGGGCTTAGTTCCTACTAAGACATGGTAAGATTTTTGTCTAGCCCTGGGTTCTACTTCTTCCCCACAAAGCCTCTGATTGTGTTCCACTGATCTGGCGGTAATTGCTGGATCCTTTCCAGTTTCTGCTAAGACAAATGTTTCTACAGTATATTTAGAGCCCCTTTCCAATCCCAACACGCACCAGGAAGAGATACTCACACGCAAAGCCTCCCTTTCTCTGAAGAATAAAAAGCTCTAAGAAGGCTCAGCCCGGGCAGCATCTAATCTGTGGGAGTCCCCGAGACTGCACACACACTAACCTTCATTTTTCCAGATGTTTTTGAAAGTTAGCCGATTCTCACTGCACAGCGTGGGTCACTGCATCTGTGAAAACTGTTGAAAAGAAGCAAGTCTGTCTTCCAGTTGGAAGCTGAAGTCAGGACATGAGGTTTGTTGGTTTTCCCCCCCTTTCCACGGACTTTCGACTACCGTGCCAAATTTCGAAAGATTTCTGTAAAATTAGAAACAGATCTTGGGGGCGTTCTTGGCCTTTAAATGAACTATGAGTGACTCAAGGGACACTTTATAGCCTTCTCATCCTTGTAAATTCTACACTAATATCTGCTCGTGTTGTCATACAGAGGTTGTTTTATTTCACTTTTTTTGGCGGGGGGGGGGAGGGGATTCAGACTTATGTTTCATTTTCTCTTAGAAATCACTTAAGTCCCTTTGGTAACAATCTTTTCTACACTCCTCCCATTTGCAGCGGAAAGGAGGAATTTCAAATAAAGGAACTTTGTGATAGCGCATTATACACATCTAATTTTTAGGAAGGGAAGAACACTGTAGCCAAATACGGCTTTGGGAGAAGTACACGGTGTGACTGCACTCTTTTCTCCTGGGAGCCTATGAGGTGCTGCAGGCAGAAATGTTTTTCTTTCAGCACAATTTCTTTGTCCATATAGCACCATATGCACTTTCAGTAAATACAGAAGTTTAAAAATTTCAACTGTCTAAACCCACGGCTGCTTTCCTTTAAAGAAATGAGGCGCCATCTGTTGAAATGGAGTATGGGTTAGGTGTGTTTGCACAGGCTAGAAGGATGGAAAGATCAGTGGGAATAATTTACCAGCAGACCTTTGGAAGAATGGAAATGGCTTTACAAGAGTGATATTTTTTGCTTTGCTCTCAGAATATCTTCTGAGAAAGGAGAACATTTAGTAATTATAAAGACCTTAAAATAAAATTTTAAAAAGGCAAGAGAAAAGAGTGGTTATGTGTATTTCATTTTGGCTAAATCCACACAATCCGAAGTGATTGGTCATCTTGGCAGATCACTAAAATGACTGATTGAATTTACAGCAGGCAACACACACACACACACACACACACACACACACACACACACACTCCACACAGGTTTTGTTTTTTTTTTTTTTTTTTTTTTAGGACCTTCTATCCGGAGCAGAGCAATTTCCTAGGGCAGATTCTCGATTTTCACATGGATACAATTGCTAAAATATGGCATCTCCAGGTTTTCCACTGATGGGTTTTGTCAAAAGCTTGTAATACCCTTTGCCTGACTGTGCTGAACTTTATACTGATCTTTCATGAATTGTTTATGAGAAGTAATGAGGAAACATCACTGTAATATGTTACTGTTTGCTTTAGTCGACTGGTCTGGCTACCACAGGAAGCTTTCGCCGCCATAAAGCAGAACAGTTGCTTGTGAACTTCCTCTCAGCCATTCTCCAGACAGCCATCCCCGAATTCCAGCCTTAGGAAAGTTCTAGTGAGGAAAGTGAGTCATTAGTGTTACTGGCAGAGAAATGTACTCACAGCCCCAGCGGCTCTGGGATGAGGCAGCTCCCTTTGCAGTTAAGTGAGCTCTCGCTTTACAGACTGAAGCAGTCACTGGGAGTTACCATAGGTGTTCTCCGCATGTACAGGCATCTCCATGTGTCCTGATTGCTTTTAATCCCAGATAAAACCACCAGCCTGCTACCAAACGAAATGCCGTCAAGAGAATCTTCCCAGGCTGGTTGCTTTCTTTGGAACATCCACGTAGTACTTTCTCAGAAGTTCTGTCCCAGCCTGCCAAACCCCAAAAAGTCAACAAGTACTCTGTGGTGAGTGATTTCCAAGACCTCCTCTTCTGTACAGAGAGTAAATGCAATAAATCATTAGGGTGTAATTAAAATGCATACTGCTAGCTTTAGCAATTAAAACCACTGTCACGTGACTGGGATGAGACGCGCTTAGGATTCTAGAGGTGAGGAGTCCTCAAAGATCTGATAGACTTTATGCAGAAATTGGGGAGCCATAGGAAGCAACATTTAAGTTGAAAGTGTTAGTATGTGTGGAAATTTTTTTTTGTTTGTGTTTTCCTTAGGAAGATGAGTGAATCAAAGTATGACATCTGAAATATTCTTAACTGACTGAACTGTTCTAAGGAGAATGTGGCTGAGTGAAGAAATGAAGATGGGTGCTTGCACATAATTTCATGAGATCGGAGTATATTTCCTGTAACAGAGTCACAGATGGGTATGTGAGCTAGCCTGTATCCAAGCAAAGGTGTCCAAAGTATTTGCACATTCAGCCGTTTCAATAGCTTTACCTTTTTTCTCTTTGGGAGTCAAAATAGAAATAATTTTGATAAGGATTTTGTTCTTGTTTTTGCACTAAGGAAAGTAACTATATATATGTGTGTGTATATATATATATACACACACATATATATATAATGTTTGTGTGGCTGTATATATACACACATACACACACATATATATATGTACATACACATATATGCATACACATAGATAAAAGATAGATAGATAGATAGATGATAGATAGATAGATAGATAGATAGATAGATTCACACAGGTATCCAGTCAGTTCTTGTACAGGTTGTTGGGAAGACAGACAAAGATAATTGAGAGAAGCTGTTTTCTTAGACAGCAAGCTCTCATACAAGTATGGGAGATGCATCTCCACTTCTTTTTCCTTTTTGGAGTGCTTGCTGAGTATTTCAGACTGGAGTTGTGTTCTGTAAAAGTGCCCTGATTGGTTGGTAATTTCTTCATGGACCTGTGAGAGGGAACAGAAGGGACACATGACATGTGTATGTCATCCTAAAATGAAATTGTGCCATTTGTCAGCATTGGAATGTTTCTCATATACAGAAACAGACAGAATGGCATTGATGAATTAAAAACTTGAAGGAAGAAATTAGGATAATAGAGGCCATGAACTACCTCTTCTCCAACAGGAGTCATGTAGGGCTTAATTTGTAATATGATGCCATTCTGGTAAGCACATAAATGGTAAATGGTCAGTACCACATGTCAAGGCTATGAACAGACCTTGCCAGAGCTATTCACTAACAGGCATTGGTTGTTCTCCAAAATGGCCCTATCCAGAGCTGGAGTGGCCTCTAGGGACTCATATATTGAAGGGTTGGTCCCTAGCTGTGGGAACTCAGGGGAGGTGTTAGAAACTCTAGAAGCTTCAGCTGAACTGAAGAAGCTAGGATGCTGAGATTGTTCAGGGGACCTCTGTCCATTCCTGTCTCCTTTTGCTTCCCAGGCACTGTGAGGTGAGCAAGTTTGCAGTACCACCCTTTTCCTATAATGTTTTGCCTCCCACAGATGGCGAAACCATGGAGTCAGCAGACCACAGGCTGGAACTGTGACTCAAATTAGACCTTTCCTCCTTTCAGTTATTTATCTCAATTGATGGAAATGATGGAAGGTGATCAACACAGGTATACATGTTCCCCTCCCCAATATATCTAGTTATGATTTTTGAGAGTGTAAAGAAAAATAATCATTCTGAGAACAGAACTAAAGATAGTATGTTTTTTACCTGCGGTGGGAATATTAAAGGTTAATTTATTAAACTAAGCAGTGATTCCTTTTTAATGAATCAATTATAAGAATAAGGCTACAAGTGGAGACTGTACTAGAAACCTTGATTTATATGCTTTCAGTTCAGAATTTGTTTCTTAAAAACCTAAAAGATACAGGGGTGTTGCTCAGTGGTAGCATGCTATGCCAGAATGTCCAATGAGCACCATAAAAGCTTGACATTTGGACCCTCAGTTACAAGGAACATTTATTCCTTATTCTAAACACAGTACTTTAATATATGTTTTCATTTTACTTGTCTCCAAACTCATTTACTGATTAGAAAACAGAATCCAGATAAAATTTAGGTAAGTTGCCCATGATTTGAACAATGCACAATTGGAAAATATTACATTGATTCTTTCTTAAGTTGTTTCTAAAGTGATGATTATTAGTTACATTAATGACTATCCCATTGCTTTTCTATTGGGACACACTTTGAGAGTACCATGGCAACTAAAACATACGCAATCCTCACAAGCTTGGTCTGCTTCACCATTGTGCATTTCTCAAAGGAGCAGTCTCACTCTATGAAGGCCATGGTTACAGTCTTAAGTTGGACAGAGCTTTGTGAGAATTGGCATTTAGTAATCAGAGAAATATGTATTTTCTGGGGGCTATGAGATCTCTCCTCAAATATGTGAGCAATTTAAGGAATTTGTCAGATTATCATCAAAGAGATTTCTCAGATCCAAGCAAGAATGTGTCCTGACATCTTGAGAGCATATAATAGCTGTCACATAGTTATAGATCTGGAAGAAGTGGTGTGACATAGTGTCGATGAGAGAGGATATCACTTAAACTGCTTTTAAAATCTAATCTAATTTCTAAAATTATGATTTTGATGTAAGGGAGAATATGAAGAAACATGTCTCTCAATTTATAATTGGTACTCACCACCTTCACATATGTCATAATTAAATGCCAGTGGTTCATTATCCTGTCACAATTAGAATGAGTTCTGAAAGCAGAGGTAGCTATCTATCAAATCAGAATTAGAAAGAAAAGAGCCATCTATTTCCTTGTATGCTATTGGCACAAATACTCAGAAGATAAATCAATGCTTCAATTAAATTTGTGGGTGTTTTGTTTTTTGTTTGTTTGTTTGTTTTTAAATTTTATTTTTTTGGTTTAAAACTCACCATGTAGCTTAGGCTAGCCTCAATGCTTGATCCATCTGACTCTGCTTCTGGAAGAAACTAGAACTTCAGGAATTCATGATGGCATCTTTAATGATATTTGAAGTATATCTCATTTTATGTGGTTTGTCAATGGGAAGATTAATCAAACAGCATGCATTTCTACCTGAGCTCATAAAGTATACCGTTTCCTTAGTTTGTGAAGTTAGAGAGTACCACAACTAGTAGTCAATGCTCATTGCAAACTTTTCCTGAACCTGGCATTTTCATAAGCACTTTACAATTATCATCTATCTCAGTTTATCCTCAGGGCTTACTGCCTTTATCGTCCCCATTTTACAGGTGAGAACATGGACTTTCCAAAGTTACACAGCCTTTGAGTGGTGTAGATGGAACACACACCCAATTACTCTATAGTGCAATTTGACTGATCCATGCCAAGGTTCTGGATGGGAAGTGTTTGAGGCACATGACTAGCTTGTATACATAAGACTAGAACTTAGAGATGAAAAAAAAAAAAACCAGAAAGACGTCTTTGGATGAGCTAAAAAACTGAACCTTTTTATGTATTGAAAAGTACACTCCCAATGTGATCAAATGAGAAGCAAAGGGTTTTCAATAAACTTCAGTAGGTTTCAGGTAAAAACGAAGTCCTTGCTGACAAGAAGAAGGATAGACTGAGAAAAAGTGAGTGGGTAAGAGACAAAATATTGCCAACAATTGAAGGCAGAGGAGAGTCATCTTGAGGAACATTGCAAATTCTTTACAAGAGAGCTGGAGAAATGGGAGTCCAAATTCGAAAGCAACATGTGCATTGGTGTTTTTCCGTTAGGCTTTAATGCAGAGGAAAAGGGACCAGTGAAGAGAGTAAAGAAGGTGTCATTGGACAACTGTGCAGAAGGTAAACATCTCTCAGGGACACACTTAAGAGTGATTGATTTGCTTGGAAGACATGAGGAGTGCCAGAGCTGACTTGGAGTTCACAACAGAGGGTGAGAGGACTAGTTGGACACCAATATATGGACATTTAGCCTTTGTTTGCAGATGAATCTGTGGCGTGGCACTGAAGTCAGGCCAAAAGTAGATTTAGTTTTAAATGATATCAAGCTGTTATGGGGAAGTATCAAGATATCAGCACACCAAAGCCAACCAATCGCTCAGCTTCCTGACTTCATCCGTATCTTTAGATCTTCCATCCCCATACAAGGGTATATCATTTCATATCTACTCTTAAAAAAAGATAATTTTATTAAAACAAGGCAAGTTAAAACTTGAAAGCATGAAAGAAAAAAATGAATAAAACAAAGTTTAGTAAGTAGGGAAAATATCCAAAGGCAAGAAAAACAACAAATAACTGTCAGATAATCCTAAGAATTGAAGCAGATATTACTTGAACAATGTTATGTTAAGCCCATCATTAACATCATTTATATAAAAGGCTACAAGAAAATACTTAATGAAAAAGGAGGATCTGGTGGCACTCAGAGGAGGGATAGCAGGTTATCAAGAAGAGACTTGATACCCTATGAGCATATACAGGGGGAGATAATCCCCCTCAGGAACAGTCATAGGGGAGGGGAATAAGGGGAAAATGGGAGGGAGGGAAGAATGGGAGGATACAGGGGATGGGATAACCATTGAAATGTAACAAAAATAAATTAATAAAAAAAAAAGAAAAAGAAAAAAATGGAGATATCCATGAGATTTATACCTCCATCCCTCAATCTGTCAAAACTTCTGGACTTATATATTAAAACATATAGGCAGCTCCTTTTGTATGTCTAATCAATACATCCAAATAAATATGTACCAAATAAAAATAAATAAAAAATAAATAAAAAATAAAGAAAGAAAGAAAGAAAGAAAGAAAGAAAGAAAAAAAGAAAAAGGAGGATCTATGCAAGCATTAGTGTGTGTTTCTCAGGAAGAGTCACAATTAAGTATCTCAGCAGTAGACACAGACAGTGTCTTGGTGGCTCTGAAGTTACATCCAAGAGATAATTAAGAAACTTTTCCTTTCTTGTTGATAAGTGAGATTACAAACATCACCAACAGTATATAAGAGATGGAAGACAGAATCTCCAAGGTAGAAGATATGACTGAAGAAATAGATACAACAGTCAAAGGAAATCTTAAATCTAAATAGCTCCTGACACAAAACATTGAAGAAATTTGAGACACTATGAAAAGACAAAACATAAAAATAATAAGAATAAAAGAAAGACTTCCAGCTCCAAGGCTCAGAAAATATTTTCAACAAAATCATAGAAGAAAACTTCCCTAACCTAAAGAAAGAAATGCCCATAAATATACAAAAAGCCTACAGAACTCCGAATAGATTGGACCATAAAAGAAAACTCTCCCACCACATAATAATTAAAACATTATATATATATATATATTTGTGCTTCAAAGTTCACCCTGAGAAAGGCTCCTTGCTATACTGCTACCCAGTATAGTCCCTGGTCAGTTAATAAAGACTTTCTATTGCAGTGTTTCTCAACCTTCCCAATGCTGTGTCACTTTAATACAGTCCTTCATGTACGGTGGTCCCCAACCATAACATTATTTTGTTCTTACTTCATAACTGTAAATTTTGCTATTGTGATGAATCATAATGAAAACATCTGATATGCAATCCCTAAAGGGGTCTCAACCCACATTTTGAGAACCACTGTTCTATTGAATCAAACCCATGTCTAAGCAGTCTTTTCTACTGTGGAGGACAGTAGATCCTCCACAACAGACAGTATGATAGAAAAGATAAGTGACATAGAATAAAAACTCACAGAGTTCAAGGACTAAAAGTCAAAAGAAAGGACTCCAAGGGGTTTAGGCTGTTAAGCACTAACAAAGGACCGTGCACAGGTTGGACCTAGGCCCCTGCTTCATGTGGGTCCCCTATTAAGGGGAGTGAGGGTTGTTTCTGATATGGACTCACTAGGTTGCTTGCTTTTTGACCACTTTCCCCTGGCAAGGCTGCCTCTCCAGGCCACAGGGGAAGAGGAAGTACTTAGTACTGAAGTGACTTGATGAACTGGGGTAGGTTCTCTGAGAAACAAAAGAGAGTGGGACTGAAAGCAGAAGGAGGAGGGAGCTACGATAGGAATGTAAACATAAAAGTAAAACATAAAAGAAAAAAAAACAGTTAGCCCTGATCTTAATTACAGACAAATTTCCAATGTCTAGTATGGTTCAGGAAGAGAGAGAGAGAGAGAGAGAGAGAGAGAGAGAGAGAGAGAGAGAGAGAGAGAGAGAAGTTGGGATGTACTGTTCATGGATAAGGAAACAGTAAATGTGCTAAAGCTCTTGCTCAAATGCCCTCTTTTTAATGATGTTTTATTACCCATTTAAAAATCATCCCTTCTTGCTAGGTGAGTTAACCTGATTTTATCAATGGAGAAGAAGACAGGGTCAGAAAGATTACCAGATTTAGACGATCTTGGGCTACCTAGGAAGTCCCAGGCCAGGGTGAGCCACATAAGCACAACTATATTTAAAACATTAAACAAAGAAATATCCCCCCAAATGATGATTAAAAATAATTGAATAAATATCTAAAACTAAATAAAATATAATGTAATTGGTTCCTGTTAGGAGCTGGAGTACAGTTCAGCAGTAGTGTGGTTGTCTCATATACTCAAAACCCTGGATTAAATCCTTAGCACTGCAAAAATAAATAAACAAGAAAATAAAAATAAAACTGACCTTTTTTCACCTTCTGCTTCTCTTACTCTTTCTAGCCTCCAAAGAGCTAATCACTTCCCAACATCCTGTGACATTCTCATTTATTATCTTTATTGCTTCTTGGCTCCTTCCCCTATACAGCCCCATCGTGCAGATATTTATTTCATTCACATGCCCAGCGCTTAGGGACAACGCTTGGCTTAAAATATGTACCTAATTAATACTTGTGGTCAAATACACGTGGGAAGGGAGGCAAAGAGGCAGAGCTCTGCTCCTGCTCCTATTGGGGCCTGCTTTGACACCCTGAAGGGGCGGGACACTTCCAGGCATAGTTAGTACATGGCCAAGTTTGTTTCTGAGATGCAATCAGATATCAGCCATTGTTATCACACAATGGCCGTGTAATCCTGTGCTACCGCACCAGGGTGTCTTTCTACATGGGTTGTGTGGTTTAGATTGTAAGTGGAGCACTAGTAACAGGAGACTTTGCTGCAGCTATTCAGTTTTTTTCCCCTCTGAGAACTAGGGAAAGCTTACCAGCTATTTATTGGAAGTATCTCTTCTAAGGATTAGTAAAGCGAGAATTAACCAAACTCCATGTCTCCTTTCTGGGACATTTTAGTTAGTGAAGTTTCAATAAGTGCACAGTCTAACCAGCAGTACTGTGATCTAGAAACTGGGGCCTTTTAAAGATGTGCAAATGTACTAGCATGTGATTTAATTATAGAACAACTATTCGATTTAATTTTAGACATGGTAGAAACCTGGGAAATCATTAGCTTAACAATGCAGACCTGTGGGATGAGTTTTAGTGAGTCATTTACCTAGATTGCATGGATGACTTGATGGCACCATGTTAAGTGTTAAGTATTGCTGATGTTAAGTGTTGCAAATGGCACCTCAGAGCTCTGTAGTACCTCTGGCGACACCAGGACCAATGGCTCCCTTCTGCTCGAACTCTGATACAACTAGCACTTCCTTTCCTTATAGTTCTTCTTCCGGACTCATCCTGTGGTGAAAGCATTCTTGGGGTGGTCTCAGTTATGAGAAAGGATGGAGAAGGAGTAGGACAACACAAGGACAAGTGAGAGGCTGTGGTCTCCATGGCTGGCACTGTGCTGGCATTGGCTTTGGTGTATTTATTATTCTGGGGAAGTATTACACTATGGGAGGATCTTCCCAGTAGCAGATAAGACCAAGCTTTAAGATGAAGAGGATCTTTATTGCTCTACTCTCTGTCCTTACTCAGCACCCTGAAAGGGCTCTCTGCCAATCAGAGGCCTTCAGGAGTCCAGTAGTGAATAGAATATTCTGAGGAGGGAAAGGCGGAGTGCCACAAATAACAGCATTGTAATATAAATAGAATCTCTGGAAAGACAGAGATCTCTCCTGGAAGGAAAACAGGTGAGGCTTGTGTTAGAGGATGCAGCATTAATGCTAATGAGCAAATCAGGGATAAACCATGGAGCAGACTGATATACATCTCCACCTCACCGATAGGCCCCAAAGAGCCAGAAAAACAGAGAGAGAGAAGGTTGTTCTTAGCGGGTGTCCTGCCTTCCATGTGGTGAAGCAGTTGCTTTTCTCATTGCTGTCGCCAAATACCTGACAAGAAAGGAACACGGAAGAGAGAGGGCTTACTTTGTCTAATGGTTTAAGAGAAAATATAGTCCTCCATAGAGAGAAGGCATGATGGCCAGAGCGTGAAGCAGCAGAGCACCTCGTGTCCCTCTTTAGGAAGCAAGTTGAGGAAGAAGGCTAATGCTCCAGGGGCCTTCTCCTTGTTATTCTTTTAAGCAGTCTGTACCCTAGCCCACGGGATGGTGTTACCTTCATTTGTGGTGGAGGTCCCCTCTTTAGCTAGAACTTTCAGGACGTACTCTCAGAAGCACATCACAGTGGCACTGAATCCTGCCAAGTTAAATGAAGAGTACCAACCACGCTATTCTATCAATGGCCTGTTAGACTAGTGATAGCTGTCTCACACTTCAGCCCAATGATGTGACTGCATGTTTCGAACATACCTTCTCTTGCATTGTTATTTTGGCCTTCAAGTAAGTTACTATACAGGAAATGACAGGTAATAAAAGTAAAGGGGCATGAATGAAAGGGTCAGAAGGAGCTGTGGTCTTACCTACATGTGCGGGAAGTTTAGTTACAATATACAGAAATAAGAGAAAGCCCAGGTCTTTCTTCCCCCAACTCCACACTCTTGCCTTGGATGTAGAGAGAGGCAATATTCTCTCTTAAGCAGAGTTCATTGTACACAGATTCTAAGATGGGGTGATGTAAGCAGGGTTTTTGTTTGTTTGTTTATTCAAGGGGGCATTGTTCTCAGTTCCCTGTACAGAAGTGAAGGAGATATAATCTTACAGAAGGAAATGCTAAATTGTAGTATAATCTTAGAGGAGGCCTCATCCAGCCCTGCCAGGATCTCAGGAGCTGGGATGTCTCCTCACCAGTTGTCAAAAAATGGAGTGAGGGAAAGAGACTTGTGATCCCCATCAGTCATCACTTGCTTGGCTTCAAGCCACTCCCAAAGGAGGATGGTCCTCAATACTAGTTGAGGCATTTGACACAGCCTAGGATAATACCTACAGGGTGGCAGCTATGAACTGTCAGGTTCAGGTATTGGTCCCTGGCCCTGAAGCGTTTTCTGCATCTGCTGGCACTATTCCAACAAATCCATGAGACTGGGGGAATCTATGAGTAATGAAAGTTCATCTCTCAGAGTTCTAAAGACCCTAAGTCCAAAACCAAGTTATTCAGTGTAGGGTGACCCCCCTGTCTCTGAAGCATCTGATGGCAGAAGGCAGAAAGGCAGGAAGCTCTACTTATGCCCTTCACAGGTGACGGGTCTCATATCCCACCATCCTCAGTACATGCCTATTAGGTTCTGGATCCCAACACAAATATGGGTGAAGGCACGTTTAAACCACAGGAGACTCACGCTATTACAAACTATGAGTTAGTGTTTGATGGGAGAAAATGTGTACCACCGGAATGAGAAAGTTAAAAGGAAGAGAAAAATCAAAGACTTTGGACTTAAGTAACCTTTAAGGAGTGAGTTGAAAGCTTCACACTTAAACCAAACTCTGTCTGTATCTGTCTTTCAAAAAGTAAACTGCCCAGAACTGCAGTATCTTCTGCTGTGACCACCAACCACACATGGTCACAATCACTTGCATACAGCCTAGAAAATGAGCTGTGTATGTATAAAATATACAGCAGCTTTTGAAAACTTGGGGGGAAAATGAAATAGGCTACATTATCCTAATAATTTTCACCTTGATAGTATGTCTAGAGAGTTCAATAAGCAAGTTTTAAAATTTCATCTATTTAGCTTTAAAATGTGCCCATCAAAAAACTATAAATTTGCTTTCGAGGGTTTCTCTTCCTTCTTCTCTCTCTCTCCCTCTCCTTTTCTCTTTCAGTGTACAGGATCAAAGAAAGGATCTGGGGATGCTGAGCAAGTGTCCGACCACCATCAAGCTCCATCTTTAGCCTAAAAGAATCTGAAAGTCCTAATGTTATCATTTTCTCAGGCCACAGTTCAAGGTAGATTTCTTTTAAAAAACATCTTTTCAATATATCCAGAAACTTATTTCTGGAGTTTTGGCATGTTATCCCCCAAACTTTTTGCTTGGCTGTTAAGAGACTGTATTGAGAGACTTTTACCATAACAAAACACTACGACGTATCAGGTAGCCCAAGTGATAAGAACATGCTGTGTCCCCAACACAAACACTGTAACTCAAAGACCCAAGTACGAGAATGACGGAGTCTTGGAGACAGGTCTCTTCCTCACTTACAGATTGTTACCTTTCCGCTTTATACCCAGTGGCAAGAAACTGCAGTTCCTTGTGTTCCTAAATTGGAAATGGACACAGGATACCTAACATTCACTGGCCACTCCTCCAGGGAAGCAGAGTCCTTGGGAAGCCAAGGGGTTGATCTCATTGACTACTAAAAGAGATTCTGATTCACTTTAAACCTTTTCCTCTCGGCAAGAGAATTGCATGTACCATAAGCCAGGCATCAGTGTGCCTAGACTAAGAAGCAGCTGTAACTCATCGAATAAGTTCTCGGGCGCGATGACATAGTGATTCCATATGCCAGCAACGGGAGGACACGTGGCAGCAGATGACAGCCAAGCAGAGCTATGAGTCATGTTTAGGGCAAAAATAAGGTAATGCAAATAAATTACTTGTATTTGTTTCTTTCACCAACTGTGCTGCACTTTTGTATTTATTTTATATATTGCCATCGATTTCATGCCAGCAGTGTTTTCCTTAGCTAGTGATTTTTATTACGGAAGCATCCAGAACCGCTCTTTCCTTCCATTCCCACTGCCAATGACCAAGTCCAGATTTCTGTTACCTCAGCCAGAATGATTCCTTCCAGCTCCTTCCTTACTCTTTTTCTTTCCAGTTTTTTTTCCCCCTCTTCAATCTATGATTTAGCCTGTTAACTCCTTGTAGGTCATCTTTTCCAAAACATGTCATTTTCCTGCTCAAGAAACTAGAATAACAAGAAACATGTCATTTTCTTTTCCTAAAACATGTCATTTCCTTGCTTAAGAAACTAGGATGACATCATATTGTCCAGACAGTATGGCAAGCCCAGACACAGTATGGCACTCCATCAACTCCAGACACAGCATGGCATTCCAGTAGACGTGTAAAATATGTTAGTCTTTCTTCTTCTGTCTTTCTCATTTAGAACACACTTCCTGCCCTAACCTACTCTTGAAACTGCACTAAATAAATATATATGGAACATTTAATATATATGGTATTACTTAAATTGCTTTTCCCTTCCAATCCAGAAGGACTTCACAAGCAATCCAGAGCTTTTTCGGGTGATTGCTTTTCTGAATGCTGACTCCTGTGCTCGGTGTCACAATCTCTTGTACACTCATTTTTTCCCCCTCTGTTCCTCTCATGCTTCTCATTAGCAAACTCGTACCCAAGTGGCCAAGCCCTTGAGGTCAGAGATGCTGGATCGGATCTCGAGTCAGAAACGGAAATTCATATTTATTAACCACTTCCTCTGTGCCAGTCACTGTACAGTGTGTTTAGCGTTTGCTATTCAGAACTCCCTGTGTCGCTCTCCTGTCTGTGTGTGTGTGGTGCCTTTGCATCATTCCCATATTGCCCTGCCAGACAGCCCTGACGACTGACGCCAAATAGCAGCAACCAGAGTTGCAGATTTACTGGTGTTCTGAGACAATGAGGGGATTTCCACAAGTCATCTCTGGGCTGCAGCCTCCTTGGCTTGTTTCTGGAGCACAGCCCCCTCCACCCCCGCATTCTCCATCAATCTTTCCCTCTCTTTCCAGCTACTTCTAAGTGGTCCTATGCTATGCAAGACAGTTTAACTATCTTTTTTTTTTTTTTTTACTCATTCCCCAAAAAGATCCAAAAAGGCTTAATTTTAATTTAAAAAAAATACAGCCTGGAAAGAGTTCTTAAAACAAAGAGACTTTGCTTTGTTTTTGAGGTGTTTTCTTCATGCTTCATTTTCTATGCCACACATGTTTTCCCACCCAATCCTCTCACTAATCCACTCCCCAGCAGCAAGCAATAAACATTTCCTGGCTGTTTACTTTGCACCAGGGCTGGCCTGGGTGTTCTATCTGTTATCTGATTAAGCCTGAGCTATAAACACTATTACTCTTCTTCACATTTTACGAGTTTGAGAGCGGAAGTAAGCAATTGTATCAGAAAACTTGAAGAAAAATCGAAAGTGTCCTAGTTTTAAAGATGAGGCAGTTTTACCCAAGAAGCCAAACATTAGATGTTGCTATCCTTGGCTGAGACCTGTGAAGTCATAAGACCCACTATGGTCATGGAAATGGCCAATACTGTGCCAGGGCTCCTTGTCTTCTCCATAACAACAGCCCACTTCCCTCATTCCTGAACGTCTGTAATTGGTCACACAGGTTAACGTCACAGCGATGCACTGGTACGTCTCTCCTTTTGGAATTCTGGATTTTCCCTCTTCTAGTATCAACAAACATCCCATCAAAATACCTCCAATCTGTCCATTGCATCTTTTTCATGCAGATCCACACCGGCACACTAGCCCGACACCATCCTACTTTCCTCTCTGCGTCCATGCTGCGCCTTCTTCAGCATAACTGCATAGAAAACCAATCCTGTCCACTCCCCTGAGGAAGATCTCAAGTGGCTTCTGATTACTTTGGCCTTAAGTGCAACCCTAGACAGAAGTCAACAGGGTCACCTGTGACCTGGCCTGCCTTCCACACCAGCTCAATAGCTGCTGGCCATACTTTTTAGTTGTCCTACTTAACCACTATGGACGTTTCCCATAGTTCTTTGACTAGAATACATTTTTTTCCCATTGGGGACTCAGTCCATGCTGTTGATGGTACCCAGGACACTCCTCTGCTCCCTTTTAAGGTAGTCATCTGGCTGTGCACATCACCCTGTAAGTGTCACTTCCATTTAGTCTTTTTTTGAGCTTGTGCCCTTCTTCCGGCCCACATTTGTTTTCTGCATAACATCTAAATTATTAAATGAGTAGTAAATCCAACAGACACTGGGTGTTTGTGATAGACAAACCCTATACTGATTGATGCATGGGTGACATGAGCGGACCCACTGGAGACAGAAAGCAAAATACGTAAAATAGCTAGAAAGCAGATTTAAGGTAACATGTAAGAAATGTTTGGCATACAGGTTAAAAGCATGGCGTGTGAGGAAAGCTAGTGTGATTGAGGGAAGATTAGCGTAGGGGCTCACCAAAGTTGGCGTCATAGAGCAGTAAAAATTTTACTGTGCAGTGTTGCATATTTAGAAGAAATTACTCTATGAGGTTTAGCTTGGTATGAACAGAGAGGTCAGCTAGACAAGTAACAGTCAGGCATCAGATTGTGAACAGCACACAAGTGGCACATTCATATACCAATGTGAAATTCATATTAATAATAGATTTTAGAGTGCAGTAGGAGCTAGGCATGGTAGCTCGGGTTTCAGTTTTACACACCTAGGAAGCTGATGCTGTGCATTGAAAGGCCAAGGATGTCTGGGCTACACAGTGAGTTTACTGCCAGCCTGGGTGACTTAGTGAGAACGCGTCTCAAAATAAAAGGACAAGACAACCAAGGTTGCATAGATCATGTTGCCCAGCATATGAAAAGCCCTGGGTTCAATGCCCCAGTACTGCATATAAGAAAGAAAAGAAAACACAGTAGAAATCACACTCTTTAATACCACTGCTATCTCTCCAAACAGTTAGAATGCATTTCCTGTGAGATGGGAAACACACATTTTTGTGTCTATCAGTAGTCTATCAAATATTTGCAGTTGTATTGTCATTTTGGAGATAGGAAAAAATCACACTTTTTTTCCAGTTAAGTCTAGAAGATTAATTGGTGATAAGCGGCTATTAATATTTAGTATCAAGGGCAGACTCTTTAATGATCCACATTCTTATTTGTATGTTGGTGGCAACCTCTACCTCCATCAGCTATCCATCTTTTCATATATGTATCTATGTCTGCCTGCAAATCTATCATCTATGCATATCTAGCAATCGTTGCATGTTCTGAAGATCCTACTATTGGAGGGATCACGAACCTAGTTCATCCGTCCAATCACAAACCTAGTGCATCCATCCAGTGTAGCAAGAACAGAATATGGGCACCTCAGGCTCACTGTGTGCTCAACCATCTCAGTCACAAACATGGACCCTGAAGATATCTTGAAAAATATCTTAACAGGAACATTAACATTTCTTATTGGAAAAGTAAAGAACCCTTAACTTATTTGTGTGTATCACTGAGGACAGACTACCTGTATATTAATCATATTTTGAGAGGTCACTATCCTCTGTATCTTATATACCTTCATCATTATATTTTAAACTCACAGGAGCAGTGGAGGGATGGTGGGCCCATAGAGATAAGTTCTGGAACAAGGTTGTTCATAAAGAATAAAAGTTGTTGCCTTTTCAGCCACTGAGATGATTGTACAACTATTTTTTTTGATGAAGTAAATAAAATTTGTCTACTTATAAAGTACTTTCTATCTACTTTCTAAGTTATTTGGGCAATTGGTCAAGTGTGTTGAATCATTTCCTATGTGAAACATAATGCTTATACGTAGGAGTGATTGGCTATCTGGAACTTATAACTTCTCCTAAACTAAATCTCTTATTTCTTTAGTGATGATTGTCACAGTCCAAATTAAATCTAGAAGGGGAAACCAGACAGTAATTTAAACAATTAAAGTTTAAAATAAATCTGCCCTGTGAAGGGATTGGAATAATCATCACCTGGACTCCTCTCAGATATCCTGTTGCTGCCATGTGTCATGGAGTTCCTGCAGATCAGTAGTTCTGGCCCTTTTACGCATCCCAACAATTCCCAGATCATATAGCTTTTGGGATGGACCAACTCAGGGCTCTGGATATGGACCTGGGTAGTAGCTGAGCTGGTCAGCACCACCAGGATAAGCTCTCCAGAAGTGCTCCAGCAGGGTCAGCTCTCCTGCTCTCATGTCCTCGGGGCTGGCTCACCCACACCAATGCCTCCAGAGCAAGATCCACTGTGCCGCTCAGTCAAGGAGCAGGACCCACTATCCCCAGTGTTGCAGTGGTGAGAGGGGCAGGGCCAGCTCTCATGACTCCAGGATCAACTCTCTAGACTGTATCTGGTGACAGGAGCAAGGGGGTGAAGAGCATCTCCCCTGCCCAGGTAACCTCACAGAAAAGGAATGTCAGGGCTGGTTCTCCCTCCCTCTCACTCTCAGGTGGCTCACCTGTGCCCTGCCACTAGGATCAACTATGTTGTGCTGTCTAGGTGAAGTCACTCTCCCAAGTGTTGCAGTTGGTGAGGGGCATGGCTAGCTTTCCCATGCTTATGACCCTGTGGGAAAGTTTCCTGCACGCTGGAGTCAGCTCTCCCACTCTTACACCCTTGGAGAAGCTCACCCACACTCTGCCACCAGGGCCAGCTCCACTGTGCTGCCTGGGCAAATCACAGGGCCAGCTGTCCTGAGTGATGCCATGGGTGAGGGGTGGGGCCAGTTGTCCAGAGGGTCAAAACCAGTGAGAGGCCGGGCCAGTTCTGCATAAGCCCTGGGCATTCACTTGGTCCCCAGCAGCTGCCCCAACCAAGAACGTCCCCATGTTCTCTAGTCATAATATCAGCCATGGACATCGACATGGACCCCTGCCCTTGCATAGCCATGACACAAACATGGCCATCAGTGGCAGCTCAGGCTGGGACTTCATCATCGTCCCAGGTGGAGGGGCTGACCACTCACAACAGGCTACTCCTCTCTGTCTCCAGTTCCATCTCTCTTCATGATGCTCAAGCTTCTACTCTGCCATCTGTCTACCACATATTTGCACATTGTTGTGGCTCCTGCTGCAAGCTGGCCAACCCAGCTTAGCAGGTCCCATGGTGACACCCTCTACGCCCTGCCTGTGCTGTGGGTAGCATGGCGGTCTTCAGGTCTCTGCTTTCTCCTCCCGCGTTGGCCTGCCTGGATTTGATTTTTTTTTTAACTTGACTTGGTTTTTTATGTGTCCTAGGTATAAAACAGCTTTGGCCACCAAGCCAAGCATCAAGCGAGCATGAACAAAGGACTCTGCCCCTGACTGATATAGGGACAACATCACCAACAAGGTATCTTTTCATCCATTGCCAGGGGAGTGACCATCATTCTTAAAATTATGATAGGACACAAGAGACCAAGATCCAGATGTTTCTGGAGAAGGTAGTGTGGGCCACTAAATAATGAAGATGCCATAAGTCCCTGGTGTTTCTTGGAATGTGCCCTGTAGTATACCAGGGAAAACTTCACAACAGATATCTCACCTGAGGCACTAAACACAACTGCCTGAGCAGGTACTAGGAGAGCTGCCTATTGTAGAGTACTGTTAGTAACAGGCACCATCAAAGCACGGGATGCTGGAGTTGCCTATAATGCAAACAGTCAGGAACCAAGAAGCAAACTCTTTCTTCCTACAGTAGCTGCCCAACACTTTGGTACTGCAAAGAAACAGTAATTAAAGGCCTAGGGTGTGTTTTTAGAGAGGCTCCAAGGTTGTGTTAGGAGATAAAGAGGCAATACATTGATTGCCTTTTTTTTGATATTCAGACACTATTAAATGAATATTCATAAAATTTCCCTCTTCCCAAGAGCTATTACTAAGTCAGAAAGGCCACTTATGGCTTTATCACCTATCAAGCTCCAAATAATGAACAGGCAGAGGCAAAGGATTGCACATAGAATCCCTATTTTTAAAAAAGCCCAGGGGTCTTGCTCAAACTATCACACCAGCCAAGGACAATACATGCAGTAAACTTCGAACCCCTACACAGATCTACCCAATGAACAGGACATTCTTTACAGATGAGTGGAGAGTGGGGTCTGACTTTCACATGAACTCTGGTGCCCCGTATTTGACCACGTCCCCTGGATGGGGAGGCCTGGTGGCACTCAGAGGAAGGATAGCAGGCTACCAAGAAGAGACTTGATACCCTATGAGCATATACAGGGGGAAAGGATCTCCTTCAGTCACAATCATAGGGGAGGGGAGTAAGGGGAAAATGGGAGGGAGGGAGGAATGGGAGGATATAAGGGGTGGGATAACAATTGAGATGTAATATGAATAAATTAATAAAATGTATTTTTAAAAAGCCTGGCAGAGGGTCAGAGGAATACAAATAATGCCAGGTAATTTAAGGGAGTAAATTTCAAAGAATTTTGAGAAAAAATGAGGTGGTATATCATCAGCTCATGAAATAGTGAATGATTCTTTACAAAAAACAATTCAAAGGAATTAGAAGATTTGTGTAGTGTGTAATTATCTTTTGCATTTTCTGCAGACCAGAAGTTAATATTTAAGTTAGTTTTTAATTAACTTGGCTGTTGGTATTAAGTTCTTCCAAATATAATTCATGCTGAGAGAGATGCAGCCTCATTGGGGTCAAATGGGGTGAAACTGATCTGTAGCATTAATATTTTTGCGCTCTCTCTCTCTCTCTCTCTCTCTCTCTCTCTCTCTCTCTCTCTCTCTCTCTCTCTCTCGTGTGTGTGTGTGTGTGTGTGTGTGTGTGTGTGTGTGTGTGTGTGTTTGGGGTGTTTTTTTTTTGAGAGAAAGAGATATCCCTGGTTGACCTTGATTTCATTCAAGATGACACCCCTGCCTGTGATTACAAGTATGAGTTACCACATCCATCTTCTAAAACCTTTTTTGAGTACCAAAATATATCATACCTCAGACCAGTATCCTGCGTCTGTTTACTAAGTAAACACTAAGTTGGTGGTGGTGTCCCTATATCAGTCAGGGCCAGAACAGATTGTTATTTCTCATTCAGCCAACCACAATTCTCCATAGCAGTCTGAAGTTCTTCTGAAGAGCCATAGATAAATTTATCAAAGCAGATTTAAAAGTCGTTACTGATTTCCTTATGTCTCCACTTTCATCTTCAAATCTTAGTAGGAAGCTAGTGGCAGATGACAACAGAATTAATCCCAGCTACTGTTGGAATTGGACCTGAACTTTATGGCGTATCTCTCTTTCGTTTTCACATTTCTGCTTTTGTGTCCTGGATGCAGTGGTAGCTGCCTTCTTTGTCCAGCCTTATTCTACTCCTCACCTTTGTGCTCGTCCTTTTCTGTATCCCAAGACACCTCTTTCCTTCTGTGCTTCAATTGTTTTGTTGGCTTCCCGACTCATTTCTCAGTCTGAAGATGGCTTCAGTTTTGTACCCATTGCTAAAACGCTCCCTTCCATCTCCCTCTCTTTCATGCAAAGCCCTTTGAAAGTCATTTACACATGATGCATGAGTTACCTCACCTTCCTGTTCACTTTCACTGAAGAATATCTACTAGGCTCAGTTGCATAGTTCCACTAAACTGACAATGCGTCATAAAACATTTAGAAAATTTTCAGCATTATTTGATACTAGCCATGGTTTTTTTTATTTTTTATTTTTGAAAAAGACGTCTGAGTCTTCCCATCTGTCTCGCTGGCTGCAGAGCAGAATCTGACACTCTGAGCATTCCTTTCCAGAGAGGGGCTTTACGGAAATGACTTTGACCTGGGCACATGACTCTAACAGGCCTGGTGCTAAGGCTTCTGTCTAGAAGAACTTGAGGGAAATGGGAGCATTTTTGAAACAGGAGAGGTGTGCTCAAAATGGAGACACATGTGGGTTTCTTCCCACTTCTGGCTCTATCAGAGAATCCTGACCTCTGTTAGATCAAAAGTCCACCTCCTCATCAGGTTTCCCCCCCCCCCTCATCTACTTATAGAAGAGTTGAATCTCGTTAATAGTGGCTTAATATATATGTAGTTATTCAGATAACTAGAAATGTTCTTTCATCAAACATTTTTATTTCTGCATTACTGACTGACAGTCCTACCACCTAGCACACTCTTCAAAGCAGAAGTGCTTCTTTTACTCAGACTGTGTTAGAATGACTTGCTTTTTCAAGGCCTAGTGACTACTAATAGGTCATTATCTTTTTGTGGCTTGCTACAGTTACAAGATATTGGTTGTTGACACTTCCACCCTCAAATATGCTAATATCTTTGACGACATTAGGGAATCTTCCCAACACTCCAAACTCTAAGGTGGTTCTCTTTCCCCTATGGCTCTTTAGTGTAAACTTTCTTACTGCATTATTAATCTGGTTGGTCTTGATTCTTAAACACTGAAAGTCACAGGGAAGATGCTCTTATTTTATTCTTTGTTGTGTCTAAAATGCAATTCCCTAAGTAGAAATCTCTTATTTGTATCTAATTTATTAAGTTTATTTATTTTGATTATTCCAACTTTATAATTTATCTTAAATAAAGAATGAAACACTGAAAGCTTGCAGCATATTACCTGAGAATCTCTTACCAAATGATTCATTTGAACCTGTCTTCCTATGTATGAAAGCAATTCCATTTTTTAACATTCACATAAAAACTAAGATAGTAAACTATATTCAAGTAACATTATAGCCCAAGTATATTATTACCTACAATGCTGAATAGTACTTTCTATGATCAATATTTTCCCCATGGTCCAACATAGGACCTAGGTTTTATTTGTATTTAAAACTTAGAAAGTAATCGAGCTAATTTCTGTTCATATTTCATCTTCAAATGAAATGTTTATGGAATAACTGATTTCAAATAAAGAAAGACTTGGTATTATGCTGTGAAATTTTTCTAAGTATTGCAAAACAACCCATGTATTTCCATATTTCATATTTTAAATGTTTTTTTTCAGATTATATTATTATATCTTCCCCCTTCCCTTTCTTCCCTTTCTCTTCTCCATTTCTTCCCATGTACATCCTCACTCTCTTTCACATTCATGCCCTCTTTTTCTTTTTTTTTCTTTTTAAAATTAATTTATTCAGATTACATCTCAATTGTTATCCCATCACTTGTATCCACCCATTTCTCCCTTCCTCCTGCTTTCACCCTATTCCCCTCCCCTGTGTCTGTGACTGAGGGAGACCTCCTCCCCGACCACATGGTCATAGGCTATCAAGTCTGATCTTGGTAGCCTACTTATTCTTTCTCTGAGTGCCGCCAGGCTTCCTCATCATGGGGAAGTGGTCAAATATGGTGCACCAGAGTTCATGTCCGAGTCAGTCCCTGCTCTCCACCCAACTGTGGGGAATGCCTTGTTCATTGGCTAGATCTGAGAAGGGGTTTGATGTTTACTGCACATATTGTCCTTGGTTGGTGCAGTAGTTGGAGCAGAACCCCTGGGCCCAGATCTGCATAATGTTCTTGTAGGTTTCTAGGACCCTCTGGATCCTTCCGTTTCCCCATTCTCCCATACTTGTCTCACCTAGCATTCCAATAGGATGTTCTACATCTATCCCAATCTCCTGGTAAGTGAAGACCTTCATGGGACATGCCTGTTGGGCTAGTGTCCAATTATAAATGAGTATATACCATGTGAGTCTTTCTGCTTCTGGGTTAACTCACTCAGTATGATCATTTCTAGTTCCTTCCAGTTGTCCACAAATTTTGGGATTTCCTTGTTTTTAATAGTTGAGTACTATTCCATAGTGTAAATGTACCACAATTTCTTTATCCATTCTTTGACTGAGGGACATTTAGGTTGTTTCCAGGTTGCTGGTGTGTTTGTGTGTGTGTGTGTGTGTGTGTGTGTGTGTGTGTGTGTGTGTGAATAATTTATGTATTCTCAAATATATAAACACAACCTATTCAGTCTGCACAATGTCACTTGTGTATGTATCTCTTTTTAGGACTGACCACTTGACATTGGATTAGTGGCCCAGGCTTGGAGTTTGAGACTAGCTCTGGGGGGAATTGGGACAGATGTGAGAAGTGGGGAGGATGTCAGACTCACCTGGCTAAACCCTACAGAAGAGCCACATTTCATATTTTGGATCTTTGGATCTGAGAGAAGGTTTAAGGACTTAGAAACAAACAGAAAGTGAGTATAATTTGTGTTATACAAAAATTATTATTGATAACTCAGCTTTTCTTTCTCATGTTATTCCTAACTCAATCACTGATAAAGCATTATTATCAGTTCTTCAGGTGGAGGCAGAACATAATTAAAATCATTCTTAGAACTAGTTAAGTCTGAAAGCCATTGAGTAAATACAATAATGCTTATGTTTACATTGATCTTTGTGTTTTGCCCATAGAGGCTAAATCCTCCCATTAGGCACCCTAAATGTTGCATATTAACAACAACCATGTTTGTTATCACTACTTCTTTGGGGTGGCCCTTCTATGACAAGTGTCAATGTGAGAGACTTCAACTTCGCATGTATTTTACTTAAAGATTAAGTGCAGATCTAAAATGTACCATTCCCATGCTGTTTCTACATCTTCGACTACTGCAGATGCTTCAGGTCTTCCAGTAGCTTTTTACTGTGCCCTGTAGCTATTTAGTGCACATGATAACTGCTGGCATTGTTCAGTTCAGTGCCGAGGTTTCCATGAAAATCCTTGAAGGAGGTTATTACTTCCTTTGGCCTCAAAGAGATTAAGTGGCTTAATCTCAAAGTCTCAAACTAGTAGTGATCCATGCCCGAGTCTATCTTATTCCACACTCTACGTACAAAAGAAAAAACATATCTAGCAAGACTAAATAAGACCAAAAAAGTGCTCAAAGTTCTTAAGTTGCAAATTAACATCATAATTCTTAGGCTTCTTAGAACAACACCAAATCTGGGTCTTGTTTTGTGCTTACTGCTCTGATTCACAGACTTGTTTACTGATTTCTGGAGCATTTTATGCTGAGGGTGAGTGAGTAATACTTTCCTTACAAGCTTTCTCCATTTCTGTTCTGGAAATGTAAATGCAGATGAATTCTCAGAAGTGACATCTGGATTTTGTTTTTGAAAAGCCATAAAAGATCTCTTCTAAAGAAGTGGCAAAGTGTGGCTTAATATTTGTTGAGTAAGGACCAGGGTGACCCCAGAATACTGTAGCAGGAGTACTAGGTAAGGTACAGAGTGTCACAGGTACGCAGTAAGTGACATAACTTGGGAAATTGAGATATTTCTCTTTCTCACAATTGTTCTTCCCTAGCTCCCCTAAGTGTGTTTGAGATTCTCACATCTTAAAAGCTACAATGTCCAGGGCGATTCCAACTCCTCCTTGGCTTCTTCAGTTGAGTCGTAAACAACATGTACAATGTCTTTTTCTCTAGGGCAGTACTTCCTGCTTTAGTGGCTACTGCAGTGCAGAGAATAAAATACCCACTTCTCTTAGAGCACATTTCACTTGGAGCATGTACTTGTGACATAAACTAATGGCTTTTGAGAAATCATTTCATACTCACGGGCTAAGCTTTAAAACAAAAGTACAGACAGGGAGTGAGAAGCAACAAGCCATGGAAATGTTAGGGCAGTAAGGAACCCTGCATCCAGATGCTTATGGCTCGGGAGAACACAGATGTGTGGTATGGAGGTGCTGCAAGCCATTCAAATAACCAAAGGACTAAGATGCAGTCACTGTAAACCTCAGACTCATGACTCTGTGTCATGGGTATATTCTGTTAATCAATGTTAACCTATTAAGGTATGCATGGACTGTAGCTCAGGTTGCCAGGTATCATCACATACTAAATTGTATAGTATCTGAAATAAACACTTTTAACTTTAAAGTAGAAATAACTTTTTACTGAAAAGAAGAAAGCATTGACAAAAGGAAACCACTCTGATGTTTGTTGATACCTCAAAACAGGATACATATGTTATAGTGATCCATTTAAATACCTTAGATATTTGGTGTCTTGCATACTTTCCGAGACATTTTAGAATAAAGCAACACTTTAAATAGAGTCTGATGGAATTTTAAGGTATTTTAAGAAAACCCATTCTTCTTTTGCCCATTCATCTTGGCTCTGTTCTCATCAATAAAAGATTAAAAATATCTTAATATGGAATTAAACTAATAGATCAAAACTAAGAACAAACTCTGTCTTTACTCTTCTTTGTCCCTGGTGGAAGAAGCCATCCATGAGACTGGGTGTCAGTTCAAATGGCTGACTGAAGTTACAGTCTCCAATCTTGGCTTTTCTGTGACAATGGAGGGGCTCCATTTCTGTTGGATGCAGGCCCGGTGGTGAGGACAACTGGCCCTGTATCACGACATCCATGATGGAACTTGGGGAGCCTTTTTTTCTTTACTCCCTAGAATACGTGTCAACATCTGTTCTCAGCTAAGCCTCATGGAAAGGCTGGGCAGATGTTGAACTTCTCTCTCCATGGACACTGGTAATTCATCTCACGTGCATTAGAACTGGTATGAACTTACCCACCACTCTATGATTAGGGTGCATTCCAGTTTGATGCTGGGTTTGCAGAAGAGAAAGCTGAGGAAGCAAGACTGAAATGGCTTGATGCTACATTTTAGTAACATTGTTTCCTTAATGTTTGCAGAATGTTTCCTGCTTGTCAAGGTGCTTGCGAATGGCTATCTATACATTATAATAGCAAAAGAGTTAAGAACTGGTTTGGTGGTCAAATTCTAAAATGACCTCCAAGATTCCTCCCCAAATCATGTCAGTTCATGCATGATACCCTGAAATATCCCCTTATTTTGAGCGTAGGCACTGCCTATTGGCCACAGGGGGTTAGACATACCAAAGAGGTCCTTGTCCCAGGTGAGTAGAGACTTTACCAGTTTACAAGTAAGATTAATTTTTTTATGCCTGCCTATCGATATGATGCCTAGTTCACAGTGCACTGTGTTCCATTACTATAGTTAAGTAACTTGGGGAGCTTCTGCTGCTGGCCCTGAAGAAACACATGATATGTGCTGTGGCAGGCTCCTGAAGAGGCCACAGAAAAAAAGCATTCCTAGGATGTGAGAGTGACTCTTAGCAGAAAAACAAAACAGAAATTGTAGCCAGACAGCTGCAAGGAAATGAATTCTGAGTGAGCATGGAAGCAGATTCCTCCTTCAAGGCCTCTGGGTGAGAACTGTCCGGCTGAAACCTTGAGTTCAGTCTTGTGAGAAAACTACATCTGGACGTTTGGCCTACAAAACAGCTGCTGTAATAAAAATGGGTGCATTTAAAACCATAAAATGTGTCAATCTGTTGAACAAGAACAGCAAGCTACTCAAGCAGAGCAGATAGTGGGATCAACGTTTCGCTCACTGGGAGGCTGGTGAAGCAGGATTGGGCAGAGGCTAATTTGATTGTGACACTTAGTGACAGCCTGGAGGGATGGCTCAGTGTTTAAGAGTAATTCTTTCTCATGTAGAAGACACATGTTTGATTCCTAGCACTCACAGGGTAGCTCACAACCATCATAACTCCAGGTACAGGGGATCTGGTGCCTTCTTCTGACCTCCAGAGGCACCAGGCATACATACGGCACACATACATACATGCAGTCCCAACACAAATACACACAAAATAAATACACCTGAAAAAAATTAAAAATCAGTGACAGGTCTGAGATTGGTACCTTCGATTCTCATCTGTATTCCAGTATTTTCCGTGATACCACGACACTCTGCATTAATGCATATTATTGGAAGATTTTCTTTATTGGTTGGTTTTCTTTATCCCTCCTGTTTTAGTTACTTTTCTGTTGCTGTGACAAAATACCTGAAAAACCAACTCAGGAAGGAAGAATGTATTGTAGCTCACAATTTGAGGTTATAATCCATTACCGTGGGGAAATCACTGTGATGGAAGCTTGGGGTAACTCGTCACTGTGCATTCCACAGTCAAGAAGCAGATGTATGAGTGCAAATGTGAGCACAGGTAGTTTTCTCAGTTTTATACATCCCAGGACCCAAGCCTGGAGAATGCGACCACCCAGAGTGGACAGGTCTTCCTACCTCACTTAACAAGACAATCCCTCATGGGCATTCCCAGAGGCCCATCTCCCAGGTGATTCTAGATCTCATCAACTTGACAATTGTGATAAACAATTACTTTTACCAACCAGTAAGATTTATGTACCTAAAACAAAACCATCACTTACATATTCTAGTGTTAGTTCAGTGGTGTGATGAAAGCATCAATCAAAATCATTCTCAATGTTGAGTTGGCAACATTTAAAAATAATCATGAATCAAGAGCTAGTCTTCATCACTATACAAGCAGTACTCTGAGCAATCTAGATCAGGAAATCTGATAGGGAGGTCCATCCACTTCTTATACTGTTTCTTTGGTGAGTTATTTTTGAAATCCACTACAAAATTCCTTATTTTAAGACAAGGCAAATCTAAGCCTTTGTGCACCATCATTGTTCCCCAAGCCTAGAAAACAAAAGAGAAAGAAGTCAACATCCAATTTAACATTCCTTTTGGTCAAAATAAAAATGAACCCACTAGAGTGTACTCACTTGGCCACATTTGCAGATAATCTCTCCGTTTGCTTGATAATCAGCAAATTTCTTTTGTAGTGCTTTATTTTCTCTTACAATGTAGAGTTCCCTAAAATTATTGTGGAGAAAGGATCATTAGTGAGATTTGACAAAATGACAACGTGCAGCCATGGGTTCATGTTGGAATTGTAAATGACCCACATGGTTGGGTTATCTGGTGTCTTGCTCTTTCTCATCTTCTGCTTCCCAGGATTTTTGTGTGTGTGTGTGTGACAAATCAGATGCATGTCCTCATCCTAAAATACACCTCACAAGTGTGACACTGTCTCTGGGTCTCCTTTGAAGTCTGCTGTTATTTTAGCTTTTCAGTCATTCAAAAAAAATTGAGAACAGGTGTGGACATCCAAACATTTTGATGTAACTACTTTAGATCAAAATGGCTTTGTGTCTTAACATTACTCTATGTCTCAACGAAAATTACTTTCAAAACAGATACAAGAGATCAGAATATATTTGAGGGACTACAAAAGGGAAAGTTATGAGGAGGGAAAAAAATCTCACTTTCATTTTATAAGAAGAAATGTTTCAACCCCATTGACCTCAGAAACTTGGATTTTGCTGTACTCACTTGAATTCCGGTGTCATGTTGACATGATGCATCTTCTCAATGACATGGATGTTCTCTCCTGAGCAGACCAGTATACTACAGTTTTTGCAGAGAAGAGTTACTAATGATGGATTGTTGTTGTACTGCTTTGCAATACTTCTTTTGATTTTCATTTTCTTTTCTAGGAGACTTTGTACCTGTAATTTCAAAATCTGCAGGGAGAAAAGAATAATGAGTTACATTTCCCCCCATAATTTTATGGAAGTAAATGAGCTGAAATTGATATATCTTAGATTGTAGTCTAGAAGATTAAAATGAAGAGACCATGACACTAGATAGATTTAGTATACAATCTTCTACTGTAGTAAACCAAAGTCCAAGTACAAAGAAGTGACGGGGTTAAAAGGGGTGTGCCACAAGTCACGGGAGATGTTTGGGTTCATTCTAGACGTTTGATAAAATTTTAACTTTTCAGTGAGACTGGCATTTTATGGCATGCAAAATAGATTTTATCTTTTGTGTCAACTCTCACTTTTTATCAGTGGCTGCCTAAACACTGTTGAAAAGGTGTTGAAAATCAGAGGAGTGGAGCTGCCTGCCTAGTAGCCAACTAACTATCAGTGCTCTCTCGGGCAGTGTACGTGGTCTTCTTTCTTTCAGCTACCTGTGAAGCCTTGGGAGGGCAAATCTCTTCCTCAAAGGAGACTGAGAAAGGTAGTCCATTCTGGAGTCCCTAAGTGGATCCTGTGTTATGATTTGAGCATGGCTTGCCCCTCTATAGTCAGTCACGCAGGAACTGAATCCACAGTCTTGTGTTAATAAGACTTAATAATTAAAGGAAGCGAAACTTAATGTAGTTGTGTGCTTAGAAAAGGGGCTCTTGAGAAGAAATGGTCTTGGATTAGGATTTAGAAGTGGAACCCACAGGATTGAATTATGTCAGCTTTGTAAGGAGAGAGAGAGAGAGCACAAAGAAGCTTAGATACAAGTGCATTCTTGTCATAATGTGACAGTGGATCAGCAGGTGAGGCCTCACAGAACCCTCCATGTTCTTAGACTTTATGGCTTTAACTCTGAGTCAAACCAATAAACCTCTTGACACTATAAATCAGCCTACTTCAGGTATTTCACTAAAATAATGAAAGACTAATTAGTACAATGTTTTAGTCAACAGATTGGGAGATTTCAACTTGTAAACTATAGGTTGTCCTAAAATGGACCTGGACAATTTAGTAATAACATACCAGCTTTCACAAGAACCTCTCTGATTCATTCTGTTTAGTCACAAATATGAGAAAATAAGTTTATAGTGGGATTATTTGATGGAAAATGCTTGGCTTGGCTTATATTTTTAAGGGGGTTTTAAAATGTAAGTTTGTATGAAAACCTGGCCAGGAAACCTTGGAGTTGGTTATATACTTTGCACACCAAATTGAAAGCATCCCTTCCCTTAAACTCTATTTAGGGAAGAGCCAATTCTAATGTTAGGAAACCAACATTCACACCCATATGCAAGGGTGTGAAGCTTCTTCTAAATGGATTGTTTGCTATTATAGGAGTTACAGTCTTTACTTCAGTGGTATAAACGCTTCCTGAAATATTGTGCAAATATATCCGTTTTCCCCACTGCATTTCCTTTACCCAATTCAAATAACTGTTAATAAGTTGAGATTCAGCTACATGACATATTATATACGCTTCAGACTTTCAGAATCAGCCTCAGTGTCAGTCTCTAAGTGGAACATCTCAAAAGTAGCCATCTAGGCAAGTGGTTTACACCATACTTTACTACTCTGAGTTTTTGTTTTGAGATATGATTCACTCAGTAGCCCAGGCTAGAATTAAACACACTATGTAGTCCAAGATGACCTCAAACTTCTGGTGTAATGCTCTTGCCTCTGCGTTTTGAGTGCTGGGATTGTAGATATGAGCCACCAAGGCTGGCTATACAATACTATCCTGATCCCACAGTGCTTACTCATGCATGATATGCACAACATTGTTAAATTTCTGTTTGTTTGTCTTCTGCCATCCGCAACAAGCACACAATAAAATCTCTACTTTACATACCATGGGTATTATGTTTTGTTTATAACTATGTTCTCTGCTTTTAAAATACTGCCTGGCAGACAATAGGCATTTTATAAATATTTCTGTAGTAGAGACACTGTTTGTACATATGGATCGGATCAAATTGAAACTACTAGGTTGGTCCAAATGAGTGAGCTGTACAAATCTTTCTGGAAAATGGCATCCTAAATTTATATTACCAAAGTTGATGTTTGGTTTCTCTGCAATGATCAAAATGCCCTCAGCATTTCCTGCCCTCCCACAGATCATGGGGTTTTGTGTGTGCATCTGGACTAAGAACAAATCTTCAGACTGAAGCTGCTCACTCAGCACAATTTCTGTCTGGCAAAGTAGCCACACAGACATCAGTGGCAACCAAATGGAGCCATTTTCTGATGAAAACTAAACTCAGTGGTGGCCAAGGACAATACCTCACGTGCATACTCCTCTGGTTTCATGTTTTGAACACGGTTTATAGCTGTATACATCATCTTCTCGCGGAAATCATTAACAATCTCACGTTCAGTAACTCCCGAGCCACTGCTGGTAACCAGGACATAGGTGCTCTCATCAGCTCTGGCTCGACCACGGGCCTGGGAACATGAACAAAGCATGAGATGTCCTGCTTTGGGCCTGGGAAGACAGTCTTTGTTCCATATCCCAGGCTTCAAACCATCTCTCTAGTCTTAGTAAAGGTAGTCATTACCCATGGCTTGTAGACACACTTTTTTTCAAAACTTAAATGTTTTTAATGCAATGTTCTAGAATGATTTTGCCAGATCTCAGAAGCCAAAATAACATACCACCCATCTAGCCCCATTGAGCCCTGAGCAGCTGTCTTAAACCACAGAAACCCTGAGCAGTGGCTTGGACCAGTGCAGCCATCTATTTGGAAGGAGGATGAATGAGGACAAGGCACATCTCTGACCTTGGCACCGGGGCTTCTGAGTGCAAAACTGTTCCTGGCAGCCGACTTGGGACTTTAAGCCCATTTCTCAGGGGAATATATGCAGTAAAGAATCAAATTTCTATAGGACTCTTAAGGAGCTGAATGTTGGGTCCATCAATTTTTTTTGTTGCTTTTCTTTAAAAATGTCATTCATATAAACAGTAAAATATGATAATATCCACTTCCCATTTGGCCCCTCCAACTTCTCCTAGGTCTACCTACCCTGCATCCACCTTCAATGTCCTCTTATTGATTTTGAATAACCTCTGAGGCCACTAACTTAGTGATGTCCACATGCACATGGGTATTGGGCCAGCCAATGCATGATGAACAATTTACCACTGATCAGCGGTGGTATAGACACATGTTTAATAGCAGAAGCCTTGGTTACCGAGCTCGAGAGCTTAACTACCAACGACAATGCCATTCTGAAGGCAAACTCCACTCATATTGTAGCCATAAGCCTCTGACTTATATACCACTACCTGAAATAATCTTGCTTTATATCAAGATGGCTGCCTAATGACCTACATCTTCTGTAACTTGTCATCAACCCAACGGTGAAAGAAAACTCTTATATTTTAAGAATAATGTCATGCACTTTCTTCACCATAACTCTTTTACATAGTGCAACATTGTTAATATAGATGAGTAAGAGAGCTGTGAAACTGATAATTATTCATTTATTTATCGTATTTGTAAGGGACCCTCCGCTCAGTATTTTATGAAAGATTAAAAATATAGAAAAGTTGAGTGACTGATGGAGGAAAACAGAACTGTAGGGCTCGCTAAGGTCTGAGTGGGATTTGTGGACAGTGTGGTTCAGATTCCTGAGCCTACTGGGGACTCACTGACATCTTAAGACGGAGGAGGCCTCCTTTGACTCTTGTAATGGGGTCTATATCGTGCATGGTCTTAGATACTCTTAGGATATAGAAGAGCGACTGAAGTCGAGTTGTTAGTTAAACTACAAGAGGTCAACAAACAGCAGTCATATAGAAGGCATTCCTTCGCAGTTCTTTAAGATGGGTCCTTCAGCCAAAACACTTAAAGTACACTTAAAGTTAAGAGGTTTTGTGTTGGTTTAGTGAAAGGGAGGAGCCCACATAGGAGCGCAGGAAGGAGACAGAACACATTAGGGGCGGATCTCTGCACATACCTGGACCATGGCTATCTCATTAGTGACGAGACCATACCGGATAACGATATTGCATTCTTTGATATCCAGGCCTTCCTCTGCCACTGTAGTAGCTATAAGCAGATTTATTTCTCCAGTGCGAAATTTACTAATGACTTCTTTTTGTTCATTCTGTAGAAACATTTTAATAAATTAAATTTTGTGATGCTAAACACATTCAGATCTTCTAATTAGTAGGAGAAATAATAAATTGCAACTGGTCAGTGTAAATCAGAGGATTAGATCATACACGAATTTGCTGCCATCTGTTTTTGGCAATGAACAAAGACATGATGGTGAGACAACATTTGATTTCCAATCTGGGATTACCACACAATAACAAAAATATTTCCATCCTGCAGTCTGGAGGTGGGAAGACATTCTTTATGCCAAGGAAATAAATTGATGGGTGATTTGAGAGGAAGAAAGGAAGAGGTGTTGCTGGCTGAGAAAAGGCTTTGGCACGATTAGTACAGGGTTTACCTTTCAGTATAATAACGTCAGAGTCGGATATTTAGGTAATAAAATTCACTGAAAGTTTTATATCAGTTTTGAGACACAGAAAATTCCCCACATATACTATAGGTCAATTTAATAACCATCCAGGAAAGAAACCTATGGAATATTCCATAAAGGACACAGGAGAAAGTCAAAGTATCAGGTGCTTCCAGGGAGGGGAGCTGGAACAGTAAAAAGCAGTGTTTTCTTTAATTTTACTTTGAGAAAATTTTAACTTTAAGCAGCATAAACTGCAGGTGCTCCACAAGGAGACCAACAGAGCCAACAAACCTGGGCCCAGGGGGACCTGCAGACACTGATGTACCAACCAAGATCCATGCATGGAGAGGACCTAGGCCCCCTGCTCAGATGCAGCCCATAGGCAGCTCGGTTTCTATACGGGTCCCCTAATATGAGAAACATGGGCTGTCTCTGCAATGGATTCTGTTGCCTGCTCTTTGGTTGCTTCCCTCTGGTGGGGAGGCCATGGCAGGCCACAGAGGAAAAGGATGCAGGCCATCCAGATGAGATTTGATAGGCTGAGGTCAGTTGGTTGTGGAGGAGGTCTCCCCTTTTTAGAGGACTAGGGGAGGGGAAGGGAGAGAAAATGGAGGAAGGGTGGGACTGGGAAGAGATGAGGGAGGGGGCTGGATGTGAAGTGAATAAAAATTTAAAACTATAAATAAAAAAAGGTCTAATCAAAAGATAATATAAATTAAAAGGGATGAGTACATGACTAAAGCATAATTACAACAAGTATTTTTTAAAATGTGACCTTTGAATACACACACACACACACACACACACACACACACACACACACACAACTTCTGGTCTTTGCATTGGAAGAATGGCTGAGCATATAGCTCATCTGATATGGACAGTGAGTGGTCCTTTATTTCCATTCTGTTCTCATCAAAGCTGCTAGCCTCTGTGGCATCCAGTACACACTTTTATCCTTAACTTGAGTGTGTATTCTCTCATGCACTTTCCTTTCTTCTTAGAGGTATCGTGAGTTTTTATTTGGCTCATCACCAAGAAAGAACATTATAGCAAGGTTCCTGATGACTCTCTGGTAATTTCTGCCTTATTGCTTCACATCCATTGATCAAAATGATGTCTTTGGGGGCTGGGGAGATAGATGGCTCAGTGCTTCAGAGCACTGGCTGCTCTTCCAGAGGTCCTGAGTTCAATTCCCAGTGCCCACATGGCAGCTCACAACCATCTATTAAGGGATCTTAAGCCCTCTTCCATGTACATGCAGGCAGGCATGCAGACAGAGCACTTAAACACATAAAAGTATACATAAATAAGTAATTTAAAAATTATGTCTTTGATTTTAACATATAACTTTGATTTTAACATATAACTGTGCCTTAATTTCAAAGAGTACTTGGATAGGAAATTCCAGGCTAGTTAGGCTCTCAGATCAAGTATATGACTAATTGCTATCAGGACAGATGAGTTGGCTTCAGGTGAGGAGCCACTGCAGTGCTTGGTATTTTGGCTGCAGGGCCTAGCTTTAAACCTGATAAGGAGCTACCAAGAGGGAGTGTGCAATGTATTGGGTGTTAGAATGGGCAATCTCAAATTTTCTTCTCTTACACAAACAGTAAGTGGATTTGGTTTGCTCCGTTGTGTGAAACAGTGGTGGCTATCACAGAACTGAAGTATCTCCCGCCCTGGCCCCACCTCCAGCAAGACTCAGGGGGAACTTAGCTTTCAGAAGAACGTTTAAATGCTGATATAGTTTACAAGTGGCTTTTTCCCCTGTAAGAAGTGTTTCTTTAACCATACATACAATAAATCATATAATTTTAAAAATCGATAAGAGAGCAGAAACCTTAAAGCCCTGCCCCCCCAACACAGCAAATACTTTAATTCTCCCAAGTTCCTATAGACTTCATTTTACAAATATTTGTTGCACAGTTTTGATTATAATCCACACATCTTGAGCAGTTTCGAATCTCCACTTGATTTCATCCTGTGACTATTTCTTTACGGTGTTGTTAAGGCAAAACTTACTCATTTTTACAAGAGACGCCAAACTTGAGACGTTCCTGTACGTAAAAAGGAAAGGGGATTCCATTTTAACTTACCCCTTAACTCATCAAGTCCCATCATTAACTCAATGTACCAAACCAAGAGCCTTCTGTGGATGCATCTCTGAGATGATGGGGGAATTTAGGAACATTATAACCAATTAGAGAAGGGGTAGTTGAAGCTTAAGACATGGATTCCCAAGGATGCTATACCTGTGTCATGGGCTTGACTTCACTGCTGTGTCCTGCTCCGATCAGGTGGTGCGCTTTGATGCCAACTTCTGCAAACTTTTCATTTTCCATGATCCACTGGGAAAGTGCATAGGTGCTCTGCCGTGTTTTTGTGAAAATAATTCCTCGAGACGACTCCTCAGTCCTTGTGAATTGTTCCAATATAGTGTTTCTTAATTTAGTGAGTTTCTCATTTTCGTATTTTGGGTTCTCAGCTAGTTTTTTCAGCATTTTCCTGTTATCTTTAAAAATAATTATTCATGTTATCAGCTTGATTTAGCTACCCCGCTAAATACACTCACACACCCTATTGTCTGCCATATATGCATCCAATTTCTGAGAGAAGAAGAAAATCAACCTAATAACTATTAAAAATAAAATTAGTTTGCATCAGTAAATAAAACAAAAAATTCCACTGGCGCTCTTTACATAATGATACACTAAGGCATGAGTCATTATGATATATTTAGTGCTCAGAGTATTTAATTAACTAATTGCGATAGTCTTCACAATAAAAGTAGATGATCAAATGATTCATTTCAATCACACAATTAAAAGTTAGCCCGGTGTATCCAATTACAAACCAAGTCTTCATGGTATTCTTTTCCTTTTGAGATGAATTTTGAGTGCCTTCTGGAAAACTCGAAGGAAGCAGTGAGTCCCTGTCTGAGAGGACAGTGCAGGAACATGTCCTTTGTGCTATATATATTTGTGCTTACCAAAGAATAAATCCATGAGAAATTCATCTGTTTCGTCCAGTTTCAAAGGTGTCTTTACATTGCCCTTAATGTCATCATCATGACTGTTAGCATCGTCTTCGCTCTCATCATTGTCGTCCAGGACCGCAAACTTCTTTGCTTTCTCATCAGTGTAGAAACTTTCCAGGTGGCTGTACGCGTCGATCATGCGGATCGTGTCGTTGATTTGTAGGGCTTCATTGTATTTCCTCAAATGTTCTGCGCAGACGCGGTCTTTGCGGTTCCCGTCCTTAGCAGCTGTGGAAGAATAAACTCCGTGAGTGAGGCAAAGGGCGCAGAACCGTCCTAAAAGTGTGTTGTGAACATCAATAAATTATAGCTCAGACCTTCACAGCAGTGTTGGAATGCGTAAGGCTCCAAGGGCCCTGGGTTCTAAAAGGGGAGGTTTTCAACTCCAATGCTTGTGGCTTGAGCTCATTATGAGCAGGAGTGTGGACCTGAACCATAGCCGAACAGCTTGGAAAACACGTCAGTAAAATTGCCTTGGAAGACAGAACTGTTGATAGCTGCCTTGATACTTTATATGTAATAAATGAAAGTGAAAACTGGATGAATTGACGCCTCTTTCCTTAGATGAGGAGTTGGAACGCGTGTGGGCTTGCCCACCACACAGCACAGAAACTCTACTCAATGTTCCATTTGCTTTCAGATTGCTTCTGAGCCTAAGATCATCTGAAGTCTTGGTGTAAACATGGGAAAAACTGTTACATCACAACCCAAATTACCTTTTTTTTCCATTTGAATGGCCCATTGCTCATAATGCTGGGTTCCAAAATCTGACATTGGACTCATTTTGCAGTAAGTTTGAATGCTTGCCATAATTTCTAGAAGTTTCTCTTTAAATGGATTCTAAAAACAATTATACATATATGATTAAAAGTTGTTTGCAATGGCATTCATTATCTTTGTTAAAATAATTTGCATATTATAATGTGATTGGTTCAGTATCATTAACTAGACTCTGTAACAGAATAATCTCTGATCACTTCTTTGTTAGCTACAATCGGTTTTTAGTTTTATTTTACTGTCAGGACATATCAATCCTGACACCATAAACCTCTATCATAAAGTTGCCAAGCTAAATTTCTTTTTAAAAAGTAATGCTAGTGAGTGTTACAAACCTTGAAAGTTAAAGGCAATTAAAAAATATTCTGTTGAGTTAATGTCACAATTATTTAGAAAGCCTTTAATTTTATTTAGGTAATATTCCTATGTAAATACCACGTTTCAGCACTATTACTTCCAAAATAAAAAGCATTTGACATACTTTGGAAAAAATCCAGATATGAAAGAATGTATGTTATGTGATTCAACTTGGATAAAGTTCAAAATCAGTCAGAACTAATAGTTTCCCTTGGCATTGGGACTAGAAGGAGAAAGCGTTTTGAGAGCCTTGTAATGTGTTGTCTTTTCATCTAATTTTTTTTTTTTTTGCATACACTTGGCCAACTATTGTAAATCCACAAGTCCATCTTGTTCTTTTCTACATGCACCATACTCTACTGAAGAGTAATTTTAAAGGTTAAGAAAAAAAAAAAAGAGTGGCAAATTCTTTCCAAAAGAATATTCAGAAAAACGTCTTTGGATGATCAAGAATAGAAGCACAAATTTGAACTTATCAGGTAAATCCAAGTGACAGAAATGTAAGAGTGAATATAGTGTAATCAGTGTCAGCATACTTCTACTGCGGAATGAAAATGGGTAAATTGTGGAGGTTGGCCACCAACACTGGTTAAGTGTCCACATTTTGAGTATTATTTACTGCACACATATCTCATCATTTAGTCCCAGTAACCTTATGAAGCAGATTCTCAATGAAATTAAACTTACTATACATTTGTAAAATTTATCAAGTTTTAAACTCTACAAAACAAAATATTGGAATAATTTACTAAACATAATGGCCAAACTGACTATAAGTTGATTATTTTTTAGTTCATGAAAATATTCACCAGAAAAGCGGCAGTATATTCAATATTTCAATTTTTTTTTTTACAATCTGTTTTCTAAAAAGAAAACACACAAATCAGGATTTCTGTTGTGATAGCCAACTGCAACAAAATGGCACCCTGGAATGTCAGAAAACCAATCCTGCAAAACACCAAGACAGTAGTACGAAGGCACTAACTCCCACAATCCCTCTAGGTTAGCTATCCAACCCTTCCCAACCCAATATTTCCACTGCTCCAAGAATCATACATAGCCAAGTATAAACTATGTTTCAAATAAACCAGAAGGAGGAGGGTGGTAGAGACAATCAGTAGTGGTCTCATATTAATTTTTAAAAGTACAAAAAGTTTAAAAGCATAGCTTATTTGATTAAAAATCTTAAATGCGACTATTGAGATGGTGAATGTAAAATAGACCCGGCCAGCTTCCAATTGGATATGTGTTACTAGACAAAACATATGAAATGCTCAGTGCATACTTCTCTGGTGTCGTCAGCAATCACAAACTTCTTGCATGGATCCTTTATTTGCTGTTTAAGTTGACCAAGATTCTCCCTCACTGTTTTAATAGTGAATGCATCAAGATTGGCACATATCTGGAAAAGAGACACTTTAAGCATTCTTTTCTTACAATGGAATGCAAATAGCTTTGCATAAGAAAAGTGTAATATGAGATTTTTTTTAGCATAAGTAGGTAACGACATTTAATTCAAGTAATATGCAGCGCTATTTATTCGTTAAATTCAGCATTTTATCACCGCCTACTATAGATTTAATTGACCAAATGATCAACAATATTTGTTCTGATGTCTTCCAAAAGTGTATTCTAAGTCTAATTGTAGAAAAAGATGTCCTTTAAACGTCATTTTATAGCTGAAATATAGGACTTAAAACAGTAGAAACATGTACGTAAATTAACAGCATAGTTAGGTGGTAACTGTTATCTGATTATATCAGGCAGCTGCATTCGCAGTCAAGCTGATGTTCATGGATCCTAATGTTTTGTACATACAAAGAAAGCAGCACAAGGGGAGGGTCTGCCTTAGTCTTGGCACACAGACCACAGGTAGGAGTTAGTTCCTTATCCCTGTAATAAATTATATCATGGAGGCAATCCTTCTCTGAATCTTGTTTAGTTTAACAATTTCTACTGAGTTCAACCTACAGTGAGAGGCTCAGGTACTCTGATGTCCTTACTGCTTTAAATGGCACCCCTGTTGGGGAAGCTGGGTGTGTGTGTGTGTGTGTGTGCACCTTTAATAAAAGATCCTGGCATCATCTCTACTTCCAACCCCTTATTTTGAGATGTCTCACTCTGCAGCACTAGCTGGCCTGGAACTCACTATATAAACTCACTTGCAATCTGCTTGGCTCTGCATTCAGAGCGCCAGGATTAAGGGCGGGAACCACCACACGTGCCTCTTCCTTTTGCATTTGAAGAACCCATATTCTAGACTGACACATAATGGGAAAAGCTTGCTGCTTTGAAAGCCAGGGAGTCAGTTGCAAGCCATCGGGAGTGAAAACTATCAGCTTTTGCTCTGTCCATATCACAGGTACTTATCAGGAGGAATATCACCTCTTTGTAGAAGATTGAGGCTATTTTTTTCTAGAGGTAAAGCAAATAGCTTTTACTTAACTGATGACACTGGCACTTGAACTATCAACACCACTTAAAATCCTAAAGAGAGTAGGCATCTGACACAGTTTGTTTGCTTGTCTGTCTGTCTGTTTTGGTTATACACACACTCAGCGACTTACATTTAAAATATGCTTTTCAGCCTCAGATTGCTTTTTGGCTCCTCCAACACCAGGTGAAGCCGTCAGTCCTAGTATCTGTGGCAGCTGGATTTCTGGCTTGTTTTGCTTCTTGAGGGTACTATTCTTCAACTTCTGCTTCAGATACCGTCTCATGATGTTGTTATAGACCGCCTCCTTGTTGGTGTGATGACACTCATCGATGATAATGAGGGAAAAATCTTAACGGAAAAAAAGGAAGGTCTGTTTACCCAAACAGGCATGCTGCAGTGAGACAAGCACTCTGACGTTAAAGGCGTGAGCTGCCTCTGAGTGTCTTCCCTCAGACAGAATAGTGATACATCCCTACGTCGACCTGCTTGTATGACTTGAGCTGTGACTGGCAGCTATGTTTATGCACACAAAGTTCGTGTGTGTTACTCACAACACTGTTCCTGGTAGCTATTATCTGTGTCAAGATGCAATGCAGAAAGTGTTAGGGAAATGCACACCTGTCTTACAAACAAACAAACAAACAAACACAAAATCTTCCCAGGGCTCCTGTTTGTTCTTGAATAAAAAAATTAATGTTAGGCTGATACAGCCTATTTTTTTTGTAACACCAAGTGAAAGGAATACTATCTAGAAAGGTATGATTTTGTGTTTTTAAACCTTGCACTTAATTATTGTGACTGCTTTTACTTTTCTCTGTTTTTTACCTAGTTACTTAACCATTCCAAATAATGTAGGCAGGACTATAGTTTTATTTTATTGTAAAAAAAAGATAGTTCTCATAGAACCTATCAGCGTGTGTGTGTGTGTGTGTGTGTGTGTGTGTGTGTGTGTGTGAAGTAACGGAAGGAACACAGTGACTGCTTGATGCTTGATTTAGTAACAAGATACTTAAGCAAAAGCAAGCCATCCAGTTAAACATTTTCCTAGTTTTGTTAATTTTCCCAGGAGGTACAGCACTTCAATGAAGCCTTACAAAATTAAAAAAATAACTATATAGCTAAGGTTAATCTTTATCATGTAAGAAAAAGGATTTAACAAGCAGCCCCTGTTACTATCTTTAATATCTCTGCCAGTCTTTTCTTCTAACAATACCGACTCTGACCAACCTGATAGCTGCACGCCGTCATCTTCTCCACTCTCCCGGTTTAAGAGGGAGTTCTCGAGGATCTGAGCTGTGCTGATAATAACATCATAAGATTTGACAACTTCTGGAAATGATATTTTCAGCTGGGTATCACCACTTAATCCAATAATGCGATACCATTTCTTTAAAAATGGGTTGAATTCTTTGCGGAAAAGTTGTTCAGCTAACATCACCTTTAAAAAAAAGAGAACATACAGAATTTTTTTCTTAATTCGGAAAAAAATAGAGAAGAGTGCAAAGTGAAAGGCATAGAGGAACATCAGTCAAAAGACTATATGTGGACCATTAAGAGAAATGTATACATTTAATCAATGGATTTGATATTACCATCTACATAGCATTTCTTCTATTCATCTGTCATTGAATATCCATTGCATTTGTATTAGATGTAGGCATTGTATCTAGAACACAGAGGTAGTTAAGATAAGGCTGATGACTGGAGAGTAAGCAACTCAGTGTAGCTGACTATATGTTCTGTGACTAACAAAACAGCCCATCATACACAATGCAATTCTTCTCCCAGAGAGAAACAAGCAGAGTGACAGCACAGAGAAGGAACAGCTGACTTCCCAATGGAAGGCTTAGAGGAACTCTGGTAAGCTGGGGGTCAGCCAAGAGTTAAGCTGAAAGTGCAGTTGATACAAAATGGATGTTAATTTGTAAAGCAGGGTCAGCTGTGAACAGTAAGTGGCGTATTTTTAATTCAGTACAACAGCTCTCAGGATTCTCATGAGTAGGATTCTGGAGATCCTTTCTTCTCAGTGCCTGGGACCCTCCTAGAGGCTGTCTGACTACAAAGTTGGAAAGAGCAGGAAGCCCAGACAGTAGCACCAACACATTTATTAGGAGAATGTATGGGATGATAGAGAATGAACTACTACAATGGCTTTGATGTCTGAATAAAAAGCAAAAGGTAGCAGGCAAGGGTGAGAGAGGTGAAAATTCACCTCCTTTCTAGCCAACTCTGTATGCCTCAATATCTACTGAGTGACACCTATAAATGCTCCTCACTCAGAACACCTCCCAGACTGAGCAAGAGACAAGCTAGGCTATCTTATTCCTAAATTTTGTTTTGATCAAGAAAGGGGTGTTATCACTTAGTCCAGCTGGCCTTGAACTCCCTATGCAGCTTGGGATAACCTTGAACTCGTGATCCTTCTGTCTCTACCTCTTTTTGGTGCTGGAATTACAAGCCTGCTCCGCCAAGCATGACTTTGTGTGGCATTGTGGTGCTGAGGATGGAACTCCAGGTTTCATGTACGTTAAGCAATTACTCTAACACCTGGGCTATCTTGCCAGCGGGAGTCAGGCTACCTTGAGGATTCTATTCTAGGAGGATGTAAAATAAATAAATAAATAAATAAATAAAAAGGTAGTCCAGGAGTATATGGTATAGCAAATAGAAAGCTGGCAGGGAGAATGTCAAGGCCAGGTTGGCTTCAGCACCCTCAAGTCCTCATACTGTGGTCACCTGATAACCAAGGCACCTTTGGATCATCCTAAAACTCACTCTGGGTGGCACTGACTTCCTACTGAAGGACACGGGGAAAGCCAGATGCCAGTCTGACATGGCTAATTGGGAGGTGTGTGGTCCCTTTTGGAGCCTTTTCCTGAGATGTGACAGAGTGCTTGCCAAAACTAATCAAGCCCAACTGCTACCCACTTCTGCTGAATCATATGGGGCTGCACTACAGCGTCTGAAGGAACCTGGGATTCATCTCTCGTGATGCTGAAGCCCTAGATAGGAAATGGAAAGTCTGGGAGCACAGGTGGTGTTTGCATTTCTCTCTGCACTCGAAGGCTATAACTTTGGAAAGGATGGGGACGAAAGTAAATGGCATTAGAGACCAGGATTTCTGTATTCGAGATTAAAAGTTATAATACGTTGCCACTGGGCTGAACGTGAGTTAAGCAATTACTAAGTTAAGAGATTTCCTGACAAAATCACCAATAGTTAAAGCTGAAGCTACTTTAATTAAATATAAAAACTTACAGCAAATAATTATGATACAAATAGAGAGCTAGTGGAAAGACTGTCAGCAATCTCAAGGAAAACAAGAATAAAGCAGAGAAGGACTGAGAGGTGCTCTCAGCTCACTCGGTGGGAAAATGGCATTTGAAAATTCATATTTTACATGTGGAACTCAAAAGCTCTGATCTTTAATGGGAAATTTTCAGTTACTCTACTATATGGTCACAAATAACTATAAACATTAGAATATCTTTGTTTAGTCTCATAGCTTTTGCAAACAGCCACTAAGCATTTGGATTTTTAAGTACCTACCTCACAGACTATGCTAAAGGAGCGTACGGGATTCTCACAAACCACAGAGAACCAATAGCATTTGCTTTGATTCTTAAAAGAATCCAATGCAATAGATACAAGTAATGAAAATTATAAACATTAAACGTGCCCATACATGTGCATGTATAAGAATGACCTAGATTTTATGGGTTGAAAGTTTCCTAATTAGAATAAATCATCACATCAAGTAAAAGGATGTTTGTACAAGTTAAGGTGCTGTAGACTATTACAAACTTAGATCTAGGGCTGGAGAGGTCGCTCAGTGGTTAGAACACCTTGCTATTTTCCTCAGAGGACAAATTCAATTCACAGCACTCACATAGTAACTCACAACTATTTGTAACTCTACTCTCAGAGGATCCAACACTCCCTGGTGGCCTCCATGGGCATCAGAAATGCATGTGGTGCACAGACACACACGCAGGCAAAATATTCCTACGCATAAAATAATAAAAGACTAGATCTAAAAAAAATGGTCAAATGGCATGAGTAAGAAAAATATTGAGTGCTTACATTGAAACTTGAAAATTAGTGGCACAAAAATAAATCAAGGTTTTTTAGCTTAGAATGTTTTCTGATGTGTAAACGCACTCCGCTCTGGCCTGCGTGCATTCCTCACCTCTCCTCCACGCCACATGCCTAAGACTGCACTGACAACATTTTGTCGAGTTCTAAACACCATGCCTGGGAGAATAGGAGCACAGCGAAACTTGAGGGGCCTGGCAATGATGTTACATGCATAATAAAGGAACTATGCATCACCCGGTACCCACAGGATGCTTTTCTTTATAAAAGGCCATTGCAAAGCAAGAGTTAGGTTTATGCTCCCAAAAGACAGAGGAAAGAATGGCTGTGGGTTTCATGGAACGCACAAGTTTGGGCGGAGGCATGCATGGATTTCTTTGCGTGGCCAATGTGGAAATGGCTGTGATTGCTTTGGAAGGCGGGAGAGTAACCTTGGTACCAGGCATTGACCAGTAAAAGTGACATTATCTCTCTGCAAAGGAAGAAAGCTACATCACAAAGGTCTTCTCGGCTCTTCTCGTCTATGGGTCCTCTGACCAGATAGGGAAAATAAGGAAGGAAATGAATGAAAACTAATTGCTGGGCCGTGAATCTACATGGTTTGGATAAGATGGTGTACATAAGAAAGAGACAGATAAACAGGGAAGAGGACCCCTGGGGAAGAGAGGGGGTGAGGCTAAGATTCAGAAAATGGTGGCACTGACCAAAGACATCAGTTTAGGTGACTTTGGATTCGTTTGACAACATTACTTCCTCCCACCCTCTGGATCTAGGACTCAATCCCGTCCAATATGTAAAGTATTTGATTTCATTAAGTTCTAGGTGATAAAGAGAGATAAGAAAATATGAAAATTTAATGAGCCCCTATTAGTCTCTTTTAATGTATGAGTACACGGGGGGGGGGGGGGGAGAGAGAGAGAGAGAGAATATCTAATTTTAACATCAGCACATGGAAGTTAATTTGATTTTATAGACTAGACAACTAATAAGTTAGAAAATGTTCTAATTTGTCTGAGGTCAAAGTCCCAGTAGGTAGAAATAGGATTTAAACTTATTATATTAAAAAGGGGGAATAAATGAAAGGTTTTGAGCAAATAAATATTAGTGTGTCTTTTTCACCAACAAAAGAAAAAAATCTTCCTTATGGTGGATATAAAGGTACACAGATATGTTTCTTCATTTTGTTTTGGGAGCCCTGCATGTTCTAGACAAGGTCTCTACATCTGAGTGCCACGCCCACTTCCAGGGGAGCGTGTGAGACTCAGGAGGTGCACGCGCATCATGACAAACATCGTGATAGAACTCACTCAGACTGAGATTCTGGCATGTGTTTTTCAGTGTGGCAAAGCAGCTTCCTACCAAAACTTTTAGAATAACATAAATCTTTAAAAAATTAACAGCAGTCTTAGGAGTCCATTAGTGTAATTTCTTTCTTTCTTTTTTATTTACTTTTATTTTATGTTCACTGGTGTTTCGCTCACAGTGTCTGTTTGAGGGTATTGGATGCCCTGAAACTGGAGTTACAGACGGTAGCTGCCATGTGGGTGCTGGAGACTGAACCCGGGCCCTCTGGAAGATCAGCCAGTGCTTTTAACCACTGAACCATCTCTCCAGCCCTGATGTAACTTCTATAAATGAATATATGATAATAATAAAAAGGCTGATGATGAAAATCAGACTAAATTTTATTTCATAGACTAGAAAAAAATAATATTTCCAAGTCTATAAATGTATAAATTCTCATCTATCTAAAATTTAAGTAAATAAATTTTGTTTACAATGTTAATATGAAGATGGTTTGGGGGATATTTACAAGATACAGCTTTTCAAACAAAAGTTCACTAGCAATACATCACTTACCTACACTTTTCCAGCATCATTTGCCTATTTAACTTGAAATAGATAAAATAGTCACTTAATTTTTCCTTTGTCTTTTGGTTATGCTCTGTATGTTCTGCATAAAAAGAATGATGTACTATATTTCATTAAGGACTAGTGTATAAAGAGACTTCAAAAGGAGGTAGTTGATCCTCATTCCAGGAACACTTTCAGTCAAGCGTGCTCACATTCATTGGCCTTACAGTATTTGTGTTGGCAAATTTAATTTTTATATGTAAGTTAGCACTGTCTGATTTAATGTTCTAGTTTTATGAAAAAAAATCTATTTTAAGGTGAATCTCAAATTTTAGATATATAATTTAAAGAGGACGTGACACCTAATTAAATGAAATCTGTGTGTGACTGTTGCTCCAGGTGTTACCCGTCCAGTAGCTTCAGAATAAAGAAACAAAAGTGGGAATCCTGACAAAGACGAGTCCAGCGGCGGATACCTTATTGACAAGGACGATAACCTTCCCGGATTCAGACGCCTGCTTCTTCTTGTCCAAGTGAGCTTTGGTGATGTAGACAGCCACTCTGGTTTTCCCGCTCCCCGTGGGGAGGCAGATGATAATGTTCTTTCCTTCCAGAGCTGGCTGCGCCACTTCCATTTGATAAGGCCGGAGCTGCAGTTCTGGCTCCGGGGATGTTCTTCGTGTCCCCACCCTTTCATCTAAAGGAAGTAAAATGGGAAAGCAGCCTTAGAGAAAGGGCAAGGAGAACCCAAGGCCCGGAAGCCTGAAGCCGCAGACAGGCTTCCGCTGGTTTAAGCTCCTTTCCTCTGTGGGCCAAACCAACCCATTTTCTGTTTTCTGTACAGGGAGTGTCCCAGGTGACCCAGGTTCCAATGAATTAACAGCATGGAGGCCTTGAGAGGAAACAACATGGAGAGGAGAGAGAGAGAGAGAGAGAGAAGGAGGGAGGGAGGGAGGGAGAGTGTGTGTGTGTTAGAGAGAGGGGGGGAGAGAGAGGGAGGGGGTGACGGAGGGAGGGGGAGCGGGGGAGGGGGGAGCAGGGGAAGGGGAGGGGAGGGGAGGGGAGCAGCAGGAGCAGGAGGAGGAAGGAGGGGGAGAGGGGAGAGAGGAGAGAGGGGAGAGAAAGGGGAGAGAGGAGGGGGAGAGGAAGGAGGGCACTTCCCCCTGGGATTGTAGGTTCCTATTTCTAATGCACAGGGTTTCTCAGAACTTTATTCAACCATTTGTCCTCCTGGTTTCTCTTAGCCCCCTACCTGTAAACCAAGAGGAGTTAAAAAAAAAATATAGGAGTGATTATTTCTCACCGCTCTCACTTCCATTTTTTTTTTTTATTAAAAAGAAAAATAACAACTGGAACTACTTCCTTAATCTGCTAAAATATCATCTGACAACTAAATGCCACAAAGCGCATACCTGCTGTCGTCTGTTTGTGTCTGTGCGGCTTTATAAGCTAGGCCTGCTTAGAAACTGGAACATCACGTGTATATAATGTGCATATATATCTTCTTACAAGTTATTTCTACTTTTAAACCTGTTTTTATCTGTAAATGTTTTTTATAAAAAAGCTATTTTATTGCTTAAGGAGTGATCACTAAATATGCCTACATATTCAGTAAAAAAAAAATTTAAATATAGTTTGGATACACTGTTGACAGAATCTGTATGTGTGGTACATGTGGGCATGCTCGGGGTCTGCTCTGTGTGCATGAGAAAGAAGGGAGGGAGAGAGGAAGACACAGACAGAGACAGGGTGGGGGAGATCTTTTGCATTCGAGACAACTAGGCTGTAAGGCATATTTAGCGAGCTGTAGGAAAGCACTTCTTATCCCGGCTTCTAATTGATAATGTTTGCATCAACAGATAAGATATAACTGTGTAGTTTTAAACTAAGTCATCATGAATTTTGCCATGTAGTTTTAAATTGTAATTTTTTAAAATTTTTTTCTTCTTTTATATATCTATTTGTATTATTACACTCATATACAATACACTACCTACAGCAAGAAGAACCATGAAACAATCTGGAATTATATGTAAGTCTCCGTATATTTGTTCTTCTGAAACCCAAGGCAAAAAATATTACACGTATTTCCATAACAAACATTTTTTAAAACTAAAAAAACACTGGCAAATTCAATGCTAATGCATGGTGACTTTATAAATGTTAGAATGATGCTATCATGACATGTCTTGGTTTAGGTATATCTTGTTTATAAGTGACCATGTTTTCCCATTTTGTTAGCCTCAAGGGAAGGCTCTAAAAACGCATTGCTTACAACATGGAATGTAGTAAGACAAATATTATTCCAACATAAATGCCCACCTGTGCCCTCCAGCATCAGAAAAGATGAAATGACAGTGCTTATCAGTATTTCACCACACATGAATTGAGTGCTCATTCCCTAGTCAATGACCCCAATAAAAGTAAACTAACACTAGCCCATTAACTTAAAAAAAAACTTGCTGACAGCTCCATTTCCGCAAACCATTGATTCTATTTAAATGGGTTTTAACTTGCTGAGATGGAACTATCTGAACAGGTAGGAAAATTCACACCAAATACCACTTAGTGAGACCCTTCTACAAAGTAAACAGGACGTTTGCCTTTTACGCATGAATAAAGGGCAGATGCAACACATTTAAGTTATGGTTGGGTCATCTGCTGAGTCACTTAATATGTTTTTTATGAAAAAAACACCCAGATCATCAGCATTTTAAGTTCACTTTCCCATTACATTTCTACAAGGTTCAGATTTATTTAATGACAACAGTTCATCTCCACAAAGTAGCTTTTATAGGTAATGAAAATCTTAATATTTCTTCTCTACTAAAAGCAGTTAGTACCCAATTTTTCCAAAAAGAACAAGAATATTTATAATGAAAGATATATTTTAAGCAGTATCTAAATCAAGACAGAAATTTATATCAATAAATTATCTGTTAATTCTACTGAATCAAAATTTTAGTTTTGATTTAAAAACAATAAAATATCTCCTCATTGTAATTATATTATGTTTTAGTAATAACTTCCCCTTTGATTGCTGTGTTTTCTACTTTATTATTTAGGAGTAAAACTTGTTAAGAGAAACATAAGGAAACCGAAACCCAAGTAACATGAACTCTTTGTGTCACTTATGCACATGTTAGGGTTAGAAAGTGAAGTGTCCCCACACGCAGCAGACTTCTCATGCCCTGCGCTCTGCTTTAGGAAGACACTCTGGGAGGTTGAGTCCAGCTGGAGGACATGAATAACAGGGCTGCGACGAGGGGGACTCTTTAAGAGTTACAGCTGTTAGGCTGCCAGAGAAAGAAGGTAGATAATTCACTCCCCAGCTTCTACAGGCAGGACTGACACTCCTCACCCTGACTTGCTCCACCTTGATGGGTAGTGCCCTTCTATAACACAGGCTAGAGTAATTCTTGCTTCCCCCAAGTTCTTCCTAGGCAACCATGTAGTTAAGTGATGAGAAACATGGCCAATACTATCAGTGGGGGTCTGTGATATTATTATAACTATATAAAGGATTAGCAGAGGCAAAGGACCGTCACTTTTAAAACTTAATTCCAGATCCAAAGTTATGAGGTCTCGGTGCGACTGAGCTGGTCATGTGCCACTAATTCGTTCTGTAGGCACCTACTGTAAGCTACATCCTGCCGAAGTAAACTTGTTTCTCTTATATATTTGGTTGTGATCCTAGCCTTTAACAGCTGAGCCATCTCTCCAGCCCATGAATTTGTTTGTGAGAGAATCTCAGTATAGGGAACTGAGGTAATGTATAAGTTATCTATAAATAGATAACCATATATATTTTTGAGTCAGGACTAGGAGGTCCAGTGGGCAGCCCAGAGATTTAAGACAGAAAAAGAGTGGATTTGGGAGAAAAAAAAAAAGAGTTGGATTCAATGTGAGAACCGCATCCAAAGAAAAATTCTGGGTTAGTGCTAAATATGCTGCCTGACTCTTGTCTTATCACGTCTTCTGACACAGGCATGGAAAAATTTATCCACACAAGCAATGAGAAAAGCATTCCATCGTCTCCATCGCCAGAAGGAGAAAACTGGGCTGCAATCAGTGAGCCACAAGCCAGTACCAAGAAAAAAAATAAAATGTTTGATTTTGGTTTGTTTATTTATTCTCGGCTCTCTCTCTGATGTACACAATAATATAACTCAATTATATAACCCATATGATTCAATTATATAATCAATATAATGTAAATGATGAAACCCAATAATGAAAATGGTATTTAAGATAGTGACAGGCAGGCTTGGAAGTATGTTGCACATTCCCTTTAAAAATAAAAGCTAGCCAGAGATCTTTAAATTATATTACAACATGTAAATGGTCAAAAAGGAAATGAAGTAGAGTTTTAAATAATAATAATATTCTTTTGGAAATACACCATGTGGCAAATTTCATTCTCACATGGATTTTGACAGCTGAGTTATTCTTGGAGAGAAAAGGTCTGCCACTGCGTGTGTTTGAAATTGACAAAGCATCCTTTTACCTATAGTGTGTAACCACGGGGAAAAACATTCCTATTGGGCAAATATTAATAGACATCTTCTCAAAATAGCAGGAGGCACATTCTCCATATCAGGTCAATGTGGATTGATAAAAAGTGTCACTGCTTTGAGAAGCAATATATCTTTCTAAAAATGGGGGACAGAGAAATCTTGTAACCTAATTAGACTATTTAAACTTGAAAAGTGCCTGAAATCATATTCTGCTATAGTACGATCCTTCAATGAAGATCATAATACAATTGCCTTATTTCTCATCATGTCACCTCTGAAGTGGGATTAATGATGTGGTGATTAAGGTCCCTTATGACATCAGCCTAAAAAGCGAAAACAATTTCAGCTCTTACAGTATTATTCAATAATCTAATATGCATTTAACCTTCCACCAATTTACCCAAAGCTTTTATTAAGTGACTTCTATACAGCTTTAGTATGCACTTGCGGGGTCAAATATTTCCTAAATGTTATCATTTCTCAATTTTAGTGCTCACTCTACAAAATCATTGTTTGCTCCTAAATGCTGATCCAACTAGACCTTGAAGAGAGCCCTTGGAAAATGCACTTGCATTTTAAAATGTTATTTGCCTTTGAAAATGTGTTTGCTTTTCAAAAGTAGGTTGCGTTCTGATTTATCATGTCTTTCACGCCACATTGGAGACTAGAAATCAGCAAATACATTTGCTAACAGCTCTAAGTAGGCAAAATGCCCTGCAAATAGAGGATGCGTTTTAGCTATTTATTGAGTGAATGAACATTGTTGAAAAGCCCTTACTTAGTCAAATACAAATTAGGATAGGGCAAGGCAGCTTAAAGCAACCCATATGGATCGTAACTATCAGACTGAGTATATTTAGAGTTTTAGAATCGGTGGCATACAGTAGGAGCGGTAAGTATTAAATTTAACTACTTCATAACAAAGACAGAGAACCACATTCAACCCGTATGAAGAACTTAACACTGAATGTACTGAACAGAAAACAAACTGGCCCCTTTTTAATGACAAAGTCACGACTGACATTTGGTGACCTGGCTTTCCTCACACTAACTTGTGAAGGACGCAGTGGTGAAACTGGGAGGGAGAAATATACCGAGGCATGGTGTAATCCGACTTCAAAAGCTTTTAAGGCAAATGACCAGGCTTCTGCAAAATCTTTTTTCTAGTTGTTGGTCCCTAGTTCTATAAATCTTGCAGTGCAGAACAATATGAACCACACAGTAGTTTCCAACTAGAAACAACCCAATCACAAAGAAGAATATGGCAACTTATTTCTTAATTTGTCAGTTTTCCTCTGGTCCTTAATTGGCTCATTGACAGTTAGTTTAGTTTGTTAATATTTGCAATGCATTTTCTTCAAGCTTTTAGGCAAATATAGAAAGGTGAATATCAGACATCAATAACTCATCGGCCAGAAGTGAAAGTTGCTAGCCGCCCCCTCCCCTTCAGTAATCACACATTCAAGAGACAGAATGAGATAATTCGAATTGATCAAGCTCACAAGTTAGGAAGTTTAATAAGAGGAAGTATTGATAAAGGGGGCGGGGGTTCTGGAAGCAGGCATTCTCACTTCCTGCAGGTGTCAGAGGCAGCCAATATGGAGAGCAGTATGGGAGATGTCTACCCAAGTTTTCCTTTAGTGGCCAAAACTCCATGTATGATCTGCTCCTATTATATCTAAGCTCTATGTGTAATTTCAAGCTAGACTCCCGTTTTAAGAGGGACCCTATTTATTATCTGTAGCCACATGAGTTTTATCCAGAGTATTAGTTTTCTGTCTTAGTACTTTGAAAATAAAATATAAAAAAATAATCCTGTAAGAGAGAAATATACCAAACTTCACAAAGAATTTCAGTACACTTAAATGAACTGAAGCAGATCTCATGAACACAATAAATGACATGAGTCTATGGGACGTGATTTATGCCTGACCGAAAGATATGCACTAGATCAAAATGATAGTTTTTCTTGTAAGACTTGAGCAAGTTATACTGTTAAGGAAAGTAAATGGCAAAGTTCCAAAATGACTCGCTGTTGAAAAATTGCTTTAATTGCATAAATCCATTAGGGAGGCCATGAACAGCCCCTGTGCATTCCACTATATGGTGTCTTATTTCACACTTTTTCAGGTTTACACAACAGTTAGGCAGTACCTGAATCACTTCCCATGGTGCCTGAATCACTGCCCATGTTGCTGTTATGTCCAAGACTTTCATCTAAGCAGCTGACACTTCCTTCTGCCAAACTTGTGTCTGATTCTGCAAAGGAAAACATTTTAAAATATTTAAAAAATATTTCTGAGAATAAACGTATTTTAACTGCACACCTCTACAGCACACAGTACATACAGTTCAGTGCAAGTGGGGGAAAGGCACACCCAAGCAAGTATGAATAAAAGGTAAGAGTTTCTCACAGGCTACACTAAAAACATTCCACTATGGATGAGCAGCTGCCGAGAATGACTCAAATCCACATTACCTACCCACAGTCCTTAACACCCAACAGCAAAGTAAATGTGAATTCCTGCGCATTTGGGATTTGAATTATGTATCTTACCTGTACACATAAATTCTGTCTCCTGAAAAGAGCCTTTAAGCTTAATAGCAGCTTTTAAATAAAAGTTGTTATAGAAACCATTGGGCCGCATTGTACAACATGACGGTGCGATGAGCAAAGCATAATATTTAATAAAGCACACAGACCTACTGACCAGTTAGGAAATTAACATTTCAGAGATAAATAAACATGAATTTAAAGATCTCAAAAAGAATCTTCTCAAAGAGAATATGACTGACGTTTGGCATTGCGTTTGTTAGCGTCTGTGAGTCTGGAAATGTTTCTCTTTACTATAATTACATGAAGCTGCCATCGCCCAAGAGTATGAACGGCAAGTGTTTGCCCTTCGCTGCATCCCAGTGCTGCTCTAAGTAGGCAGGGTCACTTCCTTGACAAACTTCTTCCTTATCCAGCTTATCCCCAAAGATGAATGCCATCTCATCCACAAGGATCAGAGCCAACACTCTAAACTGAAAAATGTCAGGACACAGGGGTTCTTGAAACTGACTTGGAAACAGAAAGACTTGTGACGCTTGCTGTCCAGGTTGTTCTGATCCTAGGCTCCTCTTATGGAAAACAGGATGCAGGACCAGTTACCTTTTTTCACTTGGATTACCCACTATGCAGTGCTAGACACAACAACCTGCTGGCCGAAGAGCTTAACTGAAATGAAAGTCAAATGATTAATGTCTTACTAAGGCGGGCATCCCATTTCATACCGTTCTATAATCAATTTGATTTTGTAATATTTATATTTATAACTTGGTAGGCAATTATCATTTCATCTCCAAACACTAGTAAGCTGTATTAAGATTTCTGTTAGTTATTTAAACTACTATCAGTAGCACAGGGTTTTGTTGTTGTTGTTGTTGTTGTTTTGTTTTTTGGCACTGAAATAGAGACAGATGAAAACAAACACATCGTATATTGTTGGGGACAACTTGGAAAGGAGACAGTGTAGGGTCAAAGTTCTTAGTGTGTTCTTTGTTTTAAGTGCTTAGTCATTCTGAATCAGATGTACTTAGCTTCATCATGAAGATCACTCTCCTGAGTTTGACAAACGTTTTCAGGTATCACACTACCACTGTGAAGATATTTCTATGTCCCTACAAGTTCTCTTTCTTTGTTGTCAATACTTTTCTGCTGTCCCCTGCCTATCACTGGTCTGGTTTCTGGCCCCACAGTTTTACCCTTTCCAGAATGTCATGGGAGTTGATTTGTGCAGCATACAACCCTCCTTTAACTTAGAGTGAAATATTTGAAAGTCATTCATGCCCTGTGTGTAACAGTAATTTGTTGGCCTTATGGGGTTATGTTCTTGACATCTCCCCATACTTTGACCAAATCCATTTAGATATTGTGAAATTTCAACCCACCCTAAGCAAATATGTAAGGCACTGTCCTTAAAAATTAGAAGCTGAAAAGAAAGTTGTGAAAAAGCTCTCAATGGACATACATACTGTTTAAGTATATTAGCACAACATAAATACACTAATGTGAAAATACTGTGCTTATCGGTTGTCATAGATTAGCTCTGGAACTCAGATTTGAGGAATCCCTCATGATCACACAGGAAAACCTGTATATCTCACAGAGAGATTTTAAATATGGCACTTTGCAATTCCCAGAGGTATGTCTTGTTAGAAGCTCAGAGGCGAGTGTGGGGTAGAACTGTCAAGTCGGAGAGCGTTTTGGGCAGATGTACTGATGAAAAGAGAATATGATTTGTAAGGGGAAGGCAAGGTGTAAAATGAGATGGGAAAATGTCATTGCAAAGATAATTCCAGTTCTAGACATATAGGCCAAGATTTCTGTGGCAAAAAGTAAATTTTGACATACTTTCCATTTGTTATTTTAAATGTAGAATCGAGAGCTGAGGAGTATACTAAAGTGGTTGGGAACATGCCAATAAATACAATCTAGAAATTGAATATTGTTCCCAACAAATTTTCCAGTGTGAGTAGTAGATATGAAAACCATATTTGACTTTTCACTTCATTTTCCAATCATTAGCAATTACACTATGACCTTAAACGGATTCTTAGGAGATATAAAGTTGGGATTTACCCCAGCTTTTTTCGAGCATATGCAAGTTTGGGATGGAGGCTTTTTCAGCATGTACAGATAATTTATTGATAATAACGTTGCTACTAAATACAGAGTGTGACTGATTAAGTTCATCATTTGGGTTATGTAGATTTCACAATCAAATCTGCACTGTGTCAGAAGAACCCTGAGCTCGGAGCTTTCCCAGATGAAATGCAAATTATGATAGCCAGCATCTTCTGCAGTAGACACGCCCACTAACAGCTCCATCTTATAGGCGAGGAAGCAATATTCAGAGAGGTTAAAGGATTCAGCCATGTCCCCAGCATCTCAGTGTTTTCTAACAGTAGCAAGCACGTCTCATAATTTGTGTGAAGAAGGCCGGTAAGCTCCTATGCCCTTGGTGCTGAATAAAAAGAAATTCACTTTAGGAAATCATTTTTTATCATAGCGTCAAGTTTTCCATACAAATTAAAACACCTTAGCTTTCCAAGAAACCGGTTAGAGAGACGTTTGCACTTAGCTGATATTTCTGACTCATGGATGGACACAAACTTTCCACTCATCCAGCAACACTCATTTTTGCACACATATTAAGATGGGACTCGTCTGTCTTTGCAGCAACTGGCAGAGCTGACTGTAACAGGAAAAGGGAGGACAGACAGCTCCATTGCTTTGTCGTTTCAAGTATAGACAAAACCTCAGTTTCTCCTCATGAAAATAATGTAGTTTCCTGAGCAGCACATTTTTGTGAACTTCGACTAGTTCTTTCTTAGAAATATAAGTATGAAAGGAAACAAATTTAATAGTAAAGAAAATAGTCTATCTCTAATAACATTAAGACTGCCTTCCCTGAAGGTTTTCTGTATGAATTAAATAATTTTTAAAAAGTGCATGTACACACACACACACACACACACACACACACACACACACACACACACACCTCCAGAAAAACGATAGCAAGAAATTGTTGATGTATTGTGTTACAAAAACAAAAGACAAAATGTTTTGTGTTTATGTACCAAAAAATTGAATTGCTACAACTGATTTACTTAGGATTCTTTGTTTTTGTCCCTGGAGTTTTCAAAGCAGGTCAGTCTAATATCCACACTCACGTGTGTACTCTCTTAAAACTGACATATAAAATGGGGCTGGAGGCCGGGCTTTGCTGTGCAGAAGATGTGTGCTCTGTGCCCTGGTGAAGCTTCCCAGAGCTGAACTCAGCCACCGCTCACAGGTGCTGGTTCTTATTTAGAAATATAGATAGAAGCTCCTATAGCTTTACATTTTATTGTAGGAACGAACCTGTTACACCAGGGACAGAATTTTGAAGAGAGAAAAAAAAAATCAAATTCTTGAGAATTGTACTTATAATTGGAATCAAAGTTTGTAATGGGTTTAATGGACTTTCACATGTGTCATTTTCCCCCTAAGGAATTATCAAAGCTATGAAATACATTTAAAAATGGCAGTATATGTCTATAATATAGTTGTCTATACCAAACTTATTAGAACCAAAGAAAGTTACCCTTGTTCAATTTTTAAAAAAAGAATAATAACATCACAAATAAGATAAAAACAACAGCTTTGTTCACAATTACAGTAAATCTCTGAGACAAACCGTGGGGAGCAAAAAAAAAAATCTCATTTAACTTCATTTTTAAAAATATCTTGAATATTTCAGTAATAGTCAAAAACATTAACATTTCATATTTTAATGTGTTTTATACCATAAACACCTTTATAACATTTTAAAATAATTTAGAACCCCCCAAAAATTTACAATTAAATATTGAAAGAGAAAATAGGGAAGGGGGTTGGTGAGTTTAGATTCATTTTAATGCAACGCCTGCCCTCTGCTGGAATATACTAAAACCAGCAAGCACTGAACTAGCAATGCTGGGTTTTCTTAAAAGAACTGGGCTTCCTTAGGTAAAAACCAACTTCCTTCCCCCAGGTAGACTTTCTCCTAGCCCACAAACTTTTCCCTCGGCAGCCTCTATCTTTTCAGGCTCGCCTCAGTCTTTCACAGCTTCTCTGGGATGAAAAGTGGGTTCACATTCCAGCAGGCAAAGGCGGCAGCGAAAAGGACTTCCATGCACCTTGATGAAGAACAAAGCTGTTCTCCAGGGGGCTGGAGGTGACAGGGTCCAACATCTCATCAAATTTCACCTCCCATAGTAGTCTTAGGTGTCTCTTACTTATGACCTCACCTCGGGCTCGAACATCACACCTACCTGCTGCCCAGTTTCATAACCTTCCTGTCAAAGACCATCCTGAAGGATTGCAGCACGCCCTCGTGTTGGCGCACACGCAAGGCTTGCACAGACCTGTTAAACGTGCTTACTTCCATTCTACCAATAATACCTATTTCCTTTCCTTTAGCAATAATGATCGTTCCTTTGAGAGGAAATAGATTACTTTTATTTTCGGCTCTATGTATATGGATCTACACACACGCTCAGATTTTGGTCTGTCATAGTTCGCTCTTTGTGCCAGGGAACATGTGTTCCCACAGAACGGAGAGGAGCCACCACCACCCACCTTGCATATTCTCTCCTGAATCCAAGCTTCTAGGAAATGAGTTCCCCAAAGAGAGAGAGAGAGAGAGAGAGAGAGGAAAAAAAAAATCTTTCTTAGAGCCACAGGCCCACATGGCCATCCGTGGAGCTCCTCTGCTCCTGTTTATAGATTTTTTTTTTTTCCGTGCTGAAATATTTCAGCTAGAATTAAATTTGAATCATGCGTAATGATGTTGGCTTAACTTGTATCATCTCTCTGCCTGCTATCCTTTGCTCTGGGGTCAGAACACAGAAAGGCATTAAAATATATATATATCGTTGTCAGGGTGACTACACCCACCAGAAGGGCTTGTTCCTTAGCTGCCAATAAATAATGGAGGCAGAATGTTCTAGAGAGGAACGACCTTGATGATCATCACACCAGAAGTCCTGACATTAACAAAGACCAGGGACTGCAAGATAGGAGGGGTTGGGTTGGAAATCTTACACATTTACAGGTTCCTGTTGAAAAGGCCGAGGATCTAAGCGGCCCCCACCAGCCGGAAGGGAAGCGCAGGGGCAGATAAACTTAAGGGTGCACAGGTAAGGCTCAACAGCTTGCAGGGGCTTAAAGCGACCACCAGCTTCCACGGCATTATCTCTTCTCATCACTGTGGGCAACGTCAAGCTGTCAGTAGACGCGCCTGAGTTGATTCCTCACAACCAACGTCTGAAAAGCCCCACATGCGTTGTGATGGTATCCTATAACTATCCAGGCAATTAATTATTAATTTCAAGGGAGTTTTTGCCTTGGGGGAAGCAACAGGAGAAATTACTCAGAGAAACACATTGGCTTTCGTTGGTCTTAGAGGCCTTAACACCCACTGCTATGTTCTGACACACCCTTTTTCAGCACATGTTCTGACACACTTCGGGATTTCTCTTTTACTTCGGGAAGCTTCTGTTACTTCACTCAGGCTGATATGTTATCAGACATCTCTGTTCACAAACCTAGCACAAGCCAGCTCTGCCAGGCCCAGGCAAACGTCTGCTCTTCCCTCTTAAGTAAGCTTCCTTCTTTTACGCGTCTTCTCTTGAACCCTTGAACACCTAGGTCTTGATGCTTTTCTTTTCTTTCTTTCTTTTTTTTTTTTAATTGATCTTCTGTGAATCGATTACTGTTTCTTTTGGGGATCATGAAATCTATGTTTCTTTGCCCAGAATATATCATTTTTAAGATACAAACACAATGGCTTGGTGTGGCCTGGCCAACTCGCTTCGTTCTTCCTAATATAAGCTGCCTTTCCAGCCTTTCTCACATCTCAGAAGAGAGAAAGTAAGATCTAATAATCAAATTAAAATTTAAAATGATATCTCTGTTATGATTCTGCTGAAAAAGAAAAAAAAAACGTTGTTTATACTTACAAACTGGTGTGGAAACAAACCCAGTCTATGCTAACTACACTCTAGAAGTGCACTGCTCAGTTTTCCTTCTGATAAAATGCCCATGGCCTCGTGCCTCAAGTGAGAGTGATTTGCAGATAGCCCTTTTAGGACTGCTGGGCAATTGTGAGTCACATAACACGCTGAGTTTGAGAAGAGAAAGAATAAAACCCTTTATAAGCACCAACCCCAACATCTCTACACTTCTCTCTTTGCCCTCGCCCTCTCTCTCTCTTGAACTTACTATCCACCCTTAAACAGCCCCAGGAGTGCTGCAAGTTCTCAGCACTCAGTGATAACTAAATTTAGGAAAATGAGAAGGACAGCTCACTTAATCTGAGACAGTAAGGCAATGAGCTTCCCTTAGCTTCAAATCCTGCGGCATTTATTTCTAGAGATCCTAAAAGTCACTAGATAAAAACCGCAGGATAGTGATAGGGAACACTATTCAGATCCTTAAGTGCAAGGATAAATCTTGTGACACTTTCACAGAAGTAAGTAGAGACCAAACCTAAGATTGGACTTTGGTCTATAAAAAGGAAAAAAAACAAACAATAACAACAAACAACAACAACAACAACAACAACAACAACAACAGTGCCGTGACAGATTGGGCCAGGGAGAAAGAGGCTGTTTTATAAAGGTCAATTTTTAAACCCCTCCTACAGAACATGATCTATGCAAAATATATCCACACTATATTCCAAAGAATAATGTCACCGGATAAACCTAAGGAGCTGAACATATGGGGGAATGAAAAAGAAGGTATTACAGTCTGAAAACAAGCAGGTTGGTGAGCTCATTAGCTGGGGTGGAATTTTAAAATCTTCACGTGAACGAATATATAAATCAAAATATACACATGCGTTCTGGGTCATGCGCACTGTGTATTCACACATGGCATGCTAGTTACATTATAATTTTCCATACTGGAACAGAGAAATCCTTGCTGTTTACAAATGTCAAAGCGCCCTCTGCTGACCATTCTGAGGTACTTGCATTTCTAGGGTCCAAACAAGGCGCTCCTAATGGGTCCATAAGAGAAGCCTCCCCGGTTTTGGTTGTTTAGTGCTACACAATAGAGTTTCCTCCAAACTCAATAATATTTTTCCTGTTTGAAATATCATTTAGTATACTTTTATTTTGCCATATTACTTTACTACCTAAAATATAAGAATAATTTTTAAAAGCCCACCTGTTTTGACAAAGCAAAAACAGATATTTAGAAAGGACTTTTGAAATTTCTCTGTAAACAATCCATAGAATGGGTTAAGTCCCTTTGGAATATTTTGTGTTGGTATGGTGTGAGGAAAAAATATAAATTCTGTGGTATTTCTTAGTTCCAAAACAGCCATTGGCTTCAGAATGCAGAAGTGCTATATTGTTGTTTAGGAGTTTAATTTAGGAAATACAAAGCTTTTAAAAAAAACTTTCCTTTATTTTAATTAATAATTGCATTTTGAGGGGGAGACGCCATCTTGCTTAAACATTTTCCTTTATTCATATTTCATATATGTGTACAATAAAATATTGTTGTTATTACCACCCATTTCCTCCTCCTGCTTCCCCTAAGCCCCCCATATTTCTCTCAATGTTCCTCCTACCTACCCTACTCCATATGAGGTGTGCATGTGTGTGCACACGTTTCTTTGTGTATGTGTGTGTGTGTGTGTGTGTGTGTGTGTGTGTGTGTAAGAGGGGGGTAGTCTGTGCTGTTCATTTGGAGCTAGAAGCAATCAGTTCTGAATAGTGAATGAGAAGAAAGGCCAAGCCCAAAAAGAGGTGAAAGGGTGAAACCATCATCTAGAACTTTCCACTGGAGAATCCTAGCCTGTCACCCTTAGGAAGAAGGATAAATGTCATTAAAATTGATTTAGTGTGAGCCAGAGCACTGCCTGGTGAGGGGTGAAGGAAGCAAACGGTTGTAAAGGCAACTCCTCCATGTAAAAGCTGCTCACAGTAAATAGACTTAAGTGTGACAAACTGCCATCAACTAAAGACATATAAACTGGTTCAGAAAGATGGAAATGTCTTGACTTAAAATTACAAACTTCTCTTATCTTTTGTTGCTGCACATAAAAAAAAAGTCCACATTTACAGAACATGTACAGCTTAAGGAACAATGGGTTGTTGTTGTTGTTGTTGTTGTTGTTGTTGTTATTGTTGTTGTTACTTTTAACAACTATGGGAAATATTTACCCATTGTGTTAGAACACAAAATAAACACACATATCTTTATCATTAAGCTGTGTATAGTATTATGCAAATATGTAACAAACTATGGCATGCTTTCACAAATATTTTAATTGCTAATTCTAATATTGACTAGACAGGTGAATCCTCTATTAAATTTAGCAATAAATATTGGGATTCAAGTCATTCCACAGGTGGGATGCAGAGATTAGTAGCAGAGCATTTTCCCAGCATGGGAGAGGTCATAAGTCCCACCATCAGCACCACAAAATGAAAAAGCAAATATCAGGAAGTGACTTCTCTAGTCTAAAAGTGGTTTTTGCTTGTTTGTTCGTTTATTGGTAATTCTTGCTTCATAAAATCAGACTATTTAAGAAGCAGGATCCAGGGATAACTCAAGGCATTTGTTAGCAGCCGTGTCTAAAGCAGAGTTCTGAAGCAAAGTCGCTCGGCCCTTGCCTTGGAAGGGCCCAGGATAGAGCTTGACCTGTTCCCGGATGCAGGCTCCGGAAGACCAAGCACATGCGAGGACCCATGTGACCTGATGCAGTTCTAGGTGCCTGTCTAGATTACTGTGCAAGCTCTCTCTTGATAACACGCATTTGGATATTTTGCACTAAAGCTTAGTCCTAAGGTGAATTTCGGGGCCAACACCACAGAGAGGGACGCTCCACGGAGAGCTGTGGCCTGTTCTACTGTGTTCCTCACTGCATATGCAGGGTTCAACAGAAGCGCTGGTACTCGTAGGAAGTGTATGAGCTTTTCTGAAGTAAAAGAAGTGAAGGAAGGGAGGGGAGGCAGAGAGGTCAGCATGAAAATAACGTCAGAAAGTAAGGATATCAGAAAACAAAAGCAAAAACAAACCAACAAGAAAAGCCAACCCCTATCGTTTCTACCCACTCAGGGCATTGTTATGACCCATAGCCCACGCTAAGCTTAAGAAAATGAACGAAAGAGTCCCCTGGATGGGGAGGCCTGGTGGCACTCAGAGGAAGGACAGCAGGCTACCAAGAAGAGACTTGATACCCTATGAGCATATACGGGGAGGAGGTCCCCCTCAGTCACAGTCATAGGGGACAGGAGTAGGGGGAAAATGGGAGGGAGGGAGGAATGGGAGGATACAAGGGATGGGATAACAATTTAGATGGAATATGAATAAATTAACAAAATATATATTTAAAAAAAAGAAAGAAAGAAGATGAATGGATCTTTATATTAAAGAATAATAGAGAAATTTAAAATTCTGGCTTTTAAATTCTCCCACTTTGAAACCTAAGCTAGACAACTGCAAGCTGACGGGATGTCCCTGGGTTCTGTTTAGGATGCGAGCTCAGATGTGAGTGGGTTTCTAAGATGGCTAGTGAGCCACGGTGATGTCAGGCAGCACACACAGACTGGTAAATCATGAGTCCCCCTATCTGGCTATGGCTGTCTTGGAGAATCACGTTTTCGGAAGAAAGGCACAGGCTCGGGCACTCACTTGTTGGAAAACACAAAGCCTGTTGTATTGAGGTTTAAATGCTTTCGTGCTCTATGCCTTAAACTCTCTCGCCACTGCCTGGGTGTCTGGGGCCAGGAGCAGCAGGTGCCGGTGACCTGGTGACGAAGTTGGAATCTCGGGTGCAACTCTATTTCAACAAGCCCCGTCTACCTGGGGGTTCATTTCATCATGAACACCTCAGAAGTACTGCCTTTCAAAAAACCCCAAACACATTATTATAATGACACCGAAAGGCCAGTATGCAAGCTGCCTTCCATATATGAGAATTGAAAAATATAAAACGAGGCAGCCTACGAGTGGGAAAGGGAGAATACACAATGTGCATATACAGAGAAATTTTACAATGAATCCCACTAAATTTTTAGTATTAATATATGTTAAAAAATTATAAGTTTAAAAACCAAATACTCTGAATGGGGTTTTAAAAACCCACATAAGTTATAAAAATAATATTATTGATGAGATATGTTACATATTTAAATAATTCATATAAACCAGGAGAAAAATACAAATGTCTCAATATGAAAGGTGACAGGTACTCAAAAACAGTCAAAAGAGAAGGGATTTGAAAAAAATAGTACAGATCAGAAAATTTCTAATATGAGTCAAAGATCAAATTTTCAGTATTTATTGTAACTGAGTTGGCAGAGACTGTAAGTGATGTAGCACTCTACAGAAAAGCTTGAAGGAAGCAGGCAGTCCTTTAGTCGGGAAAACAGTGTATAAATTCCTACAGTGAGAGCTGACACTAAGTATCAAATGTGTTAAAACCATATAAATCGTTTGACCCAGAAATTCCAATTATATATGCTCTTAATGAGTTAAGCGTGGCATAAGCACAGAGGGCTCTAAAGGCATTGTTCATGATGCAGTAATTTGGAAACACGCTCAGTGTCAACACTTGTTTAATTGCACCCAAATGGTGTCACTATTACTCAGTCAGTGAAAACCCTGAGCAACACCTAAACTGAACACAGGACACGTTACAGTTCTACATGCAGGTGTGCAGAAAGACAGGCCCGGGCACCCCACATGTTACCCACAATGCACACTGTGGGAGCATGGGTGGCTTCAGAGTGTTCCTATGCATGCCAGATTTTCTGCAATGCAGCTTCGTTAAACAGAGAGAGCACAGAAGAAGGGCTAGTTTAGACTAGGGTGTAAAGGGCAAGCTGGAATATGTTTAGGAATTTTGTTAGATGCAGCAATTATTAAAAGTTAAATTGTGTAAATACAAAACTTGACAAATTTCTAAGGATAGTAAATGATCAAAACTCATCATTTAATGACTGGATTCCACTCTACATATATATATATATATATATATATACATATATATATATATATAATATATGTTATATATATATAGTTATATATATATAGTTATATATTTATAGTTAAAATACATTATTCTGCTCCCCTCTTCCTTCCAACTGTACCCCTGACCCTGACACACACCCTTTGAAAATCATGGCCTCTTATGCTTCAATTATTGTTGTTACACACACACACACACACACACACACACACACACACACACACACATAAATACAGCCAGAATCTGTTTAGTGCTGCGTGTCTTTCCATCTTTAGAGCTGATCACTTAGTATTGGATAACCGACTGGGGGCTCATCCATGAGGAGTGAGTATTAGTTCTCCCTGTCCACAGTCACTAATTGTCTGTGGCTCTTCATCACTAGCATATTTGAAAATAACTTGAAAATCATGAGAGATAAGCACACACTGAAGTTATTTATCACATTAGAATGACAATACATTTCTTAGAAAGTGAAATTAGAAGCAAAAATATTCCTATTCATGCTAGTAATACTATATCCATTTAAAGATATTTAAACCCAAGAGTAATAATTTCAATTTAATCTTCCCTAAAATATTATTTTAACAAAAACTCTCACTAATACCAGTGTCCAAATTCCCCTTGTGTTTCACAGGCCCTGGTGTCATAAGTGTCCTGACTGATTTTTCTGGAAAGCATCTTGATGTGTCACATACCCGTGGTCACTGAAGAGTCTGTAAAAGAGGCCTCTGGTGATGTATCCTCTGTGGTCCAGGCCTCTGTCTCCGGACTTGTCTCTTCTATAGCAGACAGAAGGGACCCACTCGCTTCAGGCCCATTGTTGTGAGATGCAATCTCCAACTCTGTGAATAGTAAGCATCAGATGTAAATGACAGGACAACACAGGTTTCTACCCAGTGTGGACAGATGCCATGGGTGCTCTGAAAATAAAACAGAGGTCAATTTCCCACGCACGGTATACACTTTCAAACTTTGACATTTCCAAAGACTTAGCACACGTGATTTTTTTAGTATCACACAATGAGACATATTCTTTTTTCTTTTAGCATGACTACAGTTGAGTATTTGTAGAGCCATCAAATTTCATATAAAAAGGCAAGCTGAGTAAATACTAATCAAATCCCAAGGTAAGTGGGATGACTTCCTGTGTGACCATCGTCTTTGAGGAGTCACTCACTGAGTCAGTGACTCCAAGCTCTATTTAAGGCTGAATTAATTTAATGGAAATGCAAATTGTGTGGCTTTCTTTAGCTCTTCCTTGCCATTTTGTTCCTGCCTCCATGTTCATGAGATGTGCATCTGCTTTAATGTCAGGCTGAATCCATGTGTTCTGGATCCCTGGGATTTTTTTTTTTTAATTGAATGAAATAGTCTATTTTCTCCCCTTTTCCATTTTAAGTTTCCTGCTCTTTGGCCCCCAGCACACAGGAGTATTCAAGTTGCAGCCTGCTGGCCATATGCACAGTCAGCTGTATGTGGGGGCGTATGAATGCACGCCAACACAAACTCATAAACCTACTTAATACACTATGAGTTTTGGAGGGGTGTGTGTGTGTGTGTGTGTGTGTGTGTGTGTGTGTGTGTGTGTGTGTGTGTGTATGACTATTTTGTTCTTTGTAGCTCTAGTTCGTGGTCCTCTGCCTGTGTTTTGCCAACAGTGCTGTGTTGCAATGTTAAAAGGCTGGACAGGCCACGGAGGGAAAATAAAGTCAGGAGTTGTTTGTTTTCTCTTGTAAAACTTCAGCCTGTCATAGGAGTTTGAAGCCATAAATAGAATCCTAAACTATCTTTTCAGATTAGCCCATTCTAGACAGCAAAGGGAAACTCAACCTGCCTCACATAGAAAATTTTCCTGAAGAAAACCATTGTGGCTTTAGACAAAGCTAAATTGACAACGTTTATAGCTACCCGCTATTGCCTTGCTGCCCTGCCACCTTTAAGACACTAGTCACTCTAAGACTTCAGATCCCACACCCTGAAGACATCAAGACATCGGGCCACTCCACCAACATCCAATTCATGGTCCCACCTGTACAATAGCTGCCTGATGATTCTTCCTGCCACATAACCTACACCAAACCTAAACCACACAATATAAATCTTCCTGCTGTTCTCCAAAACGTTATAAGACTCAGAGGATTTCCTGAAGGCTCTCTTCCCTGGGCCCCTCCATGTCTCTTCATCTTTATTCCTACCCTGAGCTGCTCTTCTTAATGAAGCCCCTCTGTGGTCGAAAAGAAGCTCCTCTTCCCAATTATGTTGCTTCCCATACGTCGTACTGTTGTCTGCTGGTGGTCTCCTACCTAACGGCCCAGTCATGGTCTTGAGGTCTTTTCTACTAACACATCTCATCCCTGAACAGAAATTATGTGTCAGTTCCTTTGAGTAACCAACAGTGATGGGAGACCTCTTCTTCTTCTTTATTTAACAGTTACTAAGGCTTAGAAATATGATAGTGGAAAACTGGAGAGGTAGCTCAGCGATTTAGAGCACTGACTGCTCTTCCAGAGGACTCAGGTTTGATTTCCAGCACCCATATGACAACTCATGATTATAAATTCAGGGATCTGATGCTTTCTTTCTTCTGGTCTCCTGGGCCACCAGGCATGCAAGTGGTACACAGACACACATGCAAGCAAAACATTAAAAATTACATAAACAGTAACAGATTAAAATAGTTTGTTTTATTTTCTACCTACCGCAAAGCCATTTGTATCTATTTGAATTTTCAAAATACTCTAGTTGGTAAGTAATATTATTATCTCCATTCCACAGACAAGTAAGACGAAACCCAAAGAGGTCTAGTAGCTGACCAAAGGCAAGAGAGAAAGAGCCAGGAGCAGATAAGCATGTGGATTTCAAGCCTGGGGTCCTCTGCCATGGCAACATACCATAGACTGGGCATTTCAAAGAGAAGACATTTATTTCTCATTGTTCTACACATAGTTAATCAACTGTCATGTGCTTCCTGGTCAAGTCATCTCCTTCACCTACTCCATCTTGCTCATTGGGTTCTTAATGCTAAGAAGAAAGATAATTGTTTTGCTTCTTTATCTTAAACTTTTTTTTCCTGGGGTTGTTGTTGTTTTGAGACAAGATTTCTCTGTGTATCCCTGGCTGTCCTGGAATTCACACTGTAGACAAGGCTGGCCTCGAACTCACAGAGACCTGCATGCCTCTGTCTCTCCTGTGTGGGGATTAAAGGTGTGCACCACCACTGGCCAGCCTTAGTTCCTCACTTTAAAAGGCCATAGTCATAGCAAATTAGGGCCCCACCCTTAGCACCTTAGTTAACTGCTTCCTGAAGTAAAGTTCAAAGCCCATTTGAATTATCTGCCTCATGTACAAGTAGGACTTTGTATGACTCATCCTGAGGTAGATTCCCCCCCCCCAAGTGGAGGGCTGTTCAGCTAGACAATTTTAACTCTAAAATATATAGTCCTGAAACTGGCAAAGAACAACATCCTTTTCTAAAAGGGAGAAACAGAAATGAATGCAGGGGTGACTTCTCTTAAACAAGCCCAAAACCTGACAAGAAAGCATCTATAAACTCGTAAAACTTCAGGAATAGCTCTCCTCCATCTGACACTCTACCTTTTTAGCCCCTTTGGCAAAATCACTCCTCTTTTGGTCTCTCTGACTGTGCTGCCATTTTGGATTGTCCTGGGGTGTCCACCTACCTCTGAGGCACCACATTAAAACTACAGGGCCGTCTCCACCATCAGGCACAGATGAGGGATCTGTGCATTCTTTGAGGCCATTCTTCTTTTGCTTGAAGAATAGCTTTACATTCTGTTTCTGAAGACCCAGGAGGTCTGACAGCTCCCTCTTTACCCACCTTGCTTTTCAGTCCCCTTTAGTTGAAAAGTTGATCTAATCTCTAGCTGACAGAGCTGTCCCTGCCCATAATGCATTTCACAGATGTCTGGGCAGCCACACCTTCATCATCTCCTCAGAATATCTCTCCCTTAGGATCTGCCTGCTTCTCTATCTCTCTCTATATTGATAAGCTAAAGTTTTCTCCATCTCTTGTGTGTTTTGGTCTCTTTTTGATGAATGGTTCTTTATTTCCTTTTGCATTTTCCAGAACTGAGCAGGAGAAACAAAACCCACATCTTTGTCATTTTTCTTAGAAATCAACCAAGATACATCAGTGACTAAAGAGGTTGTCGCACAAGCTTGAAGAGTCTGCACAAAACAGGGAGAGGTAGGCCACATTCTGGTGTAATGGCAATGCTCCCCATGAGGTGGGAGGCAGAGACAGGAGAAGGCCTCATGGCTCTCAGGCCAGCTAGCCTGGTGTGTGCAGAGTGAACAACAAAGAAAGTCTATTCCAGAGACCAACACCCAAAGTTGTCCTGTAGCCTCCGCATGTTGGCTGTAGCACCCAGATACCTGCATCTGCAGAGGGATGCATGGACAAAGAATGCTCACGAAACTTCTACCTGACTTTTTTCCAAGTTTTGACAATTTTAATTAAAATATAATTATATCACTTCCTTTTCCTCCTTCCCTTCCTTCCTATGTTTTCTGCTTCCAACTCCTCCCATGCTCCCCCACACATTTCCTCTCAGACTCACGACCTCCTTTGATTTTTATTGTTACACACACACACACACACACACACACACACACAAATATATATGTGCACACCCACACATATAAATATAAAATACTACTTGCAGGGTCTGCTTGGTTTTGCCTGACTGTGATTTCAGAGCTGACTATTTCATATTAGATAATAAATTAGGGGTGTATCTCTGGGAGAGACAAATTCTCCCTCTCCTAGCAGCCATTAGTGGCTCATAATTTTATTTAGTGGTGGGACCCTAGGAGACCTCACCCGTCTATTGGTATTGTTATTATGGGTCTTGTTTAGGCAGCCATATTGTTGGGGTATCATGGTTGTACCTTCCCTGTCCTTTGTAAGAGACACAGCCACACTGTAGACTTCCTGGTCCTGGTACCCAACCTCTTACATTCTTCATACATACATTCCCTGAGTCTTAGGTGCACGTGTTATGATTCAGATGTATCTACTGTGCCTGGGATGTCCACAGTCAGCTGACGTCTGAGAACCAGCTGCCCTTTGAATTGGTCTCTGAGGCAAAGGGAAGCTTTTTAAATGCAGGCCAAGAACTACACTTACCCACCAAAGGCAAAGACAGTGGTTTTGCAGTCTGGGGCTCATGAGTGAGGCTTGTGGTGCAGAAATAGTTGCAGGCAGTCTGATCTGACTTTTGAAAGCTAGCTGGACCCGCCCTTCACTAAGTCCCTTAAATTCTTAAGCAATGCCAAAGAAAGCAGACAGCTTCAGGCCCTTAGAATCTCATCTATGTTTGCATCAAACGCTGATACTGTGTGGTATTTACTTGGGGTGGGGAGGAGGCTGATTATACAATGAGCTTGTACATCCATTTAGATGATTCTCTCTTCTTCATACTTTGCATGTAGGCTCATTCACATCATTTTATAATTCTTTAGTGGTCTCTAATGTTCACGGTAAAAACAACCTTTTTTTTATCCAGTTTTTTCCCTACTGTATTTTACCTCCATCTCTTTAGATATAAAAGTAGGTGATAGAGATGATGTTGATTAATCAATATAGACAGTTATAGATGGATAAACTCACACATGCAATATTAGTAGAAATATTAGAACTTTCTACTTAAAACACCATGGAATTACTATCTGATTCTGAAAGCTGTACTGAGGTCTTCTGATGAAGAGAATGAAATATATTTACATGGTTGAGAACTTCAAACTACTGGAAAAAGTGAACGCTTTTCATAAATCATACAATAAAACATAGTAAAAATTTCTCTTATAATTTAGTGTTATTCAACTAATCACAGTTCATTAATATCACCTATTATTGGTTCTACTTTGCAAAGACAATTCAGAAAAATCATTTACTGGGTGAATCATTTTATAACAGGAGAGAGACTCCAGGTCTCCTGCAACGCCACATCCTTGCCACCTAGAAAACCATCTGGTACAAGTTCACTTCATGACTACTGACTAATGGATAGAAGAGGGAAAAGCGAAGTTAGCATACAATAATTATACCAGTGATAACTAATTTATAAATAATCAACTTGCACTCAGGATACATAGTATGAAAAAAATCAGTGGCGCAGTTTAACTTAAGTTTACAACTAAAGTAAGTAAAAAATAAGTTATTATTTTAGAATATTATTATGGAATATTTTAAAAATTCATATTAAGTGAAAATTAGGTATGTTGGCAAGGATAAGCCTTTTTATCATTTTATAAACAAAGAAATATAGTTTCTTCCAGTTTATCTGTATCTTTCTAATGCTAACCCTATCTTGATAAATATTTGAGGTGATTATCTCATTTCAAAAATAAGATTTGCTGATGGACTGTTGCTGAACGGGTAGTCACCTACCAATACCCTTACCTAGTGTGCTGCAGGTGGTGGTGTCGGATATCTTAGCCTTCCCTACATACGGGCTTCCTCGTTTGTGAAAGGAAGGAACTCAACAGTCTAAAATATCTTCCTATTTAGAAATGTTGATTCTGAAACTCCTGATGTTTGACATTGCAGTACGAGGCATCATGGAATTCTCATCTATACTGTATACAAAATCCTCCTGATAAAATTGGAAATACCTTCATTGTCTTCTGGGCAGCCAGCACCTGTGAGCTCTTGGACTAGTGCGTCATTTCCAGTTTGGTGAAGAACATCCAGAAAGGGAGAAAACCAATTTTCTTTCTGCACGATCCTTCTCAGCAGTTCTCTTACACCTGATTCATTTCCACTATTTCCTGCAGCAGAAATCTGTTATTTCAACAGAAAATAAGAACATATTAAAAGTGGAAACATTCCTAAGGAAAACAAGGGGTCAAGCATACATATAAACAAAAGCTTATATTCAAACACTAACGAAGACAGCAGGGTTCCATGTAACTATCAAGCATACATATAAACAAAAGCTTATATTCAAACACTAACGAAGACAGCAGGGTTCCATGTAACTATTCTAGAGTCTATCAGGACAAAAAAAATCCAAAATCTCATCTAAATATACATATATGCATATATATTTATTTTTTTAATCCAGAGGACATTTTTAAAGTAAGCTGATGAGGTGGCGCAGAGGTTAGAGGCACTCGCTCTAAGTCTCCTCCCGGGTTTCACTTGCCTCCTGGGCCCCCCAACATGGTAGAAGGGGAAAGCCAGTTTTCAGAAGGTGTCCTCTGACCTCTGCATGTACATTAAGGCACAGGTTCCCATCACAAAATAAAATTCAAAGCAAAAACTTTAGAAAATTGACTAATAAATTCTTTACTTGAGCTGCTATGAGCAAAGCCAAAAGGAAGTTTCCTCAATCTGTATTCATGTTATACCGTGTGTGTGTGTGTGTGTGTGTGTGTGTGTGTGTGTGTGTGTGTGTTGTATGGATATGTGCATGCATGTATGTGGATGTGCTTGTCTGAGCATGCATGTGTAAAGGGCAGAGTATGACCTTTACTGTCTTTTATTCATGTCTCTTTATTTGGGATCTAATTGAACTAAGAACTTGCTTATTTGGCTAGACTGGCTGCCCAATGGACCACCAGTTCTGTCTATCTCTCTCTTCCAGAATAGACGACATTTATTTTCAATGTATTATAGGCTTGCTATTTACTTTCAATCTCATTTATGAAGTTTATAAATGAAGAACCAAACATTTCATGGCCTCCTCCCTGCCTGTTACCACTTTGGAACTAAGTCATTTGTGACACAGATTTACCTTCTTCCCTATTTAATATTTTTAATATTTACTATTGCAGTGACAACACTTCTCCAAATTTTTGGATGTTCGATATCATGAGAAATCATTTTCCCTGTTCCCTTTTAGATATGAGGAAGAATTACACACACACACACACACACACACACACACACACACACACACACACACAAACACACATATATATATATATTCCTTCCAAAATGTAATAACCATTTGCTTTCTCTTTCATAGTAAGTAGTCTAACAAATCATTTTAAAATACACATCATCTGTACAGTCATTATCAAAGGACATATTTTCAGTTCCAATCAGAGTAATAAATATATGGAGAAAATGCTAACTCAGGCCAGGCTAGGAAGACATTCGGCCAACCTTTGCTATCTCTGACATTAAACATGCCACTTCCCCTTCCTGGGCCTTACTTTCTACACCAGAACCACATTCCAGAGAAGTTGTGGGTTTTCTGCATGCTAGCTGTGCTTTGAAACAACCTGTGGGGATGTTTCTTTTTAAAAAAAAAATGTACAGGAGCTATTTAGAGAGAGCTGACTTAATTCTGTCTGTGAAAAGAACCCAAACACTTGTTCAAACATTTTTTCCCCACAGTCTTACATAATTTAATCAGCCTCCCAGATGAGAAGTAATCTTACATATTCTCAAACTTCCCAGTCTCTGCCAATCATCTCGATTGAAGATGCCCTCTCCTACAAAATATACCTGGCTTTCTAGCCTTGCCGTTATATTCCATAGCATTAGTATATGAGGGCTCCTTTGGAGTTGTGCAGCTGCACCGGCATGAAGTACTAGCTCTCGTTAGCAATTATGGGAAAGGATTTGCTTTTGCAAAGAGTTTATTGGCAGACCATACTTGGTATCCAGAGTGCCCACCTGGATCTCACTCAAAAGGTAGTTTCACCCTTGATGATTTTAATTACATCTTTATTTATTATCTGTTAGTGGAGTGTGGTGTGGGGCATACCATGTGCTTGTGGAGGCTAGCGAACAGTTTGCTGGAGTGGGTTCTCTCCTACCACTTGGGTCCCTGGAAGGATCAAAGTGATAGTCTTGGCATCAGGCACTGGCACTTTCATACTTTAAGTGAGATTTTTGTTTGTTTGTTTGTTTTCTGGTAATCTGAAACATTGCTATAGACATAAATGAAACTGATCTCAGATTCTTTTTTTTTAAAAGATGTATTTATGTATACAATTGTCTTGCCTGCATGTACAACTTCACACCAGAAGAGGGCACCAGATCTCATTATAGATGCTTGTGAGCCACCACGTGGTTGCTGGGAATTGAATTCAGGATCTTTGAAAGAACAAGCAGTGCTCTCAACCTTGGAGTCATCTCTCCAGCACCCTCAGATTCTTATTTTAATTCAGCATACCCATTTTTTTCTTATTCCATCCTTTAATCAGCTTTAACTCTTTCTGACAGAAACGACCAGGGTTTTTCTAAGGACAGTGACTTAAGCTTTGTAATTAATACTCTTGTAAAATTCTAAGAATATTCTATTAACCACATTTCCTTCAACCACTACTCTATCAAGTTTATATTTATTGCAGAATTTGAGATTTCATGTTTTTATTTTAGCCCAGATATTTGAGGATCACAATGCTGTATTTCTTCCCAAATGTTTTTATTATTTGAATGTATTATGTGTTTTTGTTTTGTTTTGTTTTGTTAGCTTCATCAATGTTCTCAGTTTTTAATGTCTTCCTCTCTTGGTGTTGGAAAGCATGTCCTTTAAAGGAGTCATATGCTCCCTTGCAGCTGTTATGCTTGCTCTGTTTTCCTAAAATATCATAGTGATATTTAGATCCCAACAGATAAGAATAATAATTTCAATTCCGCAGGAGGTTAATATCCATTTATAAGTATAGCAGGACACAGAAGGATTGCCTCCCCAATTCAAATATTTTCTTGTGAAGTTAAAAAATGCCCACAGATACCATATAAGCTAATTTATGGAATATGAAAAATGGGTATGTTTGTGGGTAGATAGGACAGTCAACTACATCAATAACCAAAATTTGAAGTTCTTTTTCTCTTCAGCAGAAATCAGTGGAGAAAGCATTGCTGTTTTCATTAAGCACTGGATTTCCAAGGCAAATGTACAGTTTAGAACAAAAGTTTTCTCTTTCTCTTATGATATTTTAGGTAGCTATTTAAACTATTATGGTGATCTTTTCAATCCAGGAGGGTTCAACTATCAGAGGATAGCAAATTTAAAAGCAAAATTCATATCCTAAACCAAGAATTTGTCCATGTTTTAGCAAGTGAGTTGCCAAACTAGCATTGCTAATATCTTAGCCATATCTTTTTTACTTTTTGTCCCCAATGGCCTTTGTCTTTCTTAATTTGCCTGATAATACAACATGTGAAGGGAACATGTGAACGGAAGATAACATGTGAAGGGAAGACTTACTTGGACATTCAACTTCATATCAGGAGAGCTAGACTCAGTGTCTATCTGAAATATCATGTTAGTTCTCCATGTAGAGGAAGGGTGTATGATCCCCCAAGACTACAGGTGTCAGTGATGTAAGCCATGGCTAGACCATGCATCCCTCTCTCCATAACGGCTCATAGGAATATTACTGTACCAATGTGATCATGTCTGTCCCAGAGATCTTTGTGATATGCATTGATGGATGCCCCTAAGTTGTCACTAAGCCAACTGGGGAGAGTGGGTTGTACAGGAGCATTCCATCACTGTGAGAGCTCGTTCTGTTTTGACTGTCTGTAGAACACCTCTTGTAACTATCAGTGAGTCTAACTTCCTGACTCACCAATGCTGCAGACAGCCTTCAACTAGGAAGACTGAACTCTGATTAACACCATAACGTAAATGTCAGGCAAGCACTGCGTCTGTATTTTTCTCTAGTCTTCTCACATTAGCTTGGTACATGGCAAAGATGCCACTGAAATCATTCAATCTGAAAGAATGAAGAAGTCAGTGAGTCAAATATATTCTTGGGTTACTTATTCTGAAGTCATCCGGGGGCCAACTAGTGCTGGAAGATGTGGGTTAAGAAGCCAAAATTAATGTAGCTGCTCAGCCTAAGGTCTACAAAAACGAATCATAAAAAGCCATTTTCAGAATCCCTGATTAATTAGGTAAGTGAAGTATAACTTTTGATGTCTTTTTGAAGTTACCAAATCTCAAATTTGGAAATTTAATGCTCATCAACTATCTTTTTCTCAGCATCTGACAAGGTGATTCAGCTTATATGTCTTCAGCTCAGTTTTCTGTTCCTTAACCCAGGGACATTAAGAGGTAGGCTTGCTTTTATGTAGGAGACTTACCTAAATCCCTGAAACTTTACACCTAAATTATAGAGCAAAATGTGTGATAATAATCAAAGTCAATATCAAAATAACATTGATTATTTATGAAGCTTTCTCTTTAATATTTCTTAATTAGTATTGATGTGAGGTTAGAAATCACTGTGTTACTCATTTTCCCAGGTAGACTTGCGATCAGGGAAGCAAATCTCACATACAGTAAGATGTAAAGACAGATCTCCATTCTGCACCTTCCCAGCCTAAAGTCTTCTTTTTTTTTTTTTTTTTTTTTTTGGCCTGGTTTTTTGAGACAGGGTTTCTCTGTGTAGCTTTGGCTATTCCCAGACTCACTTTGTAGACCAGGCTGGCCTTAAACTCTCCAGTGATCCCCCTGCCTCTGCCTCCCAAATGCTGGGAATACAGGCCTGTGCCACCAGGCTCAGCTCCAGTGATTGTGCCACGCCTCACTCTGTTGTAAGCTAAATGCTTGATGACCTCTGTATCTGTAGAGTCCTCCAAATGTAACACTACTTTCTCATGGTGCTTCCTGGTCACTTCTAGAGCTGATAATATGAAATTAACGCACGAGGAAAAGACTGCAGACTCCTGCAGACTCACCCACCACTGCTCCTTACCCTCAGAACGGAGCTCTTCTTGCTCTCCCAGATTCCTTAGAAATGTGACACTGGGAGAAAGTTTGGATTGTTTCTGCTTAGCTGTTGCCAGTACACAAAAGTCCCTCTTACCATCCATCTTCTTCGTGTCAAATCCCTTGCCTTACTGCTAGCTGCCTCTGAGCTTGCCAGAATCAAGAGCTGGGATAAAATGTAGCTGGCAGAAAATCAACACGGGCAAGACAAAAGTGATGCAGATAGGCAGACGTGTTTAGCGTAAATAAGGGGAAGTGCTGGTTCTCTGGCACTCGGGACGTCACGGCATCAAACATAAACAGCTTTGTGGTGTGACTGGACTCCGCTGCTTCTGGACCTCCTAACAGCTACTGTGGCTGGAAATGCCATCTTCCGTCTCCAGCTGGCTTAGAGGCTGCATGCTTTCTTCCAAATTAAGATTCTGCCACAGTGATGTACACATTTGTCACATCCAGCTGGACTACTATAATGCGTTCTAAGCCGGTTCTCAATACACAAAGTGATATAAATGCGGCGGCTGACAACAGTGCAAAGTAACTTACTTGTTGGAGAAACTGGACATGAATTTGAGATGCATATTTGGCTCCGGGTAGGGGTAGGCGCTGCTGGCTTTACGAAGGACTACTGATATTAGTTAGCTAAAGGCCAAATCACATTATAGGCTATAGCCAATCGGTGTGATGCCCAGAGTGAAGAATGAAATTACAACCGATGAATCAGAAAGAAGAAAATGTCCAAAGCGTAGCAATGTATACATGAACCCTTTGACTCATAGTAATGGGATATTTGTTCACATGCTTTCCAAATAAAGACTTTAAATTTCTTTGTTTTTGTTTTTGTTTCTAATGGTGTGTCTCTGTGTAGGGGGAGATAGAGTACGTGCATGTGGGTGTAGTGAATATGGAAGCCATGGTCATCAGAGCTCCCTGGATCTCATGAAGTCATAGGCAGCTGTGTGACACCTGACAGGATGTTCCCATCCTCTGCAAGAATAGCACTTGCCACTGATCACCGAGACAGCTCCCCAGGCCCCAAACAAGACTTGCAACACTGGGCAAGCAGATGCACAGTTCACCATTTATGCAGAACATGGCACATCGTCACTCTTTACAAACAACCAGCATCAATAAGTCACAGTTCAACTGATCCGTACAAGCGATACTCCAAAAGATCCACCTGTCCCTTCACTAGTGTGGAAAACCGGGAGTAGTAGCAGTTGCTTGTCAATGGGCTATTCTCTGAACTTGAATTCTAGAACATATGGAAACCTTGATGAAAGAAAAGAGAGAAACTAGGCATAATATCACATCTACACCAAGACTTAATGAGATGTGCAAACTATAAGGCATGAATGGGGTACATTGGGGACCCGATAATATTTTAGCTTTGTAGGCTACATTTCCCCCACCCAACTGTGAAAAGAGTAGATAAGCAATAAGGAAGAGAGTTTCAATAAAACTTTATTGACTCTTAAAATGGAAAAAAAAAATCAGACAGCCAAAGAACATTTTTAGCTTCTGGTTCTTAAAATATGAGTAGAAGGCTAGATGCGGTAGGTGGGCCACAGCTAACTAACTGACTACCAGTCTTAAGGTGTAGGTGAACTAAATCATAAGTTCAGCATCACCTGGACTGAATAAATCATAATGATGGCAGGTCCGCTTGCATTCTCCTTGGGAGACCAGGAGTGAATTGTTTAACTTACCTGGTTTTTCAAATCTGTTAAAAGGACCCTCTGCGGGTTATTTTGAACAAGAATCGTACAAGGTGGGGCAGGTCTGCAGATAGAAGGCAAAGGCCACTCTCTATAGAGAAAAGCGCAAGCAACCTTACTTTGCAAAACATTTCCACAAACCCAACTCCATCTAAAGTGACACCTACCCGATTTCTGTCCTCAGGTGTCAACAGTCCCTTCTCCGCGCAAGGGTCCAACACGTCATCAATTAGAAGCTTGTCCACCAAAGTGGGCTGTAGGAGGTTCAGCAGGTGGAGGCACTCATCATGGAAGGTCTCAGCTGAGGGAGACGGCAGATCAGTGAGCGTGGGTTTGACATAGCGCGCAGCTAGGGAGCTGCCACTGTGCTCCAGGGCCTCCACAAACATCTGGGGCCAGCCGGGCTGCCACTTCGCTTTCTCCAAGGTGTTCAGCAGCAGTTCCGCTGCGCTGGTGTTCCCACAGGTGGTGATCTTGTTAAGAATCTGCTCTTTGGTTTCTTGGGGCAGAAAGGTGAGGTAGTCCAGGACCGGCTCCACCGGAATGTACCTTTTCATCCTGGGCCTGAAGCATGAGAGGAGATAGCGGAACCTGTCCTCCTCAGAACAGATATTCGACATGGTTGGTTCTCAGGGAATGGGAGAGGAGTCTCCGAGCTGGCTGGCAGACAATCCACAGGTGAGAGAGAATAATAGGTCCCCCGCCTGCGCTGCCTGGGAGGCCGCAGGTACCAGGTGGTCTCAGAGCACTGGATCAAATGGTGGCACCCGGCAGGTGGCAGGTGGGCTAGCAATGCGCTGCTGCAAGTGAGAGTAGACCCGGGACCACACGCACTCTGCCTCGGCTCAGCCGCTCTCAGTCTCGCCGGGGAGCTTTAAGTATTGTTTTCCACCCACAGATCCTTGAAGTTGCAGGATCGGTTTCTGTTTCGATTCTCTTCTCCAGACTTTACCAACGTCAACTTCCGGCCCAGAACGTTAGTTTCGTGAGGAGGAGGAGGAGGTTTGTGGATGCAACTGGTTAGACGAAGACTTTGGTCAAGAATATTATAGGAAAGTGGAAAACCAGAGGGAAAACGAATTCTCCCTTCTGTTGAGAAAGCAAGCAATGCTCTGTAATGCTTTATTTTCAGCTGGGTGCTCCTTAGATGACCCGACCCACTTGTCAGTTCACTTGCAGAGGTCTTAAAGGTCTTAAAGGAAAATGAAGAATTGCCTTAAACCCTGATGTAAAAATTGAGTTACTCTCCTTTGTGGGGGTCGAGGGATGGGAGTAGGGCAGGTGAAGGGAGGTTCCAGGATAAAGGAGCTCCAGGAGGCATGTCTGCAACCTTCCCCCAGTTAACCTCACACCCAGTGGGGTTCCCAAAACTAATTAGTTCTTCCGAGAACTGGGACTTAACTATACAAACAAAAGTGAGCGATACTAAACAGCTTTATTTTCCATTGCTTTTATGAGTAGTATAATATTTATTCAGCTTTGACCTAGGGCTGCCTAAGTGACAGAGGCATACTGCAAGCTGACTTTAGCCACCAACTCAGTTTAAGAGGAAAGCCAAGACTGACAGCTTCCCATATCCTTTAGTATAGACAACCTTCTTATAATAAAACAAAACAACAACAAAAAAAGAATCCCTCAACAACTTATTTTTGATATAGCTGCCATTCTTTTCTTGGATGGAATACAAGAAGTTTTGGCTGAAGCATCTAGTAACTTAATTAGCAACTAATGTACCACCTTGTAGTAAACATCAACATTTGTCTATGTGATTTCAGGGAGAGAGAGAGAGAGAGAGAGAGAGAGAGAGAGAGAGAGAGAGAGAGAGAGAGAGAGAGAGAGACGGGGGGGAGAGAGAGAGAGAAAGCATTCACAGTGAAAACAAGAGAAAAAAAAACAAAAACAAACAAACAAAACAAAAAAAAAAATCAAAAAACCCAGGCAGCTTTGTTTCAGTACAGCCAGCACAGAAATGTGAGTCTCTGCTCTCCACGAAGCAGGCAACGAGATGGCCAAATATGGAGGTACATTAACACGATGAATAGAACCTCCTGGTCCAGAATCATATGGAGAACGGAAATTGTCAGAAAGACATGTTTAGAAATTTTAATCTGTTAGTGAAGGATATTCACGGAAATCCGGGTAGTCCGGGGAGGCCTGGGGGTTCTTTGCAAACAGTAGGAGGAGTGTCGAATGTCCATGAGGCTCATGACAACCAGGGCAGCACTCCCCACTATGCCCTTGGGTGATTATCTAGTTACTATTACATAGCTAAGATCCATTCTAAAGGACTATGAACTGCAACCTGTACAGTGTTTTATGAGTACCAAGTCTTTGATGATTTTTTTTTCCTTGAATGGGCATTATGTGTTGACCACAGGGGCAAGCCTCTTGTCAGATACACAAATAGATATTCATGAAGTTGCCCAGGTGGTTGCAAGCAAGGCTTTGTAGGCTCTTCCCCTTGTTTCTTCGTAAAACCTTAATATTTCATTACTTAATTCGGGGGCATTGACTTGGCATGAGTTAGACTTCATTTTAGTTATTGAATCTGCAACAGGTATCTTTTCGTGTTATTACAAAATATATCATCCAATTCCCCAGCTGCCTATGGATTTTGTTCTATATGGCACAGCAGAAATTGACCAATAAACCAAAAATCATTCTAGTCCCTGGCATTTTCCCATCTTCCCCTGGTTTCCAACACTGAAGATTCTGAAGGGATTGATGGTTGGATAACTTTTCTCAATTTTTATTTCTGCCTGATGATTTATCTTCTGCACTTTAAAAAAAAGTGTTTCCCTTTAGGTTTTCCTAGCTTTTACTTTCGTCATCATTCCTCTTTTCTCAAAATTAAGTTTCTGTTTCTTTTCTCCTCGGAGAAAGTCTTTCTGATTCTCATTTCTTTTCATCTTGTTCAGAATTGTCTATTCTTTTGAAAACCTTCAAATATCTGTTTCAGCCCCCATTGGTTGGTTTCAAGTCACTCTTTAGCATCCTGTCTAAATGGTAACACAGGGACAGGTTATAATATAGATTGTTATTTCTAAGATTTTGTAGCAATTTTTAATATTAAAGAAGCAAAAATAGGAGAGTCAAGATGGCTCGGCCGGTAATAGCACTGGCACCAAGCCTGACAACAGGAAATGGACCCTGGACCCACATGGCTGAAGGAGAGAGCAACTTCCTACAACTTTTCCTTTGACATTTGCATTCTCCTAACATGTATGGGCACAGAAGCACGCAGGCATGCATGCACGCACACACATAGACACAGACACAGACACATATACTAAATATAATAAAGAAGTGGAGATGGTCATAGCTAAAAAAAAATGACATTAAATCCAGTTTTATGAGCAAACCCCTTTTGGTGCATCTATCTATATATGTGTTCACTAAAGAAAAAACCCACAGTATCTAAGTCAAGTGTTTCTCAGTCTTAGCCTAACAGCATGGAGTCGTTGTGTGTAGAGACTCTGGCTTCAGGGTGCCTGAAGAGCATTTCCACTGTTGGGGTTCACACAGGAACATAGAGCTATACAAACATAACATATATGCAGAGGACCTAGATCAGACCCATACAGGCTCCCTGATCTCTGTGAGCCCAGTGGAGTCCCAGACAGTTGATCTGTGGGGCTGTGTTGTTGTGGTATCCTTGACCCCTCTGGCTCCTCCAATCCTTCCTCCCACTCGACCACAGGAATCCCCAAGCTCCGCCTACTATTTGGCTGTGGAACTCTAAATCTGCTCCCATCAGTTGCTGCATGAAGTCTCTCTGGTCTCTCTGATGACAATTGTGTTAAGCTCAGGTCTCAGCACTCCCGTAAGCATGACAAACTGCGGGTTAGCGGTTGGTTTTGTGGCCGGGTTGGTGATCCAGTTCTTCCACTTGAGGTCTTGCCTGGTTACAGAGGGTGGCCAGTTCAAGCTCCATGTCCAATACTGGGAAAGTCAACTGGAATTGGGGGGGGGAGGGGCGGGGTAGAAACCTAGTGCAATGGAAACTCCACAGCATCTACAAGGGTGACACTAGCGAAGGCTCAGTCTGCTTTCTTATAGAAGCCAGGACTACCAGTCTAGGGGTGGTACTGGCCACAATCAATCCTACATCAATCACTAATTAAGAAAGCAGTCTACTAGCTTACCTGCTTACAGCCTGGCGTGCTGGAGGCTTTTTCTCTGTTGAGGTTCCCATCTCTCAAATGACTGTAGCTTATGACAAGTTGACTGAGAAGCAGCCAGCACAAGCCCCAAAACAGAAAAAGAAATTCCAGTTAAGTTTATTAGAACCTGACACTCATTACCTAATTATTTTACCAATGCAATTAACCTTTGGGTTTTTAGTGCACACTTATAATTTTTTTCCCCTAGAAAACATTTTTCGCATGTGAATGGTCAATGACTCACTTTTCAAATGTGTTCGCTATAGCTAGGACTTGGCTGGTACCTCTGAAAGCTGTTCCTGTTGTGTGTTTTTATTAAATAGTAGCTGAACCTCAAATGCCCAGGTTGTTCTATTTTATGGTAAATGCTTAATAGGCTATAGAGGCTCAGTGCTAAAGAATAGCTGTGCTTGAATAGGATGTGGGCTTGGTTCCCAGCACCCACACAGTGGTTTCAGAAGATTTGATTCCCATTTCTGGCCTCCATGGGCACCAGGTGCCCTTACATACATGTAGACAAAACACTCATACACATAAAAGAAAAGAAAATAATATAAAAAACTAAGTATATGCTCAAGAGCAATCCGCTGTCAAATGTAGCTGGGCTGCCACTGATTTACTCTGTGATCCTGGTTGACATTACCCAATGGACACATCAGGCTTAGATATTTGAGCCTGAATATATTCTGATGGGGAAGCAACAGTTTCTTATTGCCTCCTGTTTCCCCTGTACCAACTTTCAAACATTGCATTCTTATTCACTACATCAGCAGAGTCTTTAAATACAATGTTTAGATACAGTGACTCCAGATCCAGAATTCCTAATTCAAAGTGTCAAACTTATTTTTTTTTTAAATAAAGCATTTGAACACAAGTGTATATAATATGAATAATACTCAAGAAACTTATCTGGGAGCTAGGCTCAGCTGGCAAAATGCTTGCCACATGAGCATGAAGACCTGAGTTCGTATCATTAAAAACCACTAACCTGCCAGGTTAGGTGTTCACTTGCAATCCTGGTGCTGGGATAGTGGAGACAGGGCATTTATGGGTGGAGCCTTAGTGTGTATAGGGCAGCTTCCTATTGGTGAGTTCTAGGTTTCCTATCACACTGTATCTCAAAGAATAGTATGGCAAGTAATCTAGGAAGATGTCTGATGCCAATCTCTGGCCTCCATACATCTGCATAGTCACATAAACATACATGTGCATCCCTGTATAAATGAGTCACGTTTGCATGTGGGTACATTATCCCATACACATGTAGGATAATGCATGTGCGATTCCTGGTATAAATGTAAGATTATGCAACCTTGCATTCCTTTGACCCTCTGGTCACATTTTTATCAGATTATTGATGACAGAATGCTGGCTTGAGTGCAATTACAGACATTGTGTTTAATATATAATGTTGACTTCTTAACATTGAATCACTCATAACCAGCACTCTGTGCTTACGAATAAGAGACAACACTCATTTGTACTCATGAGAAGCATCCCAAACAGTGGGATCACCAACACAGTGCAAAAATGTGCACAACACAGCACTAAATGGGCTACAAAAAGGCCCTTGTTTACGTAGCATAGAAGCCAAAACATAGAAGCAGAACTTTGTACTGTGTGATGAGTATTCATTTTTTTTGATTGAAAAAATATTTTATACAATATATTCTGATTACAATTCCCCCAATTTCTCCAGATCCTCCCCAGTTCTTCACTCACCCATGTTGGGATAATGTGTTTGTACACTGTGTAAAGATTGTCTCTGTATTATTCAAATGTTGATTTCTGTGCTGGTGCAGATATGGTTCAGGCTGGACTTTGGAATTTTCATTTTTATGAAGCCTCTCTTATCTCCATGATGAGTAAACGTTGTTCACCATCACTTCTGATTGGTTAATAAAGAGCTGAACAGCCTATAGCTGGGCAGGAGAATTAAGGTAAAACTTCCGATCCCAGTGAAGGGGTCTCAGGTGGGCAACAGAGAGAAGGGAAGTCACCATGAGAACACGGGTGAACAAGGAGGTACCAGAGTGAGGCTAGGATGGCAAGCAATGGGCCATGTCTCTAAAGGGTTTAACTGAGGAGCAAAGACACACCTGAGTGTAGGCAGCAGAGAGGCTGGAGCCCCCAGACTGAGCACAGAAGGAAGAGAGGAGGGAACAACAGATCCCTGTTAGCCCCCTTTCTCCTCTGATTTTCAGTTGGTGCCAAACTGCTCCGGCCTCCCTGCCCTCCCTACAGGGACTATGTTCCTCTCTACTGTTAGCCAAAAATAAACCCTGTTTGCTTCCTTTAAGATGCTTCTTGTCATGTATATGGACACAGATGTTTAGCCTCAGATGGGATATTTGGTTGGGCTGACTCAAATGTTTCATGGCTGGCGCATGTTGACAAATGAGTAATGTCATAAGCATTAGTGTCCTGGCACTGGAGTCCACCGAGAGAAGCCAAAGGCTTGGGCTAAATTCAAAGTTAATTTAAATGAGTAGATTCTTAATGTGAGCAGAAGGAAGGCAGCCTTAGAAGCAAACAGCATGCCATGCGGAAGGGCGGGTGTTGGTAAGGCGGGGGTCCTAAAGAGGACATTAGAAAGGCATGCATTCCAACTGTTCATGAAATCCACACTGGGCGGGAACATTGTTTTTGCTTCCTTCAGTTGCTTCTTACTTTCCACTATATAGTAACAAAAAAGACCATTTCATCCCTTTTCCAGAGCCATAGATGCTACAGAAGCAGTGGCAGCTATTACCACCTCATACCTCATCATCTTATTCTTATCTCACTTCAGGCCATTGGGATCTCCCAGGCATTCCAGCTCAAAAGTCAAAGGCCCTTAAGGGATGCCTGGAGTTCCTTTAGTCTTCTTTGGTCTTCACAGGGGACCTGTGTAAGTTATTACTCACGTCTGAGCATTCTGATAACTGGAATAGAGCAGCTCATTTTCGGGCACAGTGCTATCATGTCCCCACATTGTCTAGGGAGGGGGGGGGTCATAGATAAATGTTAGCAAGTGTAGAATCCATAAACGTAAAGTCAGTAAGTAAGAGTATCGGCTGTGGTTTGAATGTGTGAATCCTCACCAATGTTCATCTTGGGAAAAAAAAAAATCCAATGAAACAAGGGGGTGATTAGGGTATAAAAACGGAGTTAGTTGCTTATCAAAAAAATTGGGGGTAACTTCGGCTGCTTTTATTTTTCAGTTCTATCTACCACATGAGCACAAAGTATCAAGACACTATCTAGGAAGCTGAGATGGAGACTTTCCTCAGTCAGAGCCTGCCAGCTTTATCTTGGATGTCTTTTTATTCCTGTGTGTGTGTGTGTGTGTGTGTGTGTGTGTGTGTGTGTGTGTTGTTTTTGTTTTTCTACAGTAGCAATAAAAGACTGAAACAATCTAGCCAGGCAGGCACTGTGGTGCACACCTTTAATCCCAGCACTTGGGAGGGAGGCAGAGGTAGGTAGGTCTCTGAGTTCAAGCCACATTGGTCTACAGAGCAAGTTCCAGGAGTACACAGAGAAACCCTGTGTTGAACAACAAACTAAACCAAACCACAACAACGGAAGACTGAGACAAACTGCCTGTGTATACACTCTACACATATTTTTCTTCTTCTTATTTTTTATGCCTAGGCTGGTATTATTTGGGAAACTGGATTATGCATTATGCATTTCAGACACATTTCTGAATTACATGTAATTCATTTTGACTAACATTACTTATATTTTCACTAATTTGTTAATGAGCAGGTTGTAGCTTGGAGCATTCATCTGCCAAACCAATCGAAGTAGACACTTAGAATTTTTTTAGAATACATTTCCTTAGAATAAATAAATCTTTTATATAGTACATAAAATACATAACTTAATAACAGTAACATCTGGGATACTTTAGAGCATAAATTTCTACCTCGCATTTAGAAAAATTAAATCACGTATGACTTCAACTGAAAAAGTTACCTAATGTTTATAAATGGAAGAAAAGTTACAAATCAGGTTATTTGACTTACTACGGAAAGGGGCTTGGTGATGTCACCCCTGTTGTCTGTATCTTTGTTTCCTTAATCTCCTGGCTCATCAAAGAGGATGAACAATGAGCAGTTCACGTGTTATTCAAAAACATGTCTTACTTATAGTTATTTAAATCCTATATGCTTTTATAATTAATTTTCTTATATTTTCTTGATATTATCAGGAAATTGAACTTCCAGCGGAATAGAAAGAACAGCCATTTTGTTGCATGCTTGTTGTGCCTAAGGTGACAGATTCAGATATATTTCAGTGGGTGAAGGTCTGAGACTCATAACTCCCCCTCCCCCAAAAGACACCAGATTACTTTTTTTTTATTTTCAGCTCTACACACTAAGGTTATATGGTTGTGGTAAAGTGGTTTCAAATACTGTATGAAAGACTAAATAGAGAATTCTTGTAAAAATGAGTTTTTAGATGACCTCACACTTAATATATTTATACTCTTCAGAGTAGCCAGGTGAGCTTGGCTAGGCAGCTGTCTTTATTCTATGGGTTTCTCATAGAATCTCGTTTTAGCAAGTGGCCAGATTCTGAATCTGGATGCCATGCTGCTTGGCTAAGTGAGGCAAAGGGACATCAATGGTAGGCCACTATTGCTACAACAGGGGAAAAAGAGAGTGGGGAGTTGATAAAGGAAGGGAAGGTAATAAGGATATTTTCTGAGATTATAAACGACACCACATTTTATATTACGAAATTATGATGCACCATAAAATAATTTTTTTCCTGTTGCCACAATAGAAGAACTCATAACAAAAGCGACATAAGGGGAGAAAAGGTTATTTGGGTTCACAGTTTAAGAGCACAGTAGGTCTGCTGGTTCATAGGAGGAGGTCAAGGAGGCAGGAGATTGAAGGAAGCAGCTGGTCATGTGACACACACAATCAGAATGCAGAGTAAGATGAATTCTAGGCATGTTTTCTTCTTCTTCTTCTTCTTCTTCTTCTTCTTCTTTTTCTTTTTATTTAGGCCAGGCCTCAAGCCCAGGGAGAGTTTCAGCCACTTTTAGGACAGGTCTTCCCATCTCAATTAACACAATTAACATAATCCCTCACAGGTGTGCTTAGAAGCTTGCCTCCCAGGTGATTCCAGGGCGCGCTGAGCTGACATTGAACACTGCCCACCACATTCTTAATTTTCTTTTAAATTCCTAATTAGCAATGTATACACTGGGCATTGGTGTTGGTAATATATTTATCTCAGAGCTTGCATACTTTTTCCTGATCTTTACATCTTGTTCAAATTATCAGAATGTATCTAGAACACATAATTTCATTTCTTTTTTCTTTCTTTCTTTTTTTTTTTCCCACAAAATCAGCAAAAAAAGTCTCAGGACATGTTTATACTATGTGACTATTTTTTTCTCTTTTCAATAATATTGTGATTCAAATTATCTTATGATTTCAAATTATTTATTTTAAAAATACTTCAAGCTAAAGGATCTGTGACTTTAATAGACAACAGTAAACCAGGTTATAGATGTGGATTATAAGTGCTGTCTGGACCAGCTTCAGGAAGGCTCTATCAGCTTTATGAACAGCCTGAATATGTGCTTATAAATGTGCAGTACACAGCTCATTAGTAACCAAGTGTATAGCACGGCATTTATTTTGTGGACTAACCACAATGAACCAGAGGGAAAAAAAGCCTGAAACTTATCTCACAAAATTATTTCTGATGTTCCAGACCCTCCATAGCCAGGTATCACCTCCGACAAGCTGGCAGACACAAAACAATCAATGTCAATTCTCAGACTTTGTTCGGTTCATCCCTCCTCAGTGAGTGAAAAGACATAGCTTGTTTTCTTCATCAGCCTTGTGAGACTCCTCTGCTGCCACCTTGTGGGCGTTCGTTAACTAGTCTTAGAGGCGTTGGATTGGCTTGAGCAAAGCTAACTACATACATCATAGATTATATTGAGGCAGTTGATAGGGAAAGCAAGTCATTTACGTTTCCCAATGGGAATTTAAAGCCATGGCTAGGATTTAAAGTGTTATTATTTTTGTAAAAGCGAGTGTAACCTTCTCATTACCCCCATAGGTCTAATGCTCTACTCAGTCTTGGAAAAAAAAACATTTAAATGAAGCTGCATAGGACTCAGATCCTTCGGCTACAGAGCCATTAGAGGAGAGGCACCTGGATGTGACGGGCAGGATGGTAAGTTCTGAGGTGGATTTTAGGGATTATTTTAGGGGTGGCCTTCCTATTCCTCTGACCCTAGCTCATGTTGGGAGGGAATGTTATCATCGACTTTCCTACAGGCTAATCACTCATTCTGTTGCAGTTGGGGGCAGGTTTTTGTTTACATGTCATTCCTGGCAAAATTCAATCCCACTGGCTGTGCAATGTGCTTTTATCCTTCTAAATCTTATGTAACCCATAACAGTCTATAGTCTGGCACACAAAAGATACCCAATATATTTTTTTAAAAATTTTCTTTATTTATTACGTATACAGTGTTATACCTGCCTGCATGCCAGAAGAGGGCACCAGATCTCATTATACATGGTTATGAATCACCATGTGGTTGCTGGGAATTGAACTCAAGACCTTAGGAAGAACAGTCAGTGCTCTTAACCTCTGAGCCATCTCTCCAGCCCCAAGACACCCGATCTTGAGTGACTGAGTGTTAAGTATCTTCCATGTGCTAGTCATTGAAAAAAAAAACTATATTCTTTTCCAGGACTTTCTACATGTTGCCACTTCTGTTTTCACAACTACTGAGTGGAATCATGAACGAGTTTCTCACTTTTTCCTGCTCAGTATTCGTTGTTATGTTTTTGGTAAAACTGCACCAGAATTCCCCAGGCAAAACAACCTCTTTTCCCGCTCTCAAACCTTGTTTTGTGTTATTGATCTCTTTTCCATAAAATAGGAATCTGTAGGTGTAGAGCAGTAGTTCTCAGTCTGTGGGTCACAACCTCTTTTGGGTGGCATGACCTTTTCACAGGAGTTGTCTTTAAAACACATTATGATTCACAACAGTAGACAAATTATAGCTGTGAAGTAGGAACAAAAACAGTTTTAAGTTGGGGGTCACCACAACATGAGGAACTGTGTTAAAGGGTCACAACATCAGGTGGGCTGAGAACCACTGGTTTAGAGCACAATTAGTTCAAGCTGTTACACATGCCCCCCACCTTAACTATAGTGCTAAGATAAGGTTGGGGCCAGAATTCAGTTAGAAGCAGAGAGAAGAGAATTAATTTCCTTGTAGTTATTTTTGACAGTTGGCTGATGCTCAATCATGGGTTGAGGGGGGAGGGTAGGGGTGGAGTCGAGAAGGACCCTCTCTGATGTCCTCCGAGTGCAGGTGGCAGGAACAGCTGGAGTGATATTCATCTTGGGAAAGCTGCCGTGTGCAAGTATAGCCTGATCAGAAGCCAACGTTGGACTGGGGTTGCCTGAGTTAATAAATTTGCTTGTCCATATATACCACTCTGAAGTCTTCATCATAACAGGGAAGGGACTAATTCATCTTCTGATGGCAGTTATTCTCATTTTGCAGAAGAAGAAACCTAGATTCAAGGAAGTTGCATGATGCATGCCCATGTTTCATACTCAGTAGCTGAGCCTGCTGCTCAACTGCCAGATCTCTTAAGTAGTTTTGCAATGTTCCTTCACGAGTTAGTATAGGAACTGCTGAAAAACCAATGAACAATATTCTGTTGTCATCAGAGTGGCAGTGATGTGATGAAATAGGTATTGAGAAAAATCTAAAATAATAGGAAGGAGGAGAAGAAGAAGAAGAAGAAGAAGAAGAAGAAGAAGAAGAAGAAGAAGAAGAAGAAGAAGAATGCTGCAGCTAAGGTATTGGTAGTAAGTTATTTTCCATATGGTGTGGCTAACATATCATTTGAGTAAATGGCTTTCCAGGACACAAGTCTTGTTTCTTTCTAACCACTTCTTAACTTACCCAAGATTCATCTACAATAATGCTCAGAAAGATATTTTTTACATAAAATTGACACAAAAGTGTTACAGCGTGATCTGGTGCACTGTATTTAATCAATTGCTTTCCTCTGAGTCAGGGAATAGCTAAAAAAACAAGCGATGTTTGCCTATTCAGATTTATGATAGATATAGACAGGTGATAGATATGATTCTATAGATAGATATGCCAATATAAATAGATAGATAGAGGTATTAAAAGCCCCAGAGACCTCCTGAATATGGCATTTAAAGATATTTTATTAATTTAAGGCCTTTTTTTTTTTGACTTGAGGCATGTCAGCTCCTGACAACACCCCTTTCTACTTGGCAGAAGATGATGAGCATCATAGGACCTCCGATTTGGAGTCTACTTCAACTGAGCAAAAGGTAATGCCCCTACTCTCTCTGCAGAGAATTACTGTCTGAAAAATGGACAAGACTTGGATTCAAGTTAAGCTAACTGCCTACCTCTGACAAAACAGGGTAAGCAAGTCCTTCATAGTTCCTGACTCACAGCTATGTCTGCCAGTTATCCTGGGCCAGAAGGCTGAAGATGATGCTTCAACGTTATAGAGAGATTTTAGGTGACTATCCAGACGTCAAACTGTCTCCGGTATTTTTCTTTTTATTTTGGAAGCTGCTAACCTGCACTCCCTATTTACTCAGATAATTTTATCCCTTCTCAAGGCTCTGATGAGGTTGAAGACAAGATTGTTTTATTTTATAATTAACCTTAGTGATTCAGGAGTTAAAAAAATATTTTTAGGTTGATAGATACAAGATATGATAGAAAATGATTTAGGTACAAAACTTTAGAGCCACCTAGATAGGATGTATAATATTTTCTCAAGGTTGCCAAATACCTAGAGACTGGGCACTATGTTAGTCTTGCCTAATACTTTTTATTATTATTTCATAATTGTTCTTACTGTATATAATTTTTAAAATAGCCTTTTTAGATGAAAAGGGGGAATTGTCTGGTGCTTTGTATTGGATTACTTGCTTTGCCCCACAAGATTCTTACTGTTCTACAAGCAGACCCTCACATATGCCAAAGTGATGCTGTATAACCTTGCCTCCAAAGAATCCCTGATTGCCTAAGTAAAGTTGCCTGCATAATTGTGTTGGATGGAAGTGAGGTAGGCAGAGCGAAGGGTCAAAGTCTTGGAGAAGTGAGGAAGAAGAAGAGCAAGGGAAGAAAAGGAAGAGGAAGAGGATGAAGGAAGAGGAAGAGGCAGAGCTGCCACGAGTTAGCATGAATAAACAGAATGTGGCCTGGAGGAGCCTGCTCTGAGGGTCAGTGATGCAGGAAAGCAGCCCAGATGCCTGTTTCGATATGTGCAAGTATTTATGGGCTATTGGGTGGGAAGTAGACTAGCTAGGTATTATTAGAGCAAGTTGCATGGGTTGTGGGCCTGGGAGGTAAAGATGGCTCAGGGGATAATCTCTGCCCAGCCCCAGAGTTTAGGGCATATTACAAATCTAAGGGATAGCTGCACTCAGGGAGGCAGAGGCAGTGAGTTCAAGGCCAGGCTGGTCTACAGAGTGACCAAGGCTACACAGAGAAACCCTGTCTTAAAAAAAAACAAAAAAGAAAAACAAACAAACAAACAAACAAACAAAACCCAAAAGATCTAACAGCTATCTGTGTCTTTTATTGATATGGTATCAGGTCAAATGATAGCCCCATAAAAATAATCTATGGATCAATAATAAACATGAACACCCAATTTTCTGCAACATATAAGTATTTAATATTTCTTGTCTTTATATCTTTTGGTTTCCCATGTATTCCCATATAACACATTTTTGTATCTTTTTAAAATGTAATTATATTTTGTTATACCATCAAGTTTGGTTTTATTAGACACCTTATGGGGTTACTCTCACATAGATATTCAGTTACTAGATAACACCTTTTCTCTTCCATTTCCTTCCTTCTTTTTCTCATGAATTGGTTATCATAGTTCCCATGGATTAGGTGGCCCAAGTCTTTATTGTAATCCTGGTGGATTAAGCTTTAAGTTCATATTCTTTCTCCCTCCCTCCCTCCCTCCCTCCCTCCCTCCCTCCCTCCTTCTCTCCCTCCCACTCTCTCCCTATCTCTCTATCTCTACGTCTCTCCCTCTCTCTCTCTCCCTTGCCTCTCTACACCTCTGTATAGTCTATTTGCTCAGATAATGTATTTATATTTAATTAAATCCAAGTAGACACATTAAAAAAAAAAAAACCACCCCTCCCAAAACCAAATAAAACCAAAAGCCAAATGTGCAGTTCAATATAGTTATCCCGTAAATACTTACCTTTTGTAATTTTTCTGGATGCTCCCACATTTCTTACACTTGTAGACAATAATCATATAGATTGAGGCTCTAGTTTAAGAGCTGTTAAACTAAGAAATCGCGTTAACGTGTGGAAGTTGTTTTTCAGCTTTTGATAAGGTCTGGTTGTCCTTGAATGTCTACTCTCCATCCTTCTCTCTGTTGCTTTGTGCCTAGGAAGCTCTGACTTTAATGGGCTGATTCCATGGAGTTCTTCCTCATCTGGTGTCTGATTACAAATCATTGGCGGAAGATCAGAGTCAGGGAGTAGAGTAAGTAAGTTCTGAGTATTTATTTCCTCCACTATTGTTCATCCGGTTTATCATGCGTTGAGACGCTGAAGGTCAGCAGTCAGTGTGTCTCCTTCATACAGAGTCTGATACCCAGGTTTCAGTAACTGCACCCTGGCCATCCTTGTCTTTGCATCTTCAGCTCAAGGACAGAAATGGTCTAATGATACTTGCAGCAGGATGCTATTCCTCACTTCGTCTCTTATCTATGTGAATACCTTTCCAATTAAAACTTCACTACAGTCCCTTAGTGTGGTTGTATGTGCCATAGATATTGTTCAGGGGGAAGGGATAGCAACTGAGCCTTATGGTTAGAGGCCAGAAAGCAAAGCAAATGTCCAAGGTATGCTGGTTGGCACGTTACTTGCACCACTTAGGGTCCTGGCACCAGCTCTGCTCCTGGCTCCTTGCCTACATCAGTACATAAGCCTACAGTCATGAAGAGAAGAATTTAGGCTTTTTTTCTTTTTTATTAACTTCGGGTAACTAGAACAATTAAGTGTCTAATCGCTCCATTATCATATTTTAAGCCACTTTAAAAGACCCAAGAAAGGGACTTCGCTTACCTGTTTGAAACTACGTAAGCTCTGTGGAATAATCAGGTTGTGTTTTATTTTGTTTTGCTTTGTTTTAAATGGCTAACAGTTCTGACCTGTGTCTTCCTCACCAAGCCACTTATTAACATCCCAGTTTCTATCTACAGTATCACTAGGACTATTTATTTCAAAAGACAGTTGTAAAGATCGAACATGTTAAAGCACACAATGCCCATATTGGGCATTGAATGTTATATTAATAGGTGGATTGCAATTTAATCATTTTTACTACCTGGCTATTCACACTAATGGTTCTACAAAGTTGGGGTGATCTTATTTCATACACATGCACAGCGCTTGAGGATTTTTAGCCAGCCTATAATCTATTTAAAGATCAGAGCCTTTTTTTTTTGCTGACAATATTATTATATTTTTGTATAGATGTGCTGACTTATTTAATTATATATAAGCAAATTACTAACAAATGGGCTTAAGTACTTGGAAACAAAGTGTTTGGCTTACATGGCTCTAGGGACTCAGTTTTGCAAGTGTAGGAAACTACTACAGTGTCTGTATACAATCTATATTCACAAGCCTGCAGCGTGGAGTAAAAAGTTACCACAGACCTCTTTCCAGTCTTGCCGGAGCAGCAGATCGCTTTCCGAGGGTTACTAATTATGGTGTTATAGCTCATGCTGAGCCTTAGTTGTGTACACATATTGTGATCAATATTTCTCAAGAGTTTGCATTGAATCCAAATTGCTTAACAGGGCTAAATAACCAAGGCAGGATGTGTGTATTCAAAAGCCTTGTAAGGAGCCCTGGTGACACTTCTCATATGTGCACGATTTGCTAAATTGCTATAAAGTTGGTGCTTCTGCCAACACAGTACTTAATATCACTAGAATTAGAAGCAGAAAACTGTTGTTGAAAGCTTAGCTCCAGAAAGGTCAATTTTTTAAGTGGCTGGTTGGTATAATAAATGGCAAATAGAACTGTTTTTTATTTTTTTATTTTTTCTCTCTCTCTTTGTCTTAATGGGTGGACAGCAACCTTTATTTAGCTGCTGAAAAAAAAGCCATTGCGAACTTATAATAAAACTCCAGCGGAGTGGCTTTATCTTATGTTGTTGTTTGTATGGCACATGAACATATAAAAATTAATTTCTAGAGAAAGTATGCAAAATTGTGTGTACACATACAAGGCTGCTCTGGCAAGGGACCACACCCAAAGACCTGCTAGGTCTGTGTGATCCAGCTGGAATGCAGACAAGCCCTGGATTACAGTATGATCTGGCTGGACTACAGACACACCCTTATTACACACCTCTAATCCCAAACAATGAAAGCAAGACTAGTTTCTGGAAGGAAGCAGCCATGTTTGAAAGTGAGGGACAGACAAAGTAGTGAATCAGAGGAAGATTTGACAGAGTGAGTCGGAGACAGGGTATGTGTGGTTCTTAAGAGAACAGCACAGGGCAGAGGTGACTTCAGAGCAGAGCAGGGAGAGAAAAAGGAGGAGCAGTGGTGGTCGTAGGAGGAGGTGGAGGAAGTTGAAATCCACCCCCCTCCGGATAGCGAGTCTAATGCGGTGAAGACGCCCTTTTGATCCCAGCGGCCCCTACATCCCATCTGATGTCATAGACCTGGTCCTGCTTTGATAAAAACTTCAAAGCCACCTTGGGATTACCAAAGGCTGTTTTCCCGTTTCTGGAGATAAGGCTCTTAAGATGTTTACTGTAAAGAGAAGCCATATCCTGAGATCTCCTGTTTCACAACTCCCAGGGCTTAAAAACCCAGGATTCCCAAGTTGGGGTTGCTTTTTGGACTTTCGGGTCCAGCCTTTATGATCCTTCCCTTTTGAGGCTTCTGGTCCTTTGCCCTTCTCTCTCCTCCTGCCTTTTTGCTCCCTTTTAATCTTTTGGCTTTTGGCTCACGTTTCTGCTCGGAATGCACGATGCTTAGAATGCACAGTAAAGTTCAGTTCTCGGCTTTTTTGTCGGTGCTGTCCCCTTTCACCTAGTGGTTCAGGCTGCTGCTTTCTGCACTTTCTAAGCCCAGAGATACTGGGACTTCCCTCCCTGCTGGAGAGAAGCCTCTGGGCCTCTTCTTGCAGAGAACCCTGAGAACCTGGATTCTCTCTGCCCTAGAGCGCTGGAATCCAGGTAAAGGCCTGCACTTCCTCCAGGGAGAGTTCAGAAGCCTAGGAAGCTAAGAATCCCCACCCTGTTTGTCCGGTTTGCCCTGTCCTCAGCTGCAGTGGAGCTGTTTTCCAAAAAAGTTCCCTGAGAAAGATCCAAGCATCTTCCCCAACCAGCATCCCTGGAACTCGGAGGTCCTGAGGAGCAGGGGACAAGGAGGTAGTGAGGTCAGTGTGAAGAGTCGTGGGTGTGGCTTTTTTTTTTTTTTTAAACCAGGACAGTTTTACAGAGACAGATTGCAGAGAGAATAGGCCAGGATAAGAGAAGGAGCTGGAAAGTGAAAAGATATTGCCAGAGTTCATTTGAGGCCAAGAGGAGCAAGCAATTCAGTCAGAAGCCACGAGAGAAGCCAGATTGAATCAGTCAGTTTGGAGAGGAGTTTTGAGGCAGAACAACTGAGTTGAACCAGTCAGTGAGAGTTCATAAAGAGTGAATTTGTTTAGCTCTAAGTCTTGGAGGCTGAAACATCATAGGCCTAGACTGGTGGTCAGGGCCTGGAAGCTGAAGCCTTCAAGGTCCGGGTTTGCAGAAGATTAGCTTCTACAGAGGTCAGAATCTTCCAGGCCTAGGGCTGGGGATAGTTAAAGAAATGCATTCTGGGCTCAGCCCAAGGCGAATATTCACAGAGCTTGGGTACACAGAGCTCCCACTCCCCTCATTGGGGGAAAATAAAACAATATCTACACACATATATTTTAGAAATCCACGTGAATGCACTTTAGCATAATGTAAACAAACAAATAGCACAGTGGATCCAAGGTGACACTGTAACAGTAGATATTACAGCTAAGTGTCTCTCCTTTGACTTTCAGATTCTGTATGCTACAGATTCAAGCATATGCCCTTTTCAAATTTATATATTTATGTCATATGCCCTAATGTGATAGTGTCGGAGACTGAATCTTTAGGGGTAATTATTTAGCTGGGGTAATGAGGGTTAGGTCCTCCTGTTGGGTTATTATACCTGTAAGAAGAGATGGCTAGAACTGTACTCCTCTCTTTCCACTCTCATTTGCCAGAGGGGCATGATGTTAGGACACAGGGAACACAGCTGTCTGCAACTCCAGGATCACTTGATTACAGCCCATTGTCCCTAGAGCATTCTGATCTGAAAATTCCAGTGTCCACAACAATGGGAAAATTATTTCCACAGAAGCCTGGGCTGACAGAGCTGCTATGTGAGTAATCTCTCAAATGCTACAAAGACTTAAAGGTTTTCAAAGTTACTTTCCATATATGGTAGGTTACACTTTCAAAGTTCTAGGTCACCGTGCTATCTTTCTTATTCCTTATTTTTATGGACAATGATGTTAAAAACTCACTAATTTTGTAGATCATTTTCATTTCCATTATATGAATTAACAACTCCTTTTTCATTTTAGGACCCTTCTAAAGTAGTCCTCTATGTTTAAAAATAAACTTTTCTGCCTTTTCTCATAGATTCTATATTTGAAGAGGAGAATGACACAGTCCATCAAGAGTCTGTCCCCTTAATGTCACCGGCTAAGCTGTCACTCCACTCCATCTAAACTCAACTATACACTCGACATAGTATATTCTTGTTCTCACAGATGTTCAGACATAATAATTTTACTAATGAGTGTTGGTTTGGCACTATCTAAAATAAACCACACCTTCCTCAGCCTTCAGTGGGGGACTGAAGTGGGGGACAGTGGGGGAATTAAATGGGGAATTCAAAATGACCAGTGAATCCTGATGTGTATGTTTTTCTGTGTGTGTTTTTCTGTGTGTGTGTGTATGTGTGTGTGTGTGTGTGTGTGTGTGTGTATGTGTGTTAGTGGCAGGGCAGGGATTGTGCAAGTGGAGGCCATAGGACAAACCTAGTCCATAGAGAGCCAAACCATCTGAACTCTGAAACCAACTGTGCAGCAGTGGTCTGGTGAAATTACAAGCTAATTTACTTTTCACTCCAGTAGAGTGGGAAAATGACAGTACATGCCTGACATAGTCCTGTATTGAAGACTTACACTCTACAACTTACAATGTCTGTTATTTGGTGCTCAATCTATACTGAATGCCACCTCGCAGAATAATGAACAACTTATGAAAAGAAAAGCATATGATTTAAAGCACACACATTCATACACACATATGCATATTTAGTAAAGCTAGCAAATAATATGGAATACACACACGCACACACATATAGTCTTCATAAAACAGTGTTGCCTGTATAATGCTAACTCAATCATGGAGACAAGTTATTATTATTATTTAAAAAAAACTCATGGACTAATGTGAATTTTTCACAACAGTTTATAGTACTGGAAAATTTGTAGTTTAAATCTTGTGTTTAGAAAGCGTGCCGTGGGATGTGGAGTTAAAAATCCTTTCTGAATCTACCGCCACTGGCTTTTCTCTAAGGAAGATACATTGTCAGTATTTGGTATTTTGTCCTACTTGCAAGCTAACAACAAGCTTGCCAGTTTTCATACAAGTTGGCAGAGGCATGGGATTCCTGGGTCAGAAACAAAGGACTTCATTACTGAAAGTACAATAGCAGCCTGGGCTAAGCTCCCTCGGACCAGTGGGAGTGTCCCTGAGAGCACCCAGTTACGTAAACAGTGGATTTGCTATCAAACTGGAGGAAATCCATATTTAGGTAAGTTTAGTCTCTTTAAAAGAGCTGTTAGCAAAGGACTCCAAATTTTGTCCTGGAGGGGAAATAGTGTCATTGAATGTAGTCATGTAGCCATGCAACAGATCTAGGGAAATTTGAGTCTCAGCATTAAAGAAAGGCAATGCAGGAGTGAAACTGATTTGACTTAAAAAAAAAAAAAGGTATAGAAGAATTCTCATCTTAAATTTGGATTAGCACTGTAGCTCTTAAGCACGTTGAAGATGCAATTTGTCAATTAGGATCAATTGGCATGGACCTCTTCTGCTAATAGTTTATCGCTTGGTGCCTACTGAGTCACACTCATTCATTCATTTTTATCAGGCAGGTTTTTATTCTACATCGCTTTCAATCTATCCCAATACTAGTTACAATAAGTAGCTACTGACGCAGAAACTGGCTCTTTCTCAACAGTAGGGTGGATATTAGCAACTTGCTTCTTTCTGCCTCTTCTGATAAAATTGTTTCACAAGGTCCAGAATGTTCTTCCGCTGTCGTACAGCAGAGCGATTGTTAAATTACTCAGCGCCGCAAGGCTGGTTTCCTCTGTTAATACTTAACATTTTTTTTGACGGCCCAGTTTTGTTTTTAATGTTAGATCTTTTCTTTTTCAGAAATACATCAAAATGGTATCAACTCTGTCTTTCTGTTTGTAAGCTAAGTTTTGTTTGTTTGTTTGTTTTTCAAGACAGGATTTCTCTGTGTAGCCTTGGCTGTGCTGGACTCACTTTGTAATCAGGCTGGCCTTGAACTCACAGTGATCCACTTGCCTCAGCCTTTGTAAGCTAATTCTAAAGCTGCCTTGTTCTTCTGAATTTTAGACTTGGAGACACAAAATTCATGAGTTTCAGAGAAAAGTAGTCTTATCCACTGTATATAGAACCGTGAGTAACTGCAGAGTTGGAACTAACTGGTCAAAAGTATGTACGGAAGTCTTTGACAGATCGCCTTGGGGTTTCTGAGGAGAAAACAAACTCTAAGCTTTGATGGCCTGGAGCAGCTTTCCACAGAGGGTGGGGAAATGACCGTGTTGGAGGCTTCTGGAAAGAACTTGAAAGAACCAGTAAGAGAGAGGAACTGGAATCCATGAGACAGGCTGCAGCCAATCACAGCCGAGATGGGCGGGGCTTACCTCCGGTAGGGGCGGGACTCCGGGCGGAGCTGGCTCCCCGAGAGCGGAGGTGAGCTGCAGTGCGTTCAGACCCGCACCTGTCGCACACCTGTCCCTTCCTCTGTGCTGACGTTGGCTTACTGGTGACTCGTGACTTTTGATCGCCTGGCCATGGCTTACCCGGGATACGGAGGAGCGGTAAGTGCTCGCGAGCCGTGGTGACCCTGGAGGTCGGGTCACCGTGCGGAGTTCACTCTCCGGTCTTGGCAGTGCCCTGGGTTTGGTACCAGGCGACGCCCGGACTCTGCTAGGTGCTGGAAGCTGGAGCTGGGCGGGGCCTGCGCCCAGGGGAGAACCGCGAGCATCAAGAAGCGTCCTGGTGCAGCCGGTTTTGTGAAGTGTTTGTGTTTCATAAATTTTGTTTTCAGAATGGAGGGAACAAAGTACCACGTCTTGTTCCAGTTAACCTTTTGTGATTTCTCCCCAACCCAAGCAGTTTTTCTAGTGATTCTCATCCTGAGTTGAGTTTTGATTTTTATAACCACTTTCTTTTAAGTTGCTCAAGAATACTCTGAGATGGACTTTCAGTGCCTCCTAAACTTTTATGTACCACCAAGCGCAATCTGATTTTCTAGACTTTGCTTTTGGAAGGGGACGGGTTATTTTTCTTATGTAACAATATCCTCAGCACCTCTGAGAGTTGCAAGTAGTTATTGCTGCGTAGGGGTAGACCCTTCCTCTTTCGAAAGAAGCCAGACTTTCACTCCTCCCATCAGTGAGGCCGGCTATCAGGTGGGGCTGTGCAGTGGTCACTGCACTGCCCACAGGAGATGGTATATTTTCCATGCCTGTTGCCATTTGTTTTTCCCTAAAAAGAGAAATTAATGTTTTGTCATAGTATAGGAGTTGAAATTGGTATGTGATTATAGTCCTCAGATAAATAATTCCTACCCTTGGAAGGGAGTAAGTGGTGGTCGTTTTTTAGAAGTATTTTTTAGTTCAGGCCCTAGCTTCAATACACACACACACACACACACACACACACACACACACACACACACACACACTATTAAAACTGGTTTGCTCGCACTTACTTGCTTGAATTCCAGCTAACATCATACACTTTCCAGTATATATATATGTTCCCCATTAGTCATTTAAATGTACTGAGAGTGTCCTTAAGGTAACGTTATCAGTCCACACCTTAATACTTGTTATATTTAACAAAATAAGAAAATGTTTCTGTTGGGTAGTACACCTCTATCTAATAAAGCACACATTCATGAGATGCATTTGCAATAAATCTTTGTTTGTTTAATGATTACTTATCAAATATAGCTTAGGGTGTAGCTCAGTCGGTGGAGGCAGTGTTTGCCTAGCATACTAACGGCCTTGGGTTGGAGCATCCGAACCACATGAACTGGACTGGTAGCCTGGCCTGAAATCCCAGCACTTGAGAGGTAGAGGCAGGAGTAGCAGGAGTTCAAGGTCATCCTCGGCTTGAGGCTTAGTCTGAGCCACAAGAGACCTTGTATAAATTAGTAAACAAAGAATCAAACCCTGCTAGAACTAGTTGGGCATGGTAGCTCACTATGTCATCCTAGCATTTAGGAGGCCAAGGCAGAATTGGTGAGAGTTTCAGACCGGCCTGTCACTGCAATGGGTTCTAGGCTATTTTAAGACACAGTAAAAAAAAATCTTGTCCTCAGAAAGTCCAAAGAGGGGCCGGGGATCCTCATTGTATAATTTTATATTTCATTATTTCTGTTACAAAAAAAATTATAACTTGACCTAAAGGAATTTTATTTCTCATTTTGGTTGTAGGAAAGAAAACAAAATAATCACATGCATATTAGATTATAAGTATGAGGGGAACATCTATATTTAATAAATTTTAAGCATTATATACACAGAAATGTAAAGGATCCAAATTGTTAAAATTTTTATATATTTTTATTTTGAGAAACTATGTTTTTTCAAGAAAAGATCCTAGGCAACTACCTCTAAAGTTTAAGTTCTATAATCTTAATACATAGGGACATTTGGATAATGAAATTTATTTTAAAAGCACACATATACATACTCTCTATGTATGACTATAATGAACAAATTTGTTTTATAAACAATATTTTTAATTGATAAAAACTGCAGAAGAAAGTATATTACTTGGTAAAATTCTAGAGAACTTCTGCAATAGTGGTATAACACATCCAAGCACTATAGTATTTTCTATCTTTGCCTGCCTTTCGTTTCTTAGTTGAGTTTTACAAATTTGTCAATGATAAACAGATTTTACCTCAAACGCAGTCCTGAGATTGAGTGCCAGGAAAAGCTAATGTCCAAAATGTTATCTTGACATTATGGTTTCAGATATTTAAAAACTGTTTAAAACACAGTGCCCAACAAAATAGGGCAGGGGTACAGAACAAAACAAAAAACAGGCAGACTTAATGTAATTATAGTAATTATTCATCATATAAGAAGTGTACTTCAGGATGGTATCTAGGATGTAGTTGCTTGTGGGTCTCCTCAATAATTAAAGTGACTTAAACCAATAGTACCTAAAATAAGGTACCACATCAGGGGCAGACATTTACAGTTTCGCTAGCCTTAAAATCTGAAATAAAAGTAAAATAGTACAAAGAGTATGTGCACATCTCACGTAATATCCGTGGAATTACCAGTGGCATCTGTGTAGTGCGCTGCTTTTCCTAAGTGTATAGCCTCCTACCAACAAAGACGGTACTAAAAGTAATGGTACTGAACTAGGTTGTTTGAGACTGGCACACCACAAAGGGGGGAAAACTGCATCTAGTTCAGCAGCTATACAGCACAGTGTGAAAGATACTGCTTAGACACACATGCTGTAGAACAGAAGATGCTCAGGGAGGGCTAATATCTAACAGCATAGAACATGGTTAAATAACCTTGAGATACACGGCACAGCAGTCTTTAGAGAAAGACTCATTGTACCAGGATAGGGAGAAGTCATTAAAGTTTCCTATCATGGTTTATGATAACATCGACACACACAGACACAGACACACACACACACACACACACACACACACACACACACACACAGATACAGGCATAGAGTGTGTTCAGGTGTAATTTATTTGCCATCTTTTCCAAGTTAAATTTTGTGGATCTGTAACTTCCAGGAAGGGGGAAAAATGCCCTCTTAATTACAAGTTTCCACTCCCTCAAATTTAAGAAGCCATATTTATACTAGGAACGGTCTCAATGCCTCCAACCCGAAGATTCACTTCAGACATTTTGTTTTACAATTACTCTGATAAATAAAGTTAATGGAAATTTCCATTTTTGAGTGTATTATTTTCAGTTTGCCAGTTGTTACAACAAATAAGCATCTCTTAATATTTAAACTAGCTGCTGCAAAATATTTAAGAGAAGATTTAGACTCCGATCTGACTGACTAAACAGCAAATCAAAACAAGAAAAAAGTCCAGGGATTTACTCCAACTGTAAACAATATGTAAAATTTAAATTTCAGATTTCAAAATGGGTTAAGGAAAGATTCCACCTTCAGGGCCCATTCCATTATAAAGACCTGACTATTGATGAGGGGAATTGTATGTGAATGGTTGCAAGAAAAATGTTGGCTGGTTTTCCTAAAAGAAACATAACTAACTGTACTGTTTTGTCCCTTAACTTTAATAACTTCAGAATTTGCTTCCAACATTTTAAACAGACTGGCATATCAAATTACAGAGCAGAAAACCATCCATCAAAATTTAGCAAAGAAAACTTATATAAGCCATTTGCCTTTAATTTCAGCACTCGGGAGGCAGAGGCAGGCGGATCGCTGTGAGTTCAAGGCCAGCCTGGTCTACAAAGTGAGTCCAGGACAGTCAAGGCTTCACAGAGAAACCCTGTCTCGAAAAACCAAAAAAAAAAAAAAAAAAAAAAAGAATATATAAACGGTTATCATTCCTCTATTAGCAGAAACAACTAGTTCGGTCTTTATAAATCTGCCACATATAAATATACATAAATAGATAAAGATGTATGTAGGTATGAAACATGAATCACAGCCTGTTTTTGAGCAGTGTGTAGGACCAGCAGTTTGCATCAGGTCATAACCCGATATGGACCTGCGTAATGAAGGAAGGCCCTCCAGTAACAGTCTCAGGTGGAATGTGACTGAGAGGACCATATGTGGCCCTTATGACTGAAAGCTTGGTGCAGAGAGCCAGCTCAAAGAGTAGGCTGTTCAGGTTGGGGTTGTCATCCAAACACAGTTCAACATCCTCCAGCATCCCGGTTTCAACATTCTCCAGCATCCTGGTTTCTTCAGGAAGATGAGTAGCAGGCCCTCTCATGTGGGAGAGTGGTAAGAGAGAGACCAGTACCACAGGGAAGGGTGGTCGACTGGTTGCTTGTCAAAAACAGTTTCTGTAAATCCTTAAGCAATTTCATTGCGCCAGGATTCCAAGTTCTCTCTTCTGGATCCAGTTCTCTTCATGTCTTGAGGCTTCCAAGACTGTGGCGAAGCATCTTTGGAAGACTGTCTGATAGTATTAGAGCCTCAAGAGAAACAAGCCCAGACACCATCCCCTGGGAACTTGGTGAGCTGGTTGGTGCTCACACTCAGTTCTAATATACTGGTCCAAGTTCCAAACTCCAAAAGAAGGGATGCTAAGTGATTGTTCTTCATATTCAGCTTAGTTAGTTGACGCTTTATCTCATTTCCAAAATGAGATCTCGTTGATTCGATTGTGCCTTCTGTTGAGGGAATAAATTGTGGGAAACTGAGATGGACCCACTGCATATAACGGGAAGTGATTTCTAGCGAAGGTCCAGCTATTTATTTCCCAAGCCCGGATAAAAGACTCTCGCATAGGATAGAAATGTTACTGTTTTTAAAGTTTAATTCCTTAGCTTTACAGCATTTTGCTAATGATCTGGGTTTTTCTGACAGTCTGTTGTATCTCAGGCCAAGATGGCTTAAACTGGACAGATTTTTCTGTGGTATGTGGGAGGTCTTGACTTGTGCCCCAACTCAAGCTTGGTTATTTGGGTGCAGTTTCCAGTCTCCTTTGGAACGTGTTCGAGTTGACTGTGAGTGACTTCCAGCATGAGGAGATTACATGACCTGCCAGTTTGCACTGTTGGGTTAGGATTTTGTTCTCTGCAGTGCTGAGTCGCTGCTGAGTTTAGGCAGGTTTTTGATGTCCTTTTCCTGAGTTGGTGGAGTGGTGGGAAAATCTAGCCCGTCCACCATTGAGTCAGTTTATTATGTTGTACATCAAGCACCCGCAGCTTCTTCAAGTTTCCAAGAATCAGGCAGACTGGTCAGTGAGGTTCCACTGAGAACCCCTCTTAGGAGACGGAGTAGGCAGCTCGTGCCTGCTGGGAGAGCCTGCAGTTTGTTACTGTGGAAGTAAAGCTCTGTTCATTGAATCAGCTCTTTGATTCATGGTGGCAGCATTTGTATAGATCTCTTGGGTAAGTCCAAGCACACTGAGTTTCCTCCCGGCATTTGTTAAGCTGGACTTAATGGCTGGACTTTTTTTTCCCCCCCTAGCTCCATGTGTTGGATTTGGCCATTTGATAGTATTGCCGACTGAAAAAACCACCGGTTGGGCAGCATTGAAATCTTCCTTTTCTCTGGCATCTTTCCCTTGGTTTTAGGTTCTTTTTTCTTTCTCCCCCGCCCAAACCTCTAGAGGCTTTTGACTCTTTATCTCTTTCCTTGGTGGATTGTACTTGGGGTTTCTTTCTCTGTAGTCTTTTTCTTTGCCTAAACTATCACACATGGAGACTCAAGCTCAGACAATGCACATGTCTGATTTGTTTTTTGTTTGCCAGAAATCCAGATTCAAAGATGAAGAGAAAAAAATCCTATGTAGCACCCCCCCACCCAAAAAAGAAAAAATATAGGCAGAGCTGGAGAGATGAGTCAGTGGTTAAGAACATTGCCTGCTCTTCCAGAGGATCAAGGTTTGATTCCCAGCACCCACAAAGCAGCTCACAATCACAGTCGTTGATAACTCCAGTGCCAGAGGATCTAAAACTTTCTTTTGACCTCTTCAAGTACTGTACATGTAGTACCAGCATACATGCATGCAAAAAACCTCATACACATAAGCCAGGCGGTGGTAGCACACACTTTTAATCCCAGCACTCAAGCGGATCTCTATGAGTTCAAGGCCAGCCTGGTCTACAGAGCCAGTTCCAAGACAGCCAGAGCTATTATACAGAGAAACCCTGTTTAAAAAAAAAAAAAAAGAAAGAAAACAAACAAACAAACAAAAAATCAAACCAAACCAAACACTCATACACATAAAATAAAAATAAATTTTGTAAATCTTAAAAAAAAAAGAAGTGTTGGCACAGGAGGCAAATCATCTTGGATTCACAGCCATCTGTTGGGTGTTGGATCTGATAGCACTATGGTCAATTCTGACAACTCATTCAGACTGTTAAGTGGTGCTGGGGCTCAGTGAGTCGTGACCTGCTTCCTGACTGCATCTCCTACAGTACTTCCTTGGAGCCTTATACTTTCCCACAGCCCAGAGGCACCTGAACAAGCTTCCAGCAGGTTCCTAAGTCATGTGTCTGTTTCTCCCCCATTCCTGTAATTCCTTTCTCTTTCTGCCCTCTGGCTATCTTTGCTCCTGCTGCAAAGATACAGGGCAAAGCAGTTTTTGTTCAAAATTGAATAATGAACAGCCTTAATGCTTCTTCCTTCTCTGGACTCATAAAAATGCCAGGTGAAATGCTTTTCTAAGTATTTGACTGTTTTTTTGTTTTTTGTTTTTGTTTTTATTTTTTTTAGGTTTTTCCGAGACGGTTTCTCTGTGTGGCCTTGGCTGTCCTAGGACTCACTTTAGAGACCAGGCTGGCCTTGAACTCACAGCGATCCTCCTGCCTCTGGCTCCCGAGTGCTGGGACTAAAGGTGTGCGCCACCATGACTGGCGTAAGTATTCAACTGTGTTTCAAGTAAAAAGGGACAGAATGTAGCCATAACAAGAGATAAGTCATCAGTGCTCGGATGGTGAGCATCTGGCCTGTTCTGGAATTCTTGAAGCTTCAGATCCTCAAAGGCAGAAGCGACTGACTACTCTTGTATCTCACAAACAGGTGAAAGTCAGCAGAAAAGATGGCAAGCACTTAAGATTTGTCAGGCTGTACAAACGACCCAGTGATCCTTAGCTGTCCACCATCAGTAGTATTGGAGGTTTTCGCTCTGGTTTGGAAGAGGACTTTGATTGGAATCATTGTGTTATTTTCTTCTGGTCACTATACTTCTTTAGGAAAAAAAAATACATCTCTTGGAGTGGTGGGTACTTCAGCTCTGTGAGTCCCCAGGCTTAGGCCATAGTCTCACTGTATTTACCAGAATTTAAGCTAAGCACATGACTGGAAACATACTTCTTAGTTTGCTATAGGGGAAACCCTGGGTTTTACTTTCTGTTTATGTTTGTTTTAGTTTTGCTTAAAGTCACACATTGTTCTTCTAAAGCAGTGACAACCTGTGGGTCATGACCTCTTTGTGGTCAAATGACCCTTTCATGGGGGTGGTCTGGCACCATTGGAAAACACAGATATTTACCCTGCAATTCATATCAGTAGCAAAATTACAGTTGTGAAGTTGCAAAGAAAATAACTTTCTGATTTGAGGTCACCACAGCATGAGGAACTGTATTAAAGGTTTGCAGCATTAGGAAGGTTGAGAAGCACTGTTTGAAAGGTTCTTAGAGGCTAGACACGAGAGAGAATGCCCAGTGGTTAGAAACTGCTCACGTCGAACCCAAGTCCAGTTCCCACCACCTTCATCAGGTAGCTCACAACTTGTAACTTGAGCTCCAGGGTATCAAAACCCTTCTGGCTTCTGTGGGTACTTACACTCACATGCCCAACCCCCTCTCCCTTACATACTTTCCCACAATTAGAGGCTTGAAACTTCTCTTTTATACTTCTTTTACTGTTGAGTACCATATTGGCGCAGTGCGTTTAGATACAGAGCTTTCAGCATCTTGTAGATAAAGCTTTAGTGCTGGATATATTTGGGAGATTTGGTCACTGTTTTTTTTTTTTTTTTTTAGTATTCAGGTGATTTCTAGTAAATACTTTCTTTTAAGCCAAATTTTGCAGCTTGTTTTTTTTTTTATTACCGACCTCTTCTTTTTGCTCAACAGTTTGGAAACTTCAGTGGTCAGATTCCAGGGATGCAGATGCAAATGGGCCAGCCAATGCCAGGGGCAGGTCCCAATATGTTCTCTGGTGGCTACCCTGGATACCTGGCCTACTCTGACAGCTACTCCCCGGCCGATGACTCCATGTGGACTTACTTCACAGCTGTGGCTGGACAGGTGAGGTGATAATTCTTTTACCAAACACTAGTGAATAAATGCTTACCCATCCACTTAGTGTATCATTTAAAATGTCTATAAAGTTTATGTCTTAAACTTACATAGAATAATATTGTTCTTAAGATCAAAGATGAAGGTAGCCATGACTGCTTCATTTTAAAAAATTCTATTGTGTTTGCTCTTGATAATTTCACATGGTTATAATGTGCATTCTTATTGTTAGAGGCTCTGTAATCTCTTCCCATTACCTTCCCATCTTCCCTACAAGTCCCCTTCGCTCAGGCATGACCATCATATTGTTGGTGTTGTTATTATTTTGAGACCCATCGAGCTTAATTGGGATCATCAGCTAACGTATAATTGCAAAGTGATGGTATTGAGCAGCAGTGGAGTCCTTAACAGGTAGTTAGGGTTTCGTCCTCTTGGCAGGATGAAACTAAGCCACTCATGGCCCCTCTTTCTTCTTGGACATACACTTTTCATTCTGCAGATACTACTTTGCCTTTTATACTCATCTGCTCCATATAGGAAAGCATGTGGCCCTCTCCAGAAACAGCCAGGACCTCTCTGGTTTCCAAAAATGTGAACCCAAATAAACTTGTTTTGATTGTAGATGTGCCAGTTTCGGGTGTTTGGTTATAGTCACAGACAGCGGAATAGATGACATAATTACATCACAAATTGAGTATTTACTGCTTGTCTTCCCTACGATTGTGTTTTCTTAAAGATTAATTTTTTAATTCTGTGTGTGTGTGTGTGTGTGTGTGTGTGTGTGTGTGTGTGTGTGTGTGTGAGCACGCATGTATAAGCATGAATGAGGGTGCCCAGGGAGTCCAGAGGCTTCTGATCACTTGGAGTTAGGAGTCACAGATAGGTGTTAGCCACTTGCCTGGGTGCTGAAAATCAAACTTTGGTCCTCTGGAAAAGCAGGAAGAGCTCTCGCCATTGGCCCATCTCTCCAGGCCTGCTGAATTGTATTGTTATTTTAAAATAAATTACTTCATTAATTATACTCTCCCTAAATGACTTTTAAATACAAAACTAGGGCAACTTATGAAAGAAAAGGATGAATACTTACAATTTGATTGAATGCAAGGACATTTTAGAACTGTACGCTAATAACCGTAGGAACAATATTTTCAATGTTGGCACCAACTTCATTCAATGTAAATGCACATATCCCAGTAAAAACCTAAGAATGTCAAGTGATGTGATAGGAATCACGTCGCGATTTACTCAAACTGAGAAATTGCATGTGTTCTCACAGATGAAGTTATAACATTTTTAGTAATAAGTGGTTTAAGTTGATGGCACATTTTCTACAAAGATTATAAAAGTGATTATATTGAAGCTTCACTATGTTTTAATACAAAAATGAAAGCAAAATTTTATCTTAATGGTGTGATATGCTATTAGCATTTTAGCCTCTAATACTTTGAATAAATACTGCAGGCTAGCTTTATTAGGACCAACAGAACAGTTTGAGCCTGCCAGCTCAGGTCTTTGACTTCACTATGAGTTGTTACTGACAATGCGTGATCATGGTGGCTTTGCCTTTACTTTCACTATTAATACACCCCCCCCCCCAATTTAGTCTTTTTAAGTAATTTTATAGTACTGTCCTGTAAAAATGAAGTGAATTTAAAAATGTATGCATCTTCTGTGGTTTGAATGAGAACACCCTCACAGGCTCATGTGTTTGTACACTTGGTCGCCAGCTCACAGCGCTGTTTTGAAGGCTGTGTGGACTTGGGATGAAGATGTGGGGCTATAGGAGTGGGGCTTGACAGCCTCAGAGCCAGTCTGCTGCCCAGAGCATTTTGCTTCTTGACTTGCTAAGATGTACCGAGCCACGCTACAACCTCCTCTGGCATGGATGCAGCCCAAGTCACTGTGTGTTCCTCACCATGTCGGACCCTGTCCGTTTAAACTGTGAGGTATCAAAATGAAACCTCTAGTTTTTAAGTACCTTCGTCCAAGTATTCTGTCATAGAGATGAGATAATCTATTTAGTATTATGCTTATTTGTATTGGTTTTTGACTGCATTTGGTATGAAAGAAATATTGAATGATATTTAGAATTAGAAAGTTTACAATTATGATTTTATACACATGTGTAACATGGAACTATATACATACGTATATGATCACAATTATATTTTATATATGGAAACATGCATGCATATATAATCACCTCTATATTGTATAAATATGTCTTTGTTTCCACCGTGTTTCCTTTCCTTAGTCAGGGAATAGACTTTAGAATTTCTCTTCTGTAAGGCACATCATAGGAACTCAGTCTTTCCCTGCTTTCAGATTGCTATAAAGAAATTCCATACCTTATTTTGTATGGTGATGTGCCACAAGACCCTCAGTCCAGAGCAGTCCAGCCATTTGCTGTGGATGCTGTGTGAGATGAGGATGTTGTAGATGGGTATGTGAGAATGGAGAAACGCATCTCTCTAAATGAGATGTAAAATATTAAAAGATTTCTATTTCTTCAAAATATCACTGGAGTCAAATTCCTAAATTTTTATTTTGCCTTTTTTTCCTTCTTTTTGGCCCTTTTCAAAATGAATCAAGAATTTTCTGATAGACCATTCCATTGAGGCTAAGTATTACAGTATGGAGCATATCATAATACTGTATTTTTGTATATAAATGAATGTAAAATTCAGAGTCACAGTTGTGTTTTATTTGACAACAGGATTGTGTTCTAGAGTATTAGGCAGCAGAAAGGGCAGAGATGCTGGGACCAGATGCCCACAGTTACCATTGAGTGAATACCACAATGACCAAGGACCTTACCATAGGTCCCACCTCCTATTTTCATCTGCCTGGGGACCAAAGCACTTCTGGTTGATATTCAGCCCAAACACACTACATACTAGATAACAGGAATTCTTTAAAACTCCATTTTAGTCTTTTGGACTTCTGCCTTCCATGTGATCCATTCTTGACTGCAACTGTGTTGTTGCAAAGTACTACATACATGGTTTTAGAAATGTGGCCCTAATAGGAAAAAAAGTAAGCATTTGAAATAAGAGAGCAAGAAACTCAAAACCTATTATAAAAGTAGACTAGTAATTGACATGACCATGATTTGATCAACTAACAATTACTTGCATAACTTGTTTACCCTAAACAACCTGCAATAGCACTTTCAAAGTATTGGAAGTATACCTTGTATTATAATTGAGTTATTTGGGTACAATACCTCTTATTAGAGTATTGTAGAATAATCTTACATTTGAATTCTATACCACTCTATCTAGAGTTGAACTTATTTTGCATCTATATATAAAATTCTATACCAGTGAATTAAAAATAACCTTGTGAGTGACAATTGAGGCATTAAGTTGAGGAGTAGATTCACTAATCTACTTTTTGTTCTATCTCTCTATATATTTCAATATTTCCTCTTCTTTCTTCTCAGCCCCATCTACAAACCTAAGATTATAATATAAAGGAAAAGAAAGACATCACTGAGTCTTGTTTTCTCTCTAAATATGACCAATAATAACTTGTAACCAACTCCTATTGATAATAACCCTCTATGGCCCAAGAAAGCAACCAAAACCCTACTTGACCCCCCTTAGAGGAAATGGGGCATTGGGTGTGGCAGATAGATATGATTCTATAGAAAGATAAGGTAGGATAGTTAGATAAGGTCTTCAAAAACCTCAGAGACATGCAGAATATAGCATTTAAGAATGTTTTTATTATTTTAAAGATTCACTGACAATGAGACAGGTTAACTCCTGGCAAAACCCAGCCTAACTCAAAGAGGTTGATGAGCATCAAAGAACCTCCTTATGGAGATGCCTTCAATTATGGCAAAGAAGCCACTGAACCAAATGTCCTTTTTCTACCACAGATAGAATTCTGTCTAAAAAAGGGCAAGCTTGGATGCAGGCAGAGTTGACAGCCAAACTCTGCCAAGACAGGGTGAGCAAGTCCTCAATAGTTCCTGCCTCACAAATATGTCTGTCAGATATATTGGGCCTGAAGGCTGCATATGATGCTCCAATGTTATACAGAGTTTTGGGTGACTGTTCAGGTAGCAAACTGTCTCTGTCATCTTTTCATTTGGAAAGCTACTAACTTCCACTCCTGACATACTAAGGTAATCAAATTTATTCCTTCTCAAGTCTCTGATGGAGTTGAAGACCAGGTAGCTTAGTTTTACAATGAAGCTTAGTTGTTTAGGAGTTAAGATGTACTTAGATCTAGATAGATGTTTTAAGTTGATAATGAGAAGATGTGATGGAGATTGATTTACATTCAAAATTTTAGAAGCACCAAGATAGGAAAGATGTTTTCTTCAGGGCTGTCAAATGCAAATAGCCAAAACACTAAGAATGTAATATTTATATAATTCCTGATTGTGTCATGGCTCTTCTTGCTATAGGTAGTTTATTGTATAAATGTGTAATAATATAAATGTGTATGTAAAAATGTTTAATTAATAAAAAAAGAAATTCAAAACCTAATTCCTGAATTCAGGATATATAAAGAGGGTTTTATGTTAACTTGACATAGCTAGAAAGGTAGGTACCTCAGATGCCTCCATAAGATCTGGCTGGAAGGCATTTAGTTAATTAGTGAATCATATGGGAAAGGTACAGCCCATGGATGGTAATCTTGGCTTTTATAAGAAAGCAGGCTGAGCAAGCCAGTACGCACCCCTCCATGGCCTCTGCATCAACTTCTACCTCCAGGTTCCTGCCATGTTTGAGTTCTTGTCCTGACTTCCTTCAACAAACAGTGAATCGAAGTGGAAACAAATAAACCCCTTTCTCCTCAACTTGCTCTGGTCATGTTGCTTCATCACAGCAATAGTAACCCTAAGGAAGACAATGGTGAAAGTGGTATTTTATATTCTAATTCAGTGGTAGGGAGAGAGAGAGGGGAAAGGGAGGAAGGGAGGGAGGGAGGGAGGGAGGGAGGGGGCATGTGAACCCATGGCTTTATATGCATATTACACAAGCACAACTTTTTTTTTTTGTATGCCATTCTTATGTTTAACATTGGGTTGAGGGATGTAAGATTTGTTTCTATGGGGTATAACAGGATGGTTCATGGTGCATTCAGACTGTAGGGTAGAATTCCAAATAGAAAACTCTATCTAAATCTGTAGCAGGTTATCAGTGGTGACTTGTAAATTGTGGCTGTTTCTGGGAGAGAGTTGACGATGAAAAGGATCAAGAATATGAAAGAAAGCAGTGCACTGGAAATTCAAATGCTGGACTGATGATAAGGTTTTAGCTACAGTCTGTATGTACCCAGCCCACCATCATTTTGTGGCAGTGGAGGATGTACTGAAGTGGGTAGCATCTCATAGAATACTGACCGCATCTTACATTCTGTTCTTCACTTGAGTGCTTGTCAAGTCCCATTGCTTTTCTAAGAACAGAGGCTTTGTACACAGTCTTCCTAGATTCGAGGCATATGACAGCTCATATCCTAATGACGTATGCAACCATGTTTGCTTCTACGGTACTAAATGTACTAAAGTCTGAGTTAGAGTTAGAAAAAAGTCTCTGTGTGTGTTGTGTATTCCCACTTCATGCACTTTGAAAACAAAGCAAGTACACAGTGAAGCATCATAGACCTCAATTGTATCTAGGAAGGACATTAAATACACCCTTTCTCTCGTTATCAGTCCTCATAGTTGCCACAGAAAATGCCCTAATGTAAATTACTGATGTAACCTTTAATTGTTACAGTATTTGTTAAATGACTTAAGGTCAGGCTGGGCAAAGCCATGAAAGATGTTTTTGTTTTGAATGCATAACTTAAATATGTCTTTAGAGCTAGGACTCAAAATAAACGAATGGTTTTTTTTTTTTAAATAAATTAAGAACACTATGATGAGCCAAAGCTCATTTTTTCCTTAGCTTTTAAGACAGGGTCTGACCTTGTGCTCACACACAGATCTCATTTGCCTCACTTTCACATTGACTCCGCTTACACGTACAAAGCCCGTTCAACCTTCTGATGACTTCGCTTTTGTAAAACAGTAAACTGCAGACCAATTTATTTGTCATGGCTAGATTTGCGTGGTTTTAAGAAGATAATTGGGTAGAATAATGTAACTTGAAGGAGATGATTATGCAAGTAAGTGGCGTTTCTTATGTCTCTCCAAGAGCTTCATAGGATGCAGAGTTTGCAAATGGTCATCAGGGCACCGTGGTGCCTGTGGCCCCAGGAGGCTGGGGCAGGAGGGACCACCTGTGCCTAGGAATCCGAGACAAGCCTGGGCAACACAATACGATCCCTATCTCAAAGCAAAACAAACATAAAAACAAATGAAGTCTCAAAAAATGTTGAAGAAGTTAACAGGCAGATACGTGAATCTTAATTTTTCCAGTGGGTGAAGGAAGCAATAACTTTCCATAGGCGAGGGTACACGTTTCTAATGATGAACCATAAACGCCTTTTGATCCACATTGTATCTATGCAAAGCAGTGCGTATAGAAAGCAGGGGCCACTGTACATAAAGCAGCAAGTGTGGTGTGTGGCCCGCCAAGTTCAGGTCACCGAGTGAGACGTGTTTCCTAGCGCCCACTCCCTCAGAACAGGGAGGACTCTGACATACTTTTTATGTTCTTCACCTTAAATTCCCAATACTTTTCTTCTAGGTTTTTTTTTTCCCCAAATGGTTTTGCTACAAAATAACTCCCTACTTTTCAAAGTTTGTCTTTTATGTTTAGAAGTATAGAACTTAATAATAATAATAACCCTACTGTGTGGGCGTGGTTGAAGTTATATGTGACTGTTGCAAAGAGGATGGTACTGGGACAGGAAACATAAGAGTGCCCAGGTTTTATTGATTATAATTTTAATTGCATTGGGGGGGATTTCCATATATTCACATGTTTTCTTGAAAGCTTTAATTGTATGTTCGTTGGATCCTGTGTATCGTTGTGCTGTCTGAATATTGTATTGATTGTTAGTGTGAAAAGATTGATAAGGCTTAAAATTTTAAATTTTTTACTAATTCCATTCTCAACTAGGATAGTAATTTCTCACTTAAGAGTTAAAGAGAAAAACAATTTATAATTGGCTATTTTCACTGTGTGTGAGGACAGTATTTACAATCAAAGGAGGGAAGGGGAAGCTATTTTCTTTTCTTTTCTTTTCTTTTTTTTTTCATGAGACAAGTTTTTTCTGTGTAACAACCCTGGCTATCCTGTACTCACATTGTAGACCAGGATGGCCTTAAACTCAGAGAGAGAGAGAGAGATCCATGTGCCTCTGCCTCCAGAAAAGGCATGTGCTAACGCGGCTGGGAAACTATTTCCTAATCATTTATAGAAAGTCTTTTACTGTGCAGTGGTTGACCATACCTGGGGTTTGGTTTGTTCTCTCATGGCAGTGGCCTGGCTGCAGAGCTGTCAGACTTGGGTAGAGAACACTTTACTACTTCACTTAGAATACATCAAACAAATGTTCATAATATGTGTTTCTTGAAACATAATATTGGCTTGAAACAGTTACCTCAGGATAGGCAATTATTGGCAATGTTTACTAGAATGTGACACAAAGGCCTTCTGATGCCCATATCATTGGAGAATTTTTTTTTCTAACCCAGCTTCACCCTTAAAAATAAGTAAATAAATATTTAAGCTAAAAAAAGAAAGAAACTAATGGATGAATGTGTCTGAAATATATTATGTAGATAGGTAAAGTGTTATAATATACCCATTATCACACATAATTAATAAATGCTAATAAAACATTTTAAAAGATGTTTTTAGGTCTAGAGAGATGTTTTAAGTTGATAATGATGAGATATGATAGATATTGATTTACATTCAGAATTTTAGAGGCACCAAGATAGGAAAGATATTTTCTTCAAGGCTGCCAAATGCAAATAGCCAAAACACTGAGAATGTAACATTTATACAATTCCTGATTGTGTCATGGTTCTTCTTGCTGTAGGTAGTTTATTGTATATATGTGCCACAATATAAATGTATATGTAAAAAATAAAAAAATATTTTAAAAGATATACTAGTTTTCTTAAATTCTAGTTTTAAAAATAATTATGGAGTTTGTAGCTTGCTAATCTCCCTCCATGTACCGTGATGGGAATGAAAGGCCATCAGGGAACCTGACAAAGGTGACCATTAATAAAGTGACTAAGCATTTTGCACTTTTAAAAGATTTATTTATTTTTACTTTATGTGCATTGGTAATTTGCCAGCATGTGTGTCGGTGTAAGGGTGCCAGATCTCCTGGAACTGTAGTTACAGATGACCATGTGGGTGATGGGAATTGAACCCAGGTCCTTTGGAAGAACAGCTAGTGCTCTAAAGCACTGAGAGTTTTTTTTCGTTGTTTTGACAAGAGGATTATGCTGCACCTCAGATGGTGGAGAGGGGAGGGGGGGTTCGCTTGTGAATTTTGTGGTTCTTAATGTTTTGAAAATTGAGCATTTCTAGATTGCCCCAGAGCATCACTCAGTTAAGATTTTTAATGTTCTTGGTACCACTGTAGATTGAAACCTGTGGTCGTTCCTTTTTGCAGGATGGTGAGGTGGATGCGGAGGAACTTCAGAGATGCTTGACACAGTCGGGAATCAGTGGAACTTATGCTCGTGAGATCACATGTTGCTTTGTTGTCCTTTCTTGTCACGTAGGGAATTAGTAAAGGAAATTCATTTCTAGCATTTTGGTCCCACACCTAAAATATTAAAAACATTATAAGCTCTACATATGCCAAATTCAAAGAGTCAGATAGCTCTGTAGGTATTGTTATAGAAACAACTTTTCACTTATACTCCTGACTGTCATCATTAACTGCTCAGAAGAAACATCTTTTAAATGGTTGTGTAAGTGACCTTTTCAGAATTTGTGTCCAACTCAAAGTGCCATAAAGTGTCATAGCTTTAGGACTACACAGTTGAAGCTTTGTGATTATCAGTTGATGTCCTGCTCTGACGGAAAAAAAAAAGTATTTAAATATCTTCCAACCTTAAAATCACTTCACTGTTTCATGTGAAAAATTTTCATCCTTTGTCCTGCTGTGGGATGATTTATAATGATCTGGGTACCATCAGCGGCATTTCCCTTATCTCCGCTGTCTATGTGTTGCTTATAGCTGTGTCTTGTGGCACTCTATGCCTATTCTTCTTTTCTTTAATGCGGCCTTTTGTTTTTCCTAAAATTTACAGCGGCTACTGCATGCCAGTGGTGCAGGGAAGGAACTGCTGAAATGGCTGCTCTGCCAGGGGATAAGAGAGAGAAAATATCCAGAGGTGTCTGGAGGAATCCAGAGCAGAGAGAAAAGGAAAGACATGCGAACGTGGCCAGGACTGTCTGCAAGAGAAGGGAGAGTAGTAGGAAATAGCACGAGAGGAAATAGTACAGAACAGCAGGGAGAGGGCATGGGGGACTGGGGAGCAGCCGTGGAGGTAGCAGGAGGGGAAATCTTGTCATTATATAGAGGACCAGTGGGTATCTGGGAGGAGGGAAGCCTGGGGAGGTGAGAAGGGCTAGATTGCTTGTGAGGGGGCCTTAGAAAGGTATAAGATGTATTTATGAATAGGCACTGTAGGTCCCTGGAGGCCAGCGTGGGCTTTGGTATGCAACCACAGGCGTATGTCCGCGGAAAGCCATATGTCTCTTCTGCCAGAGGCAAGGGAAATGACTCCTTTTGGCAGATGGAAACCTGTTTCAAAGGCTCCTGAGGCCTGCTGGTTTTTATCTAATGGCCAGAAGTGCTTCTATAGACAAGCTTGAGCTAAGCCAAGGCAGTCATTTCTGGACATGTGCTCTGCCTTTAGACGTTGGGCGAATCAGTGTTTGCTTTGACCTGGCAGCTAGCTGTTGCATCCCTCAGATTGGCCAGGGCTTCCTGACATGGCCTGGGTATTACTGCTGCATCTCCTCATTTCACCACCACCGTTCTGCAGTTCCTTCCAATTCTGAGTGGCATCTCTCATTTTATCTGTCTCTGTTTGTCTAATATTTTTTTATTAATTAATTAATTTATTTATTCACTTTACATCCCATTTGTAGCTCCCTCCCTCCTCTCTGCCTAGTCCCACCCTCCCCCCCTCATTCACCCTCCCCCCCCATTCACCCTCCCCCCTCATTCACCCTCCCCCCCTCATTCACCCTCCCCCCTCATTCACCCTCCCCCCTCATTCACCCTCCCCCCTCATTCACCCTCCCCCCCTCATTCACCCTCCCCCCCTCATTCACCCTCCCCCCTCATTCACCCTCCCCCCTCATTCACCCTCCCCCCTCATTCACCCTCCCCCCCTCATTCACCCTCCCCCCCTCATTCACCCTCCCCCCTCATTCACCCTCCCCTTTTATTCAGAGAAGGGGAGCCCCTCCTACCCCCCCACCCCAGCTCATCAAGTCACATCAGGACTGAGTTCTTCCCCTGTGGCCTGGGAAGGCAGTCCCCTCAGGGAGAAGTGATCAAACCATGTCAGAGACAGTGTCATTCCCTCACCTCTCAGCTCCCCTTACTAGCCGACCCACAGAAGCCTGAGCTACCCACTGGCCACATCTATGTAGAGGATCTCATTAAGTAGCTTTTAATGAAAAAGTACATGGATTACCATCATGCTTTGAGACTTTAAGTGTCTGAAGATGCTTTCATTTGTTTTCATTTGTCTTGGCCATTGAATGGCTGCCCGTCAAGGTGTGGAGTTCCCCCGTTACAACCCATTTTCACATTCAAAAAGCATTCTTATTTCTTTGTAGTGCAATGGATAGCATCCATCCAGACAGAGGCAGGAAGGAGACTAGGGGCTTTAAATGCTCTTGCCATAGACATTGCTGCTGTTGTTTTGTGGCCGTTTTCACACACACTTTGAAAAGGACTTCTGGTCTGGCCTTCTACCACCCTAGTTTCTATCTTACCTGCGTGGGATTTGCTTTCCTCTTTGGATGCCCAGGGTCATTCTGTTCCTCTCGGCTCCTCCCTGCTCTGACATTTCACAGTGTCGTGCCTTGTGGTCTTACATGGGGGGACGAGTGGGTGTGCTCAGTCTGGATTCTCTTGTACTTTTCAGCTGTGGGAAATTTTCTTCAGTGTTGTGTCCTCTTTCTGTAATGTGCGTTATTTGGACCGAGTCATCTGTTCTCCTTTTTATGGAATGTTCTCAACTTTCTTTTATAATCCTTCTGTGTCTTTCGTTTCTGGCGGTCTGTTTTGTAAGCACTAAAATTCATTTATTTTCCCAAATGCTATGGTTTCTATTTCTCTTATCTTTCTGAAACTAATAGTATGCTTATTACATAGCCTTCTTTTCCTCTCAAAGTTATTTTTACTCTTCTAGCTTCTTTGGTTATTTTCCTTGTCATTTCTTAGGTGTCTGATGACACTTTGTTGTGGACGTCTCATGAAAATGCTGAGTGTATTTCCTGGTCTGGTTGGTGTGGGGTTCCTAGTGAGGTGAAGCTGGCCAGTTTCCCCGTGGGGTTCAGTTGTCACTGTCAGGAGAGGTTTCCTGTGGGCTGCCCTTCTGTTATGCTTCGTAGGAGGCAAAGCACGCTCCCAGGGTTCTCAAGTCTGTGCAAGTTTTTAGCTAATTGGCTTGTATTCAGCAGTTAGAGCATTCGCACTGTGGCTAGTGTCCTACAGTCCAGACACAGCCCCAGAAAGGAAACTCTTGCTGTGTGAGAGAGCGGGTGTGACAGCCATCCAACTGAGTGGCAGCAGAGGGGATTGGCTCCTTCCTTGCACAATCTCAAAATAGCCCTTCACTCAGTTCTGTTTTTAGCGCCACCTTCACACACATGCTCAGAAGCTGCCAATTCATAGACATTTGTCATCTTTTCCAAGGTAGCTAGGTTGTGTCTCAGCATTTCTCTTCATGCATAAACATGAAATAGTCATATCCTTTGACTTTCTAACTTGTAAAATATTTTTTGGTATCCTTTTTCCTCTAAAGGTTTAAGTCCCCCAACCCCATATCAAATTACTGTCCACTCCAGTGGGTTGTGAGGAGGAAGGAAAACCTGTCATTTTCTGCATGAAAAGTCTGTCTCTCTACTCTATAAAAATATTTCAACTTTAAATACTCATTCTTTATCCTGAGATTGAACATATGCTTATTTGTTGATTTAATTTTTGTTTTAATCTAGTTCAGTTCTCCACTTTCTGAAGGCAAACCAAGTTAAAATGTCAACAAAAATGGCATACTACAACATTTTCTCCTGTAACCACCCCCCCCCAACTTCCAGTAGTTTATTTATGGAGGAACACAAGGCCTCAGTATTCACGGTTCTACCCACTAGCTTTATGAGCGTGGTAAACCATCTTTCTTGGCCTCCATGCTCTTATTTGTAAGATTGGGACTGTTACATATTTGATATGCTTGTGTTAAATTATGTAATCCACGGTAATGTCTAATCTTTATCTTAACACAACACAGCTGGATTTGCCGTCACCTAGGACATATACCACTGGGTGAGTTTGTCACCACTATTCTAGGAAAATCCACTCTGAGTCACAAATTGACAGCACCTCACGGGGCTAGCATCTGAATTAAGAAGAGGGAAGGGGAAAGCTCTCACCCCCTTTGCTTCCGACTATAGACAAAGCATGACCAGTCGCCACATGCCCCATTCTTCAGGTGTTTTATACAACAATGAGGAAAGCAATACACATGTGCTTCATTGTTCTAGCTGAATAATTTACCATTTTTCCTTAGGTATTTTGGAATTTATCTCATTTAATTGGTCTTAAGGACTTCAAAATGTTATCAAGCAGTATAAAACAAAGTGAATCTAAATTATATATTTACTCATTAATATCAAGGGGCTAAAAGAATCTTGTAAACTTACCTGAAACTTGCTAACATATCTTCTATTTTAGAAAAATCGGCCCAACTAGTTGGATATAATTGTGATAAAATTTGGAATATTTGTATTTTTTCTAGTGGTTTCATTGTAAATAAATATGGAAATGTTAATACTTATATCAAAATATTTTTAATTGTTTCTTTTATTTATAATATAATCACATCATTTCTACTTTTCCTGTTCTCCCTCCAAACCCTCCCAATTACTGCTTCCTTGCTCTCTCCTTCAAATCCATGGCCATTTTTTCATTAATTCCATCACATACGTATATGTATATGCACATATTTTCTTAAAGACATAAATACACCTTTCCCAGTCGGTTTAATGTTGCCTGCATGTATGTTTTCAGGGCTGACCATTTGTAGTGGAAAACAAGTGTGTTCTTCCCATGGGGAGGTTACCTCCGCTGTCTGCATTCCTTAATTGCCTCTAGTTCAGCTCAGAGATCATTGCAGAAAAACAGGGCAAAGACAGTAAGGGCCAGAGGGTTGGGAGTGTGCCTAGGAATGTTGATCTTCCTGGCGCTCCATCTCAAGTGGAGATATTGCTCCCATTCAGAGGCTCGTCCATTCTCACTCATCTCTTTACTAAGCCACCACTGCCTCACCTAACCCCAGGCTCCTTTTACCCTGAGCTGTAAGCTGAAGTTCCAGCTGGAAATGTTTTGCATTGTTTTCTGCTACATCACTACAGGAGTGTTCATTGGTCTAACGTACAACACTTAAGCATTTCCTGATTTGGCCCTCTTTTGCCTGTCTGATGGCCTCTTGCGTTTTCCCCTCACATGTGCTCTACATCCTGCATAGTTCATGATTTCTGGGCACCTAGCAGATATCCAGGTAAAGCTCCCTCTCCTTGTTTCTGGCGCTCTTCCCAGGCTCCTGGCAAAGCCCAGTGCCTGTAGTGCATCCACCAGAGTAACTTTCAGTTACTCTGTCACTGCTTGCCTGGCTACTGGCTTCAGTAACTATTATTTTATAAAAATTGTCTGTATTACCTGTAGGCCCAGCTAGCGATCAATTAAGACACAGACACTTGTTACATTTGAAGATAGCCTTAGTTAACCTGGGGCAGGGCAGATAGCAATCCTCTAAATTGCCTCCCTCGCTGGGGCAGGCATGGGATCCCTTCCTCAGTGCCATGCATCTGCTTCTAATAACTTCTATCCAGCTACCTCCCATCCATAATCTCAAATATTTGCTCATGTTCTTCATCAGGGCTGGACTCTCCATCCACGCCAGCCATGTGCTTCTCCTCCAGCTAACCCATGGCGGCCTTCCTCTCTTCACTTCAGGTCTCTTTCTCCTCTTGGCCGTTCTTTCTTCTTCCCAGAATTCTTTTCTCTCTAAGCCCCACCTATCTCCTGCCTTGCCCAGGTGGGAGGGCTTTTTATTAAGCAAAAGGTTGGTCAGAGACAGCAAGCAATAATTAGCATCAAAATACAGCAGACCATCCCCCAACAAGTAACTGTAAGTAGTTTGGAGACAGTAATTTTTTATACATTTTATTTTTATTTTTTAAATGCTTAACAGTCAATAAATATAAATATTTACTTGTAGTGATTTTGTGTTGTTTGTAATTTTTAAATATTTGTATAATGTGAATATTATCCTAATGTTACATAGCTAAAACTGAGAAATGTCTAATGTTCGAATATTGAATATGTTTTGCAGCCTTCAGTTTGGAAACCTGCAGAATTATGATTGCCATGTTGGATGTATCCTTGAGTAAAAATAGAAAATATTGGGATATAGAGTTAATGCTTTCTTAGCATTTAAACCAGTTGTTAATTTTAGAACTAACTGTATTTTTAAGATCTTGTTTAAAGTCCACATAGTTTCATTTTCACACAGAAATCTGTTCAGAGGCTGGGTCAGGGTAAATGCATGTGAATATGTAGTTTTCTTCACTCAGTGATTTGGGGTGTAGGATCAGACAAATTCTCTCAGCTACCAAAACTTATTTTTGTTAATAAAACTGTCAGAGAGACTACACAGGAAAAATGGGATTCAACGAATTCAAGGAGCTTTGGGCAGCTCTTACTGCCTGGAAGCAGAACTTCATGACCATTGACCAAGATCAAAGCGGCACTGTAGAACATCATGAGCTGAGCCAGGCCATCACTCTCATGGGTAAGACTACCAGCATCCTTTAGAGTCATATGAACTCTCTGATGAAGCTATGGATTTTTTGTATTTATGAAAGACTCATTTATTTTATGACTTTGGGTATTTGTCTGAATGTATACCATATGTCTGTGTGTGTATCATATGTCTTCTGGCTAGGAACCCAGAAGAGGTTATCAGATTCTCTGGACTCGGAGTTACAGAGGGTTGTGAGGTCCTCTGCAAGAGCAGAAAGTCTTCTTAAGCACTGGGCTGTCTCTCCAGCTCACAAGTTATGAATCTTAGTTGCTTTACTTTGCTAAGTAATAAAAGATTGCTTTCTGTTAGTGTGCCCCTTAATTTCAGCTCACAATTGTGGGTAAATCCTGACCAAAGGCACTGACATAGTCATTAGTGTTATTTCCTCACTTTGTGGTAGTGTTGAAGACTGAATCCTCAGTCTTGCATATGCAAGACCAGTACTCTACCGCCCAGCCCTGTCTCCAGTCCATACATTTTTTTTCCCAGAAACAATCTTCTATTCATTCTGAATTCCCTGAGTATATTTACTGATCATCTCTAATGTTAGCATCTGCCACTTGCATTCCATTCTTTTGTAACTAAGTGGATTATTTAATTATGTATGAAAGGCTTGCCCCTGTCAACCACACACATACATACTGGAATCTAGCTTTTCAACAGGAAAATAATTCCTTTTGTTTTTGTTCTGTGTATAGAACACATGAGACAGGGATGGCAAACAGTCAAAGTAGGAAGATTGCATATGGGATTAGTTTAAAAGATGTAACTATTCCCATTGTCCTTCTTACAGGCTGAGGTTCTTGGTTCACTCTGCATAGAGTGGTAATATACAGTGATGCTTACTATGCTAACAGGTATTGCATTGGTACTTTCCCAAACTTCCCTTTCTTTTATCCCCTCTCCCCTCCTCAGATGGATTCTCACTCTGCTCACTCTATAACCCAGGTTTATCCAGAACTCAGAGCCCAGGCCTGCCTCAAATTCTCTGAGATCCTTCTGCCTTGGTCTCCTGAGTTATAAACGTGAGCCATGTTTTAGGTAGTTTTGCCCAGCTTTAAATAGTTTTCTTAATTCTCTTATCTTATAATTTTATGCATGGTTATTTATAAACAAAATGTATATACATGAAATTACCTGTTTGAAAAATTACATTCTGAGCTCAAGACCCACGGGCTTAAATTATATGCCAGAGAGCTCAAACTAGTGTTTTTTTTTTTTTCCAATTCAGTTATATAAATAGACATTTTATTTTAGTATCCAGGGAAAATCCTGGCCATATAAACATGTTCAACTGTAGCTCCTTTATAGTACTTGATTCAACTTGGCCTTTAACAGTATAATTTTTAAAATTCACTCTAGTTTTATTCAAAAATTAAAAAAAAAATGAGCCAGGTGGTAGTGGCGCATGCCTTTAATTAAGCCTAGCACTCAGGTGGCAGAGACAGGTGGATCTCTGAGTTTGAGGCCAGTCTGGACTACAGAGTGAGTTCTAGGATAGCCAGGACTATACAGAGAAACTCTGTCACGTAGAGAGAAAGAAAGAAAGAAAGAAAGAAAGAAAGAAAGAAAGAAAGGAAGGAAGGAAGAAAGAAAGAAAGAAAACCGAAACTGAAACAAAACAAAAAAATTTTAAAAAAGTGAAAAGTCTCAAAGCGTCCAAGCAGGCATCTGAATGTAAGAAAGGATTTTCTGGGGCCGGCAAGAAGGCCTAGGCTAAGAGCAGGTACTGATATGCTCCTTGGCCCAACTTTGATTTCCAGGGTCCACATGATGGGAGGAGAGAACTGACTCCTCCAAAGGTGTCTTCTGACGTACTGCTGTATTATGTGTGCCCCTCAAACTGTAATCAAAGGTTGAATTAGTTTGGGCCATTCAAACATTCAAATATATTTAAAGTCATCAATGTTATGCAAAATATTTAGGAAGTATATTCATACCACATCCAGCTCATAACTCACTAGAAGGGTCCTTGAATTCTCTTTCACATAGTGGTGAAAGATACATGTTTTGGTATGGTGCTGAATTTATATTTACTTTAAGCATGCTTTCTGTGATATACATATATGTGTGCATATGTATGCATATATTATCATACATGTATCCTATATACATGATTACTTTTGTTTTGTAATGTTGGGGATTGAACTGTGCAAGTACTTTGGCCCTGGCCCCTAGCCCTATGGGTTATATTTTATTATAACTATAGGTGGAGTTTTTCCTTCTGGTACTGACTTTTATCTTTGGCTGGATTAATGTCATCTTCTCTAAGTCAGCTGACCCACTAATGTGTAGACCGTAAGGCATCATTCTCCCAAGCCATGTGTACATGTCTCATTAAATATATTAGGATCATGCTAGAAGTGTAGCAAATAGAATCTTCTAATTCTTTGTTCTATTATGTTGGTTCTTGCAGTTTTTCAGATAGTATGTTTTCAAATGGAAGCGATCCAGCAGTCGCGTGGGGAGAACTTAAAGCCAATGTAAGGCACTTAAGACTTGAAGTGCATGATCAGAAATTGTACACAGAAAGGTGTACACACTCCGTAATTTTAGTAACTGTGGCTTGAAGAAGAAACTATTTCTACCACTTTTTAAGCAGGTTAATTTTCAGGTGTTCTCAAAACAAAACAATACAACACAGCAACAAACAAGGACCTAGACCTTCTATCAGAAATACAGCATTTGAACGATAGCAAAGAGTAATAATGTTCCCCTTGGTACTGCAGTACTGAAGTACTGAAGTCTTAGAGTCCCTGCCAAATATACCCAGCAGTAAATCAGAATAAAAATATATTTTTCAATGCCAGAGTAAGATAATTATTGTCTTTACTTAGAATTGATTTTGCTACAAAGTTAGAATTGCGTCAGCTGTTTACCACTTGCTGGAATTATTCACAAATATATCTTACTGTTTTTGATGTTAATGTATTTCTAATATATCCTCTCAAGGGCATCAGTTCAGTGATAGAGTGTTTCCCTCCTTCCCTCCTTCCCACATATACACTCTTGTATTTAATCCTCAGTCCTGCCAAAAATAAATTGAATATATTTTGTGCAGAAAGAATTTTGAAAGTTAATCCCTTTCATGACTTTATTAATAGCAGTTGTTTTTGGTATTTTATGGTATGTAAGTGTGAATGTTTTAATATGTCTGTCTTATTTCTTAGGTTATAGGTTGAGTCCCCAGACATTAGCTGCTATTGTGAGACGCTACAGCAAGAATGGCAGAATTTTCTTTGATGATTATGTTGCTTGCTGTGTGAAGCTTCGTGCCCTGACAGGTACTCAGAAGTTAAAAGTGGATTCAATTCACGTGGCTATTTATTTTGTGAAAGTGTCATTGTTTCTTTCAGCAAATTTACATAATGTTTTCCATTTCTTAATCACTTTGCTATCTAAATAGCCTTTAGGATTTAGAACATGAATAAAAATAGAGAGACATCAAAATCACTCAGTTTTAGAAAGTTTTCATACTTCTGTTTATTAGAATATTAAGACACTTAAGATATTGTTTGTCTTAGCACCAGGAGACAATAAGTATTGGGAATCAGTGAATTTTCAATTAGAATTCTAAAACATAATTTTTGTGTGTGAAGATTTCTTTAGGCGAAGAGACCACTTGCAGCAAGGAATTGTGAACTTCGTGTATGAGGATGTAAGTATTCTGAACACACTGTTCCATTTCTACTTTGCTTTTAGTTATTGATGGGACCAGCAAGGTGATTTAGCATGTACACCCTTGTCACCAACTGAATAGTATAAGTTGTAGATCAGGGGCCCGTGTGGTGGAAAAGAAAATGTTTTCCAAAAATTTACCTTTGACCTCCATATGTTCCATGACATGACGTCATGACCATAGCATGCACACACATCACGTGTGCACACATACGTAATCTCTCTCTCTCTAAACTAATTAATAAATATATAAATGCAATTAAAAGTGGAAAAACATTAATTTGTCCAAACCACAAACATTGAAAACAGTGTATGTGGTGGCTACACTCTTTTCTTCATTTTTTCATTAGTGTAAATATAAGGTCATATTGGTCTACTGTAAAATTGTATGACAGGTGTTGGTACTTTATTTTTTCCAATCATTTTAATGGTAAATACTAACATTTTTATGAAGAGCTGTCAACTTGTGGTTATCTTTTTCTAAGAGAGAGAATATTTTAAGTCAGTGACAAAATGTGAAGCGGCTGGGTTTTTATTCAAATACTCTCCATGAACCCAGTCCAGTTGTTTCTAAATTGAAGCTGTAGCAGGTGGCATTACATACATGCGTTCATAGTTTAAGGGTTTGGCTTTGGATTTGCTCTATCTCCTAATGGAAGGGATAGGCTATGTAGTACTTACTGATGTATACATGTTTGAATTATAAGTCTTTTTGTTTGTTCGTTTGTTTTTTTCTTTCTTTTCTGTCAGGTACTCGTTTATCTTTTTATTATTATTATTTTTATTTTTTTACATATACATTTATATTAGTACAAATATCTACAATAACCTACCTACAACAAGAAGAACCATAAAACAATCAGGAATTATTTAACCGTGTCTTAAACTGTTTCCTTTTCTTACAATGGAAGTTCTCATGGAATAAAGTTAATTTAAAACAAATGCAAACCATTTGTTGTTGCCATGTGATAACGCTCCTTGTGTCTTAGTTTTTGCAGGGCACTATGACAATTTGAAAGCCTAGCATTCAAAAGGCGGAGACATACTGCGAATCCTTCTGCTTCGTTGAAACAGACTGGACTACCTAAAATTAAAAGCTCGCGGAACTTTTTTGTAGACCTTCCTGTGAAAGCCCCGCCTCCCTTCTGTTATTTAACCTTAAAGCACAGTTCAATGCAATAACTTTTTTTTAATGTGGGATATATTATTTTTGGAGAAGTTATGACATTGCAGATATATGCACACTGTCTTGAAATGTTGCTAATATTATGTAACTAGTTCATACCAGCACAGCTGAGCCTTCCTTCTTATCAATAAAGACTGGGAGAATGTAGTCACATGACTTTGTCTACGAAGCCAAATAACAGAAATCTAGATAAAACTTATATTATCTAAAGGCTACAAGTTATGCTTTTGATTTTGTTTGTGCCTGTGGGTGTTCCTGGGAGTGAGTGAGTCAGAGGGGACATCTGCACTTTGTGCTGTCTTTGGCTTTGGATTACACCACCAGAGAACATAGCACATGTCCTTGGCCTGTGAAGAAGAAAACTGTAGTTCCTCAAACTTTATCCTGGTTTGGGTCTGTCAGCCTATTGTCGTTGGCATTCTTTTACCTTTTTTTTAGTTCGTTGTTTATTTTTCTACAGTACGTTTTATTGTCTTCTGGTTTTTTTTGTTTGTTTGTTTTTTTCTTGTTGTTGGTGTTGTTTTTTTTAACTTCTCTGTTTTTACTATATGAGACAGAACCTTTCTACACAGCCCAGGGAGACACAAAATCCTGGTTCTTTTGCCTTGCCCAGCAATATGTGCAGATTCAAGGCTTACTAGGCCCAGTGTAAAAGTTTAAATTGAAGATACTTTTCTCTTTCATTAGTGAAGGCATAGATAACCTAAAATGTCATTTTCTTGAATTAACCAGTTTTGAGGTATGACTCATTTTCATGAAGTGTCAGCATTCATTTATGTTTGTCCTTTTAACCCAGGTGCGGCTGCTAGCTAATGGCAACAGTTATAATGTTAAGAAAATCAAGTAATCTGCTATGGTTTAAATGTTTAGAAATTCTATGTTACATTGACAGTGTGAACATGTGTGTGTGTGTGTGTGTGTACCAAGAAGTATTTTGATTTCTTTCTCTTTTTCTCTATAAGCGGCATTTCTGGAATTTTCTATAGAGATATCATGTAGTTGCCAGGTTCTTTGCATTAAGTTCTCTGGTCTGAGATGTCAGAGTTAATTTAGTTTCTAATGTGGAAAACACCCTGTCTTTATTAATGAAGATTTGAAAAAAAATCAGTGAATTTTCACATATTTTAATAATATATTCTAGCTGAAGGCAAGTGCAAATAGATATAATCTTAGCTTAGCTGGTGACCAAATTAATATTTTTAAGAAACTCCATGTTTTTTTTTAAATGGGGGCAAACCCCTTTCATAATTACAGAAAACATAAAATCAGCTTTTACTTTAAAAGATCCTAGAAAGGAAGTGATGTCTAATCACTTTGACATTGATTACTATATAACTTGCTATCAAATCCAGTTGGTCAGAAATTTAGGAATAGATTGATGAATACATACACACTGTCCTCTGACTGTTTATTCCATGACCACATGTTTGATAACCTGAAGGGATATTAACTGAAACATTGAATGCACAAAATCTGAAGCTGTTGTAGAAAAAAAGAAGCCACATTATGATGTTATAAGTCATCGAACAACGCACACTCTCAATGTATAAGTGCTTTTATTTATACAGTAAACATGTTTCCATGTCATTTTGAGAATTTTTTAATAAACATTCAAATAGCTTGCTGTAAAGTTTTGTATCATACAAAATTTGTTACATATATACTGTTATGAGATGCTTCAGTTCAAACAACGGTGCATTAATTCAGCTATTATCTAAAAGATTGCCAAATGATTAACTGTCAGGTATTGCACTTCTAGTCTGAGTGGCAGTTTACACATCTTAAATTACATCAAGGGAAAATCAGTGCTATGGGAATCTTGATTTGGTCCACTTTAAATGTATTTTAAAGACTGTGCTCATTAACCTATTTTAGACATGCATTCAGAAAAAGAAAGTTAACAAATATATATTCAAGTTATATATTTATTTCCAGAAAAGGCATTTACCCTGGAAGAAAGTAGAATTTATTAAGGTAGTTTAAAGTCTGTGCAATTAAAAAAATAACATAATCAATCTGTGATATTTCTTTAATTAAAATATACAAATCAAGTTCACTTGTAATCTTATAATATTACTAACTGGACAAACAAAATAAATGCTATTTGTGAGAAATGTGCTTTTTTAAAATGTTCTTTTATCTTTGACAAACTAAAGTGGATATGTTTTGTCTTGTTTTGCTTTCTGTAAGTTTGATAGGAATACGTTTCTAAAATTTTGTGAATTGAACCCCGCTGTTCACAATCCCAGACTGCTTCCAGTTAGCACATCCATTGCTTAAAAGTGGAAAACACAGCCTTGGCTCTCTTATTACTTTGGTACTTGCTTAAAAATCTCTCATTTTTGTTGTTGTTGTTGTTTGTTGTTGTTGTTGTTTTAATGTAATTTTATGTAGTGAGTTAAGCTTCCTCGAATGGATGCCTAAGGCTAAGATATCATTTAAAATGTGTCTGGAGAGTCTACATAATATTGCAGGATACAAATGCAAATGTCTGGAACGTCATGAGGTGGTGAATTCAGACAGTATTTCACATGAATACAATTCTCATCATTTCTCGATTTGGAACAAGATCAAGACATCTCTCCATATATTAAATTAAAAATTTCTTCTAATTTATAACACCGAGAAGAAAACTTCCTGGTAAGACATTTGGAGAAATCACGGAATCTTTCTGACTGGAGACTCGTCTATCGTGTGGACACTGGGAAACCGGTACTTTGAATCTGCCCTGCTGTGCTTGTTTCTCCTTACTTTAATATACTTTTCTCATCTTGAAAGAAAAGCGCGTAAGTTCTTATCATTCTTTATCCAAGCAGCTTCATAATATGTAGCTCAGTATATCAAAACACAGGCTTGCTTCTCTCAAATTGAACATACGGAAGAAGACATACAGAGTGCTTCTCGCTCCTGTTCACATGGGACATGCACAGGGTTTTTGCCCATGTACTGGTCTTGGTGTTGGGTGTGCTACTTCCTTAACATGAAGAAGTTATAGCATCATAGCTTTAGGGAGAGATGTGTGAACCAGGAATGGGTTTCCAGTTCTGATGCACTTGGGGTTGGAAGTTTAACCTTTTCTCTAAGCATAAACATTTAAATATACAGATACATGCATATAACCATTTCAATTTAATTGTTTGCGTTGCTTGTTTAGTTGTCTTGTTTTTCTATTATTACTGAAATTTCAAAACTTGAACAGTACAGATGTCACTGTTCTAGAAATATACTAATTAAATACGCATGTTATTTTGGAAATTATAGGCAATTTTAAAACGATGCTAAAATTTGCTGGACTTTTTGATGCACACGTTTAAGTTCCCACAGTTGTGTAAATTCAGGACCCTCAAACATCTTTTAGAATAAGAGATAATTAAGTTATGGAATGCTTCCAGATGTTTTGCCTTCTATACTTTGATTCTGATTTTGCAATCAGTTTCACTTATAGAGGGCAAATGTAATATGTTCGGCTATCTGTATTAAGTTTGGTTTTACATTTATCACATGGAGAAATATGCTCTTGGCTTCTTAAATCTTAAAAAGGAAGCATGAAGGATCTATGCCTCTCCACAGGCTGTGCTGGGCTTAGTTTAGCGCATGGCGTGCCAGAGCCAACAAATTGTGTTTAAAAGTTTCTTTGAAGATAGTCTATATTTTTTTTGTGACACAAAAGCATCTAAGGGAGAAATTAAGTCTGTATGGAACTTAAGCAAGAGGAAGTAATAGCTACAGTCATTCTTGAGTTAAAAGATGAGCCAAGCTTTCATTACAAATGAGCTATTTTGAATGTGCATTAAAGGCCATTTATCCTTCAGAAAATTTTAGCAAATAGTAAGTGTTTCAGTCATTTACTGCCATGGTTCTGATGGGGTGATGAATAAAATGTTTTTGAGTTCTTTTTTGTTTCTGTTTTGTTTTTGTTTGTTTTGTTTTTTTAAAACAGAACTTCTCTGTCTTGGACTTGCATTGTAGACCAGGCTGGCTTTGAACTCATAGCGATCTGCCTGCCTCTGTCTGCCCCAAGTACCTGGACTAAAGGCATGGGCCATCACCCCCAGCTTTGAGTTTTTTTAAAATTTGGATTTAATGCATTTCACCATTTAATGCAGCTTGTTAGTGGTCTACTGGAACTCAGTAAAATTGTAGCACTGTTATAATGATGTGAAATTCCAATTGGTCAGCACCACCATGCCTATAGTGTATCTAGTACTGTAGCTAATAAAATGGTGGATCTCGTTGGATTCTTTATTAAAAGTACACTAGCTAGCTAATAGGATTTACTTTCTTTTTCCCTCAAAATAAATTCTTTTACAAATTCTTGAATTTTTCATGTATAAATAGATCAGAAATATGTTTCATTCTTAAATTAGGTATATATATATATATATATAATATTTTCAATACAACTTGTACATTTCTTTCAGCTACCAAAAATTTGCAGCCATTTGTACATGAAATTTACACTTTTCTTATATACAGTTATTTGTAGAATGTTATTGCAAAACTAGCTGTGCAAATAGATTACACTGTCAACACCACATCCAGTCTTTGAGGAAAATATTGGCTAAAAAATAAATATTTCTGCACTGAATATTTCAAAAGCATCATGATTCCATGCTACATTATGTGCATAAAGACTATGAAGTAGTATGTGTTTTGGTTGATTGTTTCATCTAGTTTAAAGCATTCCAGAGTTTTACATAACAGGATGTGTGTGAGCTTCCTTATAGCAGACAGACATTTTCAAGTCATCACATACATTTTTTTTTTCTGAAATACATTATTCCTTGACTGGCAAGCCTTCTGGGATAATACATTTTCTCATCAGAATCATAAAATCAAAACTTCTGCTATAATGAGGCCATAGGCCTTTTGTTAGAATCTGTGGGTGCCTAGGAGTAAAGTAGGGATTTCTGGGTATTTTCACTGGGAGAAGGGTGCCATGCCATATCACTGCTGTTGTAACTCTGAGCATTTGAGAAAAGTGGAGAAGGAGCTCATCCAAACTTTACTCGCCTTTCAGGTTTCCTCCTAATGAGTGATAAGGAATATGGTGTGGACTTTTCTTATGCACTCAAACACAGCATAAATTAGAATGAAAACTAATACAGTTCAAATGCTCACAGCTGTGCCTATTGACAATTGTGCGTTTTTAAGATTGCATCGTAATATACCGGAAGAGGACTGAAGAGTGTGAGTTAAATACATAAAGCTTTGAAATCACAGGTGTACCAGATTATTTTACATCTTTCAAAACATGTTAACTTATGGAGGCCACAGATGTCAATGAGTACATTTTAGAAATTAAGCTAAGTTTTGACATTAATTTTAAAAGAATAGCCATGCTCACATCGCCACTTCTCATAATGAAAGCGTTTAACTGTGGGCACTACTGCAATAGCTCTTGCTATGTTGTTGAAAAATTTGATCATGTCCAGTACAGTGATGGACAGGGTCAACTGAGTGTATTCCATTTCTGTGAGTGTTCTATTGTTGTTTATAGTAATAACATTTTAGTTTTAAATAACTTCCAATTAGTCATCTCTCAACTTCCACGTAATAGGCAACAAAATAACCTTTGTGATACTTTCTTTTCACACTGTCATAGGTCAGTTCATGTCTTTTATGAATTTTCTTCTGTAGTGGGCATTAAAACAAACGGTTTGCATTTTTACCACAAAAGGCTATAATGACATTCTAGGCATGGGCCTTGCTCAGCCATGATACCTAACATTTTATAAAGTATTGAGAATATCCTTTGAGTTTTAAAAATGTTAACACCCCTTTAAGAACCATAAGCAGACTACTCTGAATGGGAACATTTGGGAAGCTAGGGAGAGGAGTTACAACCCATCTCAAATCTAGACAGCATCTTCAGTGTCGATGTGTTCTGCACATATTGACAAAATACTTGAGAGCTAACACAGAGGTGGTCGCCCCAACAGTAACAGTCTCCTTTGAGCAGCCTCATTTTTGGCAAGTGCAGGAAAACCACTTTGTAGATTTCTGTTATGCACTGGGTGTCGGTGTGGGGAGGCAGGTGGGGGAGAAGAAGATGATGATGGGAGTGTCTTTCCGTGGTAATCGGTCACCACCTCTCTGTGGTGATGCGCAAGCCACAGGGACGAACTTGCATCTTTACGCATGCGTCGCTTGCGCGCGCTTCCTTGTGTACATTTCTGAGACAGTTTTCAGAAACCACTTGTATTTACATGGTTTTGAATACTGGGGTTCGCTTGAGGTTCTTCCTCAGTCATAAATGGGCAAGGCACGCTTTCATTTCAGGGTTACCACACTGAACCTTTTTGCCACCCAGTACTCTATACAAGAATTGGGGTGTCAGATCTTGAGAAGGATCTGGGGCTAGGGGCGGGGGGAGCGGGGGCGGGGGGTGGGGGGCGGGGAGCGGGCGGGGAGCGGGCGGGGAGCGGGGGCGGGGGTGCTGCCATTACCACTTTGAAGTTATGCTCTTTGTAAAAACAGCAATTGTGTGTCTACTTTCAAAATGGAATTTTGTAAATAGAATAGAGTATACTCTAGGAGACTTGAATAGGATGGGTCACCTTGCAGAAGGTAACATCAATGCAGAGCAGATATTTTTTCCTTAACACTGAAAGTCATATTCTCACCACCAATGTTGTCAGTATTATTACTTTAAAGTTGTAGAACTAATAGCACAACACTAAGGGGAGATTGTAGCCACATTTATGTGGGGTTTTTGTTGTTGTTGTTGTTGTTGTTCTCAATCAAAAGCTTTAGTCATGGAAACAGTGATTTACCTATTTAGCACTTGTGCAGAAGAAAATTGTGGTCCTAATTGTTCTTAATGTCATGTTTTGCAGGGTAGAGGGTGGGAGTAGATTTTAGAATTGTTTAAGTCACTTATTTTGTGCCAGGCATTAAAAAAATTTTTTTTTGTTTCTTCTCAAACTTCAGTGAGGCAACGACTGTAACATCACTTTTACATAGTCAGGAAAAAACTCAAAGAAGGTTATTCACTCGGGGTCACACAGCATGTGAATGAAAGAGTTACTGTTAGGATCGAGCTGGCCTGACTACAGCGTGTTCATAGCGGACCTCAGTGTGTTAGTGTGTGTACAGAGGATGTGAGGGAGAGCTCATTGTAGGATTGGTGCTGGGTCCCTGCCTTCGTGTGTCTGATTTAGTATGTCTGGCATGAGATCCAGGACTGTTTTCCCAGTTCTTAGGTGATGTGAGCACTGCTAACTTCAGGATCACAGCTTGAGGACACTCCATAGCAATTTGTCTTCCTAGTGCCTCTTGGAATGCATAGGATTGTCATATTTGTGTTATTACAAAAATGTCATTAAAATAAAATAATGGATTTTTTTAATCTAAAAGTTTTAAACATCGAGTAACAAACCCATTAACATGTCAAGACCATGTTTTTTGGTTTTGTTTCATCCATGAACAAACACAATAGAGTTCCTTATATTAAATTATAGCCAGAGTTACAGGACGTTTCTAATAACTGGATAATTTACTGAATTGCTTTTTTCCAAATATATAACTACTATTTATTATTAATTATTCTAAGGAGGTGATAAATATTATCCTGACCTAGAATGTGTAAGTAGGGATTTGAAAATGACGTTTGAATACAAATGTTTTCTCCTTGGTGTTTTGGAGCATTGTACAAGTTCAAGTCTACACAGTCTTGAGTTCTAATATGCACCTATTAATCCTGATTCCCAATGTCAGTATGCCCTCTCTCCTGACAAGAAGAGTAGACAAACTTAATTCTCATGGCCAGTCAATTATAATAACTTGAAATTTACACTGTCTCAAATTGGCCCACTACTTTCCCCCTGTTTGTTGAATTAGTGACTATCACATTAAAAACATCATTTCTGTATGTTTTTATTCCTGATTTTCTCATCAACTAATTAAAGTACGGGACTCCCCTCTGGGATAAAATGATGAGTCTTAGAGGCAATTCTCTGTCCAGCAATTAATAGCAGCAGGAGAACGTCTCATCTAAATAAACTTGAAGATAGCACTTACTTTTTTTTTTACTTTATTTATTTTATTTTATTGTCTTAGGACATGGGATGAGATGCTAATTTTGGGCTAGAAGCAAAAGGTGATTTTGACATCAGTGCTTTTAATTCCCTCTAAGGAAAGCGGTTGCCTTCTGCCGTTTGGCTGGTGCAGCAGTTAGACCTGGCCTTGGGCAGGACCCCACGGTGGAGGTGACAGGCTACTTTAGCTATAGATAATAGGTAGGCAATGCTATTTTAAAGCCATTTTAGGGTGGCTATTGTGCATCAATGTAACTGCTATTATTATCCATAAGTCAGTTAAACTGTTCATCTTACATTTATGACTACATACATCTTTATGTTGCTTGGGCACTTTTAAAACTAATTTTCTATAGAAAAACAACAAAAAAAGATCTCTTTGTATTTCTACACAGCTCTCTGAGACTTATGATTTAAAGAGCAAACAAGAATTAAGAAGGGAAGAGCTTGCATTGTGCTAGAATTTAAACCAGCTGGCTGCTTGTTGTACCACCCAATCATCTTCCCTTGCCTGCATGCCCAGCTTCTTAAAAGAGTATAAACTGAGGCTTTCGACGGGCTGAATTGTACGTGTGTCATACCACATGTTGCGGCAGAAGCATTCACTAATCAAACAACCAGCTCCCGATTCCTCACCTGCCAAGTGAGCAATCTCTCGTGAATTTATTCTGAATGCTCATGGAGCTTAGGCAGAATAGTTCATAGGAAATTTGTTGCAGCTGCTGCAGAAATGTGCTCCCCGTAATGGAAATAAGATCCCTACTTCTAAATTGTTCACTACTTGCATGACTTTCTCTCTCCTGTGTACGGCACATCATTCAAACATCTGTTGAAGGAACAACTGAAACAGGCCTTCAGTCTACATGTGTATTTGTACTGTATAAATCACTGGGAAGCCCGTTCTAATTATTATACTTGTGTTGATTTGACCGGTCTTTTGCTGTAAGTATGCAATCACTTATGATTACTTTTCTTAAATTAAGTAAGAATGAGAGTGTGCCCTGTGTACAGATCAGAGTAGCAAATTCTGTGATGGCTTAAAAATACATAGGGAACAATCTAAGGCCACTCTAATCACGTTTTAAATAGAGTGGTAGTGTTATGCACATTTAATAAATTGCTTGCAGTTGAAGTAGATTGACAGGTTAATGTCAAAGGTGAAGGAAAATTAAACCACTTAATGTGCAGATGGAATACTATTTAAAGCTCTGTGGGAGCATAAGAATCAGGAAAACTAAGAACCTTTCAAAAAAAAAATGTCTGAGTGTTTATTCAGGAGAAAAGAACACAGCAAGTCAGTCTCTGATAATTTTTAAATTATAGTTGAGTTGAAAATGAAATTTAACTAGAGTTTATCCAATCAGAATTATAAATTGTATCTTTCCTTATGTTGATTTTATGACCCAAATGACATCTCCGTCCCCCAAACAGTACCTACCATTCAAAGATGTTAGAGCACTCCTCTACCATATAGCCTGTGATGTAGAATCAAGGTATAATCAACCCAACTTATATGTAATGAGTTTTTCCCTTGACTTTTAAGTAACTTAAGAATCTTCTAGGTGGGTCAATGAGTACTGTTTGCCACAGCTGGTATAAAACCCATTTCCAAGCAAGGAAACAACCCATTCTTTAAAATAAAATATTAAAAAAAAGAAAGAAAGAAAAAAAGAGTTTTGTTGACGTAGATATTCTGAAATTGCTCGTTTTAAAAAAGATATGGGTGTGCACTATTTAATCAAATGCAAAGTTGTTTTCATATATAAATCTGAAGAAATTGTGTCTTTTTGTGTTAGTGGCATGTTAAGGACCACCCCAACATACAAACTAATTTTCATCTTAAGCCTTCAGAAAAATGCACTACTGTTAATATTTTAGGTAATTTGTGAGTGCAGCTACTGCAGAATTTACTAGAGAGCCTGTTTTATTCTCTCAATAATGTCCTGTGTTCATGTTCATGATTGTTTAGCTGAAGACAAAAGCTCTGTGGAGCATTGTGCTTCCTTGATCTGTCCAAAAGTAGGGCAGAAATCACAGATCTTTCTGTCCTTCCCCCACCGGCCTGCCTAAAAGCCGGTTTAGAGCCTTCTTACAGACAGACTGCTCACTGGCCAGGGAAAGGTAGGAGCAGGTAACTGCTTCTCACTGTTCTCTCACCTATGGCAGCCTGGGACAGCTTCGTGCTGTTACCTTTCCAAAATGCGTAGCTTTTGTTGCAGGGCTTATGTAAACTGGGAGACGAAACCAGATTGGGGTCGCTGTTGAAACCTCACAGGAGTTTTCATCTGTGGGACCGGGACTTTACTAAGCCCACCTCCATCTGCCTTTTACACTATATCTTTTGCTATTTTTTTTTTTTGATTTTGCTCCCTTTCTGACTGATATGTATAACTCAAACTTTGCATCTTTAAAAATAATTGTTATAGGAAATTACATGTCAACACAGAAGGATATCTGTTCTCCAAAGCAGCTAACTTCCCTTCATCTTCCCTGACCTCCCATAAATTGAGGATTATCTGAGTTACATTTGTGAACGCGTTCATTCCTGGGTTTCCTGTTTGCTTGGAAGGCATTTTCATAATGAAGCACTGGATCAGTAAACGCGGTCCATAGGAGTCTCCATGCAAGAGAAACTGGAGTTTCCTAACATGCACATGATTTAAAAAATAAAATTAAAAAATAAGGTGCCTTGAGATGCTGGCAGTTTTAACATTTGGAACCAAAAGCTCTTATGTATATTTACATCCTAACTGCTAAACTTTACCTTACAAGCTTCAATTTAGGAAAAATATACAGTACTTTTGCATATAATGGTACCTTGTGAGCCCCTGAGTCAAGTAGAGAGGATTTAAATACAAAAAGGAAAACAGCCATTAAAAGCACTTACATCGGATGTGGAGAGAATAGTACAAAATGATTACTTTCCTGGAAGACCAGGATCAGAAACATGCCTATGGAGACCCAAGATCCCTACAGTGCTTAGGGAAGAATCTGGCAGAGATGGATGCCGGATGGGATGAAGGTAAGTTTTTCTTTGCCGTGCGTCAAGCTCTGAAGACACATCACTGTCTTGTTTTAAAAGTGAAGTCAAGTTGTCTTCTGAGGCTGTGTTCAGATGCCTTCCGCTGGAGAGCAGTTCTTTGGATTTGAGTTTAGATTTTTCAAGGTCGAGAAATTCAGGACACTGGTAGAAAGAAAAGAAAATTCACTTTCATAATTCACTCCAATAGTCAACAAAAATGATGGTCACGTGATCCAGATGTGTTTTTTTTTCTCTCCCTATTCAGTGTATGTGGTTAAGGGTATTTGCTGACATCTCTCTCCTAAACTATTCAAGACATTAGGGTTCCATTCTCTCAAGTAAAGGACTTTAATTTCACTCTGAAGCCAGGTTTCAGTTTTTTGTTTTGTTTTGTTTTAAGATTGGTGAGTTTTAATCCAAAAGAAGACAGGATTAAGAAATGTCTCTTGGTGACTAGTTTTACCTAAGAAGGAAAAAGATAAAGGAAATAAAATCATGATTCCTATCAGAAATTACTGTCTAAACCAACTGCAAACTATGAGTAAAATACATAGTTGTATGTATTTCCCATTCATTAAAAACAAGTCAGAGATAAAATAGCTCTTATATGTGGGAAGATTGTCATAATTTTCCGTCTAACACCCTAGCTTCTGTTATCATGTTTTACTTCCTAGAATATTTTACATTCAAGATCTGTACAGAAATGTGTTGTTTTAAAATTATCATTAGGGCCTAAGAATGTTTATTATCAGGCCTATATTATTACATCAGTATAACCTGCTAGCAATCAATCAAGACAGAATACATTTGTTATATTTTAAAATAGCCTTAGTTAACCTAGGGCAGAGCAGATATCAATTCTCTAAAGTATTTCCCATAGCGGGGCAGTTATCCCATACCTGCCCCAATCCCATGTCATCTGCTTCCAATAAATTCTATCAAGCTTCCTCCCATCCATAATCCAAAATACTTGCTAATGCTCTTCATCTGGGATGAATCTTCCACCCATGCCGGCCACGGGCTTTTCTTGTACCTAACCCACGTTGGCGAGACCTCCTTCTCCTCTCTCTTCCCCGGTCTTTCTTCTTCTGGTCTCTTCTTCTCTTCCCAGGATTCTCTCTCTCTCTCTCTCTCTCTCTCTCTCTCTCTCTCTCTCTCTCTCTCTCTCTCTCTCTCTCTCTCTCTAAGCCTAGGAACCTTAGCCACACCTATCTCAGTTGCCCTGTCCAGGTGATTGGCCTTTATTGGTCAAAAGGTGGGTCACAGAGACAGCAAGCAGTAATTAGCATCAAAACACATTAGACCATCCTCCAACAGAAAATGTCCACAAGATTGTCTACATGTTCTTACTGAAATAATCTCTTTTCCTTCCAATTGCCCACGACATTTAAATAACTGAAAAGGGCACTATTAGAAGGCTTGGAATCAGGATAAAAGATACTCCATATGCCTTGTCTTTACCATGTATATTAATTACCATTAGTTAGGTAATTATCACTACCAAAGTGATAAAACTTTAGAGAATTCTGGTGATAAGTGGCCTACATATGTGTTTGCCAATCTGACTGTATTTAAACAACAGGTATAGTCCAGCTAGCTGCCATGTCTTTTTTCTTCTTGAAGATACATCCTGCTTTCCAGTACTGTAGCGAGTTACAGGCTTTCTTGTGTGTCTTTTTTTTTTTTTTTTTAGTTAATCAAGAGATACCCCTTACCATTAAAATCTCTATAGTATACCAATCAGTGATGGAGTTTCAGTGAGAGAGCTATCTTAAAAATAATATACATCATTAATAACATAACTTTCTCAAAAAAAAAATAAGATGGAGAACTATCTAGAAACCTGATGCTTGTTCTCTGCCCTCTACAGCCATACACTCATACTCACCAAGACAGACAGACAGACAGACAGACAGACACACACACACGTACACACACATGTACACATAAATATCAATGTTTAAATTTTTCTTTAAGTCTGTTGCTTGCAACTTTTAAGGGCACGTGATGCAAAACACAAGTCCAATTTACAGGAACTCTGAGAATAAACAGATGAGAATGGAAATCCATATTTTTTACATTTGATTCTTAGTCAAGTGATCCCTGGAAATACACTCCAAGAGACACTCTGGGTTTACAATGTCTACACTCACTTGTGAGGAGGGGCTAAAACTCCTGTCAGTCTTAATGGACGCTCTGGGGTGACTGGTCTTCAGCAGGCGGAGGACTGGCCTCTGATACTCTGCTCCTGCAGTTACCATGCTATAGGCTGGAGGGACCACTGTGCTTTGTTTCTGCAGGAGCTGTAAGATGGTCTGGATGTCTGTTGTCATCTGGGATTCAAGTCTGCAAGGCATACAGAAAAGGGAAAGTCGGTTTTGAATAGTCCTGACTTGCAGGAACATCTGAGAAAGTCTTAGCGTGGCTAACAAACAGAACTATGAGCTGCTCTAAACAGGAAAAACAGGGCAGGGGGAGAGACTCTCCTACCTGACCTTGTCTGTAGGACCATTTACCCCAAGAGACCATTGATGTCTCATGCATGTACTAACAAAAAAGAGGGTACACGTAATAGCCATTATTTTTACAAACCTTTATTGATTTTGACATAGGAAACACATTTGGAATGCTGTGATCAGTAATTACCAAAGTTTGATTAGGTATTCACTTAATTCTTTGTGAACTGTTTTTTCCCCCTCTTCAAAGAAGAATTTGGTAAAACATTTCTTTATGATCACAACATCTTAGGAAAACATCTTACAAAATTGGTATTTTCACTGTGTTGGATAGTACAATGTCAGCTTGACACACACACTAAAGTTATGTGAAAGGAGCGAACCTCAATTGAGAAAATGCTTCCATAAGACTGGCTGTAGGCCATTTTCTTAATTAGTGGTCAATGGGGGAGGGCTGAGTCCACTGTGGGTGGAGCCATCCCTGGGCTGGTGGTCCTGGGTTCTATAACAAAGCAGCTGAGCAAGCCATGAGGAACTTCAGTAAGCAGCACCCCTTCATGACCTCTGCATCAGCTTTTGCTTCCAGGTTCTTGCCCTGTTTGAGTTCTGACTTTCTTTGATGAATATTGTGATAAGGAAGCATAAGTTGCATAAACCCTTTCTTCCTCAAATTGCTTTGGTCATGGTCTTCCTTCCTTCCCGTCTTCCTTTCTCTTTCTTTCTTTCTTTCTTTCTTTCTCTTTCTTTCATTCTTTTTTAAAAATATGTTTAATGCTGTTGAACATTAAATTCCTTCCCAATCTGTGTCCCAGAGCTTTGGTATTTAAGAGACAGAGCAAACAAACTTTGCTTGCCTCTGTGACTCATCTGGCTTGCACCACGTACAAACAACCATTGCTTTCTCCAGTTCTCACAAGTAGTGAACCATCCACTCATTTTAAAATTCGGGAGAAAATAGAAAAATACCAATTGGTTTGTGCCAGGCCCAAAGGAAACTCCAATTCCCCAAACTCAAACATGCTCCAAATATCCAAAAGTGAGCTCAACCTGGCCTACAGTAGGATTTCTGGCAGTTAGATAAAAAGCCAGCATTCTTCGGGAACTTGTGAAACCAGTTCCCATCTGCGGGGAGGAATCATTTCCCTTATCTCCAAAATAAAAAAAAAAAAAAAAAAAAAAAAAAAAAGGACATAGGGCTCTCCAGTTAAAATATATCCCTCTGGCAACACACTAGCAAATCAAGGTAGACTCCAAGTCCCCTCTGTCCCCTCCGCAGAAGTACTTGTTTATATATCTCAAAGTCCAGGCCAGCGTTCTGGCCCTACTCGCTTCCTCTTCTACACTGCAGCCCACGCAGCCCACAGCTTCTTCTTTCCCCAGCTACTCATCCTTCTTCTAACCCACTGTGGTTTCACTGCTCTGACCCCCCCCACCCCCCCACCACCCCCCCCCCACCCCCCCCACCCCCCCCCACCCCCCGCTCTCTTTGCTATCCTCCTGTTCTCTGCTCCTCCTGGTATTCTCACCATGCTTTCTCTACTCTGTCCCCTGCTCTTCTCCCCACCCCCTTGTCCAATTGACTTCCAGATGCTTCTGACTGTTTTATATCTCAAACAAGCAAAAACAAACAAACAAACAAACAAACAAACAAACCCCCTTAACCATACCGTGGAGCCTTCGCGTCAGCAGTTACTTTACTACACCCCCTCACACACGTCTGGTGCTGCAAACCTCACATACAGTTTGGTTCCCCTCTGTGCACAGCTTAAGACAAGGGATTTCGTGGGTGTAAGAACAAGATTTGGACCATATGCCTTTTTAGAAAGTTCTTTGAATTATCACACTTGTGTTTATGATTTCCCATTGAATTAAAAAAAGAACTATTTGTCCAATTAAATGCACATACTTTTAGAAATTAGCTTTGATTTGAAAGAAAATTAACATATGGAAAGCATTTAAAAAGCTATATATATGTATATATATTCATTTTTATTTTGAGATATCTTCCTATGCAGGGAGGCCAGTCTAGCCCACAGTCACTTTTTCTCGAGTGTCTAGAGTTAATGGGTTTAAAGGCAAGCCAGACACTAAGTTCTTTTTACCTTTTAATCCTAACATTCAAAATCGTTCTCTTTGAATTAAAAAATATTTTTATAGCTCTTCTTTCATTGGTAAATATAATGAGATCTCATGCCATCATCTTCCTCATACCAATAGCTTTTAAAATATGTCTGATTGTGTTATGTAAATGTCACTGCTGCACACTGAAAATGGAAAAATACAGTTATCAACTTAGATGATGCCTAAATGTCTTGTGTAATTATGCTACAAGTTAAAAAGAACAGACAAATTATTTTGTTGTTAAGAATTGATTTTTCCATTTCATATTTTAAGGTTCAACTCAAATTTTATCAGCACCAAAAATTCTTCTCTCATTTAAATCATTCAGAATTATTTTGTGACGGGGCAAGAGTACAAACTTTCCTCCATTTGTGTTCTTGCTGAGACCATTTCTGGTTTAACTAGACTTTGATCTCTTTGATGGAAAACCCCAGGGAAGACTGCCCAACTCCATTCTAGGATCCAAAGGTCAAGGTGTCCTAGCTAACTTATTTTGCCTTCTGTTAAACTGGTTGACTTTTCAAAGCCTACTATGGTTTCTGCCTTTAAACCCCCCTGTTCTGGATATTAGGGTCCAAACAGTTAGGTGTGGGCCGCGCAGGCTGGAATAAAGGCTTTCAATTGGCAATACGCTGTGTTTGAGTGGTCATCTTTGGTGAGCTCCGCATGTCTGTTTCTCTTTCCTCCAGTCCCTGAGATAAAATTCAAAATTCAGCCTTCTTCATGAGTATTTGTGCAAATGTACTATGTATAACAACATCTAAATGGTGAACAGATCACAGGATGCTCTTTACTATCATTGCCACAATAGCACTGAGTGTAAAATAGCTGAGCTGTGGATACTGGACTAGAGGCCTCATTGACATGTCGGACTCAAGATGATGATATTTCTGAGTCCTGTAAAGCCTTTGTTAAACATGAGCAGTCTCCGAGGGAAAAGAAATCTTTTTATCATAGATTCTATTAAATAACATCTATTGCAGATACATTCACAGGATCGCAGGACTGCAGCAGCCATGTGCCTAATAATTGCAGTCTGCTGCTGTGAGTGGGACTTAATCACACCGAGAACATCATGTCAGGTAAAGTGGCTCGTAGAGAGTGTGACTGGAGACCATTTCTGTTAATTCTACTTAGATAAAACCATAGACTATTTCCATCAACTTGGCATAGCTGATTGTTGCAAGGAAATTTTGTCTAAGAAAAATGAAACTAAGTGAAGAGCTAGGTTTATCAGCACAGAAATATCTACAAATCAGCTATTTGAAAATCTTTCTAATTGAACTAAACCATATCAAGCCTTTCTATAGGAGTCTCCCGTCTCTTTGCCCATCAAATCCAAATTATCTTTTTTAAAGATAGCTTGGAAGTAAATTGAATCTCCGGAAGGCTCAGGTGTTGAAGGATTAATTCCAGGCAGGTTAATCCTGTCATAGAGAAGGGATCTGACAATGCAGATTCTGCCTGAATCATGTTGAGTTGTAGGTTGATAGCTCTACTGGGAAGCAATGGAGTCCTTCCATGTTGGGGCTGAGTTGGAGGCAGTACGTCACTGAGAGTGTGCCCATGGGTCCTCTATGGTGTTCCAGGCACCTTTCTGTTACTCTGCATTTCCTGGATGCTATGAGATAAACAGCTGTGCCCACCATGTTTTCCTGCCATTGTCTTCTTCCTCACCATAGCCCAACAAGCCACAGAAAGACAATGTCTGAAACCATGACTCAATGTAAAAGTTCCCTCCTTTGAAGTTGCTCTTCTAGAGTATTTATTCTGGAAAAATCAGTAGAGTTCCCTACCTTGAAGGCCCAGACCACAACATCCTGTAAGCACTGTACTTCATAGCGCCCTTTCTGGAGCTTGATGCCTGCTGACTATCTTTCAGTCTCCTTTCCTACATTATTTTAAACACTTTATAAAATTATTTCTTTTATTTTTTTGTGTGATTGTAATATAATTACATCATTTTGCCTTGCCCTTCCTCCCTCCATGCCTTCTCATATACTCCTTACTTACTTTCAAATTCATGGCCTCTTTTTAGCTTGGTGTGGGGGTACATGCCTTTTGTCCCAGCCCTTGGGAGGCAGAGGCAGGCGGATCGCTGTGAGTTCGAGGCCAGCCTGGTCTACAAAGTGAGTCCAGGCCAGCCAAGACTACACAGAGAAACCCTGTCTCGAAAAACCAAATGAGAAAAACAAAAACAAAAACAAAAAAGCCCAACAAATTCATGGCCTCTTTTCTCATTAACTGTTGTTACATATATATATATGCATATTGTATTATGTATACATATATTCCTAAATATATAAGTACAGTTTTATATATATGGTGTGTGTGTGTGTGTGTGTGTGTGTGTGTGTGTGTGTGTGTGTGTGTGTGTGATGTTTCCAAGACTTTAAAAAATGAATTAGGCGATTAACATTTGCATTGGGCATTTCAGCAAAAGAGGATATGGTAATAAGTGTCTTTACAATGAACAATATTTACTTTCATATTATGACCAGTTCTATTTGCTGAATTATAGTGGAATCTTTTGAAACTAAATAAAGTGCTTAAGAAGAATTATAGAAAGTGAAATAGAAGTCCCATTTTTTCTTTTATTTTTAAAACACAAAATAACCCAGTTTTAGATTTTTTGTTTTTGTTTTTATTGTTTTTTGTGTTTTTTTGCCTGATTGATAAAGTTGTGGAAAAAGAATAGTTTTGCTCAAAGATCTGTTATCAATCAGGCATGACAGGTAGGAAGGAGAGCTGAGAACATCACGAGGAGTGACAACTGAATGTGATCTCATTATTGGCAGGACATGTGTGAGGAACAGAGTTTGCATCCTCAGAACACTTGTGAAAACCTGGGCAGATATGGCTCCCACCTTTGATTCTGGCAGTTAGGAGGCAGGGAAGGGAGATGCCCCAGAAAAACCTGGGTAGCTATGGTAGCCAACTGACAAGTTATGAGTTCAGCTGAGAGAACTTGAGTGAATACATAAGTTAGAAACTGAGCAAGATTGACACCCTCTACACAGGCACACAGGTATACATAGGCAGAACCCTTGCATGTGCATCCTCACACATGTTTACATATGTACAGAGATACACACCATACAAACACTAAAAAGGAAAGTTAAGGACATGGATAATAAATTGTAACAGTAAATGCAGCGGTGCTCAATGTCATGTTGGTAACATGCAGACATATCGCTTTGTGTGTTGTGCAAGAGAAAGGCCATTGCCAACAACTTTTACATCTCTTAGGTCATCTTATTTGGGCTCCATGGTCCAGCATCACTGAGTATCCCTGGCAGCCTGTTTAAGAGTAGACTCTGCAAACTCCACTTTGTTCTGTCTTATAATCGGTAGCTCTACAATGTGATCTGAGTGCATGTTAAAGCTTAAGAAACTCTGCTGTGGGATCAAGCATTTGTAATTTCTCCATGTATGTATCTAGGCACATTATATAAATATATATAAGAACTATTAACTAAACCTTTAAGCCTACCTGTAGCTTAATTAGTCATTAACACTAAAAAAAGGAAGTTGTAGCAAAGATTGCTCAAGGTATCTTATTTGTGTTTGTTTTGATTATATTTCAGATATAATATTTGTATATTCACAGATCTGCATTTGAATAAATGTCAACCAGGGTAGATTCAACTCTCAGAAGAGTTTTAGGACTCTCACTCTTCACGGTACAGTCTGAGTTAGACTGACCTTTTAGATTTTGTTTCCTAATATGTTTTACTTTGTAGAACAAATTAGAACAAATTGGAAAAAAAGGAGTTGTTGAAGGTGGACTTCAATAAAAACATCACGTTTTGAACTTTAAAATTGGCTAAACTCACTTATGCCATGAAATGTTGGTGAAGATATCAGAGATAATTGAAAAAATTAGTTAAGAAGAACTGCTAATTATGGCAACTATTCAAAACATGTCCAGAAAGCACTTGCAGATGCTCAGAACATATCAGAAAAGATTTACTTTTCTTTTTATCAGTGGAAAATTTATAAAATATGCTAATGTAAGAAAACAATAAATGTTACCAATAGGTGGTTAAACTCAAATGTGTTTATTCTATATATACTTAAAAGTTTGCACTTTAAGTTTTAGGACACATAGAAAACACATTTTAATTAATCTTTATGTATCTTGTAAACATTATTGGTACTTATCATTAGACAACAAAGTAACACAATAATTTTCACTTTAGCCCTAAAGACTGGGACAAACCTAGGAATTTATGTGAAGTAAGAAAATGCCAGCAAAAAAGATAAAGTAAAATAATAGTTAGGCATTACTTAGCTGCATGCACATATTCTTTGTCCTGTAGAGCATGTGTAGTCCCTATGTTCAAACAGACTTTATTTTTAAGTTCCTCATCTAGAAAATTTTGCATTTATACTAGACGTGTAGAAATGTTTTCTTGTTACTATTCCTTAAATAATATAATCTAACAATTACTGACATAACATTTATGTCGTATTATGATTTTTGGTAATATAGAGATGATTTAGATGCAGGAAGATTATGTGTAAATTACATGCAAATGATGTTATTTTACATAAAAGTTTGAGCATACATGGATTTTGGTACCTAAGTGATATCTTGGAACCCATCCTTTGTGAATATCAAGATATGACTGCAAAAGAACAACAATGTTGCTGATTGATATAAAAATGATTCCTGGAATGTTTAAATGACTTTATTCAGTCAGCCTATAAATAATTTAGTGAACATAATTCAGATTCACCTAGACTAGTGGCTCTCAAACTTCCTAATGCTGTGACCCTTTAATACCATTCCTCACATTACGGCAACCCCCCAATCATAAATTTATTTTGTTGCTCTTCATAAATTTAATTTTGCTACTGTTATGAATTGTATTGTGTGTATATATATATGTGTGTGTGTGTGTCTGTGTGTGTGTGTGTGTGTGTGTGTGTGTGTGTATGTATGTGTGTGTGTCTGTGTGACAACCCATAGGTTGAGAATCATTGGCCTGGGATAACCAATTGTGCACACTATGTTGGTACTGTGCTAATTAAATCACTGCTCTCTCTGTCATTTACTTACTCTGGTTCCCAAGAAGAAGCAACATCTACCACTACCAGCATAAACGAAAGAAGTGGAATTAAGCACAGGTAGCAAGTATATTATATTAGCTGCTTTCTCATGGCTGTAATCTAATACCTGACAAGACACAACTTGAAGACCTGGAAGTTCACTATGGCTCAGAATCTGAGGGTATAGTCTATCATGGAAAGGAAGATGTCTTAGTTGGGGTTCTATTGCTATGAAGAGACACCATGATCACGGCAATTCCTATAAAGGACAACATTTAATTGGGGCCGGCTTACAGTTCGGAGGTTTAGTCCATTATTTTCATGGAGAGAAACACAGCAGCATGCAGGCAGACATGGTGCTGGAGAAGGAGCTGAGAGCTCTACACCTTGATGCTCAGACAGCAGAAGGAGACTGTGTGCCACACTGGGTGGAGCTTGAGCATACAAATCCTCAAAGCCCATCCACACAGTGTTACATGTTCTTCAACAAAGCCACACCTACTCCAGCAAAGTCACACCTGTTCATAGTGCTACCCCTTATGGGCCAAGCAAGCATTCAAACACATGATTCTAGGGGGGCCATTCCCACTCGAATGAACCACCACAGAAGGCATGGCAGTAAGAATGGCTTTCAGTTGTGACAGCAGGAGCATGAAGCTGCTTGCTCATGTCTGGGTAGATCAGGAAGCAGACGTACGTCAGGAAATATGTTAGGCTATAAATTACATAGCTGTGCACAGGTGACCCCCATCATGCAGCTAAGCATCCTCCTGTAAAGGTTCAACAATCTGCGAAGCAGAATCACCTGCTGAGGATCAGCTGTTCAGCATATAAGCTTAGGTGGGGAGCACGCCACATCCAGACCATTCAATAAGCAAGTAATTTTATGTCATATGGACAAAACTCAGGGATACATTGAATATAGAAGAATCAACAGGTAGTTTGGAGAATATATAGACACACGCACCAATTAGGTAAAAGCACAATCTATGAAAGACTGAATGCAAATGTGACGTAACAAGGAAGATGGGCATGTGTGAAAAATGAAAGGAACTTGCTATGCTGGGAGCTCTGAGCTGACAGTTTCTCCCCCTAATTAAGCCAACTTTTAATTACACCTGATTTATTTCGGCTCTTCATATGCTTTGTTCGTAAATGCCTAGTAAATCCTTTGACTATGGAAGAGGTAACTGAAGAACAACAGCTATGGCATGATGCTCCAGGCCTTTCATCTCTGGGACAGAGCCAGCAGGTGGCATTTATATGGAAGTTGAGTTTGTGACTGCGGGTCTATCTAGAGAAACCTCAACTATGGTTCTTGTGTCCACAATACAGACAGGGAAGACTGGTGTGGCAGAGAGAAGAGAGTTGCCTCATGGGGTTTCAGGTAGCATGCCTTCTCATCAGACTTGCAGGAAATTTATTAATTATGCACTTCTGCCTCTTTTTTATTTTAATATTTAATATTTTTTTCATATGTTCATATAACATTATTCTTTAAATTTATTATTTTCTTTTTCATATATTCACATTATTACACATATATACAATAAACTACCTATAGCAAGAAGAACCACAAAACAATCAGGAGTTATATAAATGCTTCGCTTATTTGCATTTAATAAATATGCTGTGGCCTTTGATATGTCTTGCTTTATGTTGCAATTGAAAGGCAACTTTGCATAAAACAAATTTTCCAACACACTCAGGGTGGCTGTCAGATTTTATTTTTCTAACTTTTTTTTTTTTTTTTGAGGAGAGTCATGTATCCTTGCATCCTTGGGTTGTCTATAACTTGCTGTGTAGCTCAATCAGGGTCCGATTTCAGAGACTTGCTTGTCTCTTCTAGATGTTTTTGACCAATTCACCTTTTAAGAACCAATAGAGGCTTGAATAAAGTGCTACCTCTTTCCCAAAACCAAATTATTCCTCATATTATATCATCTAGATAAAAGGAAAAGGGTAAAGAGTCTTTCATCTTTAATTTGTAGGGTTTAAAAACATTAACATTTTTGAAAAGCTGAGTAAATAATCAGTTGTTTAAAAAAAGTCATGGAATAGGACTAATTCAAGAACAATAATTAAATAGTTTGCAAGGATTAACAGAAGGAGGTGTTTGGTTAATAAAATGTAAATTACTTTAATGGCATAAAGGAGTTTTTAAGGTAACCGGTTCACATGATATACAAATGGAATGGTAAGCAAAATTAGAATGCTCAAATGGCAAGAGAATCCTAACTTTAGCATTCCTTGATAGTCTTTATTTATATACTAGTGTATATAAATTCCTCATTTTCTTTGACCACTGACTTACCTGTTAAGCTGTTCTTGAAGTAAGTCTAACCTTTGCTCTACTTCTCCGTAGGTGAGGTCGCTTTCAGTCTCAGAGATCCCCCAGGCAGCTCTCTGTAGTCCTGAGGGACTACATTCTTCAGGTTGAGCCCGGGCATGCTCTCTTTCCCAGCTGTGTGCATCAGTGATGTCTGTGGGAAAGAGCAAGACAGAGTGTCAGCTTCTTTGGAATCTCTTTGGCAATACGAAGACACCTGCAAGGCAGACTGGAAGGGTCTCCAGGCAGAATCCAAGACAGAGAGAACCAAAGGGTTTCAAGGCCATCACAATCACCATCTCCAAGTCGTAGTAGAATCTTAGCCATAACCTGTCTGTCTGTCTTACCTCCCCCATCTACTTTAGTAAGATTCAAATTCTAGAAACAGTCTTGAGACTTGCTTATGGTGTTTTTCATCTTTTTGTTAGTGATGAACAACATCATGATGAACAAACTCAAATTGATCAGACAGCTGTGGTATTACACTATTGAGTTTGGGAGAGAATAGCAAGTTTTGTTTGCAATGCTTTACCCCAAACCCCCTATCCGTAAGGTAATTTTCACATATTATGGCTCAGGTTAAAGGTTGAGCAGGGAGTGTGGGTCTTCAGGGTGTTTGCAGGCCAGTGCAGCACAGTGTTGAGCCAAGGAAGCCAGTCTTTCAGAGATGAGAATTCTTAAAGGTCTGCTGCTGTTCCATGCTTTCAACTTCCTTACGTATCCTTTTGTACCACATTTAATATAATTACATGGCTTTCTAGAGTTTTCTTCCTGTGAGCCTTTTATTAAAAACGTTTTTATGTTATGTACTTTAAAATAAACTGCTTATGCATTCAATTATGCTTTTCTGATGTGCCAGGTGTTAAGTCTCAGATGCTGCTAAGCATGGAAGAACTGAAGGCAAAGGTCATATGTGACCTTGAAGAATTCAACTCAGAAGCGTTGCAATCACTCTTCATATAAAGATTAATTTTATAAACCTCTTCTACTACTGCTTCTTCTACAAAAATCTCCATTTTCATGCTATTGGTGTCCAGAGGTGAATGCCTATTAGTTTCTTTCTCACTTTTGTCAAGACTTTCAGTGCTCTGAACCCACTTTCTTCTACTAAATGATTAAATGGTAAGAAAATAAAACCAGTGAAAAATTTCAACTGGATTTGGGAGGTTATCTCAGAGATTAAAAAAAAAAAGAGCACATTTTTTCCTTCAGGGGAGGACTGATGGGAGGGAGGTACGTCAAGTGAATCTTTGCTTTCCCATGGGAGCAACTTTGGGTTGTAGAGCGTGATTTGGTTTTGATAGACATTTTAAAAGAAAGTCTTGACAAGTAGGTATGATAAACGGCAAGGAAAGTTATTACATAAAGATATGGAATTTACATCTTCAGCTATTTAAAAAAATTGGACAGAAAGTAGCTAAATTGGGCAGGATTAGCTATGATTCTAGAAATAGGGAAGAGAGCTGTGAGACTTCCTTTCCTATGGTTTCTCTGAGAGCACACGGGGGAGGGAGTGCATTGTACTCCCCCCTTCTAAGCAGATGAACAAAAAAATCTATTCTTTTTCCTTGAATTTTCTCTCACTATCTTTTATCATTAAATGCACAAAAATGTCTCTAATGATGTACTTTTTATTTCTATCTCAGTAGGGGAGGCTATAAGGAAGAAATTAACATAACCAAAGACAGCATGAGAAAAACCAAGGCCAGGTTCCTTGTTTTGTGGAAATGGCTAACAGACCTCAGAGTTCCCTGAGGCATCTAGCGAGAGCTCCACATTACAGCATCGTTAGCCTGCAGGACCTTGGTGTTTGGTGTTTTTCTACAGTGACAGTGTCTTGCTTATTTTCACCTTTTACCAGACAGGAATGTAAACACAAAAGTGAAACTGCAGATTTTCACTGAAAAGTAGGATTTGCTGTTCACAGACATTTGAACGAATTTAAAAGGTAAAATCGTAACACAGCATCTTAGTAAATTAGACTTCTGCTCTGTGCTGGTGATGCTAACTCAACCTGTAGAAGATGCACAGGGAACTTGGTGATGCCAGGAACTGCCGTTTTCTCTTGTCTTCCAATATCCAGTTTATGTAGAAACATTTCTTTAGAGAGAGTGAGAACTGATAGTGTTGAAGGCTCTGCGATGTCCTCGTGAGCTTGTGCCATGAAACCTCATTGAATTTCTGCCTCTGCTTAACATCTCCCTCAGTACTATCATGCAGCACATTGATTTTTAAATGACACTGCTGAATCACATGCAATAAATTATTAAGGACAGTATTTTTCTTTGATGCTTAAAAAAAAAAAAGAGTCATCTCAGCAGAAACGAGTAAACGTGTACTGTGAATCTGAGGCTTTCTTGCTTGGAATTTAATTTTTGATTGAAATTTAGAGATATGTGATTAACTTGTTAAATGGCGGTATGAAAAATAAAAAGTTCAAAGTGGGAAACCGTGGTTAGTCATCTTAATCAAATGAGCATCCTTGTAGACACTTTCTAAAAATAGCTCAGACAGTATCTGCTCCTGGTTGCCTTGGAAAATGTTGCTATAGTTGCAAGACACATCTCTGCAAATGGATGAACAGAGAGTGAACCTTCACATTTCAGGTTCACAGTTTCACTAGAGTCTACATTTGACTCCAGCATTAGGAAGGCCAGAGTCAACTTAATTTTTTTCTTTTTTAGTTTTGCTTAAATAAACAAGTACCATAATGCAAGGGAGTACAATTGACTATTGGTAATGACATTAAGCTGTCAGCATCCAGCAGGTCAACCTGCAGTAGTTATAGCTACACTTAACAAGTTATATTCGTTACTATTACACAACATTGCACTTTGAAAGTTGCCAGCGAATAATCTTTGTAGTGAATCAAGTTTTTAAATTCTTTATTGGTTAATTATAATATTGAGTCATGTTAAGTGCATGTCATCTTGACTGAAGCTTTATGTCATCAATTCCATTTGTTAATACACATGCATATTTAGCAATGCATTATCAAGATAATTATTCATGACTTGAATGTGGATTACATTATAAATTTTTTGAAAACATGGATATTTGGAGATGCTAAAATTATTTGCAAATATAATTTGTTAGGCACAGAGAAGAGTTAGTTAAAAGTTGGAAGAAGTAAAATTATAAATTGAAGGGTATTTGAATTAACTGTCAGGAAAAATCATTATAAAGTCAAATAAAATCTCAAAAATATCTTTAGTGACTTTGTCACTTGAAAGACTAATATTCAAGAAGAAAACATGTTCTTATAAAAATCATAAAATTATTTTACACATAGTAGATATTGTTCAGTCAGTTCTTCAGAACTTTGGCTTTCAGGATACAACTTGTTTCTATTTTTAGTACTTCCCAGAATCCAGTTTCATAAATAACTAAAACGGGACATTTGATAATCACATCTAATATTCTGTTCTTCCATGTGATGAATGAGATGCTATTTCCATGCACTTCATCAAGGTTTTAGGTAGTCTAGAGGACACTTGCACACATTCTTAGCTTATTTCCACATGAAAGCATGACACAAGCTGATGTGATGTAATAGGGAAAGGAATGCTGGGAACTTGACTCTCTTGTACTAAACTACACTTTGTTGTTGGATGTTATTGTGGAATGAAGGCCATAACTGGTATCTACCTTCTCACTGACATATTTTTCTATCCTCCCAAGCAAAACATCCTGGCTTTCTTTGGATGTCTGTAAAAAATAAATAAATACATAAATAATATATATATATATATAATTTTCGTGTAAGTATGTGTGTGCGGTTTGTCTCTATGTGTACCACATGAATGTAGAAGACAGAAGAGGATATTGGATCCCTTGAAACTTGATTTACATGCTTTTGTGTGCCACTAGATGGATGTGGGGGCTGGGAACCAAGCTCAGATCCCCTGCAAGTACAGACAATGCTCTTAACCACTCAGCCATCTATCCAGTTCTGTGTGATGTCTGTTAAATTTTCACATTCAAATTATATAAGTAAAGAGTTGGAAAATAAAACCTAGTAGAAAATATTAAATAGAGCTTGAGATTTGATCCTAGGAAAATTTATTTACAGATTATATTGTTTCATAATCATAATCAGTTGGTTACATGACAATATTTCTATCTTAAAGCTGCATAAAATGGGTCCTGAAGTTGGTCAAATCATTTGCCCAAAATTATTAAGGGTGGCAGAGCTGTTTTTAGAATCCAAGAAGTCTGACCCTCATCTCTAGATTCACTTAAATAGAAATATCTGGCTAGATCTATAGACCTGGTGCATTGATTGCTCTTCCAAGTATCATATTAAAAATGTTCCTGTTTTCACTCTTTGATCATAAAATCCGAAAAATCAAGCATACTCTGTGTATTTTCAACAACAAATCTTGAACATTTGGTTATTCCTTTCAGGGAAGATGTGACACAAGAATGTTCCCAAGACTATATTTTATTTCCAGATATTTCTCTTCCTTATAATTCACAGTAAAATGAAATTCTGTTTGATTTACAGCATGTTGTAATTGGATGGAGCTTTCCTATTATAAAGTTATTAGGCTGAAGTTAAGAAATTGGTACAGAAGGTTCGTATACAAATAAGACTTTTTGCTGGGTGGTTGTGGTACACGTCTTTAGCTCCAGCACTTGGAAGCTGGCAGATCTATAGGAGTTTCAGGCCCAGCCAGGTCTACAAAGCGAATTCTAGGAACACCAGGCCTATACAGAGAAACCCTGTCTTGGAAAACTAAAACCAAACCAACCAACCAAAATACCTGACTAGTTAGCTCTCAGCAAATAGCCTCTGAGCCTATCCTCCTGTAACCAGTGGTTTCAACCAACAGCCCAGACTTGTGCTTAGTCTTGCAGTAAGTCTGATTGCCCACAAAAACTCTTCCAAACTAAAATTTTGGGGGAACAATATTGTAGAAGTATGCAAACACTTTATGCATGATCTTAAGTCTGAAGACTTTAAAAATTTTTCATAAATTGAAAGGGTTAGAAGAACCCTGGCTGGCACAGTTCTTAGTTTTCGAAAAAGCAACCCTTTCCCCATTGAACAATGAGAAAGGTCCATTGACGCTTGGTTACCTTTGCAGGAGTGGCTCCTTGTATCTGTGTGAACTCTTCCTGAGGCGGGCGTTGTTTCTTCCCCGTGGAGTCTGGTTTCTTTCACCATTTTTGGGGTAGAATCTACTGTACCCAAGAAGAGTGGCTTTTGTTCATCATCGATGGAGGAGATGAAGGACAATGACCTGCTTTTCTTCTCTTCGAAGTGCTTCTTGGAGCTCTGATAACGCCTTATTGTATCTGTAGAGTCATCAGCGTCATTTGCACTACTGTCTTTGCTAAAATCTATCAAAGAAAGGTGATTTTCATAGTAAACACCCAAATGTGGGACTCTGTGCACATTACACTAAATGGCTATAAGTAAACTATGCTTTACCTATGGAAAAAAAAACATAGTTGTGTAGAGACTTTCAAAAACAAGGGTTAGTAGATTATGTTCATAAAGTAAATTACTGATTTCAAATTTTAAGGGAGATAAGCAAGAGTAAGTTTATGTTGAAAAGAAATGATATGAAAAATTTAAATGATACACAGACAACTCTTACTTAGTCTTAGAGTCAGGCATATTAATCTCTTGAGGAAAATGGAGAGACTAGGGAAAATGTGTCCTAATTCTAAAATATCACCACTATACAGCTTGTTATTTACTTCTTAACCTTTATGCCCTATCATCTGTGACAATCATTCACACATTGTAAAGGTCAAAGCTGGAAGCCACTTCGGTAAAGTCTGGCAGGCTGAGTTTCAACCTTGGCTCAGGAAATGGCCTTGACATTCCAGGGAGTTCGGTTGTGTAGCACATTGCAAAGAACATAAAGCTTAAATACAGTAATTGAGGTAAGTTTCTACCTAATTACATTAAGGCCACTGATGCATAGTGACTGCTTCATAGAGAAATGTCAGGATAATTTCAGCCCTGAAGGTTGTGTGAGAACATATTTCAGCAAGGAAAACTCAGAAACAAATCTCAGAACTTGTTTCTATTAGTGTCCTGGGGAGAGAGTGTAATTCTCCATCTGGTTTCTCCTAATAATGAACCAACAGAGCTCCAAGAGGTATATCATTTTCTGGAGAAATTTTAAAGACAGTGTCCCCATCTACTCTGTGCCTGGGTGTGCTCATTTTGTTATTTATAGAAGGCCAAATGAACAGATTTAAGGCCACTCCAGAGAAACTTCCAACTGCTTTTCAAAATTCCCATATGGCAATGAAATGAACCCAAGATACTTTGTCTCTCTGTCTCTCTCTCTCTTTTTTAAAAGAAAAACAAAACTTATATTTTAAAATATTAAAAGCCAAAAAGCAGCCCAAGGTGCAGTATATATATATAAAAAAATAAGCTTCGTTTCAAGGGAACATAAGGTCTGTCAGTTGAAGTCTAGCAAATACAGAGAACCTAATGTATTAAGAAAATACATTTTCTTAAGATATAGATGATGGAACCAGGCATGGTGGTGCACACCTGCAATCTCATCACTTAGGAGGCAGAGGCAGGCAGATCACTGTGAGTTCAGTGTCAGCCTGATCTACAAAGCTAGTCCAGGCCAGCAAAGGCTACACAGAGACTGCCTCTGACATGAACTCTGCTGCCTGCGATTTGATCACTGCCCCTTGGCAGGGCGGCCTTGTGGGGCACACAGAGGAAGAGGATGCAGACTACCCTGATGAGACCTGATAGACTGTGGTCAAATGGTAGGGGAGGAGCCCCAGCCATCACAGGTCTATGGGAGAGGTATAGAATGGAAGAGTGGAAGATAAGAGTGTGGGGTAAACAATCAAGATGTAATATGAATAAATTATAATAAAAAATAAATTCCAAAACGATATGACACTTGTTCAGTGATTCCTTCATTGCTGTGCACACTGCAGAGCCTCTGGCTGTGTAATATAGCAGTGACTGCTACCCTGGATTTACATGGTGCCTCTCAACCACCAATCTAATTGTAAATATTCAGATCAGTACATACAAAGGTTCTTTTCTCCACTGTTATTGACACAACTCTTCTGACATTCTAGACTTCAACTGTTTTCTCTGTCTTGTCTCTCTCAGACCCCTCTGAAAATGCCAGCAACACACCCCCCCCCCTTTGAGCATACCACAAAAAACAAGTTACCAAACATGTTTTATTAAGTTTGAGAAGAGAATAAAAGCTTAGCTTCTCTAAGTTTTTACTGTTTTAAATTTTCACAATATGGGCTTCTAGCTCATGACTAATCCCTTTTGTATTTAACAGTCAGAACAGAATGGAATTGATATCAATGCCAGCTTTTCATCTTCTTGCTATTAACATTCTTTGTCGCTCTCTCATAAGAGATTTTTCCAACAGGAACCACATTGAAATTAAACTCACTATCAATCCACGAGCTTTTCATCCAAGTGCGGGTGACTATGGTCCATATGTACCATAGTGTAAAATAGTCTACTTTGTCACATTTTGGTTTGTAATTCTCTATAAAAATTTAAACCCCTATACATGGGGTTTGAAGAGATATCTCAGCAATTATGAGTATTTTTTGTTCTTTCAAAGGACCCAGGTTTGGTTCCAGGCATTCAAATGGCATCTCACAACCATCTATAACTCAAACTATATGGATATGACTCCTCCTCCTCTTAGTGTGGGTGCAAGGCACACACATGGTACATATGCATACTAGCAAGCAATTGTACACATAAAATAAAACAAATAAACATGTAAAAAAGATAAAATCTGGTACACAGAATGTGGTGAGTAAAGAATTACTAATAAATAGATCAACAGTCTAAAGACACCAATTATTTCACATACATTGGACCTCTTGTGCCAGTTAGTTTTTGTTTTGTTTTGTGTGTGTGTGTGTGTGTGTGTGTGTGTGTGTGTGTGTGTGTGTGTGTGTGTGAGCTTGACAAAAACTTGAGTCATCTGGGAAAAGGACAACTCAGCTAAGAAATTGTCTTCCTCAGACTGGCCCATGGGGAAGTTTCTGCTTTAATGATTGATGGAGGAGGACCATGCCTACCATGAGTGGTTGTGCTCCTGGTCAGGCAGTTCTGGGTTCTGTAAGAGAGGAAGCTGAACAAGCCAAGGAGAACAGAACAACAAGCAGTGTCTGCTAAGGTTCCTGCTCTGAGTTCCAGCCTTACTGTTTTTCCATCTCTCCATGCCTCAGTGATGGACTCTAAGCTGTAAGCCAATTAATCCTGTTCCTCTTCAACTTGGCCCAGTATTTTTATCACAGAAGTCCTTGTAGCAAAAAGTGCAGGTAAATGAATAATGACATAAATAGAAGAAGTTTGATGACCCTGAATTTTTCTGCGTTCCACTACATTAGGGTAGTCTGTGTGGACAGCTGCTTTGGTGAGGCCTCCCCAAAACAAGATTTCCTGGTTAATGCTAGCTAAATTAAAGCTTCATTTTCTAGCATATAAAACAGAAATGGAAACGACAATCTACTTGTAGACTGAAAATGGAATCTGTCATTTCAGTCTGGATTCTGACATGTGTAATTCAAGTGACTGAGCTGTTGAAATGCATTGCTATCAGCCTTCAAGTACTAGACTTTGATGGCCTGTCCCATTTCTGCCCTTTTGTAGAGAAGCTGAATTATCTGATAGTCATTGAACAGTATCATGCAATGTTTTCTTTCATTCTTCTCATATTCTGTGTAGGTATTTCAGACACATGTGCAGATATGGAGATTATATTCTGAAACAGATCTGAAGAAATTATATGGTTTCCCTTTTCTAGAAATGAGATAGCATAATCACCCATTAACATTAATTTACAAAGAAACTTTTTTTTCTGCTTGTTTAAATAGCAAACTTGCTTTCTGAATCAGATGACTATAAATCTTGGGATTTTCCCTCCCATTTCTATGAACTGAAACTGATTTTCCTCCTTTTTCTCTCACAGGGCATAATTATTTGCATATGTGGCTTTCCCTGTAGGTATTTCTGTAGCTAAAGAATGAATTCAAGTCCATGGAATTCAACTTTTTGATGGAGTGGCTGACCCAGCTGTCTTACAGATGCTAATAGAAATAGTTTCCATGTCAAAAAGTCTGGGAATTAATACTTAAACTCCCTCTGTCTTTTACAAGTTCTTCCTTCCAGATTAATTGCAACTTTTATTAGTCAGACCCAACAGGGAGACATAGCTCTTGGTCAAAGAGAGACATTTAATGAGTTTTCTAGGCATTTGGGTTTTATGTTTCCCGCTGGTGACAATTTGGAGATGATCTGTGTAGTCTCCAGCCAGGTAGTTTAAGAAAACATTTCATTGGGAAGTTAGAGGCAGGAGAGGTGTAAATTTCCTCACTTGTCATCAAGTGCCCTAGGTCCTCTGCAGCTTCAGATGTTAGGAAGGGAACCCTCCAGTAGGTTTCCATACAAATACAAGATTGAAAATCTTACAAACTAAAAGAAAAAATGATGCACAGTTTTATTTAGGACAACTATGTCCTAAAGCTCTATAATCAAGCAAGATATGGGCGGTTAATGTGTAGCATGCTTAGTACCTGCTGGGAGAAGATCTTAAACTTTCTTTCCACATGGAGGAAAGAAGTTATGGTCAATCTGAAAAACTTGACTGTGGACATCACTTCTCTGTCGCTCCCAATATGTGTGTGTGCATGCATGTGTGTGTGCCTGAATATTCAAATATTGTATTATGTATTACAGTTGTAAGCAGCTTTTGCTTTTCAACCATGCTTCCAATGATCTTGAATAGAAAGAAAGGTTTTTACATACATCCATACAAACATACATACGTACATGCATTCCATGCATAAAATGGGTAACACAAGTTATATAACTATTTGTTAATTGTACATGCTGAAACACGGCAGAAGAATGATGCGTGGTGACCAGTGTCTTAGGGAACTGTACGGGAGGCTCCAGGACAAAAGGCAGAGAGAGGGGCTTTTACTTCCTGTGTTTTTGTTCCCTGGATTGTTCTTGGACATGATTCATGCCACCAGTGATGAAAGTTCGCATCCAGTTTATAAAACATGTTCATTAATTCTTGTTGGATATCAGGACATAACTTAGAAGCCAGTCTGGTGAAAGGATGTGCTGATACTGTCCTTCATGCGCCTTGAATCTGGATATGGCCTTCTGCCTTCCTTTTGTGCTTTCTCAGATGTAATCTGTAATATGTGTCAGCCTGTTGTATTAGAGTTGGCCTGTCCTGGGAGAGTTCTGGGAGAGGGCTGCTCTGTTAATAGTTAGAATGTGCTTACTGACATTCATTTGCATGCTTTTCTGAACTCAAACAACCTGCCTTGGATCATTGTTTTCTTTGTTCCATTGCTATATAAAAGTACACTGAAACTGACGTAAGATGTCTCCAGCATTCGACTATAGTCTGCCCCATTATTTTAGGTCCTCAGATTCCAGGCTCAGCAGACAAAATTTACGTGGGTTGGCAGAAAATTCGGTAGGGGCTTATTTATTTATTATTTAGTTATTTATTTATTGGGACTGGTATAGCCAGGTTGGCCTCAAACTCACTACTTAGCCAAAGAATTACCTTGAAGAACTTATAGGCTACTTCTCCTTCCCAAGTGCTGGGATTATATGCATGCATCACTACAACTGGAAATCATTTATTTTTAAGAGAGATAAGCCAGAACCAGACATCAAATTATTTTGTCAATTTATTTAAAGGACTGATTTTTAAAAAAATTTAGACTTATACCCCACCTTGCTCATAAAATAATCTTAACAATATATGCATTTACTCTTTTAGTTGCTTTCATGGATGCTATATCATTTGGGGAAATACTTTCAACATTTACTAGATTCCAGCTAACAATATGAAATCATTATTCATATAAAATGAAAATACTTACAACTATCAGTGGAAATAAAAGTTGTAATAATTTTTTTTATTTTCTTAAATTGATTTACGTTTATTGTATGTGAATTGATGATTAAGCTGCACATATGTCTATTTGAGAGTGCCAGATCTTGGAGTTACAGACCATTGAGAGCCGCCATGTGAGTGTGGGGATTTGAACCCAGGTCCTCAGGAAGAGGAGTCAGTGCCTTTAACCACTGAGCCATCTCTCCAGCCCAAAACTTGTAATAATTCTTAAGACACTTAGATAGTGTTTTCTGGAACAATAAAATTTTAATTTAAAATATCAGTCTCTCTCTCCTACTTTCAGGATTACAAAACACGGAAGCGAGTAGGCCCACTGGACAGGAATGATAAGTATAACTTTCAGTGATTTTCACACATTTGGTTGTTGTAGGCGCGTCTCTTTAAACATCATTTTTTCTTCTGTTGTCTACATATTTATTTACTGTTTTTCATATTTAGTTTTTGGCAGTTTGTTATTGGTGATGTTATGCTGGCATGCCAGCAGCAACGCTGGAGTCCTCTGATCCCGGGGAGCTGATTATGAAGTACACAAAATGAAGACAGTACACCTACTTCTGCTTTAGAAACAATAGGTTTAGAATTCTGGGAGAACTCCTATTTGGCTACCAATGCTTATTTTTTTTTCTGATCCCACAGAATTTTCAGACGGAACTTAACTGAGGCTAGTTATTCACTGCATCTTTTTGTTTTGTAGTTTTGGAAAAGGAAGTAGGAAAACATGTCCATAAAGAACAGGTGGAAGCAAAGGTAGGTGCGCCTGCTGCTTCTGACTGGGGACATGAGCAGTTTCAGCCACGCCAGATCTGTCTTCCGAGGCTCGCACCTTTTGTTATCTCCTCCATCGATAATGACTCAAGGTAACCAGGGCTTTAAGTGAAAAAAGCCCCAGCTGTTCATTTTCTGGGAAATTCACGGGATCAGCAGGCACTACTGGTTGTTGTTTTCACAACATCAGCAGTTTCTAAGCAGTAGAACCAATTAAAGAACCCCCTCCCCCTTTCTAAATTATCTTTTTTCCCCTGCTCATGATTTTCTACAAAAACAGGAAAACCAAGTTCTGCAGAATCCAGTAGATATCTTTGTTTTTGCTGCTAACCAATAAAAGGGAGTGCAGACACTAGCTGTAATTTAGACTTCTGTGTTTGTTTCTTTGTTAATTAGTGAACATTTTTCTCTTATAAGTGGAGACAAGCTTTTTGAAACTAAAACAAATGACTTAAGTAAAATAGCTAAGAGCATTGAGCACACTCCAGATACTCAGTGATTGATTGTTTTATAAATTAATGGGTGATTGACTTATGTCCACAACATTGCTGAGTTATCTGTCTACTTTTGTATATCCCATCTATAGAAGGAGTTGAGGAGAGCACCAAATACTTGATCATATAAGTCCTGTTGATTTGTCAGTAAGCTCACACTAAAATCACTGGTGCATTCTCTGGGAACCTTTTAGCTTACACGGCCCTAGGTTCTTCGGTTATGGTATCCTCTGGAAATTCTCTATTCTTGTACATTGACCTCTTCTATCTCTCCCTCCCTACTGCTCTCCTTGTTTTCTAGAAGATAATTTTATGTCACAAAATGTAGGATGATTGGTCACCTAAAGATTAGGGTGATGGAGACTAAATTGCTTTCAGCAAAATTTGCATTTGCCAGGAGCAGCCTGGAATCCTAAAGACTTTGAAAAAGAGTTTGCAGCTCTGATTTCTCATTGTCCAACTCATGTTAACACACTGGCATGCCTGGAAACTTCAAAATGATACAGGAAGGCAAATCTCTCGCTATCTGTACTTTATATAAAATAGATCTCAAAGACTAAGGCTGTGATTAATGGGAATGATTTCAACGTCAATAGAAATGCTGGGGTGCATGAACACTTGTGTGAATTGTGATGTGATTTCAGGGCCTTATCAGAAGATAAAAATGTGAGATTATTTGCCTTGAGAATGGGGAAACTGAACAAGATTGAAAGTGGATTTAATAAATCTTCAACCCTACGGGGAACAATAGTATATAGGCTACATCACCAGGCTGGTCTTCATTTCCAGTGAGATAAAGCCAAGAGATTAACACCAGGATGAGGGATTTAGATTAAATCTTCAGAAAAACAGCTTGACATCAGTGGTGCTGTTTTAGAAAAAGCCACCGAGGGAATGAAGTAGGTCATTGTAGGAAAAAATATGCCTATTTATGAATAGGTTTATGCAGTTGGTTAAATGACTCAACTATTGATCCAAGACAACCAGTATTTATCAGACGGGTTTTGTTATTGTTTTTGCTGAAGGCATCTAGAGTTTGGTAGAGAAATAAGACACTTATGCAAATAACCTAAGCACAGTGCAGACTTTGACAATATCACAAGAGGAACATACCTTGGGAATTCATAAGAAAATCCTTGTCCATTTAAAATGATCAAGAAAATGCTCATGTTAAATATATCACAAATCATAATTTAGAGAGTGAAAAATAGTTTGGCCTGATTGTGGTTGTGAATGTGTACTTGTGTTTGTGAGGCTTTGTATGTTTCAGAAAAAGGATGAAAATTCTGTTTAAATCAATAACGCATGCAAGAACACAGATGCAATACATATAAAGACAGAAGAGTTTAATTTACTAAAAATGGGATCAAACTAGTAAATGATATTCCCAAGGGAATAGGATTAAGAAGAGAACTCAAAATCCAAAGACTTAAAAAGGAGGAAGAAAAGGTTCTATAATACTATTTCACTTGTGCTCCTCTTCCTCCTCCTCCTTCCAGTGGCTTAATCTGCTCTGACAACTGCAATCCTCTTGCCTCAGCCCCCTGAATACTAGGGTTAGGAACATGTATCTCTGCCTGCCTAATTAATAATTTCAATAGATAATGTTGTATTTAGGCAAGTGTTAGAGTTACCGAGAACCAGTATATCCCATTCTTATGAAGTTTACAATTCACAGCTAGACAACACTGAGGAATCGGTAGTATTTTGAATAACTACGATGGAAATAAAAGCTTCAGAGAAGATGAACTAAGGAGCAAAGTCAAGGAGCTGATGGACTAGTTATGGGGATGATAATATGAAATAAAAGACTCAAAGAAGTAGGTAGAAGCCAACTCTATGAACAATACACACACTAGGAGAATGTGTTTCTTCAGGGATGAACCCATGATAGATTATCTAATACGAAGTAGTCAGTTCTAAGCACATTTACATACCATCACAGTAAGTGGACTCAGTAGATTGTCTGTCATCATTCATCTATCTATCTGTCTATCTATCTATCTATCTATTTATCTATCTCTCTATCTCTCTATCTATCTACCTACCTATTTATCTATCATCTATCTAGCTATGATCATCTATCTATCTATCTATCTATCTATCTATCTATCTATCATCTATATCTGTACATATATCTATATTTTATCTATGTCTATATATAACAATAATAAAGAAGTCATAAAGTTGAGGAGAAGTAGGGACATGGGAAAAGTTGGAGTGGAAAGGGGGAGGGGTGGAAATGTAAATATAGTACTCATGTGTGAAACTCTCTCTCAAAGTAAACCTTAAAGACCCAAACTAATGACAACAACAAATGAATATACAGAATGGGAAGTCTTTAGAGGAATTTAGATTTATGGGTGACACAAATATAATTGGATTTAGGAAAGAAATGTCATCAGTGGTGCAACATGCAGAATAGACAAAACATAGGGTGAATTTTATGTGGGAAGGTGAGTTAGTTGAAATCTAGTTTGGTGTTGTAAGGGGCAGGTGGTGATATGTGGGGTCAGGATTATGTCTGCGCAGATGGAGATAAATGAACTGACGGATACCTAGTTTTGAAGGTAGAGATGCTGGAGATGGCAGTAACGAGCCTTACCAACACTAGAGATTCTGCATAGTTTGAGAATTTAAGACCATACACCTGCTTGTGGAACTGATTTGGATGGTGTGAACATTTTCAGGGCAATGGGCCTAAAAAGGGAACTGAATTTCAAGGAAACATCAGGAGATGCCTTTGAGAACTTAAGTAGATACTTTAATAAAAGTTAGATTCACAGTATTGAAACTCATTTTGTTTGTGGTATAAGCTGCAAATGTGTAACCTCTAAAATGAGGCCATGATAAAATGAGAGGCATGCATGATATTAATCAGAAAGAGCACATTACATATAAAGACAGGAAGTCAGAAGATACCTTAAGAAACCCTGGGGTCTGAGTAGAGAGCTATGTCTACAAAGGACTTTTCTCATAAGCATGACGACACGAGTTTAATCTCTATAACCCACATACAAATGTTGAGATTATGGCATGTACATGTATTCCAGCAATAGGAGGCAGAGGGTTACAGAAGTTTATTGGCCAGCCTGTGCATTTTAGTTATTAGACCCAGGCTAGTGAGGCTCCCTCCATCTCAAAGGAAGAGGGAAAGACTCCTGAGGATGACACTTGAGGTAGGTTTATGGCTTCTACACACACATGTGTACATAGGTGCACATGCACCTCCACAGCATGTGAAAATACAAGTGTACCAAACACACAAACTCACAGACAACAAAACAAACTCTAAGTAATAAAAACTAAGACAGATGAAAATATGATATGAAATAATCTTCAGAGAATTTGTGAAGGTAGAAGGAAAATAGAGTGGCAAGTCATGGACCAAGTGGGGTATTCAGCAGTAACAATGGACACAAAGTGTCAGGTGTCACTGGGAAACCAAATAAGAAAAGGCTAGCGTGTTTGTGATAGCAGCAGGCAAAGCGCAAGTTTCTTCATCAAACCTTTGCTTTGGCTACTCAACACACTTTTGAGTATCGGTGTCTAGGATCTTACTAGAAGGTGCGTTCTCTTCTGGACTGAGGGTGGAGTCATCTCTCTCCCTAGGAAGATGAGTTCCATTTTGTGCCTTCATCAACATTCTAGATCCCTGCAGTGCTGGGGAGGAGGTTGAACTCCTGACCTGAACTGGAAAATCCTCATTCCAAAAACACTCCCCTCCAAACCCTGAGTCATGGCTATCATCGATTATTAACTTGATTTCATTTTTCAACCAATTTACCCTATTTTTCTATTGGTACTGCCCTTGAAGACATGGATGCATTGAATGATGCAATTTAAAGATATTAACCCCAAACCAGAACAGTTTGGGAACAAAAGTGATTCTTCTTACCAAATGAATTAAATTATTATTGAAATCAGAACTTTAATGAGTATTTAAGCAGAAAGAGCTAGTCACCATGTGCTGTAGAATAAACTTTACACATGGAATGAACAAATTACCTTTTTCACCTTCACTTTCAAACGACAATCTCCTTCTTCGCAGTTTACAGGTGTCCCCGTCAGAATCATTTATAGATTGGGACTGTAGCAAAAGATCAGCTTTTGTCAATGGAACTCAAAGGTAAACATAGGTTACACTAATTGAATATGATGTCTGATCAGTGAACTCTGCTATGTCATAGCACATCAATCACTTTGAATCTCAAGAATTACATGTTTGGAAAACAGTTACAGAACTTAGCTTACAGGTTGCCTCTAAAATTTAAAACAGATTGATAATTTCTAGCAGTTTCACAATTTATTTGGGGGAAACCATGGTTTGTAGAAATTCGAGCTAAGAATGTTGAATTCTGGCATTAGCACTTACTGATAAGCCCTTAAAAATTAAACATTTAGAAAATGTAGAAGAACCTGTATTATTGCCAACAAAATATATAAATCAATTAACATTAGTTAGGATGTATAAGTTATTTAGTAATGAACATAAGATTAAATTTTACAATAAGCATATAATTAAATACAGTAGGTATAATGTTGCGAGACCTTTATTACCCTGTTTCAACTCCTCCTCTTTCAATGCTTGTACAGAATCAAGCTGGAAACCAAAGCAGAAGTCCCTGAAAAGTTCATTTTGGCTGCTCTCTGAATATCAGTACAAAAGAGTGACCTGAAGTAATATTTTATTTTTAGACAAAGCCAGAATGAGCTTAGTGACACTTGAGTGAGATCACAATAAAGTTCAATTAAAACCATCACGAAGACATTCTTAGTGTATGCTTTAATTTTATCAGTGGTTTGAAAAGGAGTTATTTTGTTGGGTGCATTAGACACCGAATGGCAGTGTCACGACCCTAGAAGCTCCTGTTTCTTAAGGCTTTCTGAGTGCCTTGAAATGGCTATAACTCCACTGAAATGTAAATACGATATGTTTTGTTTTGTTTTGTTTTTACCTAAATACTGATTTAGGGATTTTTCCTCCATAGAACACATTAGCTCATGTGTAAATACACTGGGCAAATACCAAGTGCTCAATGTTTGATTTACGTTAAATGGGCATTTAGAATTGGAATCTAAAATTTGGGGACTAACCTAATAATAAATTGTGAGCTACAACAGAAGTTCTCTGTCCACAGAACAGGACTTCACAGGGAAGCACATTAAGAGCCATATTCTCAAATTTATTTTAGGTTAAGTAATGTGTATAATTAAAAATAAAAATATTATTTCAATTAGACCATACCTTATTTTTTCCATAGCCTAGGTTTTTGTCTCTATTGTAAGACTTAATTAATTAATACTTCTTTAATTTGGAAATTTAGGTTAATTTAAATCTAAACTTGAATCAGATAATCTTTTCAACATTACAGAGAAATCAATAGCAACTGATATAGTATAAATAATAGATGAGAAAATATTTCACCCTCTATGTAAGACAAACTCTTTTAAAATATTTTTGAAATTGCTTAAAATCACTTATTTTCCTGCAAAAAAAAATCAGCATATACAAACTAAGATTTAAGAATTTCTCAAAGGTCAAATTTAATTGTCATTTAAAAAGTACTCAACGTCTTTTAATACTGAATCCCTGCCCTATAAGTTATTAATTTCAATATCCAGCTGGACTTTTCTCTCAGTACTTAATATTGATAAATCTTTGCTGCAATAATTTGCTTGTTATTTTCAGAAGCATTTGGCAAATCTAAGAATGACATTTCAGAAATGTGCAGATCAGTAATGAACCTCTACCTTTGCACTTTCGTGTCTCAGGTTGAAAGTCAGTTCTAGGTTTGTCAGGAAGTGGTCAGAAAACTCTGGATACATATCCAAGACCTCCAGTAAGTCTTCTCGCTGGATCTTATGCAGGTCACAGTATGTGAGAGCTCTCACATCTGCGTTAGACTTGCCAGGCTTGGCATAAAGATGAACCATTTCCCCAAAGATATCATTTTTTCCTAAAAATAAACCAGAAAAAGAAAAAGATGAAGGAGGAGGAGGAGAAGGAGGAAGAGAAGGAGGAAAGAAAGAAAAGGAGGAAGAGAAAGTGAATTAATTAAACATTTTCTTTATAATAGTAGAAAGGGACACCAACCAACTGACAAATCACTGAACCAAAGATTGCAAATGTTAAGGGCCTATACTAACTGGTGCCTGGACAGCAAAATTCTGTGTCTGGGCTGACTGTACTATGTTTGCTGAGTGGAATTTTGTTCTTAAAAAGTTACTGGTTCTGTTATAGTCTTTTTCATTTCTTTATTTAGATTCTTCTGCTAAGGATGTAGGATCTAGAAAATATCATCATTTGTTACACCCTGAGTGCTAGCTATGGATCTTGCCATATTGTTTTTTCTAAATCTACTTCCAGCTAGAAGTGTTCTGCAGCTGTCAATCCAGGAACTTGAGAGGCTAAAATGAATTGGATTCATGTTCTCTCTGTTTTGTAGAATCATGTCTGGAGCTTCTGCAAATTAACAGCTCCATCATTCCTCAGCACTCACTGACGTGGACAAGGGCTTTCAATGCACCCTGTTTCTTCAGGTTATCAGTTTAAATTTACCTTTGTATTTATCCATTTGTTTAAATTATTTAGTTCTATGTATTACATATATATAGTCAGTTGTTTTGGTCACATGATCTTTGCTCCCAAACTTTGTTCCCTTTGTTCTTCTGCAAATGCTGACATTATTTCACGGTCTAGAATCTGGTGGCCCTCCCCATCATCCCCTAACCGTGTGCTGTGCAATTTCAGCTTTACTTAATGGCAAGAATAAGAATAAATGATATTTTCTGAGGACCATGTATGTGCCAGGTACTGTGCCAGATATTTATTTAGATTATCAGACAGCCCTCAACATAATTTTGTGAAGATGAGATTGACATCCAAAATTTACAAATATTGAAACAAGATTAAAAAGGTAAGCTGATTTGTATAAGGTCACTTCTTAGTTGGGTAAAGTAGGGGAAGGAAAAGTATTCGTGATTAAAGCCATAGATTTTGACTTTAGAATCAGTATCCTTAGCTGCTTAAAATATCAAAGCTTCCAGTACTTTTCAAAATTTCATGGCCATTGTTTCATTGCTGAATATCAAAGTACTCACGTGGCATATGCCCTTAATAAAACTGATAGACTACTTTATGAAGTAACTTTTAAAGGTCATTAGTAGCAGTGAAAAATAGGTCTTTCTTCACATATCCTGAAGGTTCTTTTCAGATTAAAAGAAAACTCTGTATGCCTTATGTTAGCTTGTGGTGGATAACATATTTATTACAAATTTTGAAGCTATCAAGGATGTTAAAACAATAAATCTCTACCAAGTAAAAATGCTGCAATATTCTTATTTTAAATGAGAATTTAATAAGGGAAAGGTAAATACCATATACTACTACTAATAAAAATTATGTTAGAAAGAAGATATTAGGCATAGTTTAAATAAATATTTATATGCCTTTGAAAAACCAGAATGAATAGTGATTTTTAAATCCTAACTTACATGGAAATTAGGACAGCAAAGGAGAAGCTCTTGAAATTCTTTAGTTTGGAAGGCTTAGTCTAGACATGACTTTATATTTTAGTTATCTTTTGTGACAATAGATGAACAAGGAAGAAGCCTTTTGATGCTGAGCAGCACTCTATAGTCACTGCAGTCTAGAAGCTAGGGCAGGCAGGCTTGAAGATCAGCCTCTGCTTTCCACAGTAATACACCAGGACATGCTGTCAGTGCCAGATCCAGTGAAAGTTCTCCTTTGATAAGCCGCCTTGAGATGCTTTAGGATGCTTTCACTCCTTGACTCTTTATTGGTTTAGAAATCAAATTGTGTACCTCCACAATTAGGGGAATTTGGGGCAAGTGTCATAACAAACTTATCAGAATACCCAGGGAATCACGTAAATCACTTTGTGCAGGGCATCTAATGAGCCATACTCTGGTTCTGTCCAACAACAAACAGATAATAGTCATGAGTTAATGTTCAGATGTGAACATTGAAAGATGAGTGAAAGGAAACCACCCAATTGCACATATTGATTGAGTGATTGATAGATAGATACAGGCCTTGACTATGCTAAGTGTGGGCTATGCCTATGATCTACACCTCTAGGCCTGCATGCCTAATTTTTAATGGAACAGTATACTAAATCTATGAGAAAACAGTGAATTTTCCTGGACATTGGAGGAATATTGGGAGACAGAATTTTGATCCTGTGTCAGCAGAGAGAAAGAGAACGGTCTCATCTTTTTCTGCTCCTCTCTCCATTATCTTAACAGTCTAAAGAAATGCCATGAGTTCATATAAGTAGGGTTTATTTTTAAAGAGACAGATTAGACTAACCATGGACATTCCTTTATACACAAACCTATATATATCTAATTTTGTATCCCATCATCTCTACTCCTGGTAATATATTCACAGCTATATTCTATATAAATAGGAATTTTAGTGATAGAAATGGTACTAGTTTTGAAATAAAGACTCAAATTTCTTTTCTAAGAACATAGAAAATAAATGAAATTTATTAAAATATAAACTTAGCTCATGATACTGTAGGCACATACTAATTAGTATGTCTACAAAATTGAGTATTTCATATGAAGATGCTAAAGAATCAATCATGAAGCCAAGATAGCACAGGAAAAGGAAAATATGGGTTATTTTTGTATGTTTGGCCTAAATTTCTAAGTAGCTGTCAATAGCTGAAGAGAATAATGAGAATATTTACATATTAAACAAAAAATTGCAGCACCAAGAAAACATTTTCTTCAAGATTAATTTGATATACATTGAATTGAAATAAATCTTTAGAATGATCAGGGCCAAAGAATCCTTGTCAACCAGTCAGCCTATTAATCTGTCATCCTGAACAAATGATTGGTGGCAGCTACTCATAGCTGATGATGTCATTATTCCATGGTAAAACACTCACCAAGAATAGCTACCACTATGTCATCCTTAAGGATTTCAATGGAGCCTCTGGATAAGAAGTATAGTGCAGTTAGGACATCCCCACAGTGAACCAGAGTGTCTCCTGGAGGGGCGTGGGTGGTTTTGAACTTCATTGCCAGAGCCCTAAGGCAGCCTTTACTTGCTCCTCGAAAGGCTTTACAGTTTTGTAGCAAAGTCTGGTTCAGATGCAGGCAAATGTCAGCTTGTAAACATTCTGGAAATCCCTTTAAGACCTGAAAGGAAAAAACGAAGAGTTTGATACTACCAGAACACTAGGCACTGGAACTCGAAATAAAGTCTATTACTTGCTCACAGACCTACAGGTGCAGTAATTGTCACGAGGGAGTATTTTCTTTTTTAAATAATACATCTAATTTGCTTCCCGTAATGAATATTTGGTTTGCTGAACATGTCAGAAGTTTTGATTTTGAATTGTTTGTTGAGTTAACTCCAGACATTCAACTCAACCCAAATTCCGTCTCATTAAAGTGTTATGGCTACGTATTTCTCATTACCTCTTTTCCTCTGCATTAGGCTATGTAGTATCATATTATGCTTGGATGTAATGCAATGTGACAATTAAAAGGACACTGGTGAAAGCCAATACAGCTTAAAGATGAAAGACCTTTTGAAGGAATTTCAAGTCAATTTAAACTGCCATCCTGGAAATACATATTAGTTGATGCAGCTATGATATTTACAAGTATCATAACCACTGCAATGTTTTTAGCCAATTCTATTTGGAATAATCGTATTGTATATACACATTACTTATACTGAATATTTTGACAAACATCAAAAATAAAGGGAAGGAGAACAGTTGATGAATTTTAAAGTAAAGTTTAATTTTTAATAATATAAATAGAAATTTTAGTGATAGAAATGGTAGTAGTTTTGAAAACTTACTCATCAATTTAAAATCCAAGTAACAGATTAAACAATAATTTTTGACAAATGTTCCTCAGTTCTAATGGAATAAAGTTTTGTGGTTTTTTTTGTTTACAAAATTATCAGTATAAATGGGTTGTTGGCACTCTTTATGGCTTATTCTCTGTGGTGTCATATGCAAGTTTCATTTCTTATACTGACTTCCCCTTGTAAGTATAAGCAGGGTAGATGGAGGGAGCATTGTACAGAACAATTTACAGGGTAATAATGCATTTAGTGACTTTTCTTTTTATGACTTTTCATTGGCTCAACTTAGTATATAAATTAATTTAACAGAAAATAATCATAAATTAGCTATACAACAATTCAGATGTACTTAGTCCATAAATAAATTTTAAATTGAATTATATTTGAGTTAAACTACAATTTTCAGTAGTTGAAATACTAAACAACTACAGGGATCCAACTTCTACTGAGCCCTGTGTGATATAGTTACCCAATTGAGTATGGGTTAATATGAAAGGATTTTTAACATATGTGAGGCACAACAGCCATATTTTTTGTTTTTGTCCTACTTATCTACAGAAAGTAAAGTGTAGTAAAGAAAATCTATGTATTTTTTAAAAAATAATTTGCCACAATTTGACTTTTGTGCAAGCCACCTCACCCATCCACATTTCTCTGCTACAAGATTAGAATCTTCACAATACTAATTGAGCTATGGTACCACTAAATAATGTGCCAGGTATCAGGCTCTGCTGCCTCAGCTCCATGCTGCCAACACTTTCACCCTGAAAGTTTTCTGTTTCCTGACTTGGGTCCAACAGAATTCAAGCCTTCCTCTTGTATGATTTTGAGCCTGCATCCTCAAGGGCCCCCTTACCTATAACCTTAGGCTCCATCTACATGAGCAGACCCATCCTAGTTTCTTTGTTTGGACTGGAAACCTCTCCAATACTACCTGCCTAAAATTGCTGAATTCTGTCTCTGAAGCCTAGTGGTGTTATCTCACTCTGATGGGGCCCTAAATAAATTTAGGCATCTTCATGGAAACCATGAGTAACTGGTCTCTTCCATCATCTTCATTGGAAATTATTGCACTGAATTTCTTGGCTAGTTGTGTCAAGCTGGAAACACCCTTAGTTTGGATACTGTTTTCTGACTTAAGAGCCATTTCCTTTGGGGATTGTCTAGGAGAAAGATAGCAATGTCCATTGTCTTCTGCATGTGTCCTTTACTTCCTGGAAAGCCACTTTTAGAATCTCAGCATAACTCTTAAATGACTCTGCGAGAATATAGAAAGATAGATCACTACACCATGTAGTAAGTTAGACCTTTTCCTTTCAATAGAGCTGGTGAAGTACCTTATACTTCGCATAAATGTGGAAGACTATTTTTCCCGAACAGCTCGAACGATAACAATGAACTTAAGAGTTACTGCTTCTGGCATATTCCTTGACATACCCCATTCTGTTTCTGCGTGACTGCTCATGTGTCTGTTGGCATGTTTTGAGTTGGAAGATCGTGATGATGCATGGTGTTTCTATCTTTCAAATCTGTAATAGGGAGCTACCTAGTTAGGTGAACGTGGACTGGAGTTCTTGGTCCTTCACGTTCCAGTTCTTAGTTTGGTCCTTATTTAACTTCTCTGCGACTCAGTATCTTATTTTTCCAAAATTAAATTAATAACATTTGCTTCACAGGTTAAGTTATTAACTTAATACAATTAAATATGATAATGTATGTAAACTATCTAACATGAGATTGATACTCAATTCACAATACATTTCTGGATTCATAAAAAATAAAAACCTGAGTGCCTATTTTCTCCCAAACAACAGATATTTTCTCTTTAACTAGTTTTGTTCTCTGTTAACTGAGCAGAGTTTAAATGTTCTGCACTCTGGTCTCATTAGTTTGGAGATTCCCTCCCCCACCATTTCTCTGTAACTTTATTTCCTGTTCCTTCAGTGTTCTGGTTCATGCCTTAAATTCATACTGAAAGTAGGTGGTTAATGAACTAGATTACAAATATGTTTTAGCATCCCAGTCATCCTGGAAGTCCACAGACCCTGAAGATCACTTGGGAAAGTGTCCATGCTAAATACTCTCACTTTCATTCTTTATTCAACTAAAATGGGCTCCATTGAAAGTACTGAATCCAGCAAGAGATGCCATAATGCCTTGTTTTCACAGGAGCTGATTATACAGATATTGCATAAAAAAAGTTGCCTCATGTGATCAGAAGTCTCATATGACCTTAGCCTCTAACTAACTTAAAAGAACTTCTTATTGATTCTTTGTGAATTTCACATCATGGACCCCAATCCCACTCATCTCCCTATCCCCTTTCCCCTCACCCTTCACCCTTGCAACCTCCACTGCCAAAGGGGGAAAATCCCATCATGGGAACTGAAGTGTGTCAAAGTGAGTCCCACAGTATACCCTTCTGTTCAACTTCTTTCCTTGCAAATGTTTATTGCACTGGCTTCTGCTACACTATCAATACTGGGTCCTCACTGTGCTCAACAACAAAATATCCTATTGTTGCCTCATGTCATGGAGATCCTACAGTTTTTGATCTGTTGGACTGGCCCCTCCATCTGCTCAAGCGGTTCATAGATGGGGTAGATGTTGGAGATGGGTCTGGGTGGTAGTTGAGCTGGTCAGCCTTCCAGCTCCTCTCCAGCACTGCCCGGGATAACTCATTCAGTGCCACAGCCATCAAGGGACAGAGCCAGCTCCCCTATTCTTATGCCCTCCAGGCTGGTTCGCCCAAGACCACACCCACAGGGCCAGCTCTACTGTGGTTGCCAGGCAAGGTACAGGGCTGGCCCTCCTGGGTGGTGCAGTCAGTCGGGGACAGGGCTAGTTCTTATGGCTTTCTTAACTATCTTAATTTAATCACATCAGTTGCTCAAATGAAATTGAGTAATACTTGAAATTCACTTGTTGAAACCTTGAGTAGCTCCAATTTTGGATTTCCCCAAGTAGATCTGTGGCTTTAGAATTTGGGTTTAACTTCAGGAAAGAATGAATTTTTTGAAAGTGAGAAATAAAACGGAGTTTATTCAAGTTACCTCAATTCACTATTTCCATCTTGGTTACCTTCTACATTTCCTACTTATTGTACTATTTTTTTTCCTGTGTTTGTTTCCTTTGCTAAACCCCTGAATTAGACTCTTTTCATTTACAGCTAAAATACTGACATCTTAGCAGGCCGAGCCACAAAAAGCTCGAGTGTGAAATACCTAAACACAAACCAGGACACAAGCTTACTTGGTGATGGTGCAGTCTTGGGTGTCAAATTTTGATGCTGCTAAGGTATGTGTCATTGTCTGCTGTGCATCTGGAGCTATTGTTTTATTGAGAGAATCCAATTTTAAACACCAAGAAGCATCACCCACTATCAGTCTTATGGCCTGCACCTTAGAAAATCAGCTTTTGCCTTTTTTATTGTGCATCCATTCACATATTGACTCCCACAAATGCTTAAATCGCACCAGACACTAGGCTAAAAAGAATCATCATGAATAACACATGTTCTGGAAATATACCTAGTCTCCATGACAGAGGGAACACAATTCTTACAGTTCTATTCAGAACTGGCCACACCATCCTCCTGTTAAAGTAGGGCACTTGTAATGACAAAGGCCATTTATGGAACCCCCAAGGAATAGTTGGTTCCAGGTGAGTTGGAGTCCTAATCTCATTTTTCTAACACTGTTACTGTAGGACAGTCTTTTTCCCCATAAGCATATGTATTTTTATTTCTTTTCTTTTAAAGAAAATAATAAGCCTTGTGTTAATCCAGCCAAAGACAACCTAGAAGGTGTAATCCAAAGGACAGAGTTGCAAAGGCTTGATGAGGATAGCAGGAAGCAGCTCACTCTGTAGGACTGATTTTTAAGTGAAAAGTTCCAGAAAACTTCTCTCTCATCAGAAGGGACTACATTTCTTTATTATGCATGCTGTAAAGCCATTTGTGGTTTGCCTTCTCTTTACTTGAACATATGTGAATAAAAATCTGTGATTCTCATAATGAAATAACTTGTATGAGAGTGTTCTTATTTAAGTATGAAATGCTTGCTGTGATTGTTACAAGTTTTGTAGTTTACTGCTTGTAGACCCCAAATGTAAACAGCCTTGAACATGAAGAACCTGCTTTTAACATGGTAGCACTGCTAAAGTCATTTAAAAAAAAATCACACAAAAAAGGGAAGGACAAAATTGTTACCTAGCAGACATCTATGAAATACGGTAAGGGATACATTCAGAAGCATCTGGTATCGTGATAGTTTCCCTACAGAAACATTCTTAATGGCATAACATTCTTAATGGCATAACAATACATTCTTGTTCTTATTCGGACATATACTGAACAAGCATTACAGCGTTATTGCTGAGTGCATGTAGAAATTGATACAGGGCTAATGTTTCTCATTTGATATACACACTAATCAAAATGACATAAACTTAGATTAGTATATCGTATATATCTTTTTACATCAATATCAATAAAACGCGTATTGGGCCACTGGTGCCAAAGAATTTCTATCTATTCTGATGACAACATAATTAAAGAACTATATCATAGGTGTCCTAACTAGTTTTAAGTTACCCCGGAGACAAGCTAGAGTCATCAAAGAGGAGGGAGCCTCAATTGAGAGAAATGCTTCCATAAGATGGAGCTATAGGCGGGCCTATAGGGCATTTTCTTAATTAGTGATTGCTATGAAAGGGCCCACATCACTGTGGGTAGTGCCATTTCTGTGATGGTGCTACATAAAAGAAGGTTCAGCAAGCCATGAAGACCAAGCCAGTAAACAGCACTTGTCCATGGCCTCTGCACTTATATCTACCTCCAAATGTCCTACAGTGATGGAAGGTGATTTTAAAACATAAGCCAAATAAACCCTTTCTCCTCAATTTGATTTTGGCCATCTCATTTCATCACAGCAATGGCAATCCTATCTAGGGCAATGGGTTTTGGTTAGTGGTACTGAGTGAAAAAAAAAATCGTCTTAAGCAGGGAAATTGTTACCTTATTATACTATCTTTTATGAAGGTAGGAAAACTACTTATTTCCTTAATAAAAATTTATCTGATAGAAAACTATTTCTAAATTAAGATAATTTTCATAGTATAATGGCAGCAGACCATTATTTTTCTCTTAGTTTTGAGACAAAAGATCCAACATTTACTGCTTTGTTTTGCTATCTGATAAACACTCTCATGATGAATACATTTTTATATTCTGTTTAGAAGAGTGCCAATAATGTAACTTTATGAACCTGAACACTTCCCACCTGTTTTTCATATGCTTTGAACCACTAAACTCCCTAACATGTGCCATCTGTTTTGTACCCTGAAACATGGAGGCCGATCTATGCCCTAACCAGTGGCTTCTCACTCATTTCAGGCGGCATTGCCTGAACATATGAGAGAGGAACATATGAAAGGCAGGCTGAGTAGAGAGCACATGTACAAGGAAGGCAGCCTGACTGTGGCAAATGGTTCCCTAAGTAGCAGATTTATCATGTGGACAGCTTCGGTGGCTGCGTTAACTGTCATTAGGAAATGTCCTAGGGAAATTCTCTGGGTCATTAAATGTACTTAAATCTTGACAAATTAGGATTAATCAAAGCACAAATTAGCACTCCCTATGAAGCACTAAACCTCCAGCATGATCATCAAACACATTATGCAAGTAATATGTTAAATCCTAAGTCTCTGCCCTAGAGTACAGCTTGGCTATTTGACAGCATTTCCTGACTCTGGTAGAATTGCTGTTTTTATGTGGGCATTCAGCTTTTTGATAAATCTTTACACCTGTGAACTCTTGACCCTTACATTTTGTTCTTAGTAGAAGCTAATGTCTTAACATAATGCGTTTTGTAATCTCTAGGTCTTTCTGTCTTGTATCATTTCTACAGTTAGGCACTGAGAAATAGGAAACACATGCATTTTATGATTCCTTGGTGGTTATGTGTTGATTACTACATTTTAACCACTGATTATGATAAGTGGGCCCTTAAGTAGGTTTAGTGCTACATACACACATTAATTACCCAAGTGTGAAACTCAAATTGCTCTGACATCAACTTTTGTATTCCACCTCCATGTGGCTGATAAAACCAAGGTATTATTGTAATACATATAAGGCTATCTTACCTTGCCAAACTCTTAGGGAAATTAGAAGGTTGTGATTCAGAAATGTGGAAGTATTTATATTTATAGTTTATAGTTATAAACATTGGGATAATGCGTTAATGTACTTCATGCTGGCATTTAGCACAAAGTTTGTATTACTCAAGATACAAAATCTTGTCTTAAGTAAGCACAAATCATGTGAGCTCACAGAGACTGAACTACCAACCAAAGAGCATGCACATAACATAGCTGATGGGCAGCTGGGCCTGCATAAGAGTCCCCTTGCAATTAGAGTGGGGAGCTGTCTGCTACATGGACTCTGTTGCCTGCTTTTGGCTCACTTTACTTTAGCTGGACTGCCTTGTTGGGCCTCAGGGGAAGAGGATGCACTTAGTCCTGATGTGACTTGATGTGAGGGTGGGTTGGTAGCAGTGGAGGGGCTCCCCTTTTCTGAGGCGAAGGGGAGGGGGGAAGAGGGGGGAAAGGGTGAAGGTGGAAACAGGAAGAAAGGAGGAAGGGGTACAATTGGGATATAAAGTGAATATAAATAATTAATTAAAAGAACATCAACAAAGCAAAACAAAACAAAGCCCCAAAGCTTGTCTTAGATTCTTAGACACAGCTAACATAGCAACAGGTCCTGAAGCAGTTTGGCTCCACCAATGATGCTTTAAAATAAAGAGCATCTTCTTCCTGTATCCTCCTCCTTTCCTTTACTCCTCGCACCATAGCACCATAGTTGTGATGCTTCCAACAGAGATGAGTTTAACAGTGCGATGCAGGGTGAGTGATGAGTGGGCAGAAGGCAACTGTTGCTTTTATTCACGTACTTGCTCTGGAGTCCTTTTACTAATTCAGCGGAAGTTTGATTTACAACGGGTATCTCAGCATAGGGATCTGAAAGGGAATGCTAGAAATCTTCAGGGCTCCTAGGGGCTACATGAAGGGCCAGCAGCCTCAGGGACAGATTTTGAGTCTTCCCCCTTTATCCTGCCCAATTAATTGAGAGTGACAGTAAAGGAAGAGATCAAAAGAATGTAACTGTAGCCTCTTGTTCTGGCTGCACAGAAAATAGTTCTTTCTGAGTGGCTCGATTGTAGGTGACATAATCTTGCTCTCAGAGTAAGGGAAAGAGAAACGCAATCTGCCAAGTGACAGAAACAATGATGTAAGGCATAACCTTGCACCTAAAATGTTATCTTGAATTTGAGTCAACATGTGCTATATTTTGGAGCCAATTTTCCTCAATATTATGTGGAGTAACAGAATTTCAGTTGTCTCCTTTTACAAATATAAAAGATAAGAAATTAGAGGACTCTGTGGAAGGACTAAGATTCCACACTTACTCCAGAACTCGCTTAACTATTTTTATTTGGCTGTCTTTCAAGTTGGACTTCTAAGGTTGCTAGCAGTCTGAGGAGGCATAACGTATTTCCCATTCATTTTTTAGTAATTGGGTTTGTAGATAATAAAGGACCAAGGTCCCAAGTAGATGCTCTCTTTGTTTTGTACCCAGAAGGCTTAGGAGTTCCTCAGAAATATTCATATAAATGAAGATGTAATTGTTTCATCCAATTTCTTTCTGATCACATACCAAAATGCAAGAAAACCAATGAAACAAAGTCAAAGATATAATGGGACCTTTTAGAGACAAGGAATGGTTTATGTCAGAAATGTCGGTAAATTAAACTCTGCTTAAAACAATAGCAACATATTGTGTGAAAAAGAGCCATTAAGTAAAACAAATGTGTTGAAAATATATTAGGAGCATTTTATAGCTTATGTGATAGGTAATGCCCTGATATTTGTCATGTATTTAGATTTTTTTATAAGACAAAAAATGTGTAAATGGACAATTCATAAAAGAATCTATCCAGACATAATGTGTGCATATCTATCTATTTATCTATCTATCTATCTATCTATCTATCTATCTATCTATCTATCTAATATATTTAGCCAGAGAAGTGTCCATATAATGACCATAAATACATCTGCCAAACTGGAAGTGAGAACAAAGCATAAACCACTGCCTCTGAAGTAGGGCGGGTAAGTATTAGCATTCTTTTTAGAAATGAGAATTGCCCATGTCTATAAAAATTAAAATTCCTCACAATCTGTGGCTCAGAAATCTCTCCTCTGGAAATCTATTCATAAGAAGAAAACCACCAGTAAAATATATAAGTAAGTACATTTGCTCCAGTGTCACTCAAAGCAGAATGAAATTATAATAAAAGTGTAAGTGATTAGTGATGGAACCATTCAGTGTTCTGTTATGAAATCATAGACTGTTACATCCTATAGAATTAGATTATATAAGATGAGTTACTAGAGGAAGTTACTGGATTTCATTGTGTAAAGAGGACTTGGATGTATTTTTGCAAGGTGTGAAGTGGGAAACATGAACTGTAATGTTAAATTATATAGTTCAGTGTGTGATGGTGTGTATGTACAGAACACACATACATATGAGAACATAAGCTCATCTATAGCAGAAATGAGAAATATGTGGGAAGTTATACACCTGAGTGATGGATAATGTGTGAACAGACTTCTGATGTGGAGAGAAAGGAGAACAAGGATCAAGCATGAAGTAAAAAAAAAAAAAGTCATAATATCACACCAAAAAACTTAAAATAAGACATACATATGATTTTATCTGTGTAAAATTTACATATGTGTCTGTGTAAGTAATAGGAGTACTATTACAAAAGATTGTCTTTTCTTGAAAAGATCTGATCATGTTGAATAATATTAGAAGAAGAGTAATTAGTAAACACTGCAGGTAACAGGCTTCTTGACCAAGATGATTTATTTGGACATTATCTCTGATTAGAAAATATCTATGGTAAATTTTAACTACTTTTAAACAGCAGTTTGTTGTACAGTTAATAGGACTCAGAAGATTTGAGCTGGTTCTAACCTGAAAGCCTTCTACTGTGGTCTAACTTTCATAGTACCAGAAGGTGCTATGTCAGGTGCCAATGGAGAGAAGAAGCCACTGTTTCTGCCTAACTGTGATGCCTCTGAACCCCAACAGTGTCCACCATGGCAAGATATCAGTGTTGGTGTAATAGTGACACTTATATCTTGGCAATAGGCAACAGTTACTTAACTGATCTTAAGGTGCTCTCAACAGGAGGAGAATCATCCGTGGATTTAAAACCCTAGCCAACTATCTGTGTCTAGTTATGTCTTAGAAGAGAGTCTGCAACCACAAATGTACTAGGCAGCATAAGTCCTAACACACTCTAAAAAGCATCCTTACACCCACTGAGAAGTATAGCTCTCACCCCACATCAAAGAAGCTTTTATTTGCATCAGTCTGAGACCATCACTGAAAATCACAACTGGTTATATTGGAAGAATCAGCTAATTTAGGGAAGCCCAGTCCCAACAGATCCATGTATAACATTATTCTTGGGTTGGCGGCTCAGGGAACATCACAGAAGAGGGACCAAAAAGACTTCATGGGCCAGAAGACAGGAAGTCTGCCTAGAGATTGTATCTCCCAGAAACAATAGGGAAGCTAAAACTATAACACTATGACAATACCAATGGACACACTATTGTGGATGAAAGAAATCTCACCGAATCCTATCCCTAAAAAGACAACTATGGGTAACTAATGACTGTTGAGAAAGAAAGAAATATTTTTTCTTTAAGGGGCCTCTTAATCAGTATCCAATGCCAACTGGTGAGCCCACTAAACGGACTCAGAAGGCTCTATTTATATATTCATGTGCATGCATGTATATGTACATATACATGTGAATATTTGTATACATACATACATACATACATACATACATACATACATATGGATAGTTGTAACAAGTGTAACCAAAGGAATTAGGTTATTAGTTTTTGATCAGTGATAGAGGAATGGGAGGGGTTAGAAGGAGTTAAGGGAAAGGGTGAAGTGGTGAATTATATTTTAATGAAACACTTTTCAAATATTGTGTGTGTGTGTGTGTGTGCATTGTGCGTGGCACATACATATGGAAACATGAGCAAATGAGCATGTAAAGATGAAGGAAGGGAATCTAATGGCTTCCTCTATTACTCTGTCCCAATTCCTTCAAGACTGGGTCTCCCACCCAGGCTCTCTGGCTAGGGAACTCCTGGGATCTCCCTGTCTCTACTTCTCAACATTAAGGTTACAGGCACATAGTCACAGCCAGTTTTTCACGCTGATGCTCAGGATTCAAAGTCAGGTCCTCTTGTTTGCCCAGCAAGCACTCTTGCTCACTGAGCCATCTCCCTAGCCATTGTTTTTAAACAAATTCTTATACACAGGTAATTTACAGTGATTCTACAACGTACATTTGAAATGAAATTGATTCTTAGTGTTTCTTTTAATTTTGTTCCATTGATTCAAAAAGCCATTTCTTCAAAACAGTGTATGGCTACTATAAAGGCTATAATTTACGGGAGCCATTACATTTAGTAAAAATGTTGCTAAAATGTTTATTGATTTCAATATAATATGCTAAGGCAGATAGGACCAAAATGCAAAGTAATTAACCAATGCATTACAATTAATGCTCTCTACATGCATACGGGTCATAGAAATGAAATGCAAACAGACACATGGTGAAACATAGCCCTTGATTTCTTTTTACCATTGTCAAACATTTTTTAATATTAAAATATAATTACATCACTCCCCTTCGCTTTCCTCCTACCACCCTTCCCGTTTCCCTTACTTTTCTTCTCTTGACTCTTGCCATTGTCTACATGGCCCACTTCCCCAGTTAATGCAAGAATGTCTCCATCTGCTTGTTTTAACCAAACTGGCCCTCATACTCTGTCCCATTTATCTGTCCTGTCTGTGAAATATTAAACCAGAGAGCTTTTTTTTTTCTGGCACAACATTCTCACCAATTCTTCATATATATGGTCAGAGGGACTTGACTTATTATGAAGCTGTGTTGACCATCAGTTCTCCTATTACGTACAGCTAACTAGTATGACTGGCCACCAAGATATGGAGAATATAATTCAATTGTAGATTAAGTCTCCTTCTCATTTTCCTTGCATTTGTGTACTATGACTCATGGAAAAGAACCAGAGGACAGAGGCAGATTTCTGTGCTCAAATAAAATAGCTACACTGATGTAGAGTGAGGCTTGTCGTCTCCCATGGCTGCTATTTCTAAACACAGGTTTGATTTTTTTCCTGCAACATAAATAAAAGTGTCTTAGCATAATATCAAAATTCCGCCAGCAGTAGTGAAGCACTTCTCTCCCAGAAAAAAAAACCCTGTCACATTGTCCCATAGCATAAAATTACTGAGTGGGAGTTGATAGGAACTAAAACACACTTTGAGATATATCTATCACAAAAGATGTAACTATTGTGCACTTTTCCTATCCACCTATTCGCATAGGTAACAGTATGTGTACATCTAGGAAAGTATATGCCTGAAAAAATTTGCACTATTACTTCCTTAAAAGTCATGTGATAACACGATTTGGATGGACTGTTTCTGCTTTTTTTTCCATCCTCAAATTGATAACAAAACAAAAACAAACAAACAAACAAAACCGTCTTAGGTAGAACATGCACATATTTGTTCCCAGTGCACTGATTTGTTTTTCCCAAAAGAGAGTGTCAGGGATTTTATTGCCCAACCCCCACCCGCTCCGGGGAACATTAGAGATGGTCTGAATTCGTTAAGTTGGGGAAATGCTGAGTTATTTCAGTATTTATCTAAAAATGGCTTACATAATATTTCCAAAGCATATTTTACTGCGGAGTTTTAGTGAGTTTTAGGGAGTAGGGACAGGAGGAAGCCTCAGTGAATGAGTGCTGTTGACAGGGATTCAGACCAACGGAGGAAGCCAGGAAGCCATAAAGCTCAGCCTCTCCCCAGAGAGGAGTGGTCTCAGTGTGGCTGTTGATAGTGCCTACAGAAAACACCCACCGGTAGCTTTCTCAAGTCTCAGTGGTACAGCCCCGAAGACTGCCAGGGCACCCTGTGAAATTCCCTGAGCCTATCCTTTTGATTCAGCAGGACACCACAAACCCTGCCTCTTTGTTTATCTGTATAGAATAACCCTGTCTCCTTGTTCAGCTGTGAGCAATAGCCTTGTCTTTCTGTTCACCTCTATATAACACGCTGAGCGCTGAGCTCGAGGGCGCTGCGGTGTCTCCCACAGAGAGCCCAGACCATCAGATCCTAGCTTTCTGTGCCGGGTGTTTGTCTTTTTTTAAATTCTCTAGCCACTCCAGTTATGTTCCAGTCTCTTGAGGCTGTGAAACAGTTCTGTTTTTCTGTTTCCTTTTTCTTTTTTATTGGCTTAACCTCTGTTGATAAAAGATCAGGACACCGAATTGGGTTTGAATGACTCTGCTTCTCGCTAACTCACCAAAGAAAGCGTTTTATGCCCTGTCATTCCCTTGCGCATCAGGAACTGCACTCGAGGGTCCTGTTCAAACAGGGCCATTATTTTAAGGAGTTGGAAAACAAATGAAGACTTCGTTTCTACTCTTTACTGCTATAGGAAGAGCATTAGTAATACATGGAGAAACACAAGCTTGGGGTGTACTCATTGCCTCTGGGGTGTTTCTGAGTAGCTGTTGATCTGTTTAAAGCCCTGGGGCAAACTGTCCTTCCTTCCCTTGGGTCAAACAATCCTAAAATAATCTGGCTGTGGTGACACACTCTCCTTTAATCCCAGCATTCAAGAGGTAGACACAGGCAGACCCCTGAATTTGAGGCCAGCCTGGTCTATACAAAAGAATTCCAGAAAAGCCGAGGCTACACAGAGAAATTGTCTTCAGAAAAAAAAAGAGGGGGGGGGACCTCACTTGGTGGGGGAGTATAGTGGTAGCCCGTGTAAGATAAGTAGATATTTGGATAAACTCTAGGTAAGTCACAATTCCCATGGTAGGAACCTGGCATCGTTTTGAAATATAACTGAGTGTCTTGTCACCTAATTCCATTGGATGCATGTCTTATGCTTTCTAATGGTCATGTCATGGAGCTTCAGATGCCTTCGTTGCTGTAATTATTATTTTTTATCCACAGTGGTATTATAAAGAGGTTTTGAGTCAGTAGCATGGGATGGGCAGATGAACTTACTCCTTTTTAAAGTGTATGTTGTCTAGGGGCCTGCTACAGGAGATCAAGAGGGACAAACTTGTGTATTAACATACTTCTCAGTGCAAGATGATAACCTACCCCCTTTTGCAGAGACCTCTTATCTGAATGACTAATCACCATGCAGAAGGAATTATTGTCCTTTAAATGTTTAAGTTACATTTATTTATTTTGTGTATGTTTGTGCATGTGTGCTGTGTGTGTGCATGTATGCACATCACAGGGCTCCTGTGGAGGTCAGAGGACAAATCATGCCAGTTGGTTTGCTCCTTCCACCTTGTGGATCACATGTATGGAGTCAGTGAGTCTTTGGTATTCATCAGGCTTGTCATCAAAATGCTTCTATCCACTGAGCTATCTCACCAGTTGTGAAATATCATCTCAGGTGCAGTTCGCAAAGTTATTTTTAAAGCTCAACTCCTGAATGAAAACCCAATATTTATTTACAGAAAACCAAGATTCTACCAGCCTTTTGCTCCACTATCATGTACATGCAAGTATTTCCCAATCACTGTGTCTCCTTTTAAATGTCTGTTGGATGAGTCAGACATGGACACTGATTTAGACACCTTTGTTGTGGTTCCATGTTATTGATCAACAAGAAGTTGTTCACTGACTATGGTTATAAATAAAAGGTTTTTAGAAAAGGTAAGAAGATTAAAAATGTGGATCTGAAGGCTTGCCACACTATTTCTAAGTGACAGGGTTTCTTGTAAGGATGATTATTATTATTATTATTATTATTATTATTATTATTATTATTATTAATTTTATTTTTTTTTACTGATTTCATTAATTGAGCATATGTACAGCTTCCCACTATTGCACTTTGTTGGAATAACCCTGCTGTTTGAGGTTGCACTCCTCCTGCTCCAGATAACCACTCTGAGCTCAGTGTTAGGTGCACGATTTCCTGTTCCTAGCTCTCTACCTGACTTGTCTAGAGAGCGTCTTTAGACATAGACACCCCTAACCACATTTAATTGTGTTCTTGACACAGCTCCCTGCTAGCTCTCCCCTCCCTGCACCTGTAGGATAAATAACTACTGTGTTCCTGTTCGTATGATATGAGCATGCTGCCCAAAGCAAAACAAGCATCCTTAAAGTGCCCGACTTCACCCAATTATGAATGTCTTTGGTGGAAACACTCCACCCATTCCCGAAGAGCTATATAGCCTTTGCTCTCCCTGATTGAAGTTGAACTATCCCCTGAAGTGGTTCCCAGAGTGATCAATAACGGCCTGCTAGGCTTTGCTTCTCATCTTCTGTTTCTCTTGCCTCAGTGGGATGGTGGCCAACAGCACCCCCTGTCCCCAGAAGAGGAGAACCACAGCACTTCACTGTTGTATATTAAAAAAAAAAAATGTGATCTGAAGATGAAAGTCTAGCACATAAGAAACTATTTAAGTAAGTGTACAAAATGAGTGTTTTTTCTCAGTGTGTGTGTGTGTGGTGTATGTGTGCATTCGTGAGTATGTAGGAATGAATTCACATGTGTGCACATGCTTCTGGAGGCCAGAGGTCAAACTTGTAGGTCAGTCTTCAGCTGCTACCCACTTGGTTTATTGAGACAAGGTGTCTAATTGGCCTGCCATGTACCTTGCAGGCTGACTGGGGAGTCTACCTGTGTCTGCCTTCCCTGTAGTAGAAACATAAAGTAGAAACCGCTGCCTTTTCTTTAGTGGGTTATGGAGATTGAGCTCAGGTGTTCATGTTTTTGAGGCTGACTGAGCCATCTTTCTGATTCCCAAAAATGGAATTTTCACTGCGTACAGTTTGATGAGGAGATGTAAAACAGGACTAGAGGCTACTCTGTCCTGTAGTTGAGAAAACAGAAGAGATGTGAAAACGAGGAGAATAAACTTTTGATTAAAATATTTCTTAGAAACTACACCAGTCCCAGCTGGGTAGAGTGGCACACACCTTTAATCCCAGCACTCTGGAAGCAGTGGGCAGGCAGATGTTTGAGTTTCAAGCCACCTTGATCAACAGAGAGAGTTCCTGGACAGCCAGGGCTACACAGAAAAACCCTGTCTTAAAAAGCCAAAACAAAAACAAACTAACAAGAAACAACCCCCCCAAAAAACAACAACAACCAACCCCCCCAAAAAAAAACACAAAAAACTAAGCAAATAAGTAAATAAGTAAGTAAATAAATAAATAATAAAAATTACACCAGTCCCAAGAAATAAGGATCTCTATTAAACAGTTTGTCACTTATCAGTCTTTGTCCTGCTTTGGCCTTATATGTTGCTTCTCTTCAGAAGCATTCTGTGTCACACAGGATATCACTGTCCCCGGGGAAACTTTTTAGGCTGGGAAGCTGACCCTTCACTGAGATCCTCAACCACTCTGCCCCTGTAGCTATACTGCCGTCTCACATCTCCACTCTCTCACCATTCATCTAGAGTGTGGCTAACGTGGGAGCTTAGACCATGTAGTACAGCACTGGTGAGTTTTTCCCCATATTCCTGAAAGCCATCATGTCACATTGTAGGGAGCATAGCACCAAGGTCCTTGCACCCACAGATCTCCAGAGAAACCAGGAATGCTAAGCACATAGCTTTGTCTTTGTAATGGGAAAGGTGAAAAACCTGTCCTTCCACCCAAAATGAAAGTGATTAGCAGCCTGGTGGCCTGTGTTATCTCTTGGGCCAGGGCATATCAAACTCCTAAAAACAGGACTGGAGGCAGCTAGTAATCTAAATGACTCTCCCAAGGCTCCCACAACCAGGACCACAGGTGGCTAATAGCCCTAGTGACCGAGACCAGGCCAAGCCCATAGGCCCTTAAACTAATACAGGTAGCTTATCTCCAGAACCCATCTTGGAAGAAATGACCTGTACCAAGTTGAGTTTCAATGTAATTACACTTTTTTTCATACCACAGGGATTGCATCATACCAGGAAACTATTTTTTTTTTCAAATTATACTGGGATTAAATACATTGGGAATAAAGCTCCTGCTATTAGACTCCCTGAAGTCTGATCCAGGTTGATGAAGTCAATCTGCACTGGGTTTTTATTCTTATCTTTTTGCCTGTCTCATTTCCCTGCCTGGATACCTGCAGGGACTCCTCCATCCCTTATTAATTTTTTTTCCCTACCTGTGTTCAGAGTGATTTTATCTGTTAACCTTTCTGGATAACTTATTTCTTATCTATTCTATTAGTCCAGCTACTTCCTATACTCATCTCTCAATTTTTTCATTCATTAAGGAATCCTAGTAAAAATTCACACATCTCTACTCTGCCTTTCCTAAAACCAACTAAGTAAAAATTATTGGATTGTCTAGCTCTGATTCAGTGTGTGCGTGCATGTGTGTGTGTGTGTGTATGTGTGTGCATGCATGCTTGTCTTGATCTCCTGCTTATGTTTCCGGGAATGGTTGCCTTTGTGCTAGCTCTGATTCAGTGTGTGCATGTATGTGTGTGTATGTGTGTGTGTGTGTGTGTGTGTGTGTGTGTGTGTGTGTGTGTGTATGTATGCTTGTCTTGATCTCCTGCTTATGTTTCCACAATCAATGATTCTACTATCCCCTTAGAAGATGGCTTTTTGACCAACATTCAATGCAAGAGGTTCCATTAAGAAGGCTCAGATGCTCACTACAGGAAGCAGAGGAAGTAGGCAGCAGATAGAGTATGATGCACATATTGTATTTGATCACAAGTGCCTTTAAAACATTATAAGTGCAGGTGCCTTTAAAATATTAACACTGCAGAAAGATTAAGTGACTTGCACACGAGTGGTGGCAGGTTGAAAATTAGTGCCTAGGTCTTCTGAAGTTTTCCTGTTTTTTAGCCATTGTCTGGTTGTTGTGGTAGCAGGAATTTTAGGAAGGCAAAAATCCCACCACTAAATGAACATAATCGTCCATGTTAATATTAGATTATAGATTTACTTTCTGTTATGATAAAGGACATTTGGACCTTCAGGGCTTTTCATCACTCTTAATTGTGGTGTTAGTGTTTTTAGTTTTACACTCACACAGAAAATACTTTCCATTTTCTTGGTAGCATTCTCACTAAAATTAATGTTGGCTAACTTCAGAAAGATTCAGACTGAATTAAGAAATGGCTTTGACTTGGGGACATTCTTTGGAATGCTATCAGCTCTAACTTGAGAAAACATCTCTTTATTCCTAACTAGCTGTTTCTGCATGCAGAAGGGAAATATTTTCAAGAATTAATATGTACACATGCTTGAGACAATTATCCAGTCCCTAATTAGAAGTTAGACTCTGAGAAACATATTCTTTTTACTGCATTTCTTTGCTTGACCCTTTCCTTTTGTACTCTGGGCCATTTTGGTTCAAGCAAAAGGAAATCCATAAATGTCTTCTGTTTTAGAACATACTGGTAACAGTGTATATGAAAAGTAAAAGCTAGAAGGACTAAGGGATAAGACCCTACTTTTTTAGGTAAATTATTTCCTGTTTTGGTGGTGTGCTAAGCAATCAAATGTAATCATGAAATAATTTTAGGTGAATTAGCTGTGTTCTTGGAAACTTTTACTTCATTTGAAATTGACTCAACAGTAAAGAAAATGACCTGAAATGTTTCATGAGAAATTATATTTAAGCTTATACTTAAATGAAATAATATGGAATGCTGATGCAAAATATAACAGTTTGATGTAGGCTTTTGTATCACAGTACATAAACTATCTACTTTTTAACTATTTGGAAATTATAATTTTACCAACAATAATTTGACAAGACACAAGAATCTTTAACAATATGGTTTTGGAGGTAAAAAAAAAAACCCAGGTCTTTTAAAATTTTCTTTCTCTTTCCTTCTTTTTTAACCTCTCAACATTCTGATACTACAGTTGTTTTTCTCTAATCAACTTTGCTTTACATGTCATGCATCTTCTATTTGCTGTTTCAAGAGATATCTGGCGTTGGGTTTCTTTTCTTCCCCTTTTTTTTTGTTTTGTTTTACTCACTTTGCAGTCACAAAATGAAAATGTAGACAGCATGTACAAACAAGGAGTTCGTGCAAAGTCAAGTGTTCAAAACCACATGCAAGTCTCAGCGGCACATGGCTCAGAGCTCACACGCTCCAGGATCATGTAATACTGGCATGCAGATGAGAGGAGAGAAAAGCACCTACATCATGAGAAGAGGATGATGAAAGAGAATGACATTTTCTTTATGACAATTATCTAATGCAAACCGTATACCCATAACCTCTACCAGAGTGGGAATGGGGGCGGAGCAGTACACTTTTGTGAGGAGTAGGGCACTGAACATTAACATTGTTGGAGGTCCAGTTGTTACTACAATGGAGAATTTCTATTCTGTACTTGGCCTTTTCCGTGTTATCTTCCCCCGCTTCTTGCTTTGTATTTCCTCTGCTACATCATGCACAACAACAAAAAAAAAGGATCAGAACTAACACTGGAAATCATTTAACAAGCTCTAAACCTGACAGATAGCAAGGGTATTCTCCACAATTTACACGAGAATTAAATTGCATATAAATACCTCCTGTTCTTACCGGTGGGTGTTGTGATTCCATGTGTTAAGGTGTGAAGCAGACAGGAAAGAGATAAATCTTTCATAAGTACATTGTAAATAGGCAAGTGGTATATAAACCATATTTATAGGTAAGAGAGTCAAACAATGATAGGTAAATAGTTGTCACAAAATATTTTATCACAAAAAAGGTCATAAATCTAGATTTTATGGAGAAGGGAGGTAAAATAAATGACTGTTTTACTACTGTTATTGAAATACTCTGGCAGTATGAAACAATAAAATTGAGTGACACATATTTTAATTAAAAGTTCTTGACACTGCTTAAGCCAGCCCAACACTAGAGACTCCCCAGTGGTTTTGAATGCTGGTATCTTTGTTAAACAATCACAATCACAGTTTGTGAAAGCAACCAATATATAGGTGCTCTTTCTTGCAAGATTAAAAAATCATCTCAGAAGAGATCACTTTATTAAGTGGAGATTCCACCATGAACTTTGGGACAACTGGAAGTAACAGCTCATGGACTTGAGTTACATTTTTTGGCTCAGATTTGCTCATTTATTTCTTCAAATTAATTTTTTTATCAAAATATGATTTTATTTCTTACTCAAATAAATCACATGCAGGTATGATAAATATATCTATATATAAATGTGTCTTTGAGTTGGCAGTAATTGCTCTATGGCCTTCCCCATGACTTCTAAATTTGATTTATTGTCTTTTTGTTAGAACAACTCTGGTCAAATGTAAGATAGCAATCTAAACTGAACATATACACTCACACAAAAAAGTGGCATCATGCAACTGATGGAATTATTAAGTGTGAGTGATGCCTTTTCAGGAGAATCTTCTGAACAGGGTGCAGCATATTTCTCTCTTTTCCTATAGCTCTGTAATGTGAAGTGGTGTTCGGCTCTGCTGCATAATTTAGCCCTAGCATTGAGTCTCCAAAGCCATACAGCAAGGAGAATAATGGAAACCATCCTCTCAATCCTAAAAAGAGCTCTTCAGAAATCAGCCATTGGATCTATGCCGACTTTTGTGCAGTGGTTCAGGAGGAGCTTGAGAAAAGTGTCTTCTCTTTTTTCAATATCAACTATTTTAAAAGATGTTAAGGAATGTCTGTCGTCCCCCCTCCCCTTAAGCAGAAACAGTCATTAAACCAAGAATACTGAAATAGAATATAATTAATTGTTAAGGAAGTATGAAACTTCCTATTATAAAATGCTTGCTGACATACTTAAGGCCTCTAATCTTTTCTAGGAGTATTCAAAATGTCCTACTTCAAAAAAATACGTCAATCTTGGATCTCTGCTTGGGGTCATCAGAATTATCACAGTTCATGTTCCAAATCTTAATGGCAGATGGGTTCAGCTCCTTTTGTTGTTGTTTTTTGTTTGCTTGTTAATAACCAGGCCATACCATGAAGGCCTGAGTTTTAGCTAAGACAATGTTTCCTTTAATTGGAGGTGGGAACTCTATGACACATAGTTATATCAGTTTGCATCACGTTATAATGCCTTTGCCACACAGTATAACTAGATATAGCACCATGCAATGCCATGAATTGAGAATGAGACACTATCTCCAGGGGAGAAAATAAACATCCAAGAGAAGGAAACAAAAGCACAGGGCTCAAAGCTGGTGAGACTGGCCTTTTAGTTCGCTATAGCTGTAATGCCTGTGCAGCTTCTGTTTCGGGAAACAGAAATACATACCATGTTCATGTCAATGCCGTTGGTGTAAGTCCATGCGTGCTGGAAATACTCTTCAAGCCGTTGCCTCAGAGGGTTGGGGATTTGGTGGAAGCGAATGAACTCTTTTACTCTCAGCATCTGCATGTGGTACCTGGCAGTTCCCGAGTACAGTCTTTGAATAATTGCAGAAACATTCCCAAAAATGCTTGCATACATTAGGGCTGGATTGGATAAAAAACAAAGTTATGGGGAAACATTGAACTTGGGCATGGCATAACATACTGTCTCAGAATATCAAATGTGCTGATTGTATTTATTTAGCCCAAGTATATATAAATTTACCCTTGGTCCTTGGGTAAACTAATCATTCTTTGTATTTTTAACAGTAAAGAAATGTAAATTATTCAAAATTATTATGAGTTAAAGTAAAACTGATATTGCTTTATAAGATACACATGCAACCAAGAACATTAATTGATGTTCAATACATTTATGATAAGCCATCCTAGTTGTAATAAGCTAAATCACAGTCAACACTACTGTATTTTTCTTGAAAAAATCATGAGGCAGAACAATCTTTTAGGAGTTTTTAAACCACTTTTTCAATAGTATAGATAGACGGATCACCAAGTTCTGGTGGTCAACTAAGAGCATTGGCAATACCCTGTATTGTTTTGGAGTCTCTAGGACACCTCAAACCAACAACTCTAGGGAAAGTACCATATTCATGGCCCTGAACTTTTAAACTTGGTGACCTGCGGCTTTGGGGAGGAACATTATCCTATGTGTAGGATAACTCCAATTTAACATATAGATATTATAAAATAGTAGACTGACATATGGATAGCTCTCTTCCTATACAGTATTATCATGGAAAATGGAGAAAGCAAATTGATGTGGACCAGGAAGCTTTTCCTCTGCTGGCTGGTTGTCATAGTATTTGAAAATGACATGCAGACTGCTATGGAGAAACATGATCAACAGTCTTACTTGGTTGTGAACTTAAAGCTAAAGTGAGGATCAGCATGGTTAAATATGCCCGTGGGTGCAATGGTAGCCAAATGGTAACCAACATAAGCTCCACAGAAGGAACCTCATGCCTAGTACTATAAATCTGGCCAAGAACACATTGTTGGGAAGGTCATATGCTCCAGGGTGAGCCTACCATTATTACTTTCCAATACGGACATAGTATCTGCTCTCTAAATCTGTATCTCTCACTCATGTATTTAGTGAAACTCTTGGGCCACATCAGAGGTGTTTTTTAGTGCTGCTGATAGACAACACAGAAACTCGCAATGGGTCAACGTGCAGAGAGTCAGTATATTAAGAGTACTCAGGCACAGATGGGGCATCTTCAGTACACTTCCTCCTCCCTCCAATGCTCAGGGAACATCAAGGAAGAAGAGGTATGAAGATGTCCATGGCTAGAGTCAGGGAGGACCAGAGCACAACAGTGTCTTCTGATGACAGGGCCACTGCCCTCATGAACTCACAGAGGCTGTGCTTGGCGTGCACAAGAACACACCAGGCCACTCCAGCACGGAGCAGGAAAGCACACCTAACAGCTGATGGCTTCCTGGGGAGGGGATTCGTTTACTTTAATGTTGTGGTTCCTGGTAGAGCAACCATGTTCCAGAGAATGACCTCACACCCATGGTAGCACAAACTGGACTTGGTGGGTTATAAAATAAGGTTAATGGGAGAAGTGGGGCTGGGACAAGTCAGGGGTGGCCATGATTAAGCTGCATTGCATGCATATGTGAAATTATGAAATAATTGATGTTACAATACAAATTTAAAAATTATAGTTTGAATTAGACTTCAAATGTTTTTTTTTTTGAAAACAACAACTTATTTCTATCACAGTCTGGAATCTAATCTTTTCATAATAAAACTGTATTGCAAATTTTCAACACTTTGGAGTTCTCAACTACTTGACTAATTTTAGATTTTTCTTAGATTGTTAAATTGCATGTAGTTTTACATTTGTTTCAATTTGACATATATATCATACATAGATTCATGATATGCACATATATATCAAATTATATATATGTGTGTATTATATACCATAAGATAATATATGCAATTTGATATATATTTATATAATATGAATACTCACATGCATATATAATTTTTGCTCATCTATGGAGAGAAAGTGCTATGATACCAATTTAGGTTCAGCATTTAGAATATCTTCATTAATGCTATTTGGGATAACTTTTTAAGAATGCGTATGATGTGGCAATAAAGGTTTCAGGCTCTGGGGCCACAGTACACCAAGTAGATGAAGAAGAATCAAAAGCAACAGCACAGTTTGAAGTATGAGATTCAGCTATGTTCATCCAACACATCTTCCTTGAAATGCATTCTCTCAACAGTTCTCTAAAAGCTGCTTGCTCATTTACAAAGCAGTTGCTACCTGATTTAGGCTCTGTTACACTAATGCGTTTTCTTGACCATTTGTTTTCCCTCCCCAGCTCATTCCCTTCACTATTTTATCGTGTTTAATTGTGATGGTCTTTGTGTTCCAGAGATGCCTGAAGAAGGGAACATTTCTGGGAAAGATGCGATCAGTTATTAAGATAGGTAAAAAGGTGAGGAAATGTGAGGATTCATTTCATGATAGCTTGACTGGGCCAGAGTTTGATTTCATGCCACTCCATGTGAATCTGTAAGGGTGAGTCTGCTTGAAAGTACCATTTCGGCTAAGTGATGCAGTTTGACTTCTCCTCTGTAAGTAGCCAACATTCACCCAGTCCACCGAAGGTCTGAGTAGACTGCAAATTGGAGCGAGCGAGACCTTATCCTTTCTTACTGTCCAAGGTAGGAGATCGATCTTCTTTTGAGATTGGAATGTACTAACCGAGGATGAAATTATGCCTTGGTTCTCCTGCAAAACTCGGCAGATCACTTCCTTATCCTAAGTATGTGTTTTGTTCTTCTGTGAAAATCTTGATTAAAGAAAAGCTCTGGAGGGAGGCTGAGTTGGTGAAACATCAGTTATCTCCTGTGTCTATCGGTAGTTTAGGTGAAGCAGCAGATAGAAAGTGTTTCTAATTGGAGTAAATTGATAGTCTGTTAAGAAGAGAGATAGCAAATGTCCACCAGAAATTGATTCCTGTGGGTCATGTTAGAAGGATATTCTACTTATATTTCTTATTATTTACATTTACATTTCCACAAGTTCCTCTCACATACTCATGAGGCAGATAATGAGTGCACAAGGCCCTGAAGCTTAGATATGAAAGGAGGAGGTCAGGAGTCGGTTCTTAGTGAGGCCTTAATAGATACGTCAGTTTTATCTCCATCTCGCCATGAAAATGAATCAAAAGGCTAGCACTGATCCAGGAACTGCTAACTGTCAAGATGGAAAACCTACATTCTAAGTACCTAATTGGGGACCCGAATGAAAAACTGGGGGACATCTTTCATAAGGTCTAAGCTGATGATTTTTAAACTCCTAAGGAAGAGATGAGGTTTGCATTCCCTCCACCCACCCTTTCAAAGCAAAACATGGCCAGCTAGAGAGAACAAATCATTATATTCTGCATAACCCATTTAGTTGTGGCCCATCACTGCCGTAGAATATTGGTAAAATGCACATTAGCAAAATAAACAAATAAATGAAACAACGATAAATATTTGTGTATGGGACTTTTTTCTATCCGACTCAACATTCCACTTAGCCTTTTAAGCTTTCTTTGGTGGAAAGTTTTGACTTCACCAAAATTGTTTTCTTTAGGCTGACGTTTTATAGAAACAAAATGAGCATATCCTTCTTCAGCCCATTCGCAAACATATTAGTTACTAATAAAGTATTGTGTATTCTATTAGGACCACTACAATTTGTTTTTAAAAAAATCTACCCCCTGCAGATAAGAATATGTAACTTAAGGGTGAAGCTTCATTGGTGCATAATTAATATAACCAGTATCTAGATGTATCCATTATATGTGTGCAGTTTATTTAGCTGTGACAAGCGTGAGAGACCAGCCTGTTTCTCTCTTCCCAGAACATTTCCTTGCACCGCTCAGTTGCCTGTGCAAATTACAGTCCTGGAACTGCAGTGATGAACTTCGCTTGCTGGGGATGGCAGCACACATACCATCTGAATTTGCTTTTGCTGTGCATAAGGCCAAGAATCATTGCATCTATCAGGCCCCTTTCTTTTCTTTTTTTTTTTTTTTTTGGTTGTTGTTAATTTAAAAATCATAACAATGTACCAGAGTTTGTGTATATCATCTGCTGATGGGGAAAAAAAAACATTCCTTTTCTACACATTGGCTGTTTTGAGTAAAAATTTGTGTACAAGCCTTTGTGTGGGCGTGTATTTTTGTTTCCTCCTTAAACACCTAGGTGTGGAATTGCTGGGTGGTGTGGCTTCTTTAACTTTACACGAAACAAGTTTGCCAGAGTTGTCTGATTTTATGTCCCCACCAGCATACTGTGGCAATACCATTTGTTCCATATCCTGCTGACATTTGGTACTGCCACTTTAAAGTTACAATGAGAGCGTATGTAGTCTCATTAGTGTTCAATTTGCATCTCACCAACGATTAGTACCACTTTTAAAAAATTTTTTATTAATTTATTCTTGTTACATCTCAATGGTTATCCCATCCCTTGTATCTTCCCAGTCTTCCCTCCCTCCCATTTTCCCCTTATTCCCCTCCCCTATGACTGTTCCTGAGGGGGATTTCCTCCCCCTGTATATGCTCATAGGGTATCAAGTCTCTTCTTGGTAACCTGCTATCCTTCACTTTTAAATGAACTTTTTTTTTTAACATTAAGGTGCCTTTTTTTGTATGTGTCCTGTATCTATGAAAATAATTTGCTCATTAAAAAAAAACAATTATCTTTTTGTCAAGTCAAAATTCTTAATATATCCTGGATACCAAGCTTTTTAATTTATATCTTTAAAATATTTTCTCCTAGTTTTTCACTTTCATTTTCTTTGTTTTAAACATTGTCAATTGATATTTTTGAGGTGACATCTCACCATGTTGTCCTGGCTGACCTGAAAATCACTGTGTAGAGGAGCTTGGCTTCAAACTCACACCTGTGTCTTCCTACCAAGTTCTGGGATTAAAGGAATGTGCCATCACACCCAGTTGAACAATGCCATTAGAAAATAAAGTAACTTTGATGAAATATTAACTCATCAAATTTTACTTTAAAGTGTTGGGGGATGGTCTGATTTATTTTGACGCTAATTAGTGCTTACTGTCTCTGTGAACAACCTTTTGCTTAATAAAAAGCCATACCACCTGGGCAGGACAGGAGATAGATGGAGCTAGGAGAGAGAGGAATTCTGGGAAGAAGAAGGACCACCACCAGGAGAAGTAGACCTGAGGTGAAGAGAGGAAGGCCGCCATGGGTTAGCTGGAGGAGAAGCACATGGCCCGTGGTATGGATGGAGAATCTGGTCCAGATGAAGAACATGAACAAGTATTTGGGATTATGGATGGGAGGTAGCTTGATAGAAGTTATTACACACGGATGGCATGGGATTGAGACAGGGATCTCATGCCTGCCCTACTATGGGAGGCAATTTAGAGGATTGCGATCTGCCCTGCCCCAGATTAACTAAGGCTATCTTAAAATATAATAAATGTCTGTGTCTTGATTGATTGCTTAGCCGGGCCTACAGATATGTAATTTTAAAAACAAGGTAGAAGGTCTTTTATCATAATGTTATCTATAGTGCAATTTGTTGTAAGAGGTGAATCATAAATGTATTTATTTATTTATTTATTTATTTATTTATGTGGTTGTTGTTGTGGTGGTCGTGGTGTTGGTATTGGGGATTAAATTCAGAGCCTTTCGCACCAGTAAAATGCTTTGCCATTGACTGGCACCTCAAGGCCCAGAGCCTAGATTTTCACCCAAATTGTACAAAAAGGACTGAGGTTCATGTCATCGTCAGACTTCCTAGTCTAATTTCACTGTGTCAGAGGTGGTGAAGCAGTGTTGACATTGCTCTTGGACGTTGCAAACCAAATGAACAGGAGCAACATTTACAGAAACTGCAACATTAAGAGCACTGACACATTCTCCTAGAGGACTGTGGGAGTTAAGGGCGCATGGTGTAGGTGATTGTTGGCCTGTTGCCCTAGGTCTTGTACAGGGAAGTGGTGTAGCCAAGCAGCAGGGGTGAAATGAGGGTGCTGCACCTCTGCTGGGCAACAGGTTTAAGAGCCTGGCTTTCCAATGTCTTGGAATTGAAATATTCCTTTTGTAATGGAAAGCATTTGTAACTTGGTCCATAGAAGGAGCATTAACTGTACTAACCCTTTGAAAGAGCCGGAATTTATGTCTACCGTCTATGTCTATGTTATGTATTCAAATAGCTTCATGCCTATTACTTTCCTCTCAGCTCTATCGTTCTTTCCTATGTTAGTTATTTGTCTTTTGCTAACTTTGTAAAATACATATTTAGGATTTCTAGGTTATTGCTTTTATCTTTACAACAAACTCTTTGAGCATTGTTTTAGCTGATTCCTATAGGTTTGGCAATTTTATTTTAACTTTCATTAATTTTGTTTTTAGTTTCCCACATAATTATTTCTTTCTCAAACACTTAATATCGCCTCAAGTGATTCAGGGATTTCCCAGCTGTGAGGACCTTCTGTGTCACCCCCAACTTCCTAGTGCTTTAGGAACTCCTGTGTCATGCCCCCAACTTCTTTATGTTTTAGGATCTCCTGCGTCACGCTCCCCCCCCACTTCCTTGTGCTTCCATTGTCACACCACTCTTTACATAATTTACAAAACCTATCAATTCACAAACAGGTTTTTCCCATTAGTCAATTATTTTGGAGATTTATAAAGACAAGGGAGGGTTTTCAGTTCATTCATATATTTACCAGTTTTAATCTTCTCCATTCCTGTGCCACCCACACTTTCACAGGGTTTAGTTCTCCTTTCATTGGAAGAATTTATAGTTCCTCACAGTCTGCTCATGGTAAATGATGTCGTTTGCTTTCTTGTCCTTACTTGAAATCCCGTTTAATAATAGATTTCCAGATTGACAGATACTCTTTTTCTTTTCATTAGAAGATCAATTTAGAGATTTTTCCTACTGTCTTGTTGATCCCACTGTATACAATAAATCTGTCAGTTTTATTCTTTTTTTGTTATACATAATGCCTTAGTTTTCCTTTTATCACCTTTGAAAATTTCACTTTATGTCTAGTGTTTGACATTTTAATAATGTGCCTTGATATGTCCTATTTACTGTTTGTTTAGTATTAACTGAATTTTTTGAGCCTCTAGTTTACAGTTTTCTTCAATCTTGAAAAAAAAAAAAAAAACTAAGCCAGTGAGTATTTCTGAATACATCTCCGCTAGTTCCTGTCATGCTTGGGGCTCCAGCTCTTGTTTCTGTTTGCTCCTCTTTTTGAGGGTTGCATGCCCGCATTTGTCAAGCATTTGGCTTCACCTGCTAGTCAAGTCATTTCTGTCAGCTCCACATGTCTTTCATCTGTTTTCTCTCTTGCTTATGACCTGATCCTTGTGTGTGTGTGTGTGTGTGTGTGTGTGTGTGTGTGTGTGTGCGTGATAGCAGCTGAAATTATTTTGAATTAACATTGCACAGTGCTGTACTTTTTCTTCTTTTAAGAATGCTGGACTGCTCATTCTGTTTACTTACTTATTTTGGTGTGTTAGTATCTGTGTATGTGTGTGTGTGTTATATTAATGTGTGTGCATGTGCATGCACATGTACTCTTGACATAAAGGCATATGTGGAGCTCAGATGGTGACATCAGACATGGAGAGATTTTCCTCAGTCACTTATACAGCTTGGGTTTTTTTGAGGCAAGGTCTGTCACTGACCTTGGATCTTGTCAGTGGACTGCCTAGCTAGCAAGCTCCAGGGATACCCCTCCCCCAGTGATGGGTTAGGGGAGACACTTGTCACCATGTTCAGACTTTTTATGTAGTTGTTGGACAGTGAAAAAGGTGGGGGACATTCATTCAGGCTTGCTTAGCAAGTACTTTACTCACTGAGCAGTCTTCTTAGTTCCCACACCCTTTCCCCCCCTTAAAATCAAATTTAAGTGTTTTGGGGGTGACATATAGAAACACACAATCTATATATTTATGGGGCATCATACTATATTTTGTGCAGTGTTTTCTCTTCCCTCACACATTTATTCTTTCTTTGTGGTAAAACATCAAAAATCCTCTAGTCAGTTTCTACCTACAGTCATATTAGGTGTAGTAGCACACTAGAACTTCTTATTCATATTCAACTCTAATTTATTACACATTTATCAATCTGTCCTTAACTTTCCCTACACTTTCCCTTTTCTTTTTGTTACCACCCATATGTATGTGTACCAAATTCCCTTCATCTAGCCATTAGTAGCACTGAAGTTATTTGCATTTATGAACTATTATGAATTGTGTTGGAGTAAAGATGGGGTATAGAGAAATGATTTTGACTGATTTCATTTCCCTGGCATGTAAACCCAGTAGTGAAATTGCTACATCATCATATAGTACTTTCATTTTTACATTTTATAATAGCTATATTAGTTTGTATTCCCACCAGCAGTATTCAAGATTTTTTTTCCTGGTTGGCATTTATTTTTGGTATTTTTGGCAATAGAATGGTATGAGTTTTTCTGGTTTTAACGTGTGTTTCCATGGGAATTAGAGACACTGAACGCTTTGCTGCATTTGGTCATTTGTCATCTTTTGGTAAATGTCCATTTAAGCCCTTTGCTCCTGATAAACTGTATCGACTTTTGTTTTTGAGACCTTGGAGTTTCTTCCATGTTCCAGATACTAAACCCTCCTCAGATATATAGTTTATAAGTATTTTCTTCCATTTTGTGGACCGTCTCTTTACTAGATTGTTTTCTCTGCTGTTTAATTTGATGTAATCCCGGGTGTCTAATTTGTGTTGCCTTCTGGTTGCTTCCTTGCATTGTTCAGTCATTTTTTTTTCCAGTTAGCTGCTGTAGCCTTGCTGATCGACCACTTGAAGATCAGGCTGATTTTTGTGCTGGGTAAGTGCTCTACTGCTGGGCGTTGTCCCTAGCCCCGTGATCAGGCACGAGGCTTGCTTCTAAAGCTTTGCAAGGGCCATATTAGTTCTGGCTCTATGGCTTTATTTTACTAAGATTTCTACTGAGCAATCTGGATACTCAGTGAGGCGTTCTACTCTGCTGGTTTGAATTTTAACGTCTCTCAGACCTGTGTGAGTTCTTTACAAGGCCCAAGGGCTGTCATTCCATGTGTTCATGTCTCAGAAGAGATCTGTAAGTTCCTGTTGGTAACTCATGAAGTTCTCTGAGCTCTTTTTAAAATGAGAGATGCCTTCTTTTTTCTTTGACTTTCTGCATTGTAGATTCCAACGTCTTGGCCTCTGTGACTTCTGATCTTCTCTCCTTGGCTGGATGTACTTGTTGTTACCTGTTTCGGGTGTTTTTTTTCGTCACTTTGAGTCCTGTCCCAGTGCCTCAGATAGGAAGCATCAGTCCATCTTATTGTCTGCTTGTTTCTCAGTGTCTGAAAACAATGGCTTCATACATGTTGCTTAGTTTTCTGTCTGTTTGATAGAAGGTTGAGGCTCCAGGTACGCCATCCCGGCTAGCGGCAGAGTTTCAGCGACTGGTAGACTAAAACCAGTTCTTTGTCAAGCAGGTCCGCGTTAGAAGACACTCACTCATGCTTGACTAGGTCACGTGTTTTTAAAAACTTAAATGAAAGCACTCTCTTTCTGAAAATTTAACAAACTAAAGTCATCTAGAAATTAGAAATGTAGATATAAATGCATGAGCACACCCAGGCTCACATATGTTCAGTGTTCTTTCATTTGTAAATTATGCACACTATTAAAATAAATTCTCCAGTCACTGTTATGGGTACACAATCAGCAAGTCAGTGAAAATAGCAGATTTCAAAATGTCTATAGACGTTCCAGTTACCTGTACTAGCTAAGACAATTTTTAAGAGGCTCTTACTATGTATCCCATGTTGGTCTCTACTTTTTCTTCTTCCTGTCTTCAGTCCTGAGTACAGGAACTGAAAGCATATTAACTTTTTCCTCCCTTCAGATATCTTAGAATTGCTTGTTTTTATTTCTCTTGCATAATAATGCAGTAATAATCATATATAATTTCCCTTTGTCTACAATGTGCCTTCATTTCCCCCCTTATAATAATATTTAAATTAAAGAAGCTGAAGGATGATGAAATTTCAACCTGATAATATTTATGGTTAAAGCTAACAGACCGATGATATTTGACACTAAAATTTTGGTTTTGAATTTTAATTTTATGTTGAAACCAGACCCCTTTCTGGGTATAAGACTTGCTTAGTGCATAAATATTGCAAACAATATTAACCAATTAATTTTTGCACATAACTTCATCTATCAGGAGATATCAGTAACAAATAAATCATTATCCTTGACAGCTATGCAAATTTCACAAATATTGCTATTATTGTTGTGCTTCAGGGCGTAATTTTACCTTTCACCTAGTTGATGGCATCACAGAGAATGAGAGAACTCTCAAGCAATGCGTAGAAACCTTTCCTGTATGACATCATCTTGCACTTCTCATTTTGACTAAGGCTTATAGGAATGAGTCTTCTAATAAGTGACATAAGTGAAATATGAGTTGATCTTTTCTCTGTCTCATATGAATAGGGTTTTCTCTTAAAAGACCAAATTTATCTGCAGAAAGCACAGATTCTTTTTAAAGTACTAATCAGGTAACCTAGTGTTATATTGATTTCAAAAAATTTGAAAATTTAAGGCATATATAAGGAAAGAATCAAAGAAGAAAGGAGGGAAATAAAGAAGAGGAGGAAAGAGGACAAAGAAAATTAAAAAGATGGAAGGGAGGGGGAAATGAGCAAGAGAAATTGTCACGTTTCTCTGACACTAGAGATGGCGTGTAGGTTAAGTACTAAAAATTGTCTTCAATAAAGTGATCTACATAATTAACATCACAGTGCTGAGGATTTCTAGGATGTGAACAGGATAAGTAGTCATAATGTTTGTAAGTTCCTTGAGTTGCTGTTTTTAAATACAGGTACTCTTTTCTTTAATATATACACCCATATTTACTTTATAGATATAAATATCTACTCAAGAACAGATACGTTTCATTGCCTTGCTTGATATTAATGCAACTAAAATCTTTAAGTGCTGTCAAACATATTCTGATAGACTTTTTTGCTGTTCTTGTTGAGTGTGTGTGTGTGTGTGCACGTGCACATGTGTATCGATGTTTGTGCTTGTATGTATTCACACATATATGCATTTGTATGTGTATGTGTATATTCACATGCAGAGGCCAGAAGTTGATGTTCAATGTTTTCCTCATCCACTTTATATTATAGATATTTATTACATTTTTATGTATTAATTTTGAACATGTATGCAGTATGCATGTATATGTTTGTGTGTGTGTGTGTGTGTGTGTGTGTGTGTGTGTGTGTGTGTGTGTTTGCGCATGTGCAGGCCATGGTCTGAGTATGGCTAAGAAGTCAACTTGTAGGTGTCAGTATTCCATGTGGATCTGGAAATTGAATTAAGTTTGTCAGGTTTGGCAGTAGGTCTCTTTAGCTGCTGAATCACCTCACTGGCCCATGCAACATATTTTTCATTTTTTCTCACTGGATCTGAAGCTCAACAAAACCTCTGGCTTTCCAGAAAGCCATAAGGACACTTATGCTTTTCCTAGTGTTGGGTTACAAGGGAGCACTGGGTGTCTATGTAGGTGCTGGGGACCAAAGAAGCTTGTAAGGCAAAACCTTTGCTGGTTGCATCATCTCTCCAGCCCCTCTGTGTTTACAATTACAGATTAAAGGTGCCTTGAGTGTGTATTTCTAATTTTTATTAGGCACCAATTCCATTGCCTTCTGCATGCAATGCTATGTCTGTGTTTGCAGTCCAGAGTGGGATAGAATTGGAAGATCTTGCATGTCTTAAGAAGTGAATTTTTAATGAAAATGTTATTGAAATAAAACTTATAATTCAGGCAGAATAGATTACTGAAAGAACTTATTTAAGTTTCATAAATAGACCTTATCTAATGACATTTCAGTAATTAATGTGGTGTCATATGAAAATCAATTGTCAAGATCTCTTTCCAGCTTTGTGCACCATCCAAGGACAATAATCCTTTGGAAGGTGTTATTGTTGTCTGCTGTCATCCAGGTCCTTACTAGGGGGATTATTAAGTCAACTCCATATTGCCACAAAATATTTTATTCTAAATAATATACGTAATGAACTATGCTCCTTGTATAAAACCATTTCAGGGTAAATTATAACAACTTAGGCCATAGTGTGATGTGAGAAGAAAAGCAGTTTAACATCAAGAAGAGGAGAAATTGTAGGTATAATTGTAATGGTTTTCCATGTATGAGAGAGATATTTATGTCAATAAGTCTATCTTTTCTCCAACTTAACTGGACTTGGCTTGTAACAGAAAATAGCTATTAGTAATAAATTACAATCACATTTTGTGTAACAGCAAGTGAACTGTTATTTTCAGACCCTCAATCTAAAGACCTACATCACTTGGATATATTTATATCCAAGATATTCCAGGGTTTAAAAGATGCCTTACTGAATGTATAGAACAGCGACTCCTGTCTTTACATTTGAGAATTCAACTAACCATGAGCAAAAAGGTTTTCAAGATTTATGGATATACCACACATGTTTAAACAATTTTCTCATTCTTCCTTACGAGATTTACATAGCATTTATGTTGTGTTAGGAAATATATGTAGTAGAGAAGTGATTTAATATATATATGGCAGTATTTTTGTGGTAAAAGCATTTTTTAATTCTACCTAAAAATATTTTTTCCATTAAAAATTATGTTTACAAGGGAGTGCTTGTATATATCCAAGCACTATGTTCATGTCTTGTATTCCCAGAGGCCAGAAGAGGGCATCAGACTGGAACCAGATTTACAGGAGATTGTCGCCACTAGGAGCAGAACAAGGTCCCTATGAAAGAACATCAAGTGTCCTTAGCCATGGAGCCATCTATAGAGCCCTCAAGGTGATGATGTTTTATATTAAGGACATGAGGAGGATACTTAGGTTCAAACAACTTTGGGAGTCCCTTGAACTAAGCCTGGGTTCACCAAGTAATGAGTTTATTTTATATTGATATTGAAGCTAGTTCTAAGAGAAGAATATGACAGTAATTTCTGTTTCTTCACTTCACAGACAAAAATCATACTTTAGAAATATAGTATCAACATGTGTAATCCCCCTATCTCTACAGTTTCCACAATTTTACTTTATTCTCTGCGTTTCAGAAATACCAATTTTGTGCTATTATTTTCAGATAGCAAAAGAGAAATCTACTTACAGCCAATCAACATGACACAAATGGAAAAGATTTTCTCCGAATTGGTGTTAGGAGACACATTCCCAAATCCTACACTGGTTAAACTGCTGAAGGTAAAGTAAAGTGCCGTGACGTATTTGTCTTTAATGGACGGTCCAGAACTCGAGTCACTGTCATTGTAACGTTTCCCAATTTGTTGTCCTAAGGAATCCAACCATCCAATTTTGTCAGTCAGATAGGGCCTCTCTACATTCCCAATCGCATACCAGATGCAAGCCAGCCAGTGGGCAATCAGGGCAAATATGCACATTAAAAGCATTAGAACTGCAGCGCCATATTCTGAGTATCGATCCAGTTTCCTGGCTACGCGCACAAGACGGAGGAGACGTGCAGTCTTCAAAAGACCAATTAATGTTGTTGTCTGCGAAAAAATAAACATGTATGGTCAGAAACAGTTGTAAGCAATTCAAAGTATGTTCAAGTAAGGCAGAATTGTTAACAGAAAATGGAAGAACAAGCCCAGATTTGAATAAAGTAGGACGATTAGTTCTTCATCCTAAGAGTATTAAATCTACTTTGAAAAACGTGTGGCTCGCACCACACACCACAATTGCCATGCTGTAGGGAAGTACTCGTTATCCAAAGAGACAGTTATTTATAGACAAGGGGTCTCCTTTACTGATGAGAAACGTGGTCTGCTATCTCTTTAGGGGAGACAGAGTAAGAACGAGATATTAGCTGCTGCATGGTATTGGGTATTTGGTGACATAGCTTGTAGAAAAGATCACAAGAAAGGAAGACTCCAAAAGACCTCGTAGACCAGCCTAAGCTGAAGCTGAAAAACACCTGAACAATACAAGGCAGGCAGTCAAGCCATTTCTTGTAACTGTGAGAACCCTTTTTGGATAAATGCACGCATGAATTATAATCTATGTTTAAATGAGATTTTCCTTTTTCCTTCCTGAGTGTATCAAATTCATAAATTGTTTCTTGGTATCTTGATGATATCATAATCGCATTTTGGAGTATGATATGTCTTAACTAATTGCATGATTGTTACTGACCAGGTATTTAATGATAGGATACTTTTACATAATAATAGGATATTTCACTGGTTGTTAGGAATTGAAATCTGATAAGTACAAATTACAAGTTCATTTCTTATGTTTCCTAAATAATGTCAAGTATAAGTACTATATAATTCACAGAACATATAATTATTCCATAGTTACATGGTGTTTACCAATCAATTATTGAGTCATTTTATCTCTTCATTGTGGTGTTTATTTCGCAAAGTACATCCACATGTGTTAATAATACTAATGTTTTAATTGAAGAAATAGCACACAGAGTAACCATCATGGTATTGCTACAAATATTGATTTAGTGAAAAAATATTTCTAAGTATCCAGGAAAACTTTTTATGGAAAAGTCATAGCTGTTCTGTTTTTCTCTTTGCTGTACTCTAGCAGTCACAAGGAAAGGAGAATAATTATTCTCCTTTGAATTATTTTCTTTAAGACAAAAGTAGGAGGAGTTTACACAGCTTGGATGGATTCTTCATAACTAGATTATAATCTTGTTTGTCTTGGTTGTGCTAATGGTAAGTTATTATTTTTTCACAGTGCAATGCAGAGAACAGTTTTTCTCTCAAATAAATTTAAAGGCATATGCTCCTTCAGTGAATTCTAGAATTTAAGATAGCGTTACACGGTTCGCTGGAAGTAAACTAAATATCCTTATTTGTATCATCAATATTTTACTTTAGTAGTTATGTGCAAGGACTTTCAAACAGACAGACTAAGGACCAAGTTCTACTTGCTACTAGTATGCCACTTTGGACAGGTTAGTATTTTAATCTCAAGCTTCAGTTACTCTGTAAATAAGAACACAATGCCTACAGGGTTGTAGGCATTATCCAGTAAATGGTACCTATGGAGGCCTTGCAACATGAATCATAAAGCTCCCTCAGAAAATGTCTGGGCCTTTGACAGACAAGGGGTTCATCTAGGCTCTCACAGCAGGAGTCTCTTTTGTTCAAAGTCTCACCACTTTTGCACAGTTCAGACTGTTGAGTTTATTTCTTTCCTGAATAAAATTTCCTATTTACTTAGGTTTCAGAACCAGAGCTGTTTTAAAGTTTATTGAGCAAACACTAAAACTCTTATTTGGTTTTAGAATAAAATGCTTCAAAATAATTGAAATATAATGCAGATTTACCAGGAAGTAGGTTAAATGAAGTAAAATTCTTTGTAAGACATGGATGGTTTTCATAACAGGTGGTAAAGTGGTAGAGTAAAACTGATGTTACAGAAATGAAAGTAGTAGCCAGTGGTGGTGGCACACACCTTTAATCCCAGCACTAGGGAGGCAGAAGCGAACAGGCAGATCTCCATGAGATCTAGGCCAGCCTATTCTACAGAGCAAGTTCCAGGACAGCCAGGGCTACACAGAGAAACCCTGTGCCCAAAAACCCATGGAACCAAGCAACCAACCAGCCAACCAACCAAACAAAGAAACAAATAAACAAAAAAGGGAAAAACTGTAAAAATCAGCTGGGCATGCTTTAAACCCTTGTATGTTGCCACCTCAAACACTCTAAAATTTCTCCTATATTATTTAACAATGAAAATAAAACGTGTGTGATTCTAAGTTTTCCTAAGAATATAAACCAGTGCAATTTACATGCGTACACAAATGCCATATGTTTTGGGAAAAGTAAGTTTAAGAAGTGTTGTGTGGCCAGGCATGGTGGCGCATGCCTTTGATACCAGCATTATAATTACAGAGATGATGAAAGAAGGGAAGGATGGAAGGAGGTAAAAGAGAAGGAAGACCAGGAGAGGAGGGAGAGGAGGAGTGAAGGAAAATGAAGCAGAGCCGGAGGAGGAGGAGAGACGTTGAGGCAGCTGTGACTCTCCTATTCATGGGTAAGAGGCGTTGGGTGAACAATGACTACAACAGTCATTCACAACTCTGTAACACCTACCCAAGCATAACAACATAAGCCTGTTTGACAGTGTACCACTGTTGGGCCTTACTTCTTTTGGCAAATGCTGCCAACTCACCCTGGGTCTTTTTGCTAATCTCCCTGATATATACTGCACACTATCTTGCTTGAGATTAGAGAGAGAAGATAACCGATGGCACCAAATTTCTGAGAGAATAGAATGGGACATTTCCAATCTCTCTTGCCAAGATTTTTTTAAAAAAGAATATGAAACCAACAGATCCTAAACTGTGATTATTTTTATAAATATGTTAAGAAAATAGATAAGAAGTGGGTAGTTGAAGAAAGATGCTTTGCTCATCTTGCCTAAGGAAGACACAAATAATTCTTGAATTTCAAAATTCATCTTATAATACCTGTGCAATATAGGTACTCAGCTCATTTATTCTGAATCAAAGATCAAAAATTTTTTAGACTGTCATAGTAAAAAAAAACTTTACTTCTACAAGATTTTCATTTTAAATACCCTTTTTAGTCCTTTTAGTTTTGAAGACTTTCCCCCACAAATACAATTATTTATACCCCTTGAACAATAAATATAATTCAACTATAGAGCTGTTTAAAATATATCTATTATTTATTGAAGGTTCGAAATGCCTTCTGATATTGGTGGAAGTTAGGTTCCCTTATTAAATAAGTGTATTTTTGATTAAACGTGCAACTATACTTTTCACAATATGTTGTATCACAGACCAGACTAAAACAGATAACAGTAGCTTTTTTTTTTTTTAAGGTTTTTGTGAAAGGGTTTCTCTGTGTAGCCTTGGCTGTCCTGGACTTGCCTGTAGACCAGACTGGTCTTGAATCCAAGCAATTCACCTGCCTCTGCCTCCCCGAGTGCTGGGATTAAAAATGTGTACCACCACATCCAGAAAGTACATTAATTTTATTTGATGAACATTAAACAACATTACAGTTAATATCTTCTTTCAATGTTGGAAACCTCTGTGAAGGAGCGAAATTAGGTAATTTTCATGGAGGTTAACATCTCTCTACTCAAGAATAAATCTTCAAAGTTAAATTGAGAAAGCCTTACCACTACAAAAAATGTCACGAATTTAAAATCTACTTTATTTTGTGAATATAAGAATCTCATAGTAAAAAATGTTTAGTATACTTAGCAAACATAGTTTATACTTTCTTAGTGAAAGTTAGCCATGTGGTATATTATAACACTTATTCTTTTATAAATGGTAAAACATAAAGATGTTCTCTTTGGTTTTATCAGGAGTATAGAGTCAGACATCATTGAAACGTTCATGTTAATGCACTGTTCTATCCTACTTCCCAAGGGGAAAAAAAAAGGTATAACTGGGAGATGACAACACTTGCAAGTAAAATTTCATGATTCCACATTCATTTATTTTTTGCTTTAAAATTTAGCCCAGGTAATTCCCACTCAAATGTATACTTATGTTTTACCTTTTAATGAATTATTTAAACAATGCAATTCAATGATAACACTGCCTAATTTCTAGTCTTTTTTTTTTTTGATCTTGTCTAATACTTTTTCAAGATTTATGAGAATGTGTTTATTAGTACAATCAACTATCTATATTTGGATATGTGAAGAACCCTGGGGAATTACCTAGCTTATTTCTTTATTCACATCAAACTTCATAATTCTTTCTACCAACTATGTGTGCCAAAAGAAATGTTTCTACAATCTTGCCTGGGAATTCCTTTTCAGTATTGAGCAATCTTAATAACTGATAGACTCATTTGTTTTATAGGTAGCATTCTTTGATACTGTAATACTACATTCCTTTCTCTTTCTTTGCAGTAACATGGAAACTGGTCATCAAACGATCATAAGTTTTAAAAGACGAATAAAACATCACAAAGAATAGTATGAACGGTATACCTTTTAGCTGAAATTTGAATTTTTACCAAGAAAAGCTTGCATTTTATATGATCTCTAGCATTTTGTAGTCACTCACAGGCAAATGATATATAAACTATCAGCTTTACGAAAAACATTTTTTTTTCTTCAATTGGACATCTGGTATTTATGTCACTTATCATGCCACAGAGCTGAGGGGCCAAATCAAAGCTTCGAGTGGAAGCCAAGAGAAATTTCTATAAAATTTACAAAGACCATCTTATGAGAGAGATAGTTATGCTCCAGTTGACATGCATATGTATGCATATTTTCAAGTTGTGATCAAATGGGATATGAATATCTCATGTGCATAATAATGTCTAGTAAATTAATATTATCTATCATGAAGATCACAAGATAATCAGAATTTATATAGAAGGCTACTAACATTTTCTGTATCTTTAATCTGTCATCTGTCAGACATAGATGAGTGAAACATTTTTTTTTTTTGTGAGCAGAAATTCCACTTTACTATTGGGATTTTGCTGCAGAAAGCCCTAATTATCTTGATTCCAAAGGGTTTCTTGCATGCATTCAGAATTCATTAAAAAAAAAAATCACTAAGGCATGAATCAGAAGTCAACAAAACAAGTAACTGAAAACTAAAATTTTATTCTTAGGGGAGGAAGGAAATAATGATGTCTGTTACTAATCAGAGGTTTCTAGATTCTAAATGTTAATGGCTTGAAAATTTGCCATGGATAAACCAAATATAAGGAAACATGCAGCAGATAAACAAAGTTGACTTTCTGGAGACAAAGGGAATGATACTGCATTTTAATATCAATGATATTGAAGCAAATCACAGAAGTGTCATAGTTGATGAAGCCAAAATAAGTAACTGTGGAATTATTGTCTTTCTAGATGATATCCATGTCGGTAAGATATTAGCAGGAGCAAATCCAGTAATAACCAGCATTTACTTTGTTCAACATGTTTGCAACTGTAAAGGAGATTCTTTGGTTATTACTAATCACATTTAGTTATAGGAAAAATTAATGATAGTTTGAAAAATATGGGCAATTGTGTCTTCTTTAGTAAAACCATATTGTCATATCATCCTACTATTGTTAATGTATATGTTTTATATATAGAATGGTATAGTTACAAAAATGTCGTTTTGAGTTGACTATAAATAAAATTAAGGTATTATAGTAGTTTAATATTCAGCTGAGGGAAAATTTAATATTTTATTGACATTGAGAAAAATATTTTCTCTAACCTAACTGGTGATGCTAATATATAAAATGCTAATATATAAGAAGAAATCATTCAAATAGTTCAGCAAGATATTGTTCTAAACTTTTAATCAGTAGAAAATGAGATCTTAATTTATTTGCTTATATATATTTGCATGTAGTTTCTAGAGATGTTCATCCACTAATGAAGAAAGCCTGAATGTTTGTATTCCAGATGCGGCTACCACATTTTTTAAAACAGCACAATTAAAACAAAAAAATCTGAGTTTTAAAGCTTTCCTCCCTACCAAGTGTTTCAGGTACCTATGTATATGTGTATGTATGTATTAATGAATGTATGTGTGTATGTATATGCATGTCTATTTCTTTGTATTGGTGTCTTTATTGAGGTAGTACTTTTTTGTGTAGCCCAAAATTGCCACCTTCTCCTCCCATATATTCAGATTATAGGCATGTGTAGCTATGTCTGGTCTCTGGATGGTTTTAAAAGATCCACACAGAAATTAATGAATGAGTCTGATGTGAAAGCACCGATTCCTACCACCATTACCATGGTAATAGCTAATTTTTAATTTAAAAGCTATCTTCTTTCTTATGGCTACGTGTTTTTTCTAGTTGCTTGTATGGTGCCTGATTTCCCTTTCAGCCATCTGTACTTGTACGACTTACAGCTATCTCACACTTATGAAGGCCAAAACATCTCATTTTTTCTCTCTCTCACAATATATTTTTTTCTCCCCATGAGTTTACCACCTGGATAAAGACATTGCCCTTTATGCAAGGAAAAAAAAAAGCAAGTTACTTATAAAAGCACCCTCTCCCCCATCCTTCCTCCCACTTGAATTATTCAACATGTAAACTACAAAAATGTTTTGAATCACCCATAGTGCTGATTTTCCTTTTATTTTTTATAGACATTTAATTAAGCAACAATTTCTGATAGATGACATTAAAAATATACCATAAATTTACTTATTTTTCTACGTCTCTACTGTGTCATGTGTCCATGGTGTTTTCCAACATGGACCATAGTCCAGGCTTTACTCTGGTTCCCTCACTCTTACCTCACTGTCCAGAACACTGAGAACAGTCTACACGATCTTTGAAAATGTCAATCAAAGTCAGCTCCATTCCAGAGTCTCACTAAAACCACAATAAACATAACTCTTCCCTCTTTGTAATTTAGTCCTCATATCTTAGCACCTTTTTTTTTCTGACTTAGATTCAGCCTTTTTTGTCACAGGCATTTTTTTTCCTGTTCTTCTAATATTCCACATCTGATAGTTAATTGAGAAAAGGCTACAACTGTTTGCTTTTGTTTGAAAAGTTTTGCATTGCAATCTTACATGGCTGGAAACTTCTTGCATGTCTCAACTGTAATGACCATTCCTTATTGGTCTTCCCTAGACTCCATTCTTTATTAGCCAACTACACATTTTTTGTTTCTACCTAATTTGTTCCATCTCAGCATTTATTCTTCTATGAGATTTAAGCTCATGGAGAGCAGAAACTTAAGTACCTGATTGACTTCTCAATGTAAAAGAGTATTTGCTGCTTCGAAGGCTACTGAGCCAACATTTGCTGATGAATGAGGCATGCTATATCACCACTGAGTAGGAATGATGTAAACCATAGGACCGAGGAAGCCAGTTAGTGACCTTTACAAAACTGAAATAATGACTTGACTTTCTAGGCATGGTATCAGTTGAAATATTTTTTGTATCTAAGTTTACTTCGAAACATTTATGGTAAACAATGTATTAGATTTTAATTTTACTTCCTAGTACAGTGAGGTCGGTAGATGTTATGATACCTAGAGGAGTCTCCACAATAAAGCTTCCATCTCCTAAATCCTTCTTTAGTGTCTGCTGGTAATTTGCATATACAAATCCAAATATTTGCATATTCTATCATCTTTCCATATATTTCCCCACTCTACAACCTTCAAGTTCTTCACTTTTCTTTTTCATTCTTTTTTTCCTTAGACTATTTCACCATATACTGATGTGAATCTCTTAAACTTTCTCTTGCTTTAGTTTAGTCAGGGGAATCTTGTTGAAGTAGTGATTTCTGAAATACATATATTAAAGGAATTTTACATTTTAAAAAATGCACGGTAACAAATTAAGAATCTTCTTTTTTAAAAAAAAAAATACCTGGACAAACCTGTAAAACCAATGAACGGTGCCATATACTTTGGGCTGGGTCTTCCTGCATCTACTAATATATTTAGAGCAATGCCCCACAGACATGCCCCATGCCATCTAGATGATCCCCCTTTGAAACTTTCCCTGGGTTTTGGGTCCAGACTTGTACAAGTGTAGAGAGAGCAGTTAAGTAGCAGTATACACAGCCTCATTCTACCTCTGCTCTTCACTGTGGCTTTGACTAGCACACTTGTTTAAACATTTATGTTGTTGACTACAGCACGGAGAGAGTTTTTGCATCTCTTAGTAAATATAGAAGGGGTTTCAATTATTCACAACAGAAAAACAGCTTCACTTCATTTTACAGCATTTCCAGGTAGAAATGAATTTCATCTTTGAGCTGTGGGGACTTTTGAAGCAACCACTTTTTCTTCCAATTCAAGCAGATTTCTATTTACAATTGCAATCTTTTAGAAAATAAAATTCTTAAGCGGCTCTTACCTCATCAGAACCTGATCCAAAAATCAGCAAGTCAAATGGGATGGCTGCTACCATGTCAATCAGGAACCATCCTTTGAAGTAGTGTATCGCTATTTTGGCAGGATCACTTACCACTTCTTCATTCTGATTTACATACGTTGTTCTGAAGTTTATTAGAATGTCTATAATAAACATAATATCCACAATCAAGTCTACCACATTCAAAGGGCTACAAGAATAGCCACATTCTCGTCTTTTCTGTTCCTCTCTGTCATTGAGGAGAAAGGCTGCAGAGTATGGGGTGAATATAGCAGTATAAATGACCAATAATAAAATGAGCCAATCCCAGACTGCTTTGAAAGGGCTGTAGTGCAAGATTGTGAATTTGTTGATGCGCGGTGTCTGCAGCTTATATTCTGGCAAAACGTCTGCTCCCAAAGAAAGAACCTGGGTATGGGAAAGAGGCAAACACTCATAAGAATGACATTATAAATTCTGTCAGACCTATAAAATTATTAAGGCAATTATACAACAAGTTGTACAGGAAGAAGTCTTTTAAGTTTGGAGTATGAATGAAAAGAACACACACATTAAAATGGATCTATATAATGCTTATTTGGTGGTGTTGTCAGTTTAGGAAAACACCAGTGACATTTCTTAATAAATACAATTTTCACCAAAATTTAATGCAATTATTTATAAGACACTGAACGATCATTAAAACAAAGTATATGAATGCTTTTAAGAAACACCTAAAATTAGTTTATTTTAGTAACTGTACAGTTCTCAAGCATATCAAAATAGTGGCTGTAAAGAATAGAAGAAATATATATGGGCCTATAGTTGCACTTGATTTATCCACACTAATTTAAGCATGATTTTCTTTCCTTTAATTTGTTTTCAATATGAACAAAAGCAACTAAGACTAACATCCACTCAAAGAGCCTTTTCCTTAGATGATGATATTTCTTTTTTTCTTTTAAATTTTAATTTATTATAATTTATTCAGATAACATCCTGATTGTTATCCCCTCACTTGATCTTCCCATTCCCACACTCTCTCCCTCTTCCTCCCTATTCCCCTCCCCTAGACCTCTGACAGAAGGGAACCTTGCCCCCTACCATATGACTGACCACAGCATATCAGGTCTCATCAGGACAGCCTGTTTCCCCTTCCTCTGTGTGCTGCTGGGCCTCCTCACCAAGAGGAAATGATCAAACTGGATGATAGTGTTTCACATTCTGGGACAAATAAGTGCTTCATTCAAAGTTTTCTGGATCACACATGGGTAGGGAATGCTTCAGAGTTCTTCAGATTATTATTTTGGAGTTGTTGAAAGGTTGCTATCTACCAAGGGTGTGTAAATACTAAAATATATTCCACTTAATAAAGCATCAGGTACACTAAAAGAAGTAAAAGTCATAGTTTTAGTTTATCTGATAACATTAGTGCTACACTTGAGTTTTGTCTAATGTTCACTCATGATTTTGTGGTTTCTAAGAACAAGTTTAAAAAAACCAAAATTCAAACAAAAGAGTTTTTTACTATATGATGCTCCATATAGTGAGCCCTTTGAAGGAACATGTGGGTGACAATATTGTACTCTTTATAGCTATGTATACACAATGGCTCAATATAGGAAATAGTTTACCAGGTGTATTAAGGATATTACTCTAAATCTCAAATGATCCCCTCTTGATATTTTTAATATTTGTAAATTTTATGTATATTGAATTTATCTTGAATATATATATATATATATATATATATATATATATATATATACATACTCTCAAAGATTTTAAATATTCAATTTCATTTCTATTGTTATATCTCATACCTTGCTTCCTCATTCAACAGGCTATTATCCCTGAGTTATAGTAATCTTAAAAAGTTATCACCAAATTCATATGACATAACTATTAAGAATAACATAGAAATTTAGCTAAAATAGTCAAATCTGGTTATATAATAGCTAAACTAGTTTAAACAGCTTTGGAAAACTAGAGTCTAATCTGATTATTTAGCTAGAGCACAGTCAGTTTGAATTAACAAATATATGGAAGAAGTGGAAAGTTATCTCCAACTATTGTGAAAAATGAGAACCTAAGCACAAGGACAAGTTAAACATAGAGAAAAGTGATTTATTATTTTTACAGCATTAAAAATTCTTAGAATCCAAGACATGCTAATATACAAGTACACTACCTTCATAACTCGAATAGGATAAATGTTTAGCTTATTCTCTTTATTTATCACTTGGAAAGAGCAAATTAGATAGAACACTATACTCATTGTACTCAATCTGGAAAGTTCTTGTGTGACATCTTGGTTGTAAAGGGTGGATCATCTCTCAGGCTGTCTTGGAACCCAATGTGCCTTTCTCATAGTACAAGGTTCTTTCCATCTTGCACCAAGTGCAACTTAAAACCTTATTTTGGCTGTCAAGATCTAAAAATATGGACGTGTTCTATTTTTTTCCAGCTTCCTTCCAGTTAGGTTCCTGTGCACTCATGGGCTACTTCAACTATCTAAAATTGAAAGTTTGGATTCAAGTAGATTGTCCTAAATTCAAAAATACCATGGACTTTCCTCATAGAAGATTATGTAAAGTAAACAGCAAAAGCAACAAAACATTTTGTTTACAGAGATAGAAGCATTGTATGAAATTGCTCAATGCTGGGGTGGCATGCTTCATATACACCCCCTTACAAGGGGGACCATTGCTTAATCCATCCTAAGTATGAGTTAGAATGTACATAGCATCTTGAAACTTCTCTGAAGGAGTAAAACTATGACTGGAGCTCTTTCCTTTCCACATTGACATTTGACGTTTCTGATGTCATGACTTGGAGGAGAATGGGAGGTTTTTTTTTTTTTTTTTTAGCTCCTCTTCACTCAGACTCTGTAAGTGGTAGTGGTGCTGAGGGTGGGTGGGGATAGGGAACTTCATAGAAGACTCAGGAAAAGATGGAATCTATGTTGAGACTTTAATATAAGTTACAAGTGAATTATGCAGGGCCATGAGCAGATTGAAAGTTAAGGACATTGCCGGGAGGGCAACCGAATCACTGAAGTCAAAGAAGATCATAATAAGATGTTACATGTTGAGCAATTATAAACTGCTATGTGGGAAAGTAAAACACATCGCAAACAGCAGTGGAGGACAGCAGTGGGAAGGCATGGACCAGCCTACGGAGAACCTAATGGGATGTGCCACAGACCTCAGGTTTGAGCTTTAGGGCAAACTCATTTTAAAGGCAAGTATGTTTTATTTATGTTATTCATAGTCATGATAGTTTTAAAGACTAGGTGTATCTGGGCGGTGGTGGCGCATGAGTTTAATACCAGCACCTAGGCGGCAGAGGCAGGTGAATCTTTGATATTTGAGGCCATCTTCATCTACAGAGCAAGTTTCAGGACAGCCAGGCCTAAACAGAAAAACTCTGTCCCAAACCTTCCCCCAAATTGCTGGGTTTCGCTTATACCTCTCCATATGATCATTACAATGTGTACATCTCAAAATATATGTTTATGTTCTAGTTCACAGTATCTGTAAATGTGACCTTATTTCATAATATGGCCTCTATAGATATCACCAAGTTAAAATGAGCCCAGAGCGGTGCAAAAACTGATGTTTTTTTTTTTTTTTTTTTTTTTTTTTTTTTTTTTTTTTTTACAAAAAGAAGAGACTCAGATGCCAAAACACAAAGGAACATGTAGCAAATCCCATGAGATATTGGAGGCAAAAAGGCTGTCTGGTATCACCAGGGTCTAAGAAGGAAGAAATACGGATTCCCTCTCAATAACTCCCAGACTACCAAGAAGGAAACACTATGTTAACACTCGTTTTGGGGTATATAGGTTTCCAACTAATGAAAGAACAAAATTCTATTCTTTTAAAAACACTTCTTAATGCTTTATTATCTTCAGTCAAAGGAAATTAACAAAATGACCAAAAATGAGAAGAGATGAAATTTTAAAAATGCTTAACATCTGTGAACTAAAGCTATTGCCATTAATTCAGTGTTTGACAGTTCTATAGACCATTAGGAATCAAAACTCAGCCACCTGACACAGACCAATCTAATACATAAAATCATGGTTTTTCTTTTCTAAACTCAGTGCCTTTCCAAAAACGTCAAAATAGTGTTACAACCTTCAAAGATTTAATTGCTACCGCAGGATAATCTAATGTAATCCTTAAGGCAAACACTGCTCTTGTTGGCCTTTGAAAGCCAATTTAAATGGCATTACCTCATAACTCTATGAGGTTTTTGTTTACTTAAAGTTAATGTTCGCTTTAAGGCATTATTGAATTCTCCATCCAGTGATTATGTAACCAAATTATCTCTGGAACTGAGTTTATTATAGTAGTTTATTTATTATATTACAATATGATATACAGCAACATAGGACAATTGTTTTTTTGTTATATACAGTGGAGTACATCTTGATGGTATGGTATCAAATGTTGTGTTACTGGTCTTCTTTAACTTGTGCATAGATACACATGAATTATATGATCATTCAATCACCATGTAACTTTATTAGTCAAGTAATTTTAACAACTTTTATTTTCGTACCTTATTCAATATCACAAGTTCTCACTATAAATCCAGATGTAGTTGGGTTTGAGTGTTCAAACCCAGGTAGGTTTTAATTCTGTGCTAGAAGGGCTATCATTTTCATGATTCAGAGGATTACTGTAATGACTTAAATTTCATAAGGACAGAAAAAAAAATAAGACGTTCAAAAAGAATTAATGACCCCACAGTAATCACCTTGAAGACTGCTAAATACCACCCATCAGGAAATACGGTCCCATTTAGCTTGAGAAAAACACATCTGGTGATAAAATGCTAGTGAAAAGCAGCTCACGATTAGAGGTCAGAAGGCACTGTGGTCTTTGGTACCTCAGCAGAGATATATCAAGAGGTCACATGAGGCACCAGACATCATGGGTTTGGTAGTGTATATTTGAGAAATAAATAGCTCCCAATAATTAAGGATGAGGAGTAGACAGAACTTATCCACAGTTCCTAACAAATCTAAGTTAGACTGACCCATGGTGTAAGTCTCTGAAGGCACAGGCTGGAATAAGAGAAAGGGCACTGCCATAAATCTGAATTTAAATATTAGATAGTTTTTTTTTTAAGCCAGTAATCTCTTTGGATCTCAGTCTTTTTTTCACTTATGTGGTAAGGACAGTGATACTTTTGGTTGTGAGCCTGGCCTTTAACGGCTGAGTCATCTCTCCAGCCCTAGGGGACAGTGATATTAATGTATGCTCAAATCACCACTCTGTGCAGAAGTACAAATCATATCATTATACCATATCACATTGCATCACAAAACTTTAACGAGTTAGATAATAAAATGGAGGAATTTTGTTATCATGTGTATAAAGCCTTTTCATCATGGTTTGGAATTGTAGGGAAATCTACATCATGGCTTAGACATACCAATAATAGCAAAATATTTGTATACCCCTTGGAGAAGTTTGAATTTAGACTGAAATTGCTCTAGTTCTCTATTCCTTACCACAAAGACACCTTTTTCTGACTTAAGAAGGTAGAGATTAATTATTATAGTTTTGTGTATCAGATATGAATGAGGCTAGGGCTTAGAATACAGGGTTTCTGTGCCGTATGGTGACACCTCGGGTTTGTTTAGTCATGCTTACCTTTTGAGAAAGAGCCATGGCTCACATGGTTAACCCCTTGCTGTGGCTAACTGCTATATGCTTACCCTATATGCTGAGGGACATTGGTTGTAGTGTTGTGCTCTCTCCTTTTCCTCATCTCCCTTTCTTTCACTCCATTCCTCTCTCCTCTCTCTTTCTTTTTAATACTTCCTCTGATTTAATAATAGAAAACCTCTAGCTTTCTGTTCAGAGGCATATTCTTTATAGTCTACTAGACAGCAGAAGCAGGTCAGTCTAAAGTCAAGAAAGTGGAAGGATATTCCTAACCTCTTGCTGGGAGACATTGATTACAGAGAAGAAAAAAATCAGTTGTGTTTTTAGAGACAGATTAGTGACAATTTTTGCTTTTAGGTGTAATGACACCTGTAGCTATTTTAAAAGTTATTTTTTATTTTGTTTATCCTATATATCACACACACACACACACACACACACACACACACACAAATATTTGCCTGCATGTATGCCTGTGCACAATGTGTGTGCTCAGTGCCCAAAGAGGCCAGAATAGGGCATCTGATGCCCTCAAATAGGAGTTATAGATGGTTTTGAGCTGCCAAGTAGGTGTATGAGCAGAACGTAGGTACTCTGGAAGAGCAGCCAGTGCTCTTTACCATTGAGCCATCTCTCCAGCCCCTGTAATATGTTTTAAACATATTTCTTATCATTTAGGACTATAGAGTATAACATTTATGGCTTTAAGGTTATAATATTAGATATTTTCTTCTGTACGGCCTGGAGTATGAAGAGAGGAAGGAAGTCAGGAAGTCTGATATGTATAATACTCACTATAGTTTGTTTATGTTGCAACTGGGTAACTAAATAGTAATCTCACTATTTTGCAGCACATTTAAAATATTTTACTATAGACACTTTAACATATATTCATTCAAGAAAAATTATGATTTAAAAAAGACTGTATTATTATTTCTACTGTCCTTTACATAGTTAAGTGGTCTAAATGCGAATACATTTTTATACTGTTAAATATTACATGCTTTGCAAATAATCAACACATAAATTTTAAGTCAAAATTTAATCATGAAAGTACTTTGAAACTATTGTTTTAGAAAATGAATTATTAGGCAGGTAAATATTTGTTTATCAATGTAACAAGAGTTCTTAGAGTCCACTAACTTGGAAAATCTGCTACTCAATCAATTTCATTTCCTTAAGAGAGTCAACATGTCCCATATCTTTGAGAAATACCATACTTTAGAAATATAATTAACTGAATTATAATAGGAATTTTCTTCTAAGATAAAAAGGGGAGATGAGAGGGGTAGCAACTCACTGTGTAAAACTGAGATTCCATGGCCTCCAGGAAGACATTTCTATTTTTTTCCCTCAAACTACTAATTAGATGTACAGTTTAATACAGACTAAAAAATGTTTTAGCCAAGTACATTTTTCTTCCTGCTAGCACATTGCTATTTGTTTAACTTCCAACAGTTTAGTGTTATATAAAACTGAAATCTTTATATGAAGCAGCACTATTAAGTCAACGAAGATCCATTTTGAATATTTTTGTAAACACCAGGATTAAAAACTGCTTTTTTTTTTTTTATCATCTGAAGAGTGCAGTAGGGAATGATTAAACCTTCCAAAAGATTAGGCAGCCTAAGGTTTAGTTAGAGAGTCTGTCACAAAAATACTGGGAAGCCATCAAAGAAGACACCCGATTTCTCTACACACAGGCACACATGTTGCATGCACACTTCCACACACATGGACACTCCCATTCCCCTCTCCCACAACCTGACTTAGAACATAGTCTTTTGTGAATGTCATAAGACTACAATCACACTGTTAGTCATCCCCTAAGAGGTAGAGATAGGGACTGATCCAAGGAGAGATAAGGAGAGGAGGGACACAGAAGCTCTGTCTCTCTGTTAGAAAAAGATGAGGATGAAAGAGGATCTTAAAAAGAAGAGAAAATAGAACTCAAGACAGTAGCCAGGACTTCAGATCAGTACATCACTCAGCCTTCACCAAAGAGTTGCTTCTTGCCATAGGTAACAGTTAACAGAGACTTACAATAAGACCATAGACAATGTACTGAAAGTGAGAGGCTTTTGCGTGCCAGCCCTGACTGAGAGGTTTGCATCACAGCTGTCCCCTCCAGTCTCAGAGGTCTACATGGAGGAAGGGACAGAAAGATCATGAAAGCCAGAGGTGACATACAATTTTAAGAAAGTAGTGTTTTGTAGATGCAATAAGGCTGATGCACATATGGAGCTGCATAGACTATACAGAGTATGTAAGCCCTGCACAAGTCCAAGCAAGATGGAGTCTCAGAAAGGAGGAGAAGCAGGCACAAAGTCCCATGTCTCACCAAGCAACTATTGCAGTTGGTAGATACTGGGAGAGTGGAAATCAGTTTCCTTTAATGGAGTGACACTGAGTATATCAACCACACACTGCAAGGCAGGCTCCATGCTCAGGAATATTGTTGAACCAACAGAAAGAGGTTCCCTGTTTTTTAAAATGTCATTTTCTTCTTCTTCTTCCTTCCTTTTTTTTTTTTTTTTAGTAGTAAGAAAGAACACAGAGTGAGTAGGAAAGGATAGTGATTCTGGAAGGAGTTGGGGGACAGGAAAAATATAATAGAAATAAACTGTATTAGATTATCAAAGAATAGTAACAAATATACCAACAGTATCACTAGTAGAAAATGTGCTCAAGGTCCCAGTGAAATTATGCATAGCGTTTTGCCTGTGGAATAGATGGTTCTCATGTAGACAAAAACTCCCAAGGCAAAATCTATGCTACCTATCAGATATGAGCTGAGATTTGGCTTGAGATAGATGTGTTAATTAGTCATTTTTATTATTCCACAATGAAGATGTGTACCAAAGCATCATATTGTGTCACATAAATATGGAAAAGAGTAACCTTTCCTTCCAGCCAAATCTTCCAATGAGAAATGAACAAATTCCATTGTGAGGCAGCTTTGGCACCAGGGACACTTCTATCTGATGTGTAGTTGATGAAGTTTACTCTCTTGGATCATATCTGATGGCTAGGAGTTGGCCAGGAGTCTATGGCACCTTACTCTAACTTCTAGAATTTACTCAAGTCATTTGCTTTAGTACCAGGTTCCTGGAAGGCTCTCATTTGCCTTCTGGACTTGTTCTTTTTGGAGATATGAGAAACTTCATTTGGGGACTCAGGAGAACAAGGATTATAAATGCCTGCACATTAGTAGTTAGTATAAAGTAAAAACAGATGACTCCCAGAGTATTTGCTGTTAACCCTTGTGCCTAGTTTTTATATTCCTCCCTTCTTTCCGCTCCCCCTTTTTACCGGTGTCCCTCACTTTCTTCCTTTTTCCTTCTTACCAAAAGGTTTAACAAAAATTAAATTTGTATAAGAGAAAATTATGAATTAGATTATAGAGTTATTTTCAGGACTTTCAGTACCTTAGGGCTTTAAGCATGTTACTCATTTTTCTATATTTGAAGCAACTGCACATCCATTGCTACTCATACAATGAATACTCAATAATATTCTCTATGGGATGACTAACCTGTGATCCAGATGTTCAAGTACATGTAAGGCAAATAGGTTGTTGATGTGAGACACTCTATCTTACCACTTTAAACCTAAATGGTTCTTTGAATGTGTCTTGCTAGAATGAAAAACACTCCCTAAGTATCATAGAGACACTTGATCACTAAAAGTAGTATACAAGTACAAACTATAACAAAAACTAAACTAAAGCAATACTAAAAATGACTAGATAGCCTTAAGATATGGAATAAAGGTACATAATTAAAACACCTTGATTTTTTTTATTGTCAGATATTCCAAGAGAGAAAAAAATCAAGTATTCTACTAAAATACATGTTGAGTCCTTGAATTAAATGCAAGATTGATTCTATTAGAGAAAGTTATACCCAGAAGTTACCAGAAAGTATAGATGAGACAGTGCCATCAAACACAATCTTTTATATTTTTTCAAGTCACACAGAAGAATGTTGATTTAGTTCATTTTAAAAAATCACCTTTCATTTCTGTAGTAACTTCCAATCAATAAACACATGTGTGATTTAAAATGAAGAGAAATAAAAATGACATTTTAGCTTATTTAGAAGACTTGATAAGGAAGCAGTTAACTTTGTGGGAATAATCACCAGCATCCTGTTTTTCACATCACTTCTCAGAGATAAGTTTATAGGAGGTCATTCTTCTTAATTCTAAATGGTCACAAATTTCATTTTGGCTGATAGTATTCCTTATGTCTCATCAAAAATATTTTAGCTTTGATATATTTAGAATAAAGAAAACTAATAAGATTTTTTATTCTTGTTAGGTGGAATCATGAATGTGATAACATGTAACTAAAACATAAAGCATAATACATTCGAGGAACAAGTGGAAATCAAGCCACTTTGTGCCTTCTCACAGGGAGAACAATTTTCTCAATAACTGACAGCTCAGTAAATGTACAAAGTGCAATTGTGTATGTGCATCACTTTTCTTGATTTCTTCATTGTAGCTTTTGTGTCTTACAAGTATGTAAAATATTCTAGATTTATTTTAAAACACAACTTTGTATTCAAAATTATCGGGCTTAATTTTCCATTGAACATGCACGAATAGCAAGACATGTGGATTACTTCTTTTGATATCTTCTTTCAATTTTTAAATGACAAATTGGGAATGATGTCCTTTAGGGTAACTCATATCTTAGATAGTTCTTACTAATCCAGTCTCATTGCTAACTTATTTTAGAGTTTTTACATTTAAAGTATTCAAGAGACTATATTCTATATTAACATCTAAAATAATCTTATTCTCTACTGTTGAGTGGAGAGTGAGATCTGACTCTCACACGAACTCTGGTGCCCCTTTTCTGACCACGTCCCCTGGATGGGGAGGGCTGGTGGCACTCAGAGGAAGGATAGCAAGTTACCAAGAAGAGACTCAATATTCTAAGAGCATATATAGGGGGAGGAGGTCTCCCTCAATCACAGACATAGGGGAGGGGAGAAGGGGGGAAGTGGGAGGGAGGGAGGAATGGGAGGAAACAGGGGAAGGGCTAACAATCAAGATGTAATATGAATAAATTAATAAAAAAATAAAATAAAATAGACTTTTCTCCAACTTTTGGACATCTTACTCTAGTAATATTTTGAGCTTCTGGTCAATAGCGTCCTATAGACTCCCTCAAACATTACAGGTTAGGCCTAATGCCTTTTGTTACCCTCCACAGACTGATAGAGAGACCCTTCTGCTTACTGTCCTCATACTTACTGACATGGGACATGGAGGAGTCGACACAGTACGCAACTGGAAGCTCTACTTCTGTTGGACCCTGTCATAGTGCTAGAAGTTGCTATACTTGCTGTCAGAGGGGAAAGTAATCACTAGTCTCACCCATCTACAAGAAGACCTGTCAGGAAGATATGCCCACTGTCACAACTGGAACACTAATATTATTAGAGTAATTAAACACCTTTTGATTGGATAAAAGGCTTGCTTTATGCGATGAAACCTATATTTGATACTGTTAATGAAACCAAGAACCAGAAGCTAGCTAAGTATGGGCAGTAAGGGAAAACCTATGACTATTATTCTACCAAATGAACATATAAATGATTTCTAATGACATATTGCTATATCCATAGATCAGTACATCACTCAACCTTAATAATAGAAGGTTATTCTTGCAATTACTAATTAGCATTTATAGCTACAACTGGTCAGTGTGTAGAGAATAAAACTCTTAAAATTTGGCACTAAATGGGATTCCTATATCACATCCTTTCTTTTAACCCTCAGGGATCTATGTGGAAGACACATCTGTCTGTGGGTCTCTGCTTACATCTCCTCTGGTGGAGTGAGGCTTCTTATTATCATACGTTATTTACAAATGATTCTGTTCACATTCAGGATACATTTTGCTTTTTTTCCCCTATGGAAGTGGGTATTTTTGGTATGGAAATTTACAAGATCCTGAAAGAAAAACAAATTTGGACAGAAGTATTTCATATAAAGGCCTGGGAAAAAAGCCTACCGTCTATTGTTAGGGACGTGATTAGGAGGTATTGTGCTGCTGAGAAGTTGAAAGTGATTTTTTAAACTAAAGGTTGTGAAATCAATGTGGACTGAATTCTAAATGTAATTTACCCTGCTTTCTCAAAGGAGAAAATCGACATTTATGCACATATTTTGGTACTTTGGGGCTGATGGGCAACTTATAAAGAAGAGGAATTTATTTTTCAGAGTTTTGTAATCTACATAGTTCAGTACCAAGGTCATCATCCCTAACATTTTTAATGTGCAAGCACAGGCTCAAAGCACTTTTCACATTTGGTTTTCTTTGCCTTTGGTGTATAAGAAATGCTTTGAAATATGAATTTTAACAAGTGACTGTAACAAATTCAATATAGTAACTCTGATGTGTTATTTTATTTTAATGTTGACATATAGGTGAGTTTACATATATACTTGCATGTTTACATATACATGTGCTTTTGGAAATGTTAGAGTGCAGGCAGAACAAAAGAGAAATTATAGGAAAAGGTTTGTGAGGAGGCTGTATGCAGTAGAAAGGGTTGTAAAATGATGCAGCTATTATGAAGTTACAGACTTCAAAACTGTCATTTTAACAGGAAGTCAGTGGAATGCAGACTGTCATTTAAATTGTATCTTCAGAAATACTAATGATAAAAGGCATGTTCTTTGATCTAAACAACTCGTGTTCAAGCAGCTCTCTCCTCAAATAAGTAGAAGAAAAGTGCTTATGGACCCAAGACTCGAGGTTTCCAGGGTGTGTGCGGTAGAATCTAGTAGAGAAGAAACAGACTATATCCAAATATCTTAAATCATTCATTCCTTAAATCCTTATATTTATTGAACGCATACTACATGGTAGCGTTGATCTAGGTTTCATGCTCACAGAAATAAAACATTCAACTGTACATTCAAAGAGCTCACATTTTAGTATGGTCCACAGTATAGTGATTAAAGAGCATTTGCTGTAAGTTAAGACACAGACATTAAATGAGCTTACTACCCATGATAGAATTAGTCTCAGTGGATGGAGAAGACTGAGATGAGTCTCCTTGTCCAGAATTATGTGTGTGTAAAGCCTCCCTAGAGGAGTCCGGTTCCTTCAATTAAGGATACATTGGAGTTCTTCAACTAAAAGTTTGAGAAAAAGATACTGTTACAACTGTGGCATGAATGTTACGAGAATAACCACTCCCGTTCTGAATAGGTTTATAAAGCCTGTTCCTCAAGATGTAGCTTATGCAGTTTACTGGGTAAAAATGCCATACCTTGCTAGAACATAGGACTCATGGGAGACTTTAGTACCTTTATCCTGTCACAGACAAAGTAACAAACTGACCTCTAAATTCTCATCATTATGCCCTTACATTGGTGCATTTCATCCCATATCATAGAAGTTTCTCTTTAGTAGATGGCAATAAATATAGAGAACCACAGCTGGTCAACATGCGGAGGAAAAAAAAAAAGAGCATGGAGTGGCCAGCTCTGAAGGAACATCTATTTGACACCTTTCTCACACAGTGTTCAGAGATAATTGCAGAAGAAAGAATAGGAAGATAATTGTAAAAGCCATAGGGAGTAGCCATCTGCAGTGAAATAGTAATTATGGGACAACATAGGGCCATTGCACAGATGAGCTCACCGTGGCTTTGACTACATGCGTAATACTTCCACAAGATGAAGAAAACGTTCTAGAATGGATGGGTTAAGGGTTGACTGAAGGCATGAGGTTATTGTGTAGTTTAAATTCTGATTTCCTGTCTAAATGTTGTATAAACTCTGATCCCCAAATGTCCCCTTGATATGTCAATAAAGCAGCTTATAGCCAATGAATGAGCAAGGGATATAAAAGGGCTGGACTTCCTGTCAGCTAGGGGAGGAGGAGTTAGGAGGAGACAGAGTATTTAGAGGACTTAGGGTAGAGTTGCGAGGAAGATCAGGAGGAAGGAACTGGAGCAGAGGAAAGCTACAAAATGCAAGTACAACTGGGATGTTTTCTGGGAGTAAGACAATATAGCATAGAGGGTTAAGAACAGACTTAAACTGCTCAGATTGTGTTGTGAAGCCTTGTATTATAAAATAGTCTCAATTATTTGTGTGATAGTTGGGCTAAGAAATAAGCTAAGAGCTACAAACACAGTTTTATAAAAATAACTTCAACAGGTGATGAAGTTCCACCTTTATCTGAGGAACTGTTGGCAACAGGAGAGGAGAGTCCTACGTAGCCCCCGACAGGCTGGCTACACATGCCCTGCCAGATGGTTCTACATCTATATAACACAGAAGCAGCACTTAGTGGACTTGTAAGAATTTTAGGAATGCATGATAATAGTGTAGATGGGCTAGAGGAGGAATAGAAGGAAAGAAAATGGGGTTGGATTTGATTAAAACATTTATAGGCATGTATGAAATCTTCAGTAATAAAGAAGTCTAAAGGAAAAGCTTTCTAGACAAAGTGAACATCAGTCAGCTAAAAATAAGCTCAGACTATTAGTTTGTTTTGTTATATGGGTATCTATAAAATAGCTCCAGACAATAATGAGGAGATTACAGTTACAGTGCTATGGAATTTTTTATAAAGACTAGATGCTGTGGTGTAAAGAGCTATACCCAGCGTTACTCCCCCCCCCCACATTTTCACATCAATTCTATCAAATTTTAGTTTTCAGTGAAAAAATGGAAAGCCCATGAGTTTAATAAATGTTTCAGCATCATAAAATTGAACAGCAGAACCACTATTAGAACTTAATTGCTTCGTTTCAAAGCCCAAGATCTTGATGGCCGTTTAGGACCAGCAAGATGGCTCAACAAGTAAAGGAGCTGACTACCAAGCTTGACAATCCATCTGAGCTTGATGGGAGAAGAGACCCAACATCCACTGGACACACACACACACACACACACACACACACACACACACACACACACACACGTTAAAAAGTTGAAGACCATTTAGTATAGTGCATATAAATTATGCCACATGGCATAATAACATCAAGCATTTTCATGGTGGACAGTCAATCACTGATAATCACATACTCAGATTTTCATTTGTTAAGGAGCACGTCACTAGAACAGAGGTAGCTTTATTGGAATATATGAAAATTAGTGATTCTGAAGTGAACTTGATGTGAGAGTTTCATAATCCCAAGGAGAAATGCTAAAGTCTTAAGCTAAGGTGGTCCCTATATGTGACAGGCAGCATCTCAGGTGGTCCCCAATGAATGAATTCTGCTTCTTAGCTCTCAACTTTTAGCATCCTGTCCTCAGTAGGCTGCATTTATAGAATGTAGCAAAATGTATGGGTGTTACTGATACTAAGTAACAAATAGTGTCTTTGCATCTCGTGTACTCTCTAACCCCATCTTTGCCTCCAGAGTAAAAGGAAGGCGGCGAGATGAAGCCCTTGTGGAAGTCTCAAAAACAACTTAGAATATTTGTGAGTGCTATCACCCTACCCTTGAGCATGGAAAGAGATCCTTTCCTAGTTTACCCCAGAGATGCCTGTAGCCATGATTAATAGTCACTTTATTGCAGCCATGAATTACTGACACCTTGTCAGCCTTACAAAAGACCTGGAGCGGGCCACAGTCGCCCAAGGAAATCTGTCCTCACTTCCTGACCCACAGGGCTGTGAGGCGGCCAATGTTTATTGTTCCAGACATTAATACAGCTGAATTTTCTGCTCGGCAATAGGTACTTGATGTGTCAAACTCTCATTCTATCATACACACTATAGATCCCTGGAGATAACTCAGGGTATGTAGTAGGATGACACTGTCTAATTATGCCATTTGCATACTACTGAAGCACATAACATCCTGGATGAGATTGCCATCTCTAATTGACAATAAAGCCATAACGAATTCAAATCGCCTCAGAGTAATGATCCTTTCTCCCTCCCACAAAAAATGTATTTCTGGTATTTTTAGAATATTTTTGGAAACTCTATAGCAAACTCTCATGCCAGCTATCATGGCGTGGAGCCAGTTACTCAGGCTTCTATGCTCACTCTCCACCAGACTGTTCTTCTGTTCTTTACTCTCTCTCTCATTCTCTCTCTCTCTCTCTCTCTCTCTCTCTCTCTCTCTCTCTCTCTCTCTCTCTCCTCCTTTCCTCCCTCCCTCTCTCCCCCTCTCTGTGTCTGTAAGAAACTACAGTTCTTATAATACAGTTGTTATTGCAACACATACAGTAGAGCTATGTTAAGTAACTCCTGCGATACATACAGCAAGCACTTTCAAAAACGGCGAGATGATAATGCACTTCTATAGCGGAGGTTCATGAGTCTATAGGATATTTATACTGCTTAAATAAGTACCTTTCACTGTGAATTTCCCCCCAAGTAGTAGACAAAGAAGGCAATTTTAAAATGGAGTCCTTGAAGTCCCCTACCCACCCCTGATGTGTGCTTTCTCAGCCTCATGAGTCATGGCTGTGTGCATACAGTTGGCTCAGATGAGCTGGCACCCTTGAAACGGCAGCAGCTGCACTAAACAATTACCAGGCTCTAACTGAGAAAATTTCCCATGGGGGACAAAGAGCCAGCTGGGCATTGCTGGTGCTTGTCTGGTGAATGTTTGTTGGTTTGTATGGACACTAACATTCCCGGGGCAGCAATCAATGGGTGAGATAATTCCACCAAGAATACATTAAGCAGAGAGAGTTGCAAGTGGAGAAGACCCTTTTGTGGGAAGGCAGTTTGCCTTCAGTGAGACAGTCTGGTAAGCCTGTTCTGAACAGCCAAAATCTGTATGTCGTCTTTGGAACACTGCATCTCATTAGGAAGCCTGCTGCTAGTAATGAAACTCAACTTATCAGTTCTTAGTCTTTTCAGTGTGGCTTGTGGAAATAATACTCTTAAATTTTCTGATCCAACTTGTACTAGAACTCCATACATAGAAAATGCTTTCAGTACTAATCTTGCAAAGCATATTCATTATGCCAAAGGGTGTATCAAAATATTAATATTTGCTTGGCTTTCCTGTCAAATATATCTCAGATCACTTTAATCCATTCAATATTTCAAAAAACTTCATTATCTTAGAATTATAATTTTCCTTATTATGAAGACTGCTGCTGAAGTGAGGTGATTTTTTTTGCAGCAGATTTTATATTTTTAATGTCATGCATATTTAAAATAAAAGTTATAAATCTTAAACTAATGAAAGGTTTTTCTTTCCAGTTCATTTTAAATTACTTCCATTTTACTAAGCAATATATCACTTGCTCTTTTTCATTAATAGCATAGGTTCATTAGTGCACTCTCTTAAATACACTTTAAGAAATCTTTAAGCATAGCTAATCTTGAAATAATCGATGAGACAGTTGTTATCCCCATTATGATTTTTACTAAGTAATGATGGTGGAACACAATGTTTCATTTCCCTATGAGTTTAAAAGAAGATATCATTCCAGGGAATATTTGAAGTTACATAACATCAGATCCCATGATCACTTTAGAAATATAGTTTCAAAGATGTGAAAACGATTTTATGCACAAAAGCACCACATTTGCAACAGCCCTTTATGATAGCCATAAAGATGTTCATGGGTTCGAAGGAGACCATCAGATTTATTTATATTTTTTGGTAGCTCAGAACTTTAGAAACAAGATGTCTAGAACTTGAATGGGGACATAAATATTGTCCCTCAGTGGCACTAGTGTAACTGATTTTTTTAAAAGGAAAAACCATATTCAAAACAGCAAAAGAGCAGTAGAGGACTCTTACCTGACCCCAGGTAACTGTTACCATGGAAACTATGGTCATCTGCACAGTCTGCAAGGTGGACTTAGCCTGAGGGATATCAAGCCTTGTGTGTCAGAAGTGCTCAGAGCACAATGGGCGTTCAAAGAGAGCACAGCAGACAAGTGGAAAAGCATGAGGAACTACCAGTGTACACAGTGCTTGGCTGGTAGCATTTGTAGCACCTTCCATTCACTGTCACATCCACTCCCCCACCCCCACCACAGGGAGTAATGCTGAGCAAACAGAGTAAATTGAGTTTGTACTCAGTAGGCATCAAAGAAACCATGGAGAAAGAGGGGGCGGTTTGCTTTTTCATTTCCTATTTTCCAGCAGATGGGCCCCTGGGGGAAAAAAACCCATCTCTGTCATTTCCATCTTCACACAGAGAGATATACAGAAGAAGAATAAAAGTAAAGGTGCAAAAACGTTTTGTTATAATTCTTATTTCCAGTCTTTCTCTGGTTTTTCAAAAAAAAAAATACTCCTCACGTTTTGAAAGTGATGTGCCATAATTGATTTAGAAAGTAAAGTACACATTTCTCTTTTCAGAGGGCTGTTAAGATAAGAGAGGAAGACTTTCATCGGCTGACCATACTGACTTCATCACTATCCAGATACATCATTAATCAGAGTTAAAGTAACAGTGGAACAGTATACACTATACTGCTGTGCAGATTTGCCCCAGGTTTAGGAAACATCCTTTAGGGAGCGGTATTTAAAAGGCGCTAGGCTGACTATGGTGACAGTACATAGATATGATATTAGATGTCAGGTAGTGTGCAGTGGCGGGGTGGGTGCGCTGAGTACTTTCACAGAACAAAAATAACGATTTTGAGCTCTCCATCATTCCTTTGCCAAGGAAAGTTAGGCTTCTGTAAGAAGCTATGCCTACTTCCCTTTGCCAGTTACAAACTGTTTCTTCCTACTCAGTTGTTCTTGTTGGTACTACATAGACATCCAGAACCAGAAATGGACCAAATGGACTTTCCAACAAGTAGCTATGACCTGCCTAAGAGCGAAGAGGATCATATGTTACTGCACAGATAAGCTTCTTGTGGATTCAGATTCAATTTCTGGCATGGCCTTTGATATCAGTTTGCAGTTAGCACACTGGAAAGCGGGTAAAGCACTCCTGAAAGATGTCTTGTTGGTCTCTGATCTCATGGTTAACTTTCCCATAGTGTAGCTGGTAAGTTCTCTCTTCTAATACGTAATGATGAGAACAGAAGATAGGAACTAGTCAGGGCAGTTAGGGACAAGGACCTTGAATCTTGGCAGAAATGTGCTTAGTTCTGCTCTGACTAGAGGTGAAAGATGCCAGAAGGCGGCCCTGGTTCCTGCTCTCGTTTGGTGTAATCTTTCCTCTCCTTTCAGCTGACCTAGGTGAACCTCACAACTCAAGGGCGACGTGTAAATAGATGACAGAAATCGAGAGGCACCTGCACACTGGATAAATGAGTTGAATAAACTGACCAATTAACTTCCTCTTGCCTTAAGTCTTAGGAAAGGCCTTTCCGCAGCTCTCAGCTGTCACCTGCAACCCAGGACTCAGTTCTTCTCTAAAGGAGTTTCACCTCCCTCTTCCTCCTCCTCCTCTATCTCCTTCTCTCTCTCTCTCTCTCTCTCTCTCTCTCTCTCTCTCTCTCTCTCTATATATATATATATATATATATATATATATATATATATATATATATATAATTCCCAGCGATAGTCCTATAATAAAACTTCTTTCTCCTTTCTACCTCCTGGGGCCAATCATTGACATTCTTTGAAAACACAAGACAATGACACAGAGACACTGACTCTGTAAGTTTCCCATGACCATGGATATCCTGCACCCTAACTCCCAAGTTAAAGCTTGCTTGAGGCTAGCCTCAACTGTCCTGAAGGACCTCTCTCCCTATTTCAGTATCAACCACTTCATAGAATGCACAGAATGTTTTCAGACCAAGTCACCATCTGTATTAATACCAGTCCCAAATAACAAAAGTCTGAATGTGTGGAGTGCTAAGGCTTTATGGTTGTATTTTCTTACGTTCTTAGGCAGTATTAAGCCACTGAGTTATGATCCGTCGAAGTGTTTGGTGTTCATTTAATTTCCAACCCTCTTCCTGCCACCGGCATGAGCTGGGCCCTTGGGCAGTTTAAGTCCCTGACCTACTTCAGCATGTCTTTTGTGCTCTGGAAGGTATCACAGTTTAGAAAGCACTTTACACTCTAGATCAGGTCGTTAGTCATTGTTGCTCCCAGGGCTTTCCTGGTACATTTGAAATGGAAGTAGAACTGATACAAATGAAACACATGGGGGGGGGCACTTTTACATTAAAAGCCTCAGATCTGGTCACAGAAATCACGAGGGTAGAGAAAGAGGAAGTGCATTCTGAGGTTCTATATGTGCAATGATTCAATTATGGGAAAATGCTTTTCATGAAAGAATAGAGCCCTCTGATGGGAATAGGAGAATGAAGCCCCAGAATAGCTCTTTTACATTATAGAAATATACATTTGAGATCTTGAATTCATAAAGTATGCCTGTTGATAATTTGAATTAACATTATCTTTCAAAACAAGCGATGCCATTATTTATTAGCTAAGCAATTCCCACTCATAGTAGTCAGCTTTAGTTCCTGCTGTTGGAATATCAGAGTTTGCATTTCTGTAGAGGAGGAAGGTTTATAACCATTACATCCTCTTATGGGCTTCATGTAAGCATATTCATTTACTGATGAGAGTAAGGGTTCAATATCTAAAACATACTAAGGATCCAAGCCAGAGAATAATTAACTTTCATAACTCAAACATGATTTGAATAACGTTGCTCCTTTTCAACTTTTATAAGTGAGAATTTGTCCTATTTTGCTGCTTATCATTTTGATAAAAGCCAGGGACAAAAGAGACTTGAGGAGCAAAAGGGTTTGTTTTACCTTGAAACCAGGGTAGTAAATCAAGGCAGGAACCTGGAGGCAGGAACTACAGCAAGAGACTGTTGAGGAGTGCTGGTTACAGCCTTGTTCCTCTACAGCTCACTCATTCTGTACTTTTTTTGTGTATCACCTAAAACCACTGCCCAAGGGATACCACTACCCTGAGTAGGCTGTGCCCTCCCACATCACTTTTAATCAAGAAAATATCTCACATACTTTCCTACAAGCCAGTATGATGGAGGGATTTTCTCTATTGATGTTATCTCCTTCCAGATGACCCTAGTATGTATCAAGTTGTCAAAAATTTAACCAGCAAAAAAGAAAAAAAAGAAAAAGAAATGTATGTTTACTTTGTGTGTGTGTGTGTGTGTGTGTGTGTGTGTGTGTGTGTGTGTGTTATGATGATAATTGCATCACTGGAGAGTGTGACTGAATGTCAAGAGCTAGAGACAAGTGACTTCTTTATTCACCTGAGTATGCTTTTAATGAGCACTAGTCAAGAATTTCTATGAGTGACCTTCCCCTTCCGACGTTTTTCTTTGACACATCTCTCAAAGTGACTTTTTTAAAGAACAAAAGCAAGTCCAGACAGGTCTTCCAGGTAAGATGAGGAATTTATTTTAATTTCTACTTCACGACAATGGCATTCAGGATTGTGTTGGAAGGTTTTGAACATGTAACCTGCTACTCTCTGGAGAATCATCTTGCAAAGGATTCCAGCATTTCCCAAGGTTTTAATGAAGCTATTTCAAGGCATCAGGAAAGAAAAGAAAATCTGTAGTTGAAGGCAGCCCAAAATTAGGTGGTAAAAACTGAGTTCACTTTACTTAAAATAGAGATTCTGATTTTCAAACCCAAGGCATATTGAAATACTCTTATTTAAACAGATACCTATGCTATATACATAGTTTCTTAGTTTTCTGAACAGTTACCACATTGTAAATGGTTCAATATTCAATAAATAGAGGGAGCCCAACAAATTCATAAATGCGCTTTGAATTTTGAGTAATACTCATATTGTTTCTGAGAAGATCAATTTACTTCCGTGATAAATGTAAAGAAATGACAATATGGCAGTGGTGGTGAATGTACCCAAAAGAGCTGGAGAGACAGACAACCTGAGAGCATGCCAATAAAAATAAAACACTATTTTTTTTTGTAAACTGAATCTTTCCTTTCACTTGCAATCTTCCTCCCCTCCCATGTTTCCTTGAATACAAATCTTCATTTCTGCTAATGAGTTTCTCCTACTAGATGCAAATACATCCCACCGAGAATAAAATGCTATTTTTCATGCAGGTTTTTATATGAAATACTTCAAGCAAATTAGAAGCCACAGGAAAACATGGGCCTTTTATTACACTGGGAAGACAGCATCCCAGCATGGACAGGGGAGGTGAGCATGAGGTCCCATCCCCAGGTAAGGAGCTATTGGCAAGTGACAGGTGCTAAATGGGGGAAGGTGCATGGGAACTGAATGGGCTTAAAATCAAAAAACAGACACACACATAAATGAGTACCCAAAGTTGGGTGGGTAGGGAATGGATCTCAGAAAAACTGGGGGCTGAACATGATCAAATAGTATGAAGTTCTCAAAGCACGAAATACAGAGAAAAACAAAGTACACTTACATTTTCTTATATTACTTTAAAATATTTACATAACCTAACAGGAGGCCATCCTTACAAGGATGGAATACTTTAGGGAGGAAAACCAACATGGAAGAATATGTTACTTGGCAGAGAAAGGAGTTGCTAAGGGTACCTGGGAAGAAAACAGGAGGCTAGAAATGGAAACGTGGTCCAAAAAGTAGCCATCTTTTGCTACCCTTTCCCACAGTAACCTCCCAATCCCTCATTCTGAAAAATCTCTGCACTATTATCTGTTTTGACTTCTCCCCACTGAGGCCCACATTGTGCTAGTATCTTGCACTGTTTTTCTCTTTTAATAGTTCACTGTGAATGCCACTTCCTTTGGCACGCTAGACTATAGAGTTCTGTCTGTTCACAAGAGTCTACTCTGTCAAGGAATTGCCTTTTTTCTCTTACTTGGACCTATGTTCTATTACTCTTTCTATTGTAGTCTAGTCAACTAGATGGCAGTGGTTTGTCACAGCACTGTAACCAGCATTTACAGTGAAACATCCTGTTCTTAGGAGACACTCTATAGAGAGCTGTAACCCATTTTGCTAAAGGAACTAAAACTAATGATTTATTGAGCATCTATAGGGGGGAAGATTTTATACATAGCTTTGTGGATATACGAAAAGATGGAATGAACAATGAATGGAGAGCATTGTCAGTCTTGTATCATACTGCGTGTAACAACAAAAAGAACCAGAGGCTTAACCTATAATTCACCTCTGGTTATATTTATCTAATCTAAGATGCTTATAAAGAACACTATCTGCTGTAATTTTATGGCTGTTCTTATTGGGCAGAAGAAGGAGGAGGAGGAAGAAGAGGAAGAGAAGGTAAAAACAGAATCAATAAAGGAATAATTAGAACTAACCTGCATGACTTTTAATTGAATCTACTTACAATTTAGTAGAAACTCAGTAAAGATTATATGAATGGGAACATGATTTTATCACTTCACTTTTATATTTCCTTGTGATTATCAAGAACATACTATGTACTATAACACTATAGTTAATTTAATTATTCACTGATAAATGAATACTATGCTGAGTTGTTTGAGTTTTCCACAAGGCCTCAACCCTACACATAAAGCTAAAGATAGTCAAGGAAACCTGGGTACAGGAGTGGTGGTCTTACCCAGAGAAGAGCACACCAATTGGTTGTCCAGTCTAAAATGATCTTATCTTTCAAAGTACAGATAAGGAAATGAAAATAACTCAGCTAGCATATAACATAACAGGTAAATTGCCCAATTTCATTACATCTGTGTATTTACCTGTTTATTTCCCACCATTGTCATTTAGCCATTGACAAACAGACACAAGTAGCACAGACGTAAGTTTTCCTGGCACACAAAAACAAATTGTCTTTGGGACTTAGAAACTGGATATTTGGTACAAACTGTGAAATGTACCAAACGTACTTGGATCTAGACCTCAGAAATCAGATGGGTTTGATGGAAAAGGAAGACAAAGGGCAAAGGAGACTCAAAGGATATTGTTCTCCTACCCCATATGTTTACTTATGAGGAGCCAGAGTACAGTGACATGCAAAAGAGACATACAGCCTGGGTCATGTAAAAATACTTGGAGGCGAGATAGATGAGATTCTCTTCAGAATGTGTGTATGTTTGGTTGTTTTCCAGGAAGACAAGGACAGTTGAGTCTATGTGATACATTAAAGTGTGTTCAAGTGGGTAACAGTTACACAAAGTTTAAATAAAGTTAAACAAAGGCGTTAACCTACTAAAGAAGAGTTGTGTTGGGAATAAGGGCTCTAAACAATGCTAGTATTTGGAAGCAGACACATTAAGTTTACTGGTTGAGCTAGATTCAAGGTGCACCAGGTCACTCAGCTAAGCATTAAACCAGAGCAAGAGAAGAGAATGATATTATTGATGTGTGACATTTCCTACGGCTACTGAAACCCTGGGATATTAAATTGTTTCAAAAGTTGGTTCTCCTAAACTTTACAGATTAATCTAGAGTCTTTCCTTCCTATACGAATAGACATATGTTTAGAACAGTTTTCAATACAAATTTTAACATCTGTGCTGGGTGTTTTCAGGGACATATTCTGAATGCTAAGTGCCAACTGAATATAATTACATCCCAGCTATTAGCAAGTTGATTTTCACCTGTTGTAACTGAAAATTCTTGGAAGTGTTATGTGCCAATAGTTGTGTTCTGGATTTATTCTCGGGGGCTGAGGATGGAGATGGGATCTTAATTAATAAGGAATTAAGTTTCCATAAGCTAAAGAAATGAAAGTAGAATGTTATAGCGTGAATGACAACTTGTTATCTGTGATCTCAAAATTTCATTCTTGAATTTTGTATTTCCTTCAATCAGCTAAGTTAATATTTCTAGTGGGTGAGAAACAGATGTGTATATTAAACTCTAATTTATTTATACGGTGTGGAGTGATTCTCTACTTGGCAGTGAGATGTGACAGAGAAGATCAGTAAATGGGAAAGGAGAAAGAAGCTGAGAAATCTGCTTCATGGCTTCTTTCCTTGAACTTAAACAGAAAGCTGTTTGGGTTTCAAATGGAAAAGGACCTCCAAGGAGGGATGGCATCCAGTCCATTTGTGACTTTCTTCCTCTCTTCCGAAGTGATCCTAGGGAGCACTTTTGCTTCTAATGCACATTCGGTTTTAGGAAGACACTCTGGATATTATGAACACCATCAGTAGCCTATTTATATTTGTATTCATTGTAGATAACCAAATATAAATTGTAATATTGACTTCTTCTTTTCCATACTACTTGGTTGAAGACTTATTCCTGTCTCCATAACTGTTGATTAGAATGAGAATATATGACAAATAAAACTAATAATTAAAAAGTCATGTTACAGAACATACATTAGATACAAAGCTGTAATTGACAAGTAGAGAGCATCATTAGTTGTCAACCACTTTCAAGTAATGGGTTGAGTTGACCAGCAAGAAGTCATACTCACGTTTTGGCAGTGAACCTATACTCCTGCCTTACATCCAGCTGACTTTGTACTGAATTCTCTCATCCACTTTGCCAATTTACTAAAACTAAAAGCAGCACAGCATCTATGAAGAGGCATTCGTTCCACCTTGTTAACAGAAACAGGGGCAAAGAGAGTTAGTAATATCTGATGAGAGGGAGAGAGGAAAGGGGGAGGGTTGGGAAATAGAGGAGGGGAGAATGGATTTTTAAAGGACTATTCATGAAAAATGGTGATAGCTCTAGGCACAACTTACAAATGACAGGGTACCTCTCTAAAGCAGTCTGCTTCAGTTGACATCTGGGAGTCAAAGAAGGTGCACCGGTGTTTTCTATTGCATTCAGTTTAATTCTGCTTTGGATTCTGTTCACTCAATATGACTCAGTTTTAGTGCTATGTGCTAAAAATTAAGGGCTTGCTACTGATGTATGTGGATTTGTCATGTGGACTGTACTTCAAATGAAACAAAATCCATGGACACAAAGGACTAGATGCGGGCAAAAGCTATTTTGCCTTTTATCCTTTTGCCACATTGGAAAATAAATGGATGACCAACAAAAGAGGAGAGGACGCAAACTGTAGTAGAAAATAACTCATACCACAGTCTGTCCATCTCTCCCAGGACTATTCAAGCAACACTTTTAGTACCGCTGCCACCAACCCTAATCATTGAAGTGGACAGAGAAGGAAGGGCTTATCTTTCTGGCCTCTGAAGTCAGCATGTCAGCTTTCACCATGGTCCTCCCATAAAGAGGTTTACACTCTGGTTCCTTTATCATTACTCTGTATCACATATTTCTTTCTCTTTCTACTTAACAGATTCTAAAGAAGTAGGTTTTAACAAGCACACATGTTCTTGTAAGAGGAATATTTAAAACAGAAAAGGAATGTTCTTCATCAATGAGGAGAATATGAGATTGCTATCTTGGGGAAGACATTTTAGAGAACAGGCATAGGCAAACCATCCCTAGTGGGGAATGCTTCTTAGAGGGGCCGGTGGTCTAGAAGCTACCTCTAGAAATCAAACGAGCCTATGTACATTTCTGAAATCAGAAAAGATGTACATTTTTATCTTTATTCAAAGATGTTATAAGAAGAACATCACATGATTGCGTGGCTTGTATTCTTCCATAGAAACCGTGTGAAGAGATGCAACCGTTCAAAACAAATAAAGACATACAAAGTGTAAGACTATTCCAGATGCTCTTTTCAGCCTCAACTGCAGGATTAAAGGTTGGTCTTTTTCTGAGTTTCCCAAGTTTGTCTTGTTTTAATAATATGGAAGCGGATGTTACAAAGAAGATAAAGATTGTTTAGAATTAACAATGTTCAGGATGCCATTACCATTAAATAACTGTAATGGAGGGAGAGGAGAGCAGAGAAGGGGAGAGGATGGAGAGGAGGGGAGAGGACGGAGAGGTGGAGGAGGAGGAGACACACACACACACAGACACAGAGACAGAGACAGAGACAGAGACAGAGACAGAGAGAGATTGAGAGAGAGAGACAGAGACAGAGAGAGAGAGAGAGAGAGAGAGAGAGAGAGAGAGAGAGAGAGAGAGAGAGAAGTATCCCATATGATTTCATTGACACAGAAATGTCAGGGAATTCTGGGTAAGACACAAATAAAACTTCTGTGAATTTTAAACTATGGAGGTTTTTGTGGTCTCACCATTCAGTTTCCCCCTCGAAATGAGGTATTCATAATAGAAAGAAATAGAACCAGAGGGAAAACGTATTAATATCAAGATCAAAAACAAGGCTTCCTACTTTATTTTGTTCTCCTCCATTTAGATTTAGACATATTTCTGTGATTATACTCACATCTTAACTCAAGGAATAGTCCATAGCCACTTAACACAATTCAAGGACTTAGACTCTGTGTGTGCAAACACCATGTATGGTGTTTCATACCTGATAATTTTTAGCTTAATCCTCATGAAACATGAGAAACCAACTGCACTTCCTGTTCTCCTGCTTGCATTAGGTAATTCTCTTTGAACTGTTCTTGTCAAAACCCCTAGGTTACAAGGGCAACTGAGCAGAGAACTTTGCCTTTGCACTTCCTTTCTGTTCCACGGTCTGACTTTTATCTCAAAGCTCAGGCTAACTGGAGGGTGGAAGAGGATGGAAGGAGAACTGAACATCTTGGCAGCAGATCCTAATTCTTCTTTGCCTCAGTTGCCATGGCAACCAGGCTAGTGCTATGAACCCTAAACTAAATTATTTTTACCTGTCTCTCCTGACCACTCATATATATCCAGATTCTTTTGGCTGACCCAGCTTCTAAAAGAGATGACATTCTTTTTTTTTCTTTTCAAGTTTGTGAATACACAAAATCAAACAGGTGGGTTTAAAAAAATCAGATATGCATGACTGCCTCACCAAAAGCTGTGACTGCTATTCAATGGTCCCTTTATCATCAAAACTGTGCATAAGTATGATTATTGAGATAAAGTACCTTTGTTAAAATGGAGATAGAATATATATTAGTAAGTGATAGTAGGCATATATTTATATCTAATAAAAATTGACAAAATTAATTTGTTGCTTTAAAGTTTTTTATTATATATATTAGTAAGTGCTATTAGGCTTATGTATAAAAATAGACAAATGAATTTGTTGCTTTAAATTTTTTTCATACTTGTTTTTCAAATAATAGCCTCATTTATATCTAATGTATACATAGTATAGTAATTATTTGCTTACAGAAGACAATTGCTAATAAAACATGTAGTTTTTGTTGTAATCCTCATCATTATAAAGACTGTAGAATATATTGACTTTATGGAGAAAAGCTTGAAAAAATAACCTTTTTTCTTTCATCTCACAGCTTTGAATTAACTCAGTGGCAAAAGCAAAGCATTGCTTTTATTTTTGTAGCAGCAATAGCACCTAACACCAGCTACACTCAGTAAGTACTCACAGCTGCAGAATCTCTGCCCAGTGTGCCTTTTGCTTTCTCGTAAAGTCCAGATATATTTTCATTTCAATCTGCATTTATACAAGTACTCTATAAACCATGCCCAGAATATGTGAAAGACATTGGATGGGGATTTCTGTTTTGCTTAGCCGAAGTTGATGGTATTCTATAAATAACAGAAAGATAATGGATGCAAAACAAATGTCATATCAATTGGCAGTATTCAGAAGCAATTTTTCCTCCTGTGTTGCATTTCAAATTTAATTTGTAATTTTTTTGTTTATTTGCTATTTCTGGCAGCTCAAGATGATCTGTTCAGTTCTATTTAAGCTTACATGATATTTACATAAGTTTTGATATGAAATGCAGTTATAAAAACACATTAATCATGAGACAGAAGTATTGTGATTCTTTCATAACTTCAAAACTGAAGAATCATTTGTTAAATAGTGTTGGAAATTAGACTCTTTACTTAAGTGTAATTTTAGCAGCACTATTGAAAATAATGTTAAGTACGTAATCATTTTGTAGTTTTTTGTAGTTTTGACTGTATGATACAAAAAACTATCATTGATGAAAGTTTAGTATTTACCTGTTTTAAGGGAATATGCCAACTGTGTTAAGAAATTATGATGGCTAATCACAAGATGATAATTTTAAATGTTGTCCAGCAATATAAAATTGATGTTAATTAATGTTAACATTCTTCCATTACAAGTACTAGCCTATAAATAGTTGCTGTGAAGATACTGATTGACAATGAAAATATCATGAATAAATTTGCATTGTGTAAATTTCAATAAAAAGTAAAATGTTATCATCCTTGAGTTTTTATTTGTGTCAATAACATCCCTGTCACTTCCCTTTTCTGGTAACTATAGCACACAAACTGAAGCCCATTCTCCACAGTTCTCAGGTAATCTTAGCATAAACAGACAGACATGAACTTCAACAAGTGATGATGGAAATGAAGCTCCTTTGTCAAGATGTGCTAAAGACTAAGAGAAAACATCCACTGATCTCTTCCTGTTTCTGCCACCTTACTTCTCTGAGTACTTAAAGTTGTTCTGAGTATGATACTCAACCAAATATAAGGACACGATTCAAGCCTATCGAATTGCTGAGATGACTTCTGAGCAGTTCAGCATCCAAATGGATAGTTAGTAGAATAATAGAGTATGGTGGAAATTTTGCTTTCTTTAACAACTCAGTTATGTTGTGTAGCTATGTTTTTTGTTTTAATCCCAAGTGTGAAATGTGGGACTGCCTTAGTTTATCCACAGCTGATAATTGCCTCATGCAGCTCAGCGAGGGGCTTTGGCTTTTGCCAGCTGGAAATAATTTAATTCTGAGAACTGGGAGAGGGTATAAATATGAGTGCCCAGAGAGAGAAGTGGAAGGCTTTCAGGAGATGGACAGAGGAGGAAGAAGACTGCTTGGTTGTCCTTATGTGTTTACCATTGCTGGACTGCTAGATATACTAACAACAGAGATTGGTATTTTCCCAAAGAACCCAATGACCCTAACCAGCCAGAACTAAGTCTAAGGAGGTCTGCATCCCCTTTCCCTTCTAACCTTCTTTCTCCCCCATCTAGAGTTGAGGTGTTTGAAAGGAGGTAGAGGCCTAAGGAACCCTAAATAAAATAGAGTTTAGAAGTAGTGCCTACAGTGGAGTGTAGCTTATGACCCAAGGCCTTCAGTTTTGGAGTTAGGTGACTTTGGGTGGAAAGGGACACCTTTTACTATGTGTCCACACAATTTGTTTCATCTTGCTTATAATATGGGTACAACAATACTGCCATCTAGTTATAATGCAGACTTAACTTGGTAAGCCATAAAAATTTATGTGTCTCTTGAACAGCTGTTGATCACTGTCAGCTCTTATTAAGTTTACTATAACTCTATTTTCAAGCGAATAACACTTATAGTGAGTGCTAAACATTGGAAATATATTTTGGACCTACACAAAGTTTTGAGGACATTGAAAGTTCAATTATCAACTTCATATGGAAAAACAAAAAACCCAGAATAGCTAAAGCAATCTTGTACAATAAAAGATCCTCTGAAGGAATCTCCATAACTGATGTCAAGCTGTACTATAAAGCGACAGTAATTAAAACAGCATGGTACTGGCATAGCAATAGGCTGGTTGATCAGTGGTATTGAATAGAAGACCCAGAAATGAATCCACACACATATGGTCACTTGATTTTTGACAAAGAAGCCAAATCTATTCAATGGAAAAAGGATAGCATCTTCAACAAATCGTGCTAGTCTAACTGGATGTCTACATGTAAAAAAAAAATGCAATTGGATCCATATTTGTCACCATGCACAAAACTCAAGTCCAAGTGGATCAAAGACCTCAACATAAACCAGAGACACTAAATTGGTTAGAAGAAAAAGTGGGGAAGAGCTTGGAACATATTGGCACAGGAGACAACTTCCTGAACAGAACACTAACTGCCTAGGCATTAAGGTCAACAATTAGTAAATGGGACCTCATGAGGCTGAGAAGTTTTTGTAAGGCAGGAGACCCTGTCAACAGAACAAAACAACCACCTACAGACTGAGAAAAGATCTTCACCAACCCTATGTCTGACAAAGGTCTAATATCCAAAATATATAAAGAACTCAAGAAATTAAACATCACCAAACCAAATAACCCAATTGAGAAATGGTACTCAGAACAGAGAATTCTCAACAGAGGACTATCGAATGGCTAAGAAACACTTAAAGAAACACTCAACCTTCTTAATCATCAGGGAAATGCAGATCAAAACAACTCTGAGATTCCATCTTACACCCATCAGAATGGCTAAGATCAAAAACTCAAGTGACACCACATGCTGGCGAGGATGTGGAGAGAAAGGAACACTCCTTCATTGCTGGTGGGAAAGCAAACTAGTACAACCACTTTGGAAATCTATCCGGTACAATCTCAGAAAACTGGGAATAGGGTTTCCTCAAGACCCAGCTATTCCACTCCTTGGAATATACCCAGAAGATGCTCCAGCACACAACAAGAACATTTGCTCTACCATGTTCATAGCAGCTTTATTCATAATAGCCAGAGCCTGGAAACAGCCTTAGTGTCCCTCAGTAGAAGAATGGATAACGAAACTCTGGTACATTTACACTATGGAATACTTACTACTCAGCTATTAAAAACAAGGAATCCCCAAAATTTGTGGACAAATGGATTGAACTAGAAATGATCATAATGAGTGAATTAACCCAGAAGCAGAAAGAGTCAAATGGTGTATACTCACTTAAATCTGGACACTAGGCCAAGGGATATGTCCCATGAAAGTCTTCACTTACCAGGAAAGTGGGACAGAGGGGAAGACTTCCTATTGGGACTCTAGGTGAGAGAAGCAAGGGAGAATGGGGAAATAGAAGGATTCAGAGGGTCCTAGAAACCTACAAGTAGAACATTATGATGGGCAGATCTGGGCCCAGGGGTCCTGCTCAAACTATGGCACCAGCCAAGGACAATACCTGCAATAAACTTCGAACCCCTACCCAGATCTAGCCAATGGAAGGACATTCTCCACCGTTGAGTGGAGAGTGGGGACTAAATTTCACATGAACTCTGGTGGACCATATTTGACCACGTCCTCTGGATGGGGAGGCCTGGCGGCACTCAGAGGAAGAATAGCAGGCTACCAAGAAGAAGAGACTTGATACCCTATAAGCATATACAGGGTGAGGAGGTCCCCTTTATTCACAGTCATAGGGGAGGGGAGTAAGGAGAAAATGGGAGGGAGGGAAAAATGGGAGGGTAGAAGAGATGGGATAACAATTGAGATGTAATATGAATAAATTAATAAAATATATTAAAATTTATTTTGGCTTAAAATATACATGCATTATTTGAAGATTATAAAGATTTTCTGTTGTTGTTGTCTTTGTATTGTTTTATTTTGAGATGGGGGTCTTTCTATATAGCTGTGGTTGTCCTGGAATCACTCTGTAGATCAGGCTAGCCTTAAATTCACAGAGATCCACTGGCTGCCCTGTAACTTTCTATATATACCAGGATGGTCTGTAACTCACAAAGATCTGCCTGCCTTTGCCTCCCCAGTGCTGGGATTGAAGGCCTATGCCTGGAAATTGTATGGACTTTTAAACACGTATAAATTTCTTTATTGAGACCTAAATTTTTTTTGTGATTACTTATGTCTAATTTTCTTGAAAATTTTTTCTCAGCACATCTAGAAGAAAAATCTTGTAATAAGATTTCATCTGTTTTGTAGATGACCATGTCCTCATTTATTTAGGCAGAATCTTATATCTTATTTTCTGAAAACATCTATGGGGATCTTCACTGAACTCATCAAAGTTCTTTATAAACAGCAGATAATTTGACCAATAGTTAGTTGAAGGGGAGTGGAGACTTCCTTTTGTTTCTGAGAGTGATATTACAGCATTTATCACATTTGCTCTTGTCAGTGGTATTATTTTATATAGTGGTTCTGCAGCTAGTTCATAATACCTTTTGTTGTCATACCAAGCATTATTCCTTTGTAGAATTCTACTGCATGTTTTAGCATGATACCATTGATTCTGGGTTTTAAATTTCTGTGTTCTGGAATTTGGGCAGCATTTAACATATTCCTATTTTATATCCAGTTCAGTATCAGGGCTACTGTTAATTTGAATGCTTGTCTTCATACTTGTAAGGAACCACTGCTATTTGGTTCTCCTTAATCTGAGTCCCTTTGACTTCACTTGGTTTGTTTTCATCAAAGAAATATGTTTCTATTACAAGGATGATCACAACACCCTCATGGGCTTATCCAGATCCTTCTTATAGGGAATTATATGGACTCTGGAAGATAGAAGGCATTTACCACATGTGAGCATTAAGAGAAGCATGGGAGTCTAAAGAACTTGTTTTCCTTAGGTATGAGCAAAATCAAGAAGAAGAAATCTTGGCCAAGAGACAGGACGAGTATATTCTGCGCCTTCACTCTCAGCTGTGTCATACGTTATGCTAAGCCCTAGCGACACTAGAAATCAATTGCCATTTTTAGTTTCCTCCTTACAGGTTTCAAAATCTAGATTCATATTCCAAAACATGAGAAACTTTTCAAGCTTCATAACTAGGCAAACAGGCCACATTACTTAATTATCAACACTGGGAAGATTTCCTTTCCTAGAACTCTCTTATCTTGTCTGTGCCTGAAAGCTGCCTTATAATCCCTATGTAATCTACTTCTCTGCTTCCCTCATTTCTCCAAGGTAAAGATACTTCCTATAAGTCTAATTTCCAGGATGTTACACTGTATATGTCTCAGTAAATTCTTGTTGAATGAGTAAATAGCTGTATGGAAGAATAGATAATTGAGTCACCAACAATAGGCTCTCTCCTGCAGAAAAACCCATCTGGAAAGAAAAAAATCTAGCCAGTTAATTCTAATTCAATGTGTACAAGAGACTGGAAGACAAAACAGGAAGAGAAGATATTGGTTGTTTTCATTTATGCCTCATTCTGGTGATGCCTGGCTCTATTGTTGGTATGCTAAAGAAAGTCTAAAACCCACTGCTGAGTTACTAGTGAACAAATGCTTGGCATCTCTGAAGAAAGCACCTTATGCAATTCCATTAATATATAAGACTTGGCAAAAAGGCCAATTACCCCAAACATATATGTTGATAATCTCTTGACACAGACTGTCCCCAAGATTAACTAAGAAAATAAAGTTTTAGATATTATCAAGTTAATTTTAGTGATAAGAGGACAAAATATACTGTATCAAATGAATATGTGTTTTTCAAAGTTATGGTTATGAAACTTCCCAAACACCAGGATGCTCTTAGAGACATAGGATGATCTTAGAGTACTTTAATGGAATATTAGACTTTATATTGGCAGGTAATTTATTTGTATTTGATCATTGGCTTCTTTACTTTGACATGCAGACAATACAAATTTGTTATTATCTGTCAATGTACAACTGCTCCAGATCAGGGCCATTGCCACTCTGAGTCCTTGTTGCTTCCAGGACTTCTTTGCATCCACTAGAAGTTTATATTACAAAACATAGTCCTTTATAAGCAGGCTCCAATGTTAACCTCCTAACTCCTTTAGAAACTCATGCCTGATCTTGTATTGGGGAAAGTTGTAGAGGAAGAAGTGGGTACTCCAACATATTTGGGAAGATGTGGTACTCAAATGCATTAAATAATAAGCATTTGAAATGTTCGGACAGCTATTATACAAAATACTGATAATTGGATAGCATATAATCAATATAAATTTATTCTATTTTATTTTTTTAATGCTGAAGGCTGAGAAGTCCAGGATCATGTCACTGGCAAATTCGGTGCCTGATGAAGGCACCAACATCTCTGCATGATTATTGACAGAATGGAACCAGGAAGTTATTTCATAGTCTGTAAACTATTTCATGAGGGCTACACACTGATTCCCTAATCAATTGGGGAGAAATTTTAATCCAGGAATATGACTTCTCTGGCAATGGATAAAATCCAAAGACCTAGCTCTATGTGATCTTGCTGGAATACAGACATGCGCTTAGTAAACATCTTTAATCTCTCTGTCTAGAATACACACGCTTAATCCCTTTGGCTGGAATTTAGTACATACCTTTAATCCCAAACAATGATGTCTAAATGAGGGTCAGACAAAGTGACAAACCAAATAAATATGTGACAGAATGAGTCAAAGATAGGATATGCCAAACCTCACAAGGCAGAGAAAGAGAGAGGTTACTTAAGAGCAGCTCAGAACAGCAGAGTTTGGGAGTATAATACAGTTCAGTGCAGTTGAGTTGAATGCACCTGAGTTTGTGGACTTCAGTTCCTGGAGTTGACAGGCTGTTTTTCCAAGCAGACCAATTAGGTGAGAAGTCAATTTGAATCAGTCAGCTTGGAGAAAAGGTTTGAGCCAGAGCAGTTGAGTTGAACCAGCCAGCCATAATTCAGAAAGAGCTAGAAAGGGTAAACTTATTCAGCAGTAAGTCTCAGAGGCTGAAAACATTGTAGGCCTAGATTAGCAGATGGAGGCTGGAAGCTGATTTTTTCAAGGTCATTAACTGCAGAAGGTTAGATTGAATGGAGTCTAGAAGCTTCCAGGACTAGGACTAGGGATAGTTAGAAATTCTCTGGGCATAGCCTAAACCATGTGTTTGTAAAGCTTTGCTATGGGTCCCAGTCTCATCCCATATTGAGAGAAAATCAAAACAATATTTACAATCATCTCTCAGAATTCTCATTTCCTAACTACAAAAGTTCTGTGTGTGTGTGTGTTTAGGTACTTGTGCTGCTTTTAACCTGGTCAAGGAATTTTCTCTTTTTCCAAAAAAAAAAAAAAAAAAAGGCTTTTCTTTTCTTCTTAATTATGTGTATAAATATGGGAATTAAGGAGGCATATACATAACATACAGTGCTCATGGAGGGCAGAAGAAAATCTGGAACCCCTGGAGCTGGAGTTGCAGGTGGTTGTATGTCACCTGAGTAAGGTGCTATGAGCCAAACTCAGGTTCTCTGGAAGAGCACTACATACTCTTAACTGCTGAGTCATCTCTCTAACCCCCCAAATGCTCCTTAGTCACAGTCAGTAGAGGCTAATTAAGAGACTATGCATATGCAAAGGGATAAGAACAAATAATGAGGATGCTATATCACCCCCAATCCCCAATGTCTCGGGGGACACTGTGGAACAGTGTACGAAAGAATGTAAGAGCTGGAGGGTGAAGAGGAATGGTAAGAAAGGAGAAGCCTGTGGATGTGATGTTGAGTTCACAGCTGCTGTGGTGACCTGCTTGGATCAAGATCAGCTTGAACTGAAGAGCAATTGGTAGCTGATGGCTATTGGAGAAGGGACAGGCACTTTTTAGATTGCCCATGGCCCTGTGGGGTTCCTCACACCCACGAAAACATGGGCAGCATTAAATGGACTCAGTGGGTTAATGATGATGATGATGATGATGATAATCATAGTAAATGAAGCTTGGAGACACTGGGAAGGTCCCACTGGAATTGGAGAGGGTATGGGGTGGGTATGGATATAGTCAAGGTATATAAATGCATAAAAGCTGCAATAAATAAACAGAATATTCTTAAAATTTTATTTACTGTTATTGCATAACTATATATGTATATATGGCGCACGCACGCACACACAAACACACACACACACACACATATATGGATATATATATGGCACACACATGCCAAAGCAACACATGGAGGTCATGGGACAACATCATGGATTATGGAGATCAAGTTCAAGTTGTCTAGCTTATGCACTTATGCAGGAGGATGAACCAGACCACCAACCCATAATTAATCTTAAAAAAAAAAGTAAAGTCTATCAAAATTCAAAAAAGGGTAAAAATACTATAATGTTGAAACCAATATCATGACAATATGGAACTAAATATATAAGCCACAGGGATTTACAAGATGAGGCATCAGATCTTAAATAATGTGAAATGCTTGATGGCGTATGTTTTTGATAGCACTTTACCAACGCACCTATAAAAAAAAGCTTAGTAAAGATTTATCTAGAAGGGAAACTTTCCAGTCTTGGCTTTACCAGATTTAGGAATCCACAATGGACTTTTGTGCTTCAGTAGCTTCGTCTTTGCTGTGTTTCTTATATGAGCATCCCCCTTTCCTTGATATTTCTTTCCTCTGTTCCTTCATCCCAACCTCCCTGCTTTCCCTTCTTTCCTGTAGCAGACCTTTGCTGGTACCCACTCTACTTTTGCTCTAGGATGTGCTGAGAGTGTGGCTAAAGGGAGCCTTCCCATGTAGAGAGAGGAAGGAGAGTCATATAAAACCATGACTAGACATTGGAGTGAACACATTCCTTAATATATACTTAGCACCAGGAGGAACACTTTCCATATATAACTACAATCATCTTACATCAAATATGAGTTTTGTTTGTTTTGCTTTGCTTTTAGAAAGAGTCCCACTCTGTTGTGCTGGCTGGCATGGAACACAAAGAGATCTATATGCCTCTGCCTACTGTTACTGGGATTAAAGGCATTCACCATCTCACCTGACCAAATATTGAGAAGTTTTCCAGCCCTTAACATTGCCTTATTCTCACACAAGCAATTCTTCTTCATTCCATGTCTTAGAATAACAGACAAGAGTTAAACTTAAGCTTGTTTGATTCTGACATTAAACGTCACATAGCTTGATAAACAACCTTCAAGAACCAGTTTCAGTGTTCCATTTGACTCTTAATTTCTTCTCTGATCGGTCTTGCTTTAAAGCACAAGTACATCCTCCATAAACTGTGTTTCTGAATTCTTTACTAACAGGCATTTTTACTAACAGAATCACATACTATGTATATATCTGGATATATCTCCATTACACTAGGATGAAAAAAAAATCCTAAAACAGGTGCCATCTTGGATCCATACTAGCTTCACTCTTTTCTGGAAGTGTGGACTGATTCAGTGTTTTAGGATTGGGTTCCTTGTGGTAAATTCATACGTAGTAGCTTGGAGCTCAAGGTGTTAATTTGTCTTGTTTGACCAAGAAGGAATGCCATGAAGATATTATCTTAAATTCTAAAGTTAGTTCTTCTTTTGTGATGAGAAGATTTAGAAACATCGATTTTTCAAATATTCGTGCCTGACCACAGATGGCTTGAAATGTATTTGCGAAGTTCTACACTACAGCTCTTGGTCGGTCTTCCTCATCCTTGCTGGGCTATTCCCCCAACTTCATCTACTCATATTCCTTGCATATTTATGCCCATAATATTGCTAGTATCTCTTCTTAAGTCTCTTAATTTCTGTATATCTACCTATTAGACACTACTTATTAAGGGATTTTTAAGAGAGATAAAAATTCAAGGCAAATTCAAAGCTACCAAGATGATATCAGCACAATATGAATAATAATAGAATTTTATTTAATGCTATAATATTGACTTTAGTTATGCTGGTTATGGAGGAAAAAGATCAACATTAGTGCCCTTCATTACCATACAAACATGAAAGCACATCCTAGAGATGCTATCACAAATGACAAGCATATTTTCTCATCTCTAACAAATATGGGATGGTCACTTTTAACCATAGTAAATGCATCATGTTGTCATACGTATCTCATCTTATACAAGTAGGAGGTTTTATGCAAATAGTGATACAGTATGACCTGTGGTAATTACAATTCAGAAAAAGTCTTTATTAATTCAAAAGTTCCAGTGCATAGAATAGGGGTTGGGATCAAATTTACCTTTTTATTGTGGGATCTTTCTACAAAGACTTCCTGGGCAAATATACTAACTAAACTGTTTGTAGAGGAATTGCATGCTTGACAAGTTTTAGAGCCATGAATCCCTAACATCGTAAGTGCCCTGTAAGCAAAAGCTAGGCACTGTTTATGTGGGTATTTTGATGTAATAAATAAAAATCATCTTCATTTATCCTTTGAGGCAAGATTTTTGGACAGTGTCTCTTTATTGTAATTCAGGTCTCAAGGTTTATGTGAAAAATGATAAAGTATTATTGCTGTGAGACTCACGGCTTCACTCTATTATTTCATCATTTCAGACTGCTCTCCCTCCCATCAGCTTGCATATGGCTCAGGTTAGTGAACTAAGTGCAAATGGAGAGATCACAGTTCAAAGTAAATCCCAATTAGATTTCGAAGGTTTCCAATACACACACCCACTACACTTCTTTAAAAATGCTTTATAAAGTAAGGGTCGGCGGCAAGTCAATAAACGTTTAAGCATAATGAATGGCAGGGTAATTACCTCTGAGAAATAAGCAATACCTCATTAGTTCAGTTTTGCTCAATCTAGTAACAAACAAAAATCATTGTAGCTAGCTTTGTTAATCTGGTTCTCTAGGAGTTTTTTCAATATCTCAAGATATTGAGATTAACATCTTACGATTATTCATCAGAGATAAAATATGCTCTAATGATCCAGAAAATGCCCACGCCCTAGCAGCTGAAATTTACAGTAAAATGATGTCTTACCTGGGTTACTTTCTCTGTTACATTGTGCGTCCGTTCTTTAACCTTGGGCGCAATAATAGTTTTATCTGAAGAAGGAGGAGATGTATTCTTTTTTTCAGTTTTGACATCGGAAAAATTCAGAGTGAGCTGAGGAATCTTGTTAATGGTGCTGTATTTGTTCAGGTTTGAATCCGACGTGGATCCCAGCAGGCTTGACTTGATATGATTAAAAGGCCCTAGAGAAATTGAAAAGTATTTGTAAAACTAGTATCAGAAGAAATAGAAAAAAATAAAAATGATGGCTCTGAATGCCTTTCTAATTATCCATGACCGGTGTGAGTCCTCGACTAAATGCTGTCCGTTTATATGTGAACACCTTTTGCCACATAGAAGGACACATGAAAATCAGAGGGAAATTTTTGGTACTAGAAGTACATATGTCAGCTTTTGCTGTGAACTGGTTCCTTTTATTAAAGGCTGGGAAAGGAAAAACAAAACAAACAGAATGCCCTTTTTTCCACAGCTGTATTAGTTAGATTCTACATTACGTGTTGGCCATGGAGTCTGTTTCCCATTCCGGGTGTGCCTTAGGGAAGCACTGGCCAGGTTAAAGTCATGTTGGTCTTGAAAATATGAATGTTTCATTTCCATGGCCCTGGTTTAAGCTACTCTCTTCCACGTGTCACTAAGAAATGACAAGTCAATTGCTTTCTTCTGATCTTCTAAGAGCTATGTGAAATGATCCATGAAGTTTCTACAAGGTTTATATGTAAAGGAGGTTGAAGATGACAAAGTGTGTGTGTGTGTGTGTGTGTGTGTGTGTGTGTGTGTGTTAGTTTGTGAGTGTGTGTGTTTGTGTGTGCAGTAGGTGTGTATGAATATCTGTGAGTGTGTTGTGTGAGTGTGTGTGGTGTGTATGAGTGTGTGAGAGTGTGAATGTGTGCGTGTGCATGCACATGCCTGCCTACTACTCTGTTGGAACCTTCAGGATTCTCTTTGGGAATCTCGAAATCTTCGGGTTTTTTTCAGCTAATTTTTCTTAAATAGAACAATTCTGTAACTAGACTACACAAGAACGTTGCTATGGCAAGCACAGCTTAAATAGAAACAACCATGGTTAGGAACACAGAGCTTGTCTAGGTTGGTTGGAAGCTCCCAATCACTGTCAACATTCTGTTCTTACAAACACAACTGGGAAGAGGGGCAAGCTCTCTGGTTCCCTTGAGGAGCCTCACCAATGCCATCATCTTTAGGGATGAATCTATCATGTCCTGTTTATGGTGTCAAGATACTGTCTGGAGTTCTTATATGCTGGGTTTATTGCTTACTCCATGTTATCACTTTTAAAACATAGCATCATGAAGAATTGTTTAATATTTCTAAGAGCACAAGTGTTCCCCAGAATATTTTGGACTGAGAGAGCAGGGTGGGAAGAGTCCTTTATAGTTTCTCCTGTCCATGTTGCTTTCTGAAACTTGTTCTACACCATTATCCTCCTCTTGTATTTTCTATTAGTGCTGCAGGCTACTGCATGAAGCAAGCAGGTCTCAGAGCTATCAAGGACTAGAAAGAAGTGATCCTAGGACCTTTCTCTTCTCCTGGACAAGACATATATTTCCTGATGCCCACTATATTATACTGGCACTGGGCACAGAAATGTCGACTCAGATCTATCTTCCAAGAGCCATAAAATTAAAATATGACTCATAGTAAGGTGGTAGACATAGGAAAGGGAAAGGAGATGAATATTATATTAAATTATGGCCTTTAAAAATTATAATGAAAATGTGGACATGATAGTGCACGCCTTTAGTCCCAGCATTTGGGAGGCAGAGGCAGGTGGACTTCTGTGAGTTGGAAGCAAGCTAGGTTTATGTAATGGATCCAGGACAAAGAGGGCTACGTTGTGAGACATTATCTCAAGAGAAAAAAAATAAGTGACTCTTGGACTGTATTTTGGATTCAAATAATTAAATCAAATCAGGTCTAACATATGCTGAGAACAATACCCACCATTTCAATAATCCAGTTAGTATTATGTAAGATAGAAATATACTGTTTTTGTCACAGAAATTTATATTGTTTGAGTTACAAAATCTGAAGCGAGTAAAATTGTTTATAGTTAACAAATATTGCCTTTCTTGAGTTGCTTTTCCCCTCTGGATGAACTTCCTACATAATGAGGGCCTAGCCGATTTGCACAAAGAACGCCATCGAGTGTTCTCATGCATGTACTCATTTAAATAAAGATATTGTCTTCTATCTATATAATAGAGATTGAAACAGGACCCAAGTGACATCGAATTATTCAAATCTTCTAATAGAAATGTTATTTTTCATACCCTTGTTGAAGTGTCCACTTTCTGTTCTTATTTATTTTTATATTTTTCGGAAGGGCCTTTTCCTGTTTTGTACGTTCTTTGCATATATTTTTTGGCATGTTTGTTAAAGTTGCTAACACATGCTAGGACTTCAGATAACTTAGACATTATTGTCTTTCTCCTAACTGCAATGCTAAATTTCATTTCTCCGGATAATTTATCGGTATGTAAGGATATGAATAAGAGTCACAGGTGGTGACATTTCGGCAGACAGTGAAATTGTAGTAAAATCATTAAAGTCCACCTTGGAATTTATTTCTGGAACACCCTTCTGTATGCTGTATTTCTGTAGAAAATCATCCACATAGCTGATTTAGGATGTTAGTAGGCAGGCAAACATGTTAATGTAGTTTTATTACCCTATAGCTAGTTCTGGTCACTCCATAGAATTAATTATAGATATGGCCACAAGCTCTGAAATATTGCCCCCAAGGGACATTTACCAGAGTGCCTTTTGGTTGTCATAATGACAGAAAAGCTCCAGTACCACAGTTCTTATTGTCACTTTGATAACCTGTTGTATGTGAACCAAGTGGCACTCATAGAGTCAAAATGCTTGTAATGATCTGAATCTCTAATGTGTTCCCAGTAAAGGCATCAGCATCTATTTTGTAGGGTTGCAGTAATATTAAGTTTCCAGAGCTACACCTATGATGAATATGGGAGATTATACACTGCCTTAATGCCCTCACATAATTATATTAGAGTATGTCATTATTTTGACATTGTGGCATTTGAGTGGGTAACACAAAATCTCAGAGTTCTGGTGACTGTAAATACACCTGCTACATGTAAATAAATAAAATAAAGAATTAGAATCATCTTTGATAACTGGGAGAAACTATTAAATTTCTAGGTAATTACAGAAATTACACTAAGGTTCTAAATAAAATGCCTTTTAAAATATTTTCCATCATTATTCCTTTCTCAATGTCAAATGGTGCCGCCATGAAAGGACACCCATGCCGTGACATGAAACTTCCAGCATGCTTTCCAGTGTTGGTTTACTAACACTGTAGGGACTTTCCACAACTCCTCTGTAATGACTCACTATTTTTAATTTTAAAAGTGAATTAGGTGTGTGTATGTGTGTGTGTGTGTGTGTGTGTGTGTGTGTGTGTGTTCTTGTAAGGTGAGGGGACCCAGCTCCCGCCAGCACTCTTGTGCTGTGAGCTCCTTTACCTCCAGATTCATCTTGCCAGCACCACATCTCATTCTTAATAAAGCACGTGGTTTGCAAGAGAGTTGTCAACACAAAGATAACATATACCTTAACATTTAGTGACGTCTATCTTCTAATGCTATTGCATTTTGTTATATACAGAAGCATTTTGAAAGAATGGTTAATAGGAAGGACAGCTCACTTCTGAGAGTATCACACTTCCTAAGTTTCCTTTCCAGTTACCTAGGCTTATTATTGAGTATTTAATACATTTATAATGTTTGTTAAATCCCAATTTGTTATCATTAATGTGACTATTCTACTTCTCTGTTTTTATATGGGATGTGTAATTGTTTCATTGGTTTCTTGAAAGGCAACATTTTTTTACTGAGAGTATTGAATTACATCCTCAGTATATTTATATTCAAACACTTGAATAGTAATACACATATTATTTGATTATAAACTGCTTTGCCTTTGTGAATTTTTTATATTAAAGTTAGAGGGTCTTGCTATTGTTTTAGAAATGGTTAACTATCCCTGAATTCCATTTCAGGAAAATCAAGTGAATAAAACAAAATGCTTGCTGAGAAAAGGATTATCTGGTCTGGTAGACATGACCCACTGTTTGATAAAATGTTCTTACTAATATGTGCTCTGAATTTGCAACTTCTTTATAATTCTTATGTTAGCATCTCTCATTTAATACTGAAAAATAAAAACCAACCTCCACAGTGATTTCAGCTTGTTTTGGATTTTTAGTGTGAAAAAGTTAATGAAAACTTTCTTTTGAATGAATATATTCAATTAGTTCAGCATAACAGTATATCTAAAATAATCTGTGTACCCCACTCAGATACTGCACTCTAAATGTATTTTCTCAGATAAAACAAAGTACACTGCTCATCTTTCTGTTGACTTTGAGTCAAATTTTACACGTAGACGTCTTTTAGACTCTGCAAAAAATATCATAGTGCTCATAGATTTCTCTGAAATCTATACAAATTCCAGTGGGTTAAATTCCCAAACTAAGCTGACAGGCTATGAGGCCAAAGGATATGAATCAAAGACCAGAAATCAAAACACAAGTTTTCCTACCTCCTAGGTCTACATTCAGAGAGGCCTTGCTGAGGGCTTAGAGGTGATGGGCAGCCTCCCTGACAATGATCATGAACGGATAGGGTTGGGGATTCTAATGAAAGAAAGGAGATAAGCCTGAAAAATAAAGTAAATGAATTTAAAGAGAAGGAGCAAGCAGAAATAAAGGGATACGATAGATTCCATTGAAGGGAATATAGGGCTCAAAAGTGTACTAGGAGACTGGCATCCTCTGAGGGAGAGTTGCAAAGGGATAGTGATGTGAGTGTGCAGTGTGTGATTAGAAGATGGGGAGCAGGTGATCAAAGAGATGATACCAACAGTCGGGGGGAACTTTAATACAAGTATCTGATGATATTATAAAATAACTAAGAAGAATTAAACACTTGAAATATATATTTTGAGACTATTTATGTTTGTCAGGAGTAAGAAAATGTTTTATTTATTATTGTTGTTGTTTGTGGTGGTGGTGGTGGTTGTGGTGTGTGTGTGTGTGTGTGTGTGTGTGTGTGTGTGTGTGTGTGTGTATGTGTGCATGTCACAGGTATTTATGGGCACAAATACTAAGGCATGTGCATATGGACATCTTAGGACAATTTCATAGAATTGGTTCTCTTGTTTACATGGTTATCATGGTTTCTTGGGATCAAACTTCAGTTGTAAGGTTTGCATTTTCAGGCAGCATGGGCCTTAACTTGGTTGTCTTGTTGGACCTGCACATTATTTCTTATGACATGACATCAAGTTTATTATGCTAAATTTAATGAAAAGGATTACTAAGGCACATTAACATTAGAGAAAATGCCAATGTAGCATTAACAATGAAGCTTTGCCAAGGAAGCCTGTTAGTAAGCAGGGTCCAGAAAGTGTTGTAGTTCTCAGAAAAAGAGACCTGAGAAGTTCTCATCTAGTTATTTGGATCCAGTAGCTACAAATTTCTTTCCATTGCATGATATATAATTTGCCAAAGCAAACTGTCACCACTAAGAATCAATTTGCAAATTCAAATAAGGTCATAGTCTTCTGTGTAATGGACAATAGAGCAGATTAGAAATAAGTTCTGAAGATCTCTCTCTTCCTCTCTCTGTGTCTGCTCTGTCTCTCTGTCTCTGTCTCCGTCTCTGTCTCTGTCTGTCTCTGCCTTCTTCCCTCCCTCCCTCCCCTAACCCTCCCTTTCTCCCTCTTTCCTCTTTTTGCCCTTAGGTTTCTTGGTTACAGTGGAGTTGAATTCTCTTAGCGACCTTGATAACAGTTTGGTTTTCGATCGACAATGAAGTCATGGGTTAGTTGGAAGCTGGTAAACATGAACTAGAAATTGTGGGTCCTAAAACACAGTATAGGGGCACACTTTATCAATAACTTAAATAGGATGTGAGGAATAAACATTGTACCTGTGAGTTAGAATGCCCAACAGATAAACAAACCACTGGGTGTGAGGTGGTTTGTGAGTGACTAAAGTAGCATTAGAAATCCTTTTCATGTTCTAGAAATATTGCCTTAAATTACATTTTCTATACTATTATGCAATTTGCCTGAAATAGCTTTCCTTCACCCTCAAGAGTCACAGTTCCTAAAAATAACACTTAGCTGTTGTTTAAGGTGTCCAAATGCTAACAGAACTAATTGAAGAGAAACAGAATTGATCTGAAGAAAAAGGTTGGGTGGAAGTTATTTACTTTTGGTAGAAAAGTCTGAACACTGGTTTGCTGTCTTTCATTGGTGAGATTTTATGCTTAGAGTTCTAGCTGCCAGAAAACAGATCTGTGTCCATCGGGGACAGATGGAAGGATGAAGGATTTAGGCTAGTGCTAGTTCTTGTGAAGTGGGAACTAAGACAGACTTCCCAAGATAGTTAACGTATGGCCTTTTCTGAAAATACAGATGTCTGTGCTCCCTGTACAGAGGAATTAAACAGAGCCTGGGAATTAAGGGGAGCAACCAGACAATACTGCAAAGCCTTCATCTGCACTACGAGGTTATTCATGTGTTTCGTAGGGTGAGCCTCAATTGTAATGATACTTTTGTCCTCAAATAGTATATTTTTCATTTAGTTACTTTTATTTATTAAGGCTTAGAGTCAGCAGTAGTCTACTTTTTGAGACTAGGTTTGATGGATCATTATGTATCTCTTTGTAGTTTTATGAAAATGGTAATTGTGAAACTGATGTGCGTTGAAATATATGCACGCTCACACATAAAACAAGCTTCAATCAGATGATTCGGATTTCTGTTTTAAAATAGACGGGTTACGAATAAAGCTTGGTTTAATGTAATAGCTAATGAAACTGAAACAAAATGACTTTATTTTTGGCCTACAGATGAACTGGTGGTAGGTCCTTCCTCCTTTCCTTCCTCCTTCTCCCTGGGCCTCATGCTGCTCTTGTTCTTTGAGTGCCTGGGACCTGATCAGGGCTCACACGTGCAAGCACTCTATCTATCACTGAATTATAGCCACATCTCTGGGCCACTAGTTTGGGTCTGGCCTAATTTTCTACCTACTTAAAAAAAACTAGATTCATTTTTCACTTTAGTTTTAAAAAAATCACTGGAAAAATCTATGTCTATTCCTCTATTAACCCTGAGCACCAGTACTTCCAAGAAACAAGGATGCAGAATGTCTGTATGTCTTTTTGAGGATTTATTCTGATTTTTAGGTAAAACTACCACCTGCATGTAGAATTAGTTTGATCCCTTTTAAACATCACAATGGACAGAGCAAGAGCATAGTGACCGTGTGGATAAAACCCCATCATGGACAGACCAAGAGCATAGTGACCATGTGGATAAAACCCCATCACGCTCCTGGAGGTCTTCTGCACAGACCTTCTTAGGAGTGCTTATGAAACTATAGGAAAGGCAAGGGAAAAAATATCCCACAATCTCATTTATTTCTAAATTATTCTGGGATCCTGAACGCATAACATCCATAGTCGCTAGCCTTACTCATTCATCATTAACAACAGTTCAAATTAATTAGGGAATCAACTAAGAAGTCAGCACATCAAACTGCACAGTGGTCAGAGCAGCAGTGACATGAAGAAGAGGCCAAGACAGTAAGTTCTGGGTAACAATAGTAACCGGTGGAGACATGTTCATGCAACATACATGCATAAAATGTATCACTGTCACCATTTACACACCCAGGGCAGCATACGTGGCAAAGAAAAAAAAACCAAGCCAAAAACTTGATCCTTGCATCTAATGTGATCATCAAAAATGAATTGGATTTATATATATGTATGTTTAGCCAAATCCATATTTATTCAGAATATCTCACATTCTGATGTTATCCTGTGGTAAATGTAAACCATGACAGTCATTAGAACAGTATAGAATACAATTTAAAATGATTGACATATAACAGAGGAAAAAATAGAAAATGACTCTCATGCAAGTACAGTATACTACTACAGTAAGCTTAAAACCATACCCCCTGCCATCCAGGAACGTGAAACTAGTTTTAAGGAAACAAAAGAGGAACAAGTGAAGTGATGCCGTTATAGAGCTCTTTGATCATTTTTATTTAACCTTGTACTCAAGAAAAACAAATTCCCTGAAACAGCTTATGTGCTTCTTTTATATTGGAATGTATTCATCTTGATACTCGTTTCCTTCCAAATATTCATGAAATGCTCACTGTCAGTCTTACATTCCTTTGTTCAGGACAGAAAGGTGCTCATCATCACTTTGATGGCACAGCAGAGAAAGTCATCATGTCCCCAGCAAAACCAAGGCATGCTGTCTCCATCAGGCACCTGGACTAGCTGAGGGCAGCATGGAGATGCGGCATCAACAGGGCATACAGCAGGCAAGTTAACATGCCAAGTAAAGGGCGCTTTAAGCACCAGATGGTGAAATTTGAGTTTATACATTACCTTTGACATTGCGACCATTGTCTGTTTTGAGCATATAAGGATAAAAGAGAGAGAAATATAAAAAAAGAAGACTAAAATTACGTTAAGCACACCAAACCAGCTTAGTAGAAACAATCAGAGAGTCCAGGATGTAAATACAGAAAATGTATTTTTGATTGAAGTCAATATTATAGACCATTTACAAGCAAAGTGCACAAACTATCAGCCATAATAAACATTGTAAATAAGTGAAATACTCACATCACTTAATTTAAATAGTTGTTAGTTACATATTTTATAGTTATAGCGTTTGGGGGAAAGATCTGCACATTTGCTGGTAATTGTGGTAACTTACAACCTTGTCAAAAGTCAATTTTGATGTTTCATCAACTTTAACTTGCAACAAATCAAAGGAAAATCATTTTGCAAGTCAAGTATTTTATATATAATTGAACCTTAATATGTTAATGTGGAAAAAGTTTCTGAGACAATGGATTACTAAGCCGATTTGGATAATTTATAACAATTTTATTAAATGTCCCCTTACCCTCAACTGTACTTTATTGAGTCCTATAAAACTACCAAGCAGTGATTAAGGAGTCATTCTTAGGCAAAAATAATTGCAAGATATCAATGAAAGACTTTAATATAAAGAAAGATTTTGCATTTTTACTATGTAGCATAAAACCTAGAATTTTTATGAATTTACTTATATTAAAACTGGTTGTTTAGAAATCTTGGCATAGTTTTCAGATTTATTTTGGTAGTAGAGATCTAAGTGTTTCCTATGTGGTACTGAAAATATGTATTAATATGTACTACCACCTTTAAAATACTCAATCTTAAAATAAATGAAGTAATAATAAACTATTCAAAAATATACAAATTTGCTGGGCAGTGGTGGTGCACACCTTCAATCCCAGCACTCACGAGGCAGAGGCTGGCAGGTCTCTTTGAGTTTGAGGTCAGCTTGGTCTATGGAGGCATTCCAGAGCAGCCAAGGTTACACAGAGAAATATACAGATATATGTATGTGTGTGTGTGTTTGTGTGTGTGTATGTGTGTACAAGATTTAGAAAGTATACATTTCCATCTATCTTATCACCATACCTATTCAAAATCTTCATATAGAGCATAATTGTTTCCAAGCTTATATTGAAAATAATTATAATACTATGGTTTATGAAATTCTTAGAGGAGAAATTGCTTTGGTCAGAAGTATAGGAATAAAATGTGACTTGTAATGGCAATTTTCTCCTTTTACAAATCATTTAAAAAAAAAGGACCACTGGACATGATCTTGTTCATATAGAAATAATGCCACTCTCAAAGCAGTCTAAAATCATTAGCAAAGTTGTAACTACTTTGACAGTGGTTAGAAAAAAATATAAGATAGGGCTGAAGCTTAGCTTGGGAGCAGAGCACTTGGTTAACATCTATTTGGTCCTGGTTTTGATCACCAGCACTGCTGAAAACTAGTATTAGAGTGTGCATACACACACACACACACACACACACACACACACACACACACACACACACACGTGCTCACTCACTCACTAAGCTTAGATGCTATGAAGACCACATTAGCTTCAAAGCTCATGTAGAGCTAGTGAAGCCTTGATACTGAGGAAGAATGAGAAGTTTAAATGCTGACATAGCTCTTTGTTATTTCTTCTATGCCCATCAGAGGGTTTATTTAATTAAACATTTTTTTGGCTAAAATTGTTCTGAAGTTAAAGTACAAAATACCTACAGTCACATACTGACTGCGGCATCTTCAGTACCAGCAATATAAAGTGCAGAGAGCAGAAGTTAGACTGTTCAGTGTTTCAGCTGTCTAATTTCATGTCTCTTGAATGTTATGATATACTAATTGATGTTTACACTTTCCATATCTACTTTTACCTTCCTTTTTATAATACTACATTTTTATTGAATTTTCACAATGTGAACTTGGAAATGATCACAAAAAAAGACTTACAGTTTTCTGTAATATGTGCCTTGCGAAGAAAAATTCCAAGGTACTTTACAATAGACATAAATAAGATTAGGTAAAATAGTAATATATTCACAAACTATGTATAGTACTATAAAGAAAGAGAACTTAGGAGCACAGAACTGTGCTTGAATGAAAACATCTGAACTCCAACACTGGTCCATCTAGGATTTTACATCTTAATAATTCTCAAGTATTCATAAGCTAAAATCAACTGGGAGATCTTCCGTCTACTCTTACTTATGCTCCATTTCTCAAGCATACAGAAATATATAGCCCCAGGAATGGTATTTCCTCCTAAGCCTGTCAGTGATTCTTTTTTTTTTTTTTTAGGTAAGATCATTTTGTGGCTGAAGTCCTGTGCTTGAGTGCCCTGCGAGTTTATTGGTCTGCAGCCACACACTGCCTTGGTATTGGCAGGACAGTGATAGTTAACTGAAAAGGGATTAGCCCAAAGAGGAGAGGAAAACGGAGAGTGACTGTATCATCAGCACCTATCTATACACAGTTTCTGTACTGAGAAACATAAAAACTACCAAGTCACCATCTCCTATATTTGTATCAATAACTGTGTACCATGTGGAGGCCACCTGAGAGAAAAATAATCTGTATGAGTTATAAAGCTCAGTATCCGATACTAACAAGTCCTGTAGAAACACAGCAAAGCACGCAGGATGCGTTGATTCTGGGAAAGTTTGAGTTTTCAAAGTTATTACTCTAAACTCTGCTTCCTATGGGAATGTGCTGAAGGCTCAGTACGCTTACTAACCAACGGAGGCAAACTAGAGCATATGCTGATCATTTGAAACACCACTGAATTTATTGTAATTCGCCCACAGGATGCATTGTTCAAACATCCAGTTGTACAGGTTTCATTCGGTCAGAAAATATTACACACGCTATTCCCAGGTGGAGCATAATGGTTTAGCTTGGGAATTGTCTTTGATGTTGTTTTTCTTTTGACTTTCCTCGGACCGTAGATTAAAGTGGATGTGCTAATTACTCTTGTAACACAGTTTCTCCTATTTGTCTTTTTTCAAACTATTCATTCTGTTCTGAGACAGTCTCTGCCTCTGCTTCTTCTTTCTCTTTGAATTCCTCCCTCACACCCCCGCCAACTTCTTTTCTTTCAGCTCTTCCGTCTCTTCTATTTCACAGTGCCCTTTAGAAAGGTTCCCCCCCCCCCCACATGATTCAAAACTAAGGCTTTGGTTTAAATCGGTGTATGTGGAGGAAGAAGCTCATTATATCCTTATGAGTATGATATTGGAAAATGATTCATGTGCATGGTTCTCTCAATGCCAAGGCAGTGGTATTGAATATCTGTCATGAGTAGAGCCCTGGGCTCCGTGATAAGTCTGCAGAACTACAGGTAGTGGAGTGCCTATCAAGGCTGCCTCATGGTATTGTGTTTATTCTCACCTACAACAATATTTGATCTATATCTATCTATATATGTGTGTGTATCTGTATGTTTTGGTAACTATAGAATGTAGTAAGTACTAAACTATGCACTACTTTTGAAAATCCAGGTTTCATCTCATTCAGGAAATCATTCGATTCCTCTTGTTTGGGAAGGGAGAAGGCAGTGCCTGCAGCTGGGTAATAAGTGTGAACAGGGAACAAACAGCTAAGAGGATTTCGACAGAACAAAGCAGTGGTGGAGGAAGATGCTCATTTGGTAGAGTGATTAGGACGTCATAGTGAGGCCTTTACGAGTAGATTTATGTTTTTGAAAAGACAACAGCCTAGGTAGCAGAGGCGCTTGAAGGGACAAGGGGCGGGGGAAGAAGAGCAACGGCTGGAGGAGTGCACTCGAACATCCAGGCAGGCAGTTCTAACTCTCAGCTGCTTGGACTTAGTCATACAGTGAAGCCTCCTGGTAAAGGAGTGAAGTAGGGCAATTGCTGCACGGATTGGAAGCTTTTGAAGCAGCGAGGCCCACAGGAGCCTCAGCATTGACTAGCTCTTTTACTTTCATGACCTGTGGCAGTTGATTACTTCCCTATAAACGGAGTTTAAAACTGGTTCCTAACCTACAGAATTGTTATGAGATTTAAATGAGACTTAACGTGTGTCAAGTACTTACACTGCTTCGGGCATCGTAACCAACTGCTCGGACAATATTATCCACTCTCATGCTAAAGATGGATTGCTTCTGTGATGGATTGCTTCTGTGATGCCTTTCAAAGCACACTTTTACACTCTGGCTAATTTCAGGATGTGAGCCAAGGCTAGAGAGAAAATAAATTCGGACTCTGCTTTCCATGTCGCCTGTGAGTTCTCCCACTAACCTATCCTGTTCTTCCTGCCGCTGATGGTCAGTAACAGTCCTGTGAGGGCACACTGCTCTTTCTCCCAGGGTGTGATCATCTGCTAAACCCAACAAAATTAATTATGCTGAAGATGATAGAATTCATCACCTAATCTTATCTTAAATTAAGCACTAATTAATTAACACACCAGGAAGCAGGCTGATAGTGGTTATACTATTTTAGAAACCCTGATAAAAGAAGCCAGAAGAAACCAAATTACTCACCAAGGTTCAAAGAGGAAATCAGAAAAAAACTTTAATACAAGATTCTCATTTTTAATAGCTTTTAATCACATTTCTTCTTTGAAGAAACAGATTACTGGTCAATCATGAAACAATGTTAAAATAAATTTCCATTACCCAATTAAATAATGTTTCTGTGTTACATACCTTCGCTGGCATGTCGATCTCTAAATATATTCTTGGGGTGGACACTGAACCCTTCTATATCATGAACTGAGGATGCCCTCCGTATGCTACAGAGGCTCTCCCTTGACCTGGAGTGTGTTAGTTGGGAACTTGACTGCAGCATGTCAGGGTAGAGGCGATCCCATTGCCTTTTGGGAGAGGAATGGTCCAGAGGTCCGGATATATTCACTAAGGGAGAACACTGGCTAGGCTGTATCAAGGCTTTCGTATCATCTGCTTCCGAGGGACTGCAACTTTCCTTTGTGGGAGACTTAAAATGCTTCATGGCCACAGAGTCATCGCTGTGTTTAGATGAATCAATGACTACCACATCCGGGTCTTCCTGTGGCAAGGACTGCTTTCTGTATGTTAGAACTCTCAAACCAGGAAATTTGAATCCAAAAAGTTTCCCTACGAAGGAAGACAGAAAAGTATATTCTTAAACTATGAATATATACTTTTAAAATAACAAACATAATCAAACATTTAAAAACCATATGGAATAACTATTTATCTGCATTTAATTAATTCTACTCTAATGAGAAATATTACAAAATATTACTAAGAACCATATGAAATATATATGTCTTGCTTTTGAGAATTATGAAATACACCAATGACATGAAAACATTTACATGATGAAAGACTTTTAGTTGTAACAGATTAAAATCATGTAGTCAATAAATACCCATAAGTTACATAGGAAAAGAACATCAACATCTTTTTCTTTTTCTTTTCTTTTCTTTTTTTTTTTTGGTTTTGGATTTTGAAGACAGAGTTTCCCTCTGTGTAGCCTTGGCTCTCCAGGACTTGCTTTGTAGAGCAGGTTGGCCTTGAACTCACAGAGATCTACTTGCCTCTGCCTCCCTGAATGCTGGGATGACAAGCCTGCACCACTGTGCCTGGCTGAAAGAACCCAACACTTTATATCAAGGGACAGACAGAGGAACGAGTAGGTATATGTGGGGTGGTAAAGCCATTGCTAGTACTAGAGAGCACATGAGCCTGAAGTGGGCTTGATACACTTGAAAATATTTTTATAGTATTGTAATTCACAGTATTGTAACTGTAATTGTAGTGTAATAGTACTGTAACAAAATAGTATTTTGTCTTTCATAGTACTGTAGTTGAGTTTGGGTGGTAAGAAGGGAGAACAACTGTATCTCAAAGCTTTCTCAATCCATCTGGAAGTCTTGAAAAGTTATGGGCTGCCGAATGAGATGTAAAGGTAAGAATTTATTTGTTTGTCACATTTGTTGCTGTTTTTCCAAAATCTAAGACTGTGATATGAGATTTGCACTTATATCAGACTGGGTGATGCATTGAAAGTCATCTAAATATACACATTAAATAATGGATATTAAAATTTAAATAATAGCTAACTAAACAGACATTAAAGAATCCAGTATTAAAATATTAGGTAAATAAACACACTAGTAGTAGAGCTGTAAATTAAAATAGACAAACATCATCTTTCCTCCCTTCAGTTCAGCAGGAAATGGGGTTAGAGACCACAACATGTATTTTGACTACCCTGGGGGTTTGTTGGTGGGATTGAAAATTCCTGCAGACCCTTTGGGAGATTATCTGCCAATATCCATCTACTGAAATGAAAAAAAAAAGTACATCTTTTCTTTGACAGAGCAATTCACATTTAAGATTCAAATACACAGAAATAGAAACCATCTGAATTTTCATTAAAAGGATACTGCTTGGAAAAAATACAGTATTTTATACTGTATTATGAGAGACTTAAGATAACTAGAAAATTTGCATGCTCAAACGTATTCTTGAGAATAATGTAAGTATTAATTTCAAAAGCATATGATACTATTTTCAATAAAAAGGAAGAATTTATTTGTTCGTATTAGTTGAACGACAGCAGACACAATATGAAAAAAAAAAACGTGATCTGAACTTGCCATGTGGATTTGCTCAGTGAGGGAGCTGAAAGCTAACAATGTGCATCACATCCACATCCTTTTATATACATCTATTGTTGCACTGAGTATGCTTTTTTAAAAAATAGAATTTAAAAAGTAATAAAGCAAGTAAACATCCACCCTCACAGAAAACAGAAAGCTGCAAGCACTCAGATGGCAATCTGTTTTTTGTAGATTCCCTAATGGCTCCAAGAAAACCCCAAGTTTGATATTGGTTATGTTGGCAGAGTAGTCTGTACTCCATTTCCTCATGTCTGTAGGTGTATTTGCTGCCATTCTGGGCATTTCCCTCATGTCTGGGAAGAACAGTATTCTCCACCTTGCTCTCTTCTTAAAAATTCATAAGAACCAACCATCATGGACATTGTGGGTTTTTTTTATTGTATAAACTTCTCAATTCATTAAAGATATTTCTAAAACACAAAAGAATATTACCTCAAACTCAGGAGCTTTTCTCTACTTTGAAAGCATGCTTAGTGAATAATGTTACCCTATGTACTTTCGATCCTGCAATTTCCCATCAAGATTTTTACTCTGAGTCCCAAACCTGTATATCTAATGGTGACAACATTGCCTCTGAGAAAGTTTTAAGTTATCTCAGATTCTTAGTGCAAATTCCAATCTCCTGGCCTCTTCCTTCAACTCAGTCATCTTTCAGAGCAAATGGCATTGCAATTTATCTAGTTAGGTAAGTCTGAGAAGTGATGGCCATCTTCATTACGTTCTCTGATCTCCCCGCCCATCTTCTATAATCTATTAATATCAACCTACTGATTATATTCATTTGACTTCCTATCAGCCTTTTGATGTTACTTTTTTCATTTTACTGCTTTCAATCAGTCTAATTAACGACTCAACTGATTTCTTGCCATGAATTACCTGTCACTTTTGATATTCTCAGCCTTGTTGTTCATCTCCTAAATATGAGTTTCATATTTTAAAACATTTGCATGTTCATGCAAACATTTCTGGACGAAGTAGACTATTCTCACCCCTAAATACACATAATCTCTACCCTGCTCTTTAATTCTCCTCTTTGGCCTCGAGACTCTAGCCATGATGACGTACGTCATAACTCCTCTGGAGGCCGGTGCTTCTCTCAAATTCAGGGTTCCCTTCTGTTAGATCTTGTCCTTTTGCCTACTTTGTCCATCCTTTAGCTTATATGTAGATTAGCTTGCTTAGAGAGGAAACCCCTCTGAACCAGGTTGACATCTCTTCACAGTTTTCAGCACACAAGACAATAATACACACAGTGATTTAGCAATTAACATTTTTCTTCTCCCTTATAAGAAAGGTCTTGTTAATTTTGCCCCAGTTCTGACAAGATGCCTGAGTATGGCAATGGCAGATAGATTTTACAAACACATAGTAAACTGAGTTGATAATGTATTTAGTTTGGATTAGATTAATTAATCTGGTCATAATATATAATCTTAGTGTCCTATGTACTGTACAATGGAGTAGAACTAAACAGATCATGAGAACTCTATACCATGCCCTGTACACCTGACACAGCACTTATTATCAATTTCACCCTTTTGGATAAGGTTTAAATTGCTTCTATTCTGGTTGTTGAGTTTACACAGAACAGTCTTTATGCCCTTCATTCAGCCGGTGATATAGATAAAATGATTGTTGGGGAACAATTTAGAATTAATCAGGCTAATTTATTATGCCAACTTCACTTGTAGTCTAGGAGTTAAGAATGCTAAAAATAATTAAAATAGGATTTATTTCTCTGGTAAAATATTTTGACATAATGCAAGTATATTAAACATTATATTGTGGATTAATATACAAAGATGAGAGCAATCTATCTGCACAAATAAGATTAAATATTGGTGCACGACTATAAGTGTTTTGAAAGCATTTTTACATATTCCTTCTAACAGTTTTTATATGCTCACATAAATTGCCAAGTTAAAAATCAGTGAGCTGCATCAAAGTCATTTGATTAGTTTTTAATGCACATGAAATTGAGTTACAGTTTACAAATCAATTTTGCAAGTTTTATTACAATGCATTGAAGGTCAGTGCCTACTTTTACTCATTTTTCATGAGCTATATTATGCTCCTCCTCTAAAGAACACCCAGTAGCTCTCTTAAATTAACGATCGCACAAGCATTTATTTTGCTCCTGTAGTTTAGTCACATCAAAGGTGGTACAGATGGTCTTTTCTGCACCACTAGGTTAATATGACCATGTTGTATTGCATTACTGATTTAGTTGTCTCCCTGTAGTTCAAGCGGAAAGAATTCACATTGAGAAATTTGTGCACCACTATCCTTCCTTAAGGGATGGAATATAAAATTTATATATAAGTGTAACTGTTGTGGCTTTTAACTATGCAAAACGTCTTGCTAAGGCTAGAGATTTCATTTAATTTACTTTCTTACTTGAATAATTAGATTCTATTTAGGCTCATGTCTACAAAAATGGTAAACCTGAAATAAGAAAAAACTATTTTTTCACAACTCTTATACATTGTCAGAAATGAGGATAAACACTGATAAACTACTTCTATGAATGTAATTTTTGTTTAAATACACAGTTTAATAACAAGTGGTGCTGGTGGTAGTTATATGGGATAGAAACAGTCTTTCTTGGGAAAATGAATATTCATATGAAAATTTCCACTTAGTTTTTTTTTTCCACTTAGTTTTTAATCATTGATTTTTCTCACAACTACAAGTTATTGTTTGATTCATTTCATTTATTATCATTTTACAAACTTTTAGTACATTGATAATCTAATAATTTTACTACTAAACGTCTTGCCTTAACTGTACATTGTTATGCAAATGAAGACTATCCTCAGGTGTGGCAAGGGTCTTGAGAGTGTGCAGGGAAGCAGAGCAGAGAGTTGAGAAGGCTGCCCGTGCAGATTTCCCTTATTGAAGGACTGAGATGGGTTAGCCTGGATCAATGAAAACAGACTGTCATCGGGAAGTGGTAGGGCAAGCTTTTAATCCCGTACTCTGGAGGCAGAGACAGGTGGAGCTCTGTGAGTTCGAAGCCAGCTTCCTCTACAAATCAAGTTCCAGGATACACAGAGAAACTCTGTGTCAAAATAAACAAATGGGGGCGGGGGGGGGGGGAGGAAAGGAAGAAAACAGACTGTATAAAATTTTGATAGGAAGGCACTCAAGCACTGTCGGGAGAGACTGGAAGGAGCTAACATCAACTGTTGTCTCAAGCGACCCGAACTGCCGTTGAATCTTCAGGGAGGAGTTGGGGCTGGGGTTGCAGCCCAGAGTTGTTGCAGGTGGTGAGCTGCTCTGGGCCTCACTTCATTTCTAACTTCCCCTTGACCCCTGGGTACTTCCTCAAGAGTTGAGGATCCAACAGAGAGGATCGTAAACATCTCTGTTGCTCATCGGAAGTCTCTTTTATCTCTGCGCTGCCCAGTCACTGGCCTACAGCCATCCGAGCGAAAGAAAGGTCCAAACCATCTTCACCGATGCATAGGCTATTCAGACCTCCTGAGGGGTTGTTTCGTGTGCGTGGTAGTTCACTACTTTCAGCGTTTTTGCTATCATAACCAGGAGCAAAGTGTACAGTACAAGGGGCAGCGAGGGGCAGAGGAGGTGGGAGATCAGGGTGAGGGCGAGCCACCTCTTGTTTCAGAAAAAAAAAGTTGTCATAAATGTATTGAATGGGTTTTTGTAAATTAGTGGTATTCATATACCTAACACTCAATTTGAAAGCCTTAAAGCCGGTGTGAACAGTGCTCTAGCCCAATAAACATGGGTACATAGAGGGGCATGAATTTAATCCAGTCAAATAGAGGAAAAGATTGAATTTGATGGGAGAAACAGAAAATGACTGACACATCAATCAGCCTTTTCTTCTCATGGAGAGAACTGTGATAGAAGCACATTGAAAGGAGATGAGGTTTTCCTACTGCTAAAGGAGTGAGGCGGTAGATTACGTCATTGAGGGGCTGCGAGAACAAGCCAGAATATTGACAAGGAAGCCTGTCATTAGCAGTAAGATTTGGAGAAAATAATTTTCAATGCGGACTCCGTACTGAACAATTGGCTCTCCTGAGTAATGAATGATAAATGGACCGGTGTCTGTCGTGCAGTTTTGGTGCTACTAGTGATAACAAAAACAACCAAAAATCTCCCGGAAGTCCACTGGCAGACCTTAACCGTGAAGTTAAAAATGGGGCCGTTTAAAGAATAGATGTGATTAGAAAAGACACCTAAGATAAAGTCTCCAATAATACAATTTGGGAGCAGGTGACACTAGAGGAAAAGGAGGGTCTCGAGGAGAGAGCCATGGACAAACTGGGATCTTGGAGTATGTGAGTCTCAATATGCTGTGTGAAGGTCAGGGGGCAGCTAGGGCTGCCTCGAGGCATGAGAACACCAAAGCTGCAGCGGCAGCAGCGGCGGCAACAGCACACTCCTCTGAACATGTTAAAATTGGTGCTTGTGTCTGAGAAGCCCTGTTTCCACTCTGGCCACATCATCATGACAGCAAAGGAGGCAGCAAACAGAGATTTGGACAAGGGAGATAAGCAAGAGGACAGAGTGATGAGATGGGCTGCTTTTCAAGACTCAAGGTTAAAATCCTCCCGTAAGGAACACACCAACATTACATAAGCCTAATCAGACCTCCATAAGCCTTAAAATAACCACTAAATTAATAAGCGCACGATTTTCACCATATTGTAATTTAGTCTCTCTCAGGTATATATACATTTCCCTCTCTCCAAATGCCAAGTTAAAGAATCAATTCAGGTCTCCTGGAAGTGATAACTTCTTAACTTATATTGATTCTGGTTGATCACGCAGATGGGGTTCTAAATAGAACATTCAAAACACGAGTGAGAAGTAGTCTACTTCCCCAAATGCTGTATGATCAGAGACTGTCCATGATTTTCATGTTGCTAAGTAACAAAAGAGTCCATAGGATGTTCCCAAGGTGTCTTTGGTGTGCTTTTGCTGACCTAGGTCTTGATCAACATCCATTGTTATTGAAGTACATATTTTCCCAATAACAAAAACTTTCATTGATCATCTATATCTATATCTATCTATCTATCCATATCTATATCTATAGATATCCATATAATAGGGACACTATGGCATAAGTATGATTGAACTTTTTTTCTATTTGTTTTTGCAACAACGTCATGGTTGCTTTCTTCTATATTAAATTTAATCGTTAGGGGAGAGACTTTTAAAAGAGATATGAAAGTAAACATTAGTTACAGTGTAAAACTTTTAATTGAATTCCGCTGAATAGGAGGAGGACCGTTTCTATAGTAATGTGTGCTGGTTAGTGAATCCTGAATCACAACTGCAGGATTCACTGCAAAGATAATTCTCATCTTTGAATTAAAGAAGGGCTTTCAGCTCCAATGGAGACTAGCAAAATTGCGTGAAAAGCCCCCCCTGCAAATGAAATACATGGAACACCTCTTTGTCTCTTACTGCTTGTGGTCAGAAAACTGACAAAAATTTGAGGAAGCGGTGTAGCTGTTGAGACAAATGTATGTTTTATGTGTTAATTATCTTAAGTGATTTCAAAACATATGGATATGTTTTTAGCAGCTTAAATTAGATAATTGCCTAAATTATCTAATGTTTTGTATGTGTAAGTTTAGCTTCAGTTGAAGCTTTTAGGATTATTCAAATTTTCAATAAGAAGAATGGTAAAATTTGCCTCGGAAGAAAAAAAAAATAGAATTTTCTTAAAGACAATGGTGTTTTCTTTTTTCGTTTTTTAAAACAAGATTAAATGAAAAAGTTAGCTTCTGAAAGTTATTATCAGAATAAACTCCTATAAACATTTAAGGTTATTTTATTATGTTACTTACATTTGATTTTACTTAAAAATAAATTAATTTGAATATTAGTTAACTTAAACCATGGCATCAGAATGACACAGGGCTTGATGTACACAGAGTGTTGGATTTCTGTGTTTCTGAGTCAGCAGTTATGACACGGAGAACAAAAACATGCATTTGCAAACATGTTGTTTGTTCATAGCAATGGTCTTCGCATGTGGAGAGTCACTGACCTGGGCAATCTGGTTGATGTACGATCAGTTGAAAATAAATGAACAGTTCTATGGGAAACAACACATGAATGTGTTTATGTTGCCCCCACACAGATACTTACTATTTGTAGAAGAAAGAACATGGAGCCTCTTTGGAATTGACCTTAAGGGTCCCTGACCACATTAAATTAGGTTAGCATTCTCTAATTTCCTACAGTTCTTACCCCTCTTTTATTCTTGATTTTTTAAAATTCATTTTAGTGTGTATTTAAAGAACATTAAGATTATTATGATTAATTTTTACAATTGCCTACTGGGCAAACAGATGTGTCCAATGTGATGGCAGACCAAAGTGTGAAATATTATGTTCCCATAGGAAGTGGGCCACATAGATTTGCTTTGATGGTGTGGGCTTTCCGCAGGAAAGAGTCTTTTGGAATAGATATGCTACAATGACAACATTTTACTAATCAACACATGGCAAAAATTGTTTTAGTTCATAAACTCTATTAAATATTAGAAGCGATAGAAGATGAAGCTAATGAAATAATGGAAGGCACTCTAATTTAGATCTTGGTATTGTGTATACACAGTAATTTGGAGTTTCCTATTTTAGGCAACAAAAATGTATTGTAAAGGATAAAAACAGCAGACTACTGAAATCTGAGTCCAGCAATGTTTCATGAAATATTGGAGAAAATCTGAAAGAAGGAATTACAATGATGGGACTCCATTCTCTCAAAGAAGATGTGCTGCAGTTATGAGCAGGACAATTGCAGTGAGATACAAAAGAGAGAGATTGAGAGAAGTGATGAATATATTTGGTCCTCCTTTTTTTTTTTATGGGAAATGAGAGGATTCAATAGAAGGAGAAGCTTCGTATAATACTATGTTTTGGCTGGGATGATTGGCTAATGACAACATCAATGAAGATCAAGGAATTCTGAGAGACCAGAGATATTAAGACACATTTGACTTGAAAGGCTAAAACTTCCAGATGTGCTAATATATTCCAAAGAGCACACCTCATGGGCCATTGGATATATGATGCTCTAAATTATCAGTTCTCAGTTTACATGTCCTGACCAGTGAGGGAAGGGGTGTTAAGCCTCCATTTCACAGAGGTCACCTAAGACAATCAGAAAACACATATATTAACATCATGATTTGTAGCGGTAGAAAAGTTACAATTATGAAATGGCAGTAAAATAATCTTATGGTTGGGGGGGGGGGTCACCACACACAACATGAGGAACTGTGTTAAAGTGCTGCATCAGTAGGAAGCTTGAGAACCACTGCTCTGAGTGATGGGAAAGACTAAAGAAATTGTGGTCTGAAATACCGAGCTGTGAAAAGGCCTGAAAGTGCAGGCAGCGGATGAAGCTGCCTAAGCAGGAGCTATATGACTCTTATGGAGGAAGAAGGCTGAAAGTTGCTTCTGGAAGACAGCAGTGTTTAAAGGTAGACTAAGAGGCAATCTTGGAGAGTGGCTCAGTGGTAGAAATGTTTCTCACATGTCTTAGCACCGGGAGAGAGAGAGAGAGAGAGAGAGAGAGAGAGAGAGAGAGAGACAGAGACAGAGACAGAGAGACAGAGAGACACACACAGAGAGAGAGAGAGAGACAGAGAGACAGAGACAGAGAGACACAGAGAGAATGAAAGTGACAGTGGGAAAGTGAGGAACTGGGGAAGAGGAAAGGGAAAGGGAAGAGAGAGAGAGAGCAAATGGTGCTGAGATGACTTCTCCTTTTAAAGATGCAGTGAGTATGGTTGCCTAGACGTGGAGAGAAAGGCAAGAAGAGAAATCTAACAGCCTAGAAAAGTAAATGTAGAGGGCGGAGCTAGGCTGCCCTGTGGAAGGAAGGGAAGAGAGGACACAGGGATACACGTGTGTCTCCAACACCTACAGAAAGAGGCAAACAATAGAAACCAAGAAACCCAAGTATGGATGAAAGTTATGACAACGTGTGCTGAGCACAGTGAATAGGATAGCACAGGCCCTGTCAAAAAAAGGTGGCCAGTATTTTGTGCTGGCTTACAAGAAACATTTGGGATGTGTTGCTAGATACTAGAGAGAGAGAGAGAGAGAGAGAGAGAGAGAGAGAGAGAGAGAGAGAGAGAGAGAGAGACAGAGAGAGAGAGAGACAGAGAGAGAGACAGAGAGAGAGAGAGAGACAGAGAGAGAGAGACAGAGAGAGAGAGACAGAGAGAGAGACAGAGAGAGAGAGACAGAGAGAGAGAGAGAGAGAGAGAGAGACAGAGAGAGAGACAGAGAGAGACACAGAGAGAGAGAGAGACAGAGAGAGAGACAGAGAGAGAGACAGAGAGAGACAGAGAGAGAGACAGAGAGAGAGAGAGAGAGAGAGAGAGAGAGAGAGAGAGAGAGAGAGAGAGAGAGAGAGCACCACATATCCTAATTTTAATGTGCAATATCCAATTTTTAAATGTTGGCAACAAATTCAACTAATTAAAACTTTTAAAAAAACATGATGTGATATAAACAAAATGTGTCTGTTGAAATGCAGGCTATTTATTCTCAGCAGCTTGAGTATGAGCAACAGAGGAAGGAGCCAGAAGAAAACATTGGCATGTGAGGGAGACACTGGGGGAGACAGATTTTGAAGGAGCAGGATGGTACAGCTCCTGAGAGGATATGTTAGCTCCACTTAGGATTTGTTAGCCAGAGGTGGCTATAGTTGCTGAGGAAATTCTACATAGTGCCCTCCCGCACCCTTGCTGTGGGCACAGGAAGAAAAGTTTTCTGTGGTGCAACAGAGGAATGGACAAGAGTTTACTTGTCTTATTGTCAAAGAATCCTTAAAACATTAAAAAACGTCTTTAAACGCAATATTTTGTAGGACACTTGAGGTTTTGAAGACCTTATCTAACTATTTTACCTTATCTATCTGTAGAATCACATCTATGTGTTATACCTAGGATGTATATTCTTGTGATAAAAATAGACTACTAATTGACCTGACCATGATTTGATCAACTAACCACCAACCTGTATAATTAGGATACTAAACAGCCTGTGATAGCACTTTCAAAGTATTGGAGGTAAACTTTATATTCAACTTGAGTTGTATGGATACAAGACCTCATATCAGAGTAGAAATATATATATATATATATATATATATATATATATATATATATAATGTGTGTGAAAAAAGTCTAAAATTTGAATTCTATACCAATGTATCAAAATTAAACTTATTTTACATCAATATACAAATTTCTATACCAATGAATTAAAAGTAACTTTGTGAGCAACAATGAAGGGCTTAGGTTGAGTGGACTCAATAATCTACTCTCTGTTCTATCATCCTGTATATTTCTGTTTGAGTCGACAGCCAAACTCTGCCAAAGTTGCGTAAGCAAGTCCTCAATAGTTCCTACCTCACAAATATGTCTGTCAGATACACTAGGCCAGAAGGCTGAAGATGATGCTACAACGTTACAGAGAGTTTTGGGTGACTGTTCAGGCAGCAAACTGTCTCTGTCATTTTTTTTTCTCACTTTGGAAGTTGCTAACCTGCCCTTCCTGTTTACTCAGGTAATTAATTTTATTCCTTCTCAAGTCTCTGATAGGGTTGATGACCAGGTAGCTTAGTTTTACAATTAAGCTTATTTGTTTAGGGGATTAAGATGTTTTTAGACGCAGGCAGAGTCGATAGTTGAACTCTGCCAAGACAAGGTAAGCAAGTCCTCAGTAGTTCCTGCCTGGCAAATAAGTCTGGCAGAGATTTTGGGCTAGAGGGTAAAGATGAGGCTCCAATGTTATAGTGTTAGGTGACTGTTCAGGTAGTAAACTGTCTCAGTCATTTTTTTTTTTTTTCATTTTAGAAGCTGCTAACCTGCACTACTGGTTCACCCAAGCATTTAAGTTTTATTCCTTATCAGGTCTCTGAGGAGGGTTGAAGACCAGATAGTTTTGTTTTACAATCAAGTTTAGTTGGCTAGGGGATATGATTTTTTTAGATCAAAATAAAGGATTTGAGTTAATAGAGATGAGATATGATACACAGTGAATTTCATTCAGAAATTTAGACCCAACAAGTTAGAAAAGATATTTATTTCAAGTTTGACAAATAAAAATAGCCAAATTGTATGAATGTAACATTTATATAACTCACGATTGTCTCATGCTTCTCCCTGATGCATGTAGTTTGTTTATTTGTGTGTAATAAAACAAATATATATGTTAAAAAAGATGTTTTTAGGTATAGATAGATGTTTTAAGTTGATAAAGATGATTTATAGGAATTTTAGACTCATCAAGATAGGAAAGACGTTTTCTTCAAGGTTACCAAAATACAAATAGCCAAAACACTAATTAATGTAGCATTAATACAATTCCTGATTGTTTCATGGTTCTTTATGCTGTATGTAGCTTATTTTATATATGTGTAATACTATAAATGTATATATAATAAATAAAAAGTATTTTTTAAACTCCCTTGCTTTAAATCCTCAAGGATATGCTTAAGTCCTGAATACGAGTGTAGTGCCAGGTGGCTAGAATCACGACTTTCATTGGGTATAAACTGCTTGTTTGAGTGAATATCTCTAGTGGACTACTTATAATAACATGTGTTTTTCCAAAGAGATGTATCCAAATTTTACCTACCTTCTTTCCTTCCTTCCTTCCTGCCTACCTGCCTTCCTTCTTTTCTTTCTTCCTCCCTTCATCTCGCCCTCCCCCACTTCTTTCCTGGCATCTTTCCCCTTCTCTTTTGTCTTTTTCTGGCTCTCTATCAAAAGACGTTTGAAAGAGCCAAAGCCATTGTTTTGTACTGACAGTAAAATTTTACACTCAAAGAGATAAATCATCAGGGTTTGTCAGAGATGAGACATAATGTGCAATGTTATCAAGCAAAATTTGGCTCTTTTAAACTTTCTCCTTGATTTAACAATCAATTCTTCAAAGCCTGAGACAAAGTTAAGGGAAATAAAGAACAAAATGACAAAAGGGTACAAGTGAAACCACTATTCTGGGTGTAAATAATAAGACTTTGAAAAGGCATGGAAACAACTGTATCTGCATATTTTATTTTTACTCTCTTCAGTGATTTCCTATGTGAGTGACAGATACACAGTAGGGGAACCATACATATTCACAAAATGAGGAGTAGAATTTCTACTGGCCTTGTCATGACTTTCCCACAAGATGCCAGTCTAACAATATAAAATGAACAAACAAACACACAGCAACAACAACAACAACAACAAAACCTCATGACCTGTGTTTGTATCTGGGAACTAGTTTGTGGATTTCATTCTGTTTAAGAAACAAAGGAGTCAATTCAACATTTGTGTTTCAGTTTTAAATGAATGCATTATTTTTTTTTCTAAATCCCATCCTCTGCTATGGTGTCGGATACCCTCTGTTTCTCACTTCCACTCAGATGAAAGGCCACACCAGGCACTATTCCATTGTTAAAGTGAGGTATTTGAGAAGATGAATAAGAAAATAAACTAGACTTTTATCCTGTTTTTAGCCTAATAAATGTTCATGGATATTTAAAGATATTCACAAATAGTTACAGATGTTCATGAGAGATAGAGGCAAGTACCACTGAAATTCACTCTCATGTTCCTTTCAGCAATGACTGAATTTGCTAAGTGGAAGTAGAAAATACCATGAAGTCAAAGCAGATATCCCCTTAGAGGCACAATATTTGCAATAAAATTTTTTTTATCATAGTTGGATTTGTTTCAGAAAAAAAATTGCAAGATTGATAAATTACTGATTCTGCAAGCAATATTTTCATATGTGTATTTTTCAGGATAAAAACTCAGGATATTGGCATTATAGTACATTAATATATTTTTTCTTCCTTTGTTTTAAGAGAAAATTAAATTTATGCTGCTATTTAGACTTGGCAAAGGAAGTAATTGATACTATAAAATGTTTAATAGTTTGATTTAGTGTTACATTTAGGATTATACTTACAGGGAGGAACAAGCTGTGACTCATGGGTCGCAAGGATAACAAGGAATAAAACCTCATAGATAAGCATAACCTGCAGTAAAGCATTAAATGGTTGTTTTTGAGTGGTTGTGGTGGTAGTGGTAGTGGTGTTAAGTGTGTGTCTGTGTGTCTTATGCCCCTCCCCCCTCTCTCTCTTTGTGCTCTCTCTCTCTCCCTTTGTGTGTGTGTGTGTGTGTGTGTGTGTGTGTGTGTAATAAAAAAGGTCCATTAAGTTGCCAAGCTTGAGCTTTGTAGATAACAGTGTCCACTTACAGTGTCAGAGGGTTGCGCATGGACTTGGGATGACGGCTCATTCAGCGAGCTGCACATACAGGAATGAGGATGTGAGTCTCAACAGCAGAGCACATGTGAAAGAGCTGGGTATAAGAGCTAAGGAAAAAGCTTGGTGAATAAAGTCTTGCTGTATAAGCTTAAAGGCCTGAGTTCTGATTCCCAGAACATATGTGAGAAACAGATGGGGATGGTAGACATAGTAGTCTCAGCACTCAAGAGAAAGAACGTGTCAATAGAGCAAGCTAGCTACCTAGTCATGCTAGAACAGGCGAACTCCAAGTTCATTGAGAGACCTCAGTTCAATAAATAGAGAAGAAAGTGATTTTGGAAACAAGTGACAACAAATTCAGTGCCCCACAAGTACATATACACATGTACCCACAGAATCTACCCATATGCGTAAGAATGCACACATGGGTTGAAACATCACATGCATACACACAAATGATAAAGCATAAATAAATGAAAAGCTGGCTGCAGTAGTGCAGGCTTGCAGTCTCAGCACCAGGGAAGTAGACAGGAAAATCCATGGAGCTTGATAATAGCCAGTCTATCTGAAGCAGTAAGGTCCAGATCCAGTAGGAGACCTGATCTCAAAAATAAGGCCGAGAGTCACAGAAAAAAGTTATCAGTGTCAACATCTGGCCTCTACTTATGCACACGTCCTCATCGTAGGTTTGGACACGACTGTCAGCATAGGCTTTGGGTAGCATACTTTTTTATTTTATACATGCTGTTATTTGATGCACATAAAGTATAGATTTTAAAAATTTCTATTATTAAACTTTTGTGATGTTTTCTGGCATCCCTTAGATAATCACAGAGCAACACAGAGAACGGTGCCACAAAGAACCTATGTGAAAAACGAGGAGGCACAAATCTTGGAATGGTGAACTGCACTCTGGAGAGTCCCCTGCAGAGGAGTGTCAACACAGGAGAAGAAATAGAAAGTGTGTGGTGAAAATGGCCAGATGACTTAGCATGGTAAAAGAGATTGGCATTAGATTCCTTGTCAGCATCACTTAAAGGAGGAAAAGAATGAGTAGACAGTTGGAGTCACAGGACAGTACAAGCACCGGGTAATATCCAAATAGGTACTATCTACTAATAGTGTACTTCAAGCGCTGAGGCCACAGAAGAATAGTGTTTTCACTTGTCAATTTTCCATTGTTACGATAACATGACCTAGGCAACTTAATGAAGGAAAGGCTTATACAGGCTCGTGTTTCCAGAGGGATAACGGTTCATCATGGTGGGGAAGAAACTGGAATAATTTGATGATGATGATGATGATGATTTGAGTAACAATCTTGAATCTTGAACCACAAGAACAAAGTAGAGAAAGTAAACTACAAATGATCTGTCTCTTTAAATTCTCAAAGCTCACCCCCCCTTTACTTATGTAGTAAAACACACCTACTCCAGCATGGCCTTACCCCAAAACTAACCCAAATAGCACTACCAACAGGTTATTTAAGTATTTCAATGCCTGGAGCTATAGGGACATTTACCATTCAAACTACTACTATGCTAAATAAGAAAGTGTTCTGGAAACATTTTGCAAGAATAAGTTTTATTTAGTAAATTATGTCAGGGAAACTGAGGAAGAGTGTGAATATTGATTACATTTTATCAGAAATTAAAGATGAAAAAATGTGAGAAATATAGAAATGCCTCACAACCGGAAAACTGGAAAATAATGCGCCCCCCCCCCCCGAAGAAGAAGAAGGAGAAGGAGGAGGAGGAGGAGGAGGAGGAGGAAGAGGAGGAGAAAGAGGAGGAGGAAGGGCAGAAGGCAGGGAGAAAAACGTAGGACAAAGTTTGAGTGACTTCTTATCCTGATGTAAGAATCTAACAATATAATCCAAACTAATAAGTCAAATAGTTAACTGTGGATGATATTTAAAAACACAATGGTAAGTCCAAAGAAATATACTATTAACTAAAACCGTATGGTGGCAAGGGCAATAAAAGACTTTTCAGCTATTTTTCTTCTTGCTGAAAATCTATAAATTCCACAAGCTGTCTGATTGCTGATATATGGCCTATAATAAACTATTTTATAAAGGAAACTACTAACAAAGAAAAAAGTTTACCAAACATATAAAATATATGTAGATTAAAACAACCAAACACTAACACAACAAAAAGGAATATATCAAGACAGAACATGTCAACACTATGGAAAACAATCAACTCTACCCAACAAATATGTGTTCTCACTAGAGCTGTAAGCAAATAAAAGGGGAATATAACTTCCTAAAAAAAATCCCAAAAAATGAATATCAAACTGTAATGAAATGATAAAACTAAAACAAATCTCAAAATTTAGTTTAAAATGCAACAAGTAAAATATGCACTAACAGTGTGAACTACACTATTTTATCAATATAAAATTGTTTATATGAAATATTATTTCTTTATAAAGCATCTTTTATAGTCTCATTTGTTCATTAGTTTAAGTAAACTCAGGTACATTTCTTAAACATATAAGCTAATATGTATCAAGCAATTCAAGTTCATTACTTACTTCATGTGATGCATTACTTCTAATACCTAGCGTTCGAAAACAACTTAAGTGTTTTTAGTAAAGTATTAATAGCATGGTGGAGCATACATTTAATCTCAGTACTATGGAGGCAGATGCAAAGTTTTTGAGGCCTGCCTAGTTTACATACTGAGTTCAAAAGGCATCCCGTGCTACACAGAATGACCCTTTCCTTAAAAAAAGGCATTGGTAAGATACATCATGACATACCTGAGTTATATGCCTTTCAAAGTAGATGATAAATTTTGTAAAGGGTCAAAGGGTAACTTCAGGTATGGCTTTCTGATATCAAATGGTAGTATTTCCTACGTGAACATATTTTAACAACTGACATGCAAATGACTACAGCAGCTGCAGAATATCAGCACTTTATGGACATGTGGCCTTTTACTTACGGTTTACAGTTTTGACTGGTAATATTGGGTTTACCCTCTCCGGGGAGGCAGCATTCTCTTCATCTGTCACATACTCGAAATTAATGATGAACATCATAGCCACACCCTCTTGGTTCTTCACTGGAATTATGTGAGTGTTACAAATAAAAGTGGAACCTAAGGAGAAGGAAAATCAATATCAGAGAAAAAATATAGCTTCTGTGTGAACTACCAGTAATAATACAATTGAAATACATTCCCATGACCACTGATAGTCAATAAAACAATTTAATTTTTACTCATTTTATTGCACATATATTTACACACACATAAAAAGAGTATACAAAGTAATTCAATTACTACATTGTGGAAAAGCACAGTATTAAATCCTATTAGCTTTTACCAATAACTTTGGTAGTTAGCATAGAAAAACATTTTTAAGATTCTAGGAAACACTACAAGCCATGTCATATATATTTGCATTAAATCTGTGTCTTTGTGAAATAGACTTGTATAAACAGTGAAGAAATACTCATTTTATATCATCATGATTTTGGAGTTAAAAATTATGTCCTTTTTCTTCTTAATTTCTCAGACATAGTAAATTATTGGTTGTCACGTGTTACACTTAATGAGAAAAATATGCAGCATCCAAATGATAATGCTTTCATTTTGTTTTAATTTGTTAGGAATAGAGAAATTTTGTTATATATTGTATTATTTTTTTCTTGCGTTATTATTGATCCACAAACACAATCCCTGCCATTCAGGATCTATGGAATACAGTTGAGAGGTTGAATTTCTTTAAACCCGTGAAATCTGGCTGATTTCTTGGAGTTGACTCCTTGCAACCCCTCGAACAGTTGCCTTTCATCCTTATCTTCCGCATATTTGCTCCACATAGTTAAACTGAGAGAAGTCTCACAAGCTATGGATTTACTTCAGTCAATTGTAAATGCAAAAACTACAGAAAATGATCTTGGTCTCTCAGATGATAATGGGGATCGTGATTGTTCTCATCTTTAAAAATTAGTTGAGCTTTTCTTGAGGAGGAAAACAGGAAGGCTAGGTTGACAAGCAATTTTTGGTGAATTGCGAAGAAACACTGGACACTTGGAAACTAGACACAAAGGCATGGGCTGATTAAAGTAAGTTTGAACCAAGAGCCCCAGTATCTACAAGAACCACAAGATGTTCACAAGTGGGATCATTCATAAATTATATTGTAAGCAAAACCAGCGATCAATAAAGCCCTTTCCTACCTTCAGAGTCCTCATCACAGCCCATGCAACCAGAGCTGAGAACAGAAGCTGTTCTCCATTCTGCTCTCGATAAAGGTCATAAGGCTTTGGGCAATGAGACAGGACAGCAGCTTACTTTGTGTTAAGTTGTTCCAATGGCTTCTAGTTTCTACAGAACTGAGTTACAAATACCCCTTGAGAGATAAATGCGTATCTTAGAGATACCAATGTTTTCATTATAATTTATATTTCCAAATACTGGTCGCCTCCTAACTTTGAAATGGTATAGACTCTAATATAAACTCAAATTTTATATAATGGAGCCCTCACTTTACAGATGCTAAAAGGAAAAAAAAAACTTTAAGAACGATATGCTTCACCTCCAGTCTTTAGCTGTGTCTTCAATTCATCTAATAAAATAGTTAGCTAGAGCACTTGTCGAAGTTTCCATGGTAACAAACAGGCTGACTTTAGTAAACACAAAATAAGCAATTTAAGAGAGCTCCATTAGAACTAAATATAGAAGAGCTTCGGGCCAGGCATCACAATGCACACTGGTTAAGCAGAGGCTGAAGGCATGTGAGAAATAGCCATTATGTACTTTCCTAATGAATCAAAATACATATTGATTTTGCCACTTAAAATGACATTTCCTGCATCATTTAGAATATAATTGTGAATTCACAGATTTGTTATTCAGCAGTTTCAACTCTTTCAACATTCAAGGTATACTGCTGATTGTGAAGCAAAAACATAAAACAGATAATTAAGAGCTGCAAGGCTAGGGACCTAATAGGCTTGCCACAGAACAGAATCATCTCACATTGGCTAGTAAAGGAAAAATCATGCCCTTCCATACAAAAGCTTGAAATTTACTGTTGAGTACTGAAAAACATATGCTTCAGAAAAACAGTTCAATGCATGCATATTGGTGCCACACCTCACTGCATATGTATAATTAATCTGAGATTTACTGCTTACTACTATTGCTTCCTACATGCCTCTGTTAAGTAATATGTCCCTTTTTTAGTAAAATGAAGTCTTATGTTTTTTTTTTACAAGCTTCTGAGCTTTTGTTTGTGAGAATGATACACCCATCAACTCTGGAAGGCACATAGTAGAGGGAAGACAGAGAATATAGAAGAGGAACATATATAGAATATAGTTTTAGCTTGCATAATTATACAATATCCAAAGACTGTTAAGTTACTGTTTCTGCTTAACATGTTTTTCCTAAATGGGATGGCAAAATTAAAAGGAACAGAAATATAATACTGGAAGCACTATTTTAACAATGAAGAAAAAAAAAAAGACTTGTTCAATGATGTTTAAATAACATTAAATCATGAAAAAACTCGACATTGTTACAAATGCATTATGTATTCAAATCAAATTAATAGTGTTTGTTAAGAAGCAGAATATTTACAATAACATTATCTATTATTTATACAGTCATGCATGCAAATATGCTGCGCTGATATTAGTTAGACTTGGGTTCATTTCCATATTTTGTTTCCTGAGTGAAAAATCTTTCCAAAGTGGAAAAGGCTATTTAAGAGGAGCAATGCTCATTTTAATAAATTTCTCAGAATTAAAAAAAAAATCTTAAACTCTTATTATTAGTCAAGAAACGCATGGTAATTTGAATAATATAAGAGTTACTCCTTTATTCATGAATCAGTGGCTTACACTTAGCTGTATTATGAAATAGAAGGTCATGATTTCTTCTACATGAACTTTTGTGAATGTATTTTATGTCTATGATATGTACTCACAGAGCGTCCTGTGTCCACAAGGAACAACAAGGAAGTCAGAGCAACTATACCAGTGTGGTGACTACCAAGTGTGGGGTGTGGAGGGTAGGCCAAGGAAAATGCAAAACTGCATACCTGGGACTTCCCTCTTAGTTAGAAGAGTGCTGGGGGATTTCATGAAAATATTACATTCATTTGATTTAAAGCTATCACTCTCATGTGTACACAAACAACAGCTTGCTGAAAATGCCAGGATGGAAGTAAAGAAGGCAGTAAGGAAAAGCTGTAAAGGAGTGGCAAACGAGTCTCATAGTTTATACTAGGGTAGTGTGGGTGAAAGTTCAGAAGTGGCATCTACAACGTCTTGAGCAGGAAGAACGGCTTCCGATTTGTTAAACTCCAACAGAGAAAGGGAGGAAGTGGTCTTGACGATTGTGTACAGTCAAAGATTTTTGAATATGGTTACCGCAAAATTGCTTGCTGAATGTTAGTGGAGATGTTGAGAAGATAAACTCGGGGGGCGCTTGCAGTTCAGTTCAGTTTAGGCATTGGTACAACTCAGATTTATGAATATGGAAGTCATTAGGGAAAATGTTACATTTCAAGTATGGATGGGGTCAGTTAGGGATAAAGTTTGTAGTCTTATCCCCGAGGCACTTCAGAGGGAAGGCAAAGATGACCCTATAAAGATGGAGGAGGAACACACCCTGAGGCTGCAGGCAAATCAAGATTGCAGGGCATCAGGGCTCCAGAGCCAGGAGTATTCCTAAAGGAGGGCTCTCTGAGCTCTTGCTAATAGGCGTTATGAGATCCTGACAAACATCTAGCCCTGTAAAAAATATTTTCATAAATTGTGGCCATGAAACTGCTTGGATGCATTCAAGACTGAGTGGGAGTGCAGGAATTACTCCTGACAATACAAGATTAGTTTGAACTGTGTTTACTAATTGATGAACTGGTCACAGTTCAGTCACAGTTCCATAACTAGAGCAGACATTAAAGGTATAATTTTCGTTAGAAACATTGTGGTATATTTTTATACTTCTACAAGGTATATACAAGGTACATTGAACTGTTTTCAAGTACCTCTATGCAAAATTTGTTTACATTAAATAATTTTATTACCTAGGTCCAAGAACAGTCTAATCCTATCTTAAAACATTTTCTTAGCCTTGCTTTGCTTGGTGTTGATTTCCTCTGCATACACTACCTTACAAAACATGTTAACCCCTATTGCTGGGGAGTGCTAGCTCTGTAACTGCAATGTCTGCCTCTGAGTCTTTGTTCCACCCTTTCCAGACAGCTACATTAAATGGCACAGCTCACCTCACATTTTACTTACCTGTATCCTGTACATAAATTGTATTTTCTAAACTTGTTCTTGGAATTAAATGAGTTAATGCCCATGTAGCAAGGTCTTAGGGTAGAATTCCTTATAGTACGTTAATATGATGACAGACTAGATCAAGCCTATTCTCATTTGACTTCTATTGCTGTGACCAAAAGCAGCTTGGGAAGGACATGTTTCTTATCATTTACACTTTCATGTCACAGTCTATCACTAAGGGGAAACCAAGGAATAATTCAAGCAGGAACATGGAGCAGAAACTGAATAAAACCGAGACTCTAGAAGAATGCTGTGTACTAGCTTGCTTCCAGGCTCATTTTCAGCTCTTCTTTACACACACAGGATACCCTGTCTAGAGACCTGAGGCCTTTTGTGTCAATCAGCAACCAAGAAAATGTCCTACATGGCACTATGGTGAAGGCAACTCTTCAACTGAGTTCTGGCTTTCCAGGGATTTCTAGTATCTGTCAAGTTGGAAAACATCTAGCCAGTACATCAAGAACTATTCTAAGACTAAACTTTACCCAACACTGAAGATTTACAAAGCCACCAAACTGTTGTTCCATGGACCTAAAGCAATTTGGAAATGGGAAGGAGAGTGGTAGAAAGGGATTGAGGAAGAGATTTCTTTGCAGAAAGGTGGCTTGGAGATTCCCCTCAGCCCATCTGAGGAATTTTCTGTCTAATATCCTGTATAAAGCTTTCAAGGGCTAATGACCCTTGAAATGTACTCCCTAATGAAATGTACCTCTTAAAATTGAGATAGAGGGCATGTGTTTGAAAGATGATGAAATGCACAGTAGGCGGGGGTTGTGAGCATGGGGCCCCAATGCTGCAGTGATAGAATTACAACCTCTTTTCCCACAAAGCCATGCATGTGGCTGCTGAGTAACTGGGGTGGAGCAGTGATCTGGTGATGGCCATTCTCCTGGACCCATGGATCAGACTGAGAACCTCACATAATTAGGAATGAGGGGACTCCAGAGAAAGAAGGAGAAGCAAAACACTGTGATGAAAAGAACCTTTTGAATAGTGAGGAAAGCGTGGCAGAAAGGACAGCTAAATGGAGGTAAGGTCAGCATACCCTCTGAAGAGCCCATTCATCTGTCTGGGTAAGGCAGTGTCAACTCTCAGTGCCTGCTAACCCCACAGAAATCCAACAAACCAGCCACTATTCTGCTCACCCTGACAGGAGCAAATAGAAACCAGCATATTGAAAGCCAGGGAAAGGTAGATAGTCAAGGCACACTGCTGATTGCGTAATGCAGGGCAGAAGAGATGTATCTTTAGATCTGTTTTCACAATAGAAAGTCAGCAGAGTCCAGTGGCTGCAAATGATTCAAAAAAGAATGGGACTGCGAAATCATCATTCAAAAGGCAGCCAATTATCCTCAGTGAATAAAGTTCATGGGGTGGTGACAAACAAAATAAGCAACATTTCTATCATAGGCAAGCTTTACAGAATAGGACACTTCCTGTGCACACACAGAGTACTTAGAAAAATATTTGACAAAAGTAAAATTCAATAACATAAGCTATATATTTTCCCGTTGTTGCAAGGTCTTTAGGAAGCAAGTGTGATGACTATGCTTAATTGTCAACTTGACTACATCTGGAATTAACTAAAACCTAAGCATCTGGATGAATCTATGAGGGATTTTTATTTTTATTTTTTACATATATACATACAGACAATAAACTACCTACAGGAAGAAGAACCATGAATAATCAGGAATTATATAAATGTTACATTCATAATGTTTTGGCTATTTGTATTTTGGCGACCTTGAGGAAAACATCTGTCTTATCTTGGTGAGTCTAAAATTCTGGACAGTAACCGAAACAATGGCCCCAAATGCAACAGGACTGAATGTAAATCAATATCTATCACAATTTATCTCTATCAACTTAAAACCTCTAACTAGACACAAAAAACATCTTAACCCCTAAACAACTAAGCTTCATTGTAAAACTAAACTATCTGGTCTTCAACCCCATCAGAAACTTGAGAAGGACTGAAATTATTATCTGAGTAGACAGGGAGCGCAGGTTAGAAGTTTCCAAATGAGAAGATGACAGAGACAGTTGGCTGCATGAACAGTCACCCAAAACTTTCTATAACGTTGGAACATCATCTTCAACCTTCTGGCCCAATATATCTGACAGACATATTTGTGAAGCAGGAACTATTGAGAAGGTGCTTACCCTGTCTTGACAGAGTTTGGCCATCGACACTGTCTGCATCCAAGCTTGCTTATTTTTTAGGCAGAATTTTGTCTGTGGCAGAAACAAGGAGATTTTGCCCAGTGGCTTGTTTGCCACATTTGAAGTTTTCTTAAGGCATTTGAAGTGGAAAGATCCTTTAGATCCACCTTTATAATCTGAATGTTTTGAAATGGAAAGATCTCCACCCACAAAAACTTTGACTCAAATTCACCCTATCTACAAGATAATGTAGGGATAAAGATAGAACCGATATAGCAGAGATTGAGGGAAAGCCCAACGAATGCCTGGCCCAAGCCAAAACCCACTCCACGGGAGAGAACCAACTAGTGACAGTATTAAGGATACTCTGCTATGCTTTCAGACAAGAGTAAAGCAGACGTGTTCTCTGAGAGGCTCCATTCAACAGCACCTCAAAACAGATGCTGAGACTCACAGCAGTACATAGGGGAGTCTAATGGAAAAGTGGGGGGAAGGAGAAAAGGACCTGGAGGTGACAAGAGTTTCACAAGAAGAACAACAGAGCCAACCAGCATGGGCCCAGAAGGGCCTCCTGAGACAGATGCACCAATCAAGGATCTTGCATGGGATTGACCTTGGCCCTCTACAAAGATGTAGTTGATGGGCAGCTCAGATTTCATGTGGGTACAGTATTAAGGGGAGCAGGGACTCTTTCTGACATGGACTGTCTTGCTAGCTTTTAAATTACTTCCCCCTTGTGGAACTGCCTTACCAGGCCACAGGAGAAGAGGACACACTCAGTCCTGGTAAGACGTGATGAGCTAGGGTGGATGGGAAAAGAAGCCCCCTTTTTCTGAGGAATGGGAAGGGGTATGGAGCAGAGGGAGGGAAGATGGGACTGGGAGGTGAGGAGGGATGGGGTTATGACCAGGATGTAAAGTGAATGAATGAATAAATAAATAAATAAAAAAAAGAAATGCTAAAATCCACCTTTAATCTAGGCCACTCCATCTGGTGACAGCATATATAAAGGGCACTGAAGAAGGAACCTTTTGCTCTTTGTCTGTTTAGTCTGGAAGTCCATTTTTTCCCTGGCATTGGAGTCCCCTTCTTTGCTATTCTGTATACTGAAGACCAGCTGAGATATCTAGCCCTATGGAATTTTCATTGGTAGACAGCCATTAGTGGATGTCGCTGGACCATTACCCATAAGCCAAAATATTAAATTTTATATATATATATATATATATATATATATACACACACATATATATACACACATAAATATATATATGCATATATACATATATACATACATATCTGTATGTGTGTGCATGTGTGTGTGTTTGTGTATTCCATTAGTTTTGTTACTCTAGAAAACTCTGACTAATACAGTAAGATCACCACTCAACTCTGTAAGCATTTTTCTCTAACCTTCTTCGATTCTTAGAGATAGAACCATAATGTTTACTTAATCTTTGGGGCACCAAATAAAGAATATTCTTTTCTTAACTGATCAATTTAGTAAATACTTGGGAACTTTCATTCTTTTCTCTCTAGTAGATTGGAAGGCCTTTGAAGATTAAAAAAGAAATCATTAAAGGCTGGTCCTAGAATAAAAATAAAACATCAATCTCCATGGGATGAAAAAAAAATGCTTCATCTAAGAGGCAGTGCTATTCATTTTTAATAGAAAGACATGTTAGAAAATCAAAGGGAATGTTTATCCAATAGAATCAGAAGGTTACTGGTTACTGATGACTGACAGTAGATCTAGCTGGAAGCAACATGAAAAACAAATCAAGTTGATACTTGGCTTTCTTATGTAATATTCTTTTTTCTTTCAGTACGTCTTTAGTTTTTCACTGCTCTTTCCTGGCCTCAAAGGCAAAAGAGTATAAGCTTACATATATCAATGAGGAGACTTGTGAAAATCACTAATTTTTCATTGATCTTAGAATGATATAATTGATTACCAATTCCAGAGGAATTAAAAAATGGGAGTAAAGGTAAGCAGCAACCTATTAGCCTTCACAGAGCCTCTATAAGAACAGTTGAGTGGAGAGTGGGGTATGACTTTCTCACGTACTCTGGTGCCTCATATTTGACCATGTCCCCTGGAGGGGGAGGCCTGGTGGCACTCAGAGGAAGGACAGCAGGTTACCAAGAAGAGACTTGATACCCTATGAGCATATACAGGGGGAGGTAATCCCCCTCAGGAACAGTCATAGGGGAGGGGAATAAGGGGAAAATGGGAGGGAGGGAAGAATGGGAGGAGACAAGGGATGGGCTAACCATTGAGATGTAACAAGAATAAATTAATAAAAAAAAAAAAGAAAAAAAAGAACAGATACTTTGAGTTTGTATTAAAAACATTGTAGACATCCCAAATCCATTTTTACTATTTCCCAATATCAATGTTCCTACTCGACTAGCTGTGAGGCAGAGGAAATGTCATGTGAAGAAGTATAGATCAGAACTATAAGATATTACTGATTGGGGAGTTTATGAGACATCATTTGGCCTTGTCTATACCAACAGACTGTTCATTCCTACCTATGGTGCATTCCAGAATTTATCATAACAGCTACAAAATAATAGACCAGTGAAGTGTCCTGGAATCATATAGGGTAGACATTTCCAGATATAGCATGTGAGCAACCTACACCTATAAGTCCCCACACATCATGGGAGTGCCATTCATATTTGTTGAGTTGAAAATTGATCCCATTCCATCTCCCTGGAGGTGAGATAGTCCACATAAAACTGTCCACACGAGGGAACTTGTGAGGAACACAGTGGAGCGTTTGTGCCCATGGTGGGCAATGGCCTGTGGCATTAAAAAAATTAAGATTTGAAGTTCATGAAAACCAGATATCTGGGTTCTAAACCTGCCACATTATTGAGCTTTCCCATGTTCTGGATTCTTTCTCAGTGGAGTGAGAAGAATGTCTGATCAAGACAAAAAAAATCAGACAGTGAAGACTACGGGCAGGAGAAAATTACAGCTTTTAACTTACTTTGAGAAGCCTTACTGAAAAAAGCACATCTCAGTAAAGAAGTAAGGAAACAAGTGATCTGTAAGAAGGCTTAAGAAAAATTATAGATGGAGGCTCTTCTATGGGCTGAACTGTGCCCCTGAAGAATTTACATGCTGAAACTGTCATATGACTCTATTTTCTTTTTTTCCCTAATTCTTTTGCTTTATTTCTTTCTCACTTTTTAAAATTTATTCACTTTACATCCCAATCCTAGCCCTCTCTTCTGACTCCTCATGGACAGAATACTTACTATTCAGCTATCAAAAACAAGGACATAATGGCATTTGCAGGAAAATAGAGCATCCTGAGTGAAGTAACCAGACCCAGAAGGACATTCATGTCATATACTCACTTATAAGTGGACATTAGCCATATCATACAGGGTAACCATATTACAATCCACAGATCTAAAGAAGCTAAGTAACGGGAAGGACTCTAGGAAGGATGCTTAATTCTCATTCAGAAGGACAAATAGAATACACACTGCAAGCTGCTGAAGAGAGGGAACAGGATGGGAGGCTACCATAGAAGTCCTCTGAAAGACTCCACCCAGTGTGGGATCAAGGCAGAAGCTTAGTCTCACAGCCAAGCTTTGGGCAGAGGCAAGGGAGTCTTCTGGATAGAAGGACCCAGAGGGTACAAAAGAACCACAAGGAGATGAACAGAGTTAACAAATCTGGGCCCAGGGGGGCCTGATGAACCAAACAAGGACCCTGGGACTCTATTCTCAATGAACAAAATAAGATTCCAAGTAGAATTATAATTCAGTGAATCTCCTACTAAGAGGGAGAGAGCCAGGGGTGCCTTTGGCACAGGAGAATATCAGTGTACATAGTAAGGTGTAACTGTTTACAAGCCCAAACCGACAGATTTAAGCATGAGGTGAAAGACCCAGTGATATAGGTATAGATCTGTGCAGTTTTGTTTCAACAGCATGCATAACATACAGCAGCCCCAACCTGAAGAAGACAAGGAGGTGGCCAGTATGGCTGAAGCAAATTAAGCCAGGGTGCATTGTAATGGCACTGGTTGATAGTGTGAACACCCTGTGTGAATTGACTAGAAAAATAAGGGCTTCAGAATATTAGTGCAATAAAGACATGTAGGTTTTTTTTTATATTCTATTACAAGTACATTGATCACAGTCAACCCCACTTTTACTTTCACATATTTATGTTGTGAGCTTAATTAAATTTGCTTACAGAAGCATGGGTGAGGGGTATCATATTTATTAACTCTGTCTAGCTGAACACTAGAATACACTTTATTAAGTGGAAAAAGATTGATGAAGGTAGTAGAAGTAGAAGATGCTTTGGGAATTTAGTCTATGGGTGTTAAGGATGTGACAAGTTGTTCTGAGAATGGGAGTATCTTATGAAAAAGCACTCCATTGTACAGAGAACCCAGACATAGGCTGCTGTAGCTATTAGCGATGCCACAGAGAAAACATAAGTTCAAAGATGTAGGAGCTATATATTTGATGGAAGAGACAGAGGTACATTTAGAAAGACCATTAAATAACTCTCACCCAACATCATATCAACAAAATAAATGAAACAGTCCGTTCAAGTGAGCAAATACAGTCTGTTTGGTCTGATGGATTGGGTCTAACTTGACTGCTATGGAAGGTATGAAGCTATCAGGAGAATAGTGGCCATTTTTCTTCCTTTCCCAATCACCTTGCTAACTTTAAATGTGGGTGCTGAAAACAAACAGGAGGAAATCATATAGTTATTAAAAGCATGCTGAAAATGAACAGGAGGAACTCATGTGACTTAATAAAAATGCTTTATAAAAACACACTCAAAAGTCAATGTATTTAATTGCACCTTAGATTAAAAAATAAACTTAACATGATAAATGCATTTGCTTCCCAACATAATTAAATGGTTGCAATCATGAACAAATTTAGATAGTCTGTGTCTCTAATGGGGCAACACGGAACTGCAACTGTCCTTTCAGACTTTCATCTATCCATTATCTGCAGAGTTTTTTTAAATGGAAAATTAGTCTAATTTATATAAACTTGACTATGATGTTCATGCTTTGTTTGTGATAATATGGTAAATGTCTCATGTATCAGCATAAATAATTTATATTTAATTATGTGTGATTAACATAATTTTAAATACTCAAAATGACAAGATTGTATTATTCTTGTATTCTTTGTATTGTATTCTTGTATTGTATTGTTCTTGACATAACCACCACTTATCTGATTCTTGTCATTTAATGAGGGACAGGTTTCCTAATAAATGTCTCCAAGAATTACATCTGTATGGTGGGCAAAAGAGAGAGTGGGCTATGCTACAGCGCTGTTGGCAAGGCAAAATGAGATAACACATTTAAAACACTTAGCAAGAAGCTTGGCATATAGGAAGCAAGAATCCTATTGTCATGGAAAAGTAATTTTTTCAGTTCAAAAAAAAAAAAGTAGAAACACATTCTCCAAAGGTTCTCTATACATTGAAGACATTTGTTTGGAAGGAATTTCAGATATGAACTCACCAAGTTAATCCTCTTAGCTTTGGACGAGCAGTTGCATCAGAGAACTGTTGGAATGAGGGTGATGATGACTTAGTAGAGGACAGACCTTTCATCAGCTAATGTCTGATGTAGGTGTCCTTAACTTTGTACTGATGAGGCCCTAGTTTAGCTCTCAGATTTTTGCTATCTTTGTAAATTGTTCCCTAATGCACACAGAAACATACTTTTATTTTGTGTTTGTTTTTCAATTTATTTTTTAAATTATAATTTATTCACATTACATCCCATTTGTAACTTCTTCACTCTTATCGTCCTGTGACCATGTTCCCTCCCTTTTCAGTCTTATTCCTCTCCCCTAGACCTCTGACAGGTGGGGTCCTCCTCCCACACTATCTCACCACAGCCTATCAGATGTCATCTGCATATCTTGCATTCCCTTCCTCTGGGTTCCCACAGGGTCTCTGTAATCAAATCTTGGGCAACAGAATTCCTGTCAGAGGCAGTCCCCCGCTGCCTCCTTTCACCATGTGGAGAATGAGCTGTCCATTGGCTACATCTAAACAGGGGTGTCTAGGTTCTCTGCTTGTGATGTCCTAGGTTGGTGCATCAAATTCTGCATGCCCCCCTGAGTCTAAATCTACCAGCCTTCATAGTGTCCATGTGGAGTTCCTGACACTCTCCCCACCCCTCCATCCTCCAACTCTTCCATGCAACTTGCAGCTCTTAGCCTAGAGTTCAGCTGTGAGTTTCAGTATCTGTCCTGATCGCTTGCTGGGTAGAGTCTCTCAGAGGACATCTATGTTGGGCTAATATCCACTTGTAATATCCATTGAGAGTCCTGAGAGTGAAGACCACTTTGGATTCCTTAAATATGATAGGGACAAATATAACAAAAGGAGGAAAAAGTGAAATCAAAATTTTAATAATTATTTTAATTTATACCTTGGCCTTCTCACGTTTTCAAATAAGCCAATAAAATAGCCTATCTTCCTTAAACACAGTAAGTTAGAACTTAGGTTTTACTTTATTATGCCCATGGTGTTTTTACCAAACAGTAGCAGGAATATAAACCGACTTGAGGAAATTGTGATTCCAGAGTCTATTTATGTAACGTGTGTTTTCATGACCAACTTTGTTGGGAAACACTCCATCCCCTTGGGGCTTTGACACCAGCCTTGGGGCATGTGGCAGCTACAGATGTTCTCTGTTCCCTAAGGACTTATGAAGCATGTGCCTGCAGCAGATGACTCATCGTCGGGGTTACTTTGTGATGCTTTATCTTGGCTTTGATATGTTTTTCCAGAGGCAGCAGAAGAAGGGGACCACATTTAGTGGTGTTTCATGTTTAACCTATGTCTGGATTTATTATACAGCTTGCTAGTTCTTAAATCGACAGGAGAGTGACTGCTGCGGTCTGGTTGCTCAGGGAGACTGTGGACAAGGTATAGGATGAGTGTGATGTGATTGGTTTTTCTAAGTGACAGGGTGCATTTCCCATATCCCTGGAGGTTATAGTGTAGATGATAAGCTGAAGTTTCTGTGTCAGTTCTTCAGGGGTTAGCTTGTGGGTCTGACGCTTATCGCTGTTTAATCCTGGCATAAGTTAATTAATTGCTCTATAAGTTTATCCTCATTTATAACTGGAAACGGTATTACCGCAAACTTCATGGAGTGACATCATGACAATCAGATTATCCAGCAACTATTAAGAAGATTATAGTGCCACCTTTGTACAATGAAAATGTATGTTAACATCAGAAGAGAAGCACTAAAGAATAATTGTGTGTTTTCTTGCAAGCAAATCATTAACAAAAAAGACAGGACTCATTGTATAAGAGATAAGAGGAGAGGTGCATGCAATACGCATAATGCTCCTATGCACTTCTGACTGCTTACACATCGAGTTACCTGCCCTGCCCTTTTTCTGCTTCCGGTTGCCCTTCTAGACCTTGATGGTAGTTCTCAACTTATCCTGAGTCTTTACCTCTCTACAAATGAACCAGTCTGTTTATTTATCCAACACTGCTTGAATAATAGCCGACTTAAGAAGACAAAGAATGCCTAGTGTCCAGTCAGATAAGAGAATACATCTCAGGTTCTGGGAGTGTGTCAATGTGTGCTTTTCTTAACGTAATCTAAACTCATTTAGTAAGAACTTTCTGGAAATAAAACTCTCTGAAAAGAAGCCACTAAAGGTGGAGACTTTGGGCACTTAGGTAAGCTATTGTGAGAGACTTTTTGATGCCATTGGAGACTTCTATTATATCCCCAATGGTAAAGAACTAAAAAAAAACAAAAACAAAAAACAAAAAAAACCCATAAGAATGAACTCACTGGTGAGACTGTAATTGATACTATCTTTCATAGCAAGGCTGACCTATAATGTCTTATATTTGAAAAGAGAGAGATTAAAGATTTAAGATGGAAGGGATTAATTTCCCACATTCCTTTTTCTTCCTGTCACTGTAAAGCATTAGAAACAAAGGACACATATAATGTGATAGTATCAGTGTTTATAAAAACAGTGATAGAATTCAGTTATCTAATAACAGCACTAGGAAGACATGGGGAGGTCTTGCTCCAGAATTTTAGGTGAAACACTATTTTATTTTTTTCATTCTGAGACAAAGTTTCTCTGCCCAGGGTGGCCTTGAATTCATATATCTACCTACCTCTGCCTCCTGAGTGCTGGGGATTAAAGGCATGTGCTACCATGCCTGGCTTGACAAGAAATTCTTATAACTACTTTTTTTTCATTAAGTCTTTGATAATTTCATATAATGTATTTTGATCATATTCATATTGAAATTTTGATTGAATTTGATTTCATTAATATTCTCTCCTCCTCTTCCCCTCCTTTCTCCTCTCTTCTCCCCTCCATTCTCCTCCTCTCCACTGCCTTCCCCTCCCATCTCCTCCCCTCCTTCCTCCTTCCTCCTTTCCTTTCCTCCTTTTCTATTTATTTTTGGGGCAGAGCCTGAGTATATAGCCCAGCCTGACCTTGAACTTGGTGCGCTCCTGCATTAATGGTCTGGACGCTTGGGTTACAGGCATGTGACATCACATCTTGCTCCTTGCTAGTTTTTTAAAAATCTGCTTTATTGTTGGAAAGTATGACATTTCATCCCATGAGTTTTGTGCAAGGTTTCCCAGTAAGATGAAATCAAATTACATCTTAATGCATGAATATTTCCAAGTAAATTTAAGAAGTCAAGAAGATATGGAATATTTGGCAAACCGTGGCGATATTGAGTGTTTCTTTGGAGCCCAGCTTTAGGAAAATTAGTTGATTGGTGTCATACATAAGCTGTTGATAAGCAGCAGTGTTACAGAAGGAATTGAGATGTAGTGTTAGTGCAGTTCTGCTTTCTGTCGTCAGTTTGTCCTTATGCGCTGACTTGCCATCTTGTAGTCCTGCTGATAATGGACACAAGGTGCTTCAGAGTGTAACTCCACACACCCCAGCAGTTCTCTTTGATTTGTAGGCAGTGGAGGTTGAAGGAAAGAAACTGGTAGGAGGGAGGAGGAAAATGGTGTCATGCTGTTTATTTCCCAGATTTCCGCCTTGCGGTGTGACCAAGGGCTAGCTGTATCTTTCACAAAGGTTCACTGTTTGCACACTGCTCAGCACGTGGCTGTGTTTTAATCCTAATAACAACTATTCCCTCTGTTCATCTATTCTATTGTTCTCTTTGAGCTATCTTTTCCTTCTTCTGAACTTATCCATATATTTAAACGTTAAGTTTTCATGAGTATTACTTAAAGCACAAGTTTTAAAATGCTTAAATGCCTTTATCTTGATTCACTCAGGATAAAACTTTTATCAGACAAGTAGAATAAATAAAATGTTAGTAGGCAATTATGACGTATTTAAGAATAAACATAAGGAAACATATGATGGTAATGAGAATCACTTAGATAAGTATGTTATTAAAGGCAAAAATAATTGGCAAGCCAAGTTATGCTCAATAATAATGATGCATCACCACCTCTGTCATGAAGACTTTGTAGAAACCTGAATAGACTGCTAGTATCAGTATTTTAGACTTGATAAATGACTTTCCGAGATTAAAACTCCATTAGAACTTCAAGACGAAGTTTTAGTTTAGTGAAACGTTCAGCCAAATAGCAAATTTACCAGGCAGCAATTTTCCATGATCGTATTCAACATTCTAATGAAAGTGAGGGGAACTCAGAAGCCATCCACCAGAATGGGGCCACTCAAGAACAGAAAGGAAAGGAAGAAAATTACACAACTGACATGATTTAAATTATTCAGAAATGGCCCATTACCATCCCTGTTGGGAAATCCTGAACTATTTTAAAAGCATCGCAATGTATTTCCAAGAAAATAAGGTGACCATAAATCTTGCATGATTGACTGGCAATGCTAGTACAAGTGAATGAAGAGAAAACAAACCAAAACCAACAAAAATGGAGGCATTTTCAAAAGCAAAGAAATAACCAAAGCTGGTAATGAACCTAATGAGAGTTTAAAATCAGTGGGAAGTAAAAAGCCAAAAAAAAAAATGTGAGGAACACCTGTAATATTTTCTAAGAAATTAATTAATTAAAATGATAAGCATTTGGCATCATTAAAAAAAAAAGAGGATGCAAACAAATTTGGGTCACTGAAGATGCACATACTATCAAAAGAAAGCCAGCTAAAAATACTGTATGAGATGCAGAAGAATCTTAAAACCGTGAAACGGGAAAGTAGATCACATTAATTGCTTGCACAAAACAGTAAAAAATAAATCTCTTCTTATAATCAATTTTTAAAGTGCACCAAGTTTGGTGCTAGTACCCTAAGTATGTAATTTATTATTCTGCTGATCAATGTGCTGGCCCATGTGATTTCTATAATAAGCACTTAAGAGAACAACAGCTAAAACCAGCAGTTCTTTGCAAAGCAAGTGGCTGGCCGCAGAAATAAATTGTGGGACTACAACAGACCATTGAGAGGGGTGTACTGGCGAAAAGGCGATGGTTTCTGTTTCTAGTAAGGTAAATTCTGGTCTCTTTTGTGTTAGAGGTGTTTGCATTTGAATAAAATACAAGTAGAATCAAGAGAGGGAAGGAAGTCAGGATAGAGGACTTTGACAGCAATTGCTATTGGATCACGCTAGCTGCCCGGTCTTCTGAGGGAAGGAATTACTGCAGCCATTTGACAGAGGAAACCAATTGGAAGGGCTCCCTATCTCCTTTGCTAGTTTTCCAGCAAAGCAGATACCAGATTCTACCCCATATCTGCTGGTGCTTAGTACCCAACTCATTTCCCTAATTTATTTAGGCTTTTTAAAAAAATTAACAAATAATTCTTAGGTGTTTTAGAAGGCTTTACATTTCATTTCATTTCAAAGAAAGAAGTGTTTTGGAAAACAAAGGGCTGACTTAAAAAATAATGGAAAATAAAGACATTCATGGGACATGCCCTTTGGGCTAGTGTACAGATATAAGTGAGTATATACCATTTGACTCTTTCTACTTCTGGGTTAACTCACTCATTATGATCATTTCTAGTTCAATCCATTTGTCCACAAATTTCGGGAATTCCTTGTTTTTAATAGCTGAGTAGTATTCCATAATGTAAATGTACCACAGTTTCTTTATCCATTTTTCTACTGAGGGACACTCAGGCTGTTTTCCATGTCTGGCTATTATGAATAAGGCTGCTATGAACATGGCTGAGCAAATGTTCTTGTTGTGTGCTGGAGCATCTTCTGGGTATATTCTAAGGAGTGGAATAGCTGGGTCTTGAGGAAGCCCTATTCCCAATTGAGATATAGTATGAATAAATTAATAAAATATATTTAAAAATAATGGAAAACAATTGGTATAATTATCTGTTTCTCTCATTAGAAATTCAAACTATTTTCCAGATAGAATTCTACAGTGCCCTTCATATCTTCTCAGTATTCACATATAGTATGCTGTCAAAACTGTGACTATGGTAGAATTAAGATTTCTATGATTATTTTCAGCTATATGCTGGAGTTGACTTGAGGCAGAAGAGATTATCAAGTGGGTGTGGTGGCTCACAACTGTAATCTAAACGTTTTGGAGGCCGAGGCAATAAGATACGAAGCTCAAGGTCTATCTGGGCTATTCAGGGTAAGTCTTTCTGAAAACAAGCAATAAGGAGACAGTAGCAACAATAATGAAATAACATCAGAGGTCCATTATTTAAAAGTGTTTAATCTAGGTAAAACTCTTAAAAGTGGAAACATCTTGCCGACTGGTACAGGGTAGAAAATCAAATGTACACTCACTGGTTTGGGAGAAATCAGACATCAGCGTGAGAGCTTCTGAATGGAAAGGCAAGTTCCAAAAACTAAATGTGGTACTTAATGGAGTGTGAGAGAGATGGTGGGGACTCTAATCTACAACCACAGGAAATGATACCCACGGGCACCAATGTCCTTGTCAGAGCCTCCAAGCCCAGATGAGAACTGCAGCAGCTCTACAGTGACATGTGGCTTTCTACCTTGTAGAATCCCCAAGCAAGGAACCATGAACACTACTTCTGGACTTCAGACCACTAAGGTACTGAGTGAGTACATGGCATTTTTTTTGAAGCTCTTGATTCACCGAATGCCACCATTAGACAATGGGAGCTAATACCTTGTAAAAATCTTCCAGGAGTTTATCTTTTATGACATTGTAGTTCAAGTGAGGGGATAAGGAGATGATTCAGAGCATAAAACGCTGGCCAGCAAGCAAGAAGACTGGGGTTCACATCCCCAAAGCCCAAGTGAAGGCTAGGTGGGCATGCATACCCACCTGCAGTTCCACCTTTGGTAGGAAAAGACAGGAATATCCAAAGTAAACTACCTAGTATGACCAGCAATGCTGGTGAACTCTAGTTTTGATTGAGAGACTGTGAATTAAATAAGGAATTAAATAAATTAAATAAATCCAGGAAGATTCCTGTTATCAACCATGGACCTCCATTGTTTAAGTCACACACACACACACACACACACACACACACACACACACACACACACACACTTATGGAGACATGCATAAGCACATTAAAAAAAGAAAAAATGTTTTAAGGTTCAGATGAGTGAAAAGTAAAATTATATTTTGCTTGCACATAAAATTTGATCTTTAGGGAATACATTACATGGAGATTGAGTTGCAGTGATTGATAGAAGCAGCTTCAGTGTGGGCAGAAGACACCTCAGGAAGCATTAATCCCGATGATATTTGCAAGATGATGGATGAGACTTATTCAGCAGTTATGATTCATTAAAAAGCTACATGGGACATTTTCATTGTTCCCTTTAGACACTGACTTAGCTCGGTACTGTTCAGAAGACCAAGAGGAAAAAGATATTCTGAGCACCCCAGGAGGATTTTGGAAACCACCTAAGCAAAAGATCCCAGGAGAAAAAAAGATTATCTCACTTGAGAACATGAAGAGCTATAACTACTACCAAGAACTATACGAGTAACAGACAAGGTCACCAAGTGAGGAGCTAACAGGAGCATCAGGACAAGCCATTTTACAGAGTGCATTTTCAAATCCGTCCTTAATATGAGAAGATTTCCTTCTGAGTTTCATTATGAAGCACCAAAACCCTTCCAGAAATATAAGCTACAAACTCTGGCCTAGCCCTTTGCCCTCTTGAGAAACAAATTTACTCTAGATAATTTTGACTTATTTTTAAATTCATTTTTATTTGTGTGTGTGTGTGTGTGTGTGTGTGTGTGTGTGTGTGTGTGTGTGTGTGTGTGATAGCATGCATGTGGAAGTTCCAGGAAATCTTATAGTTCTCTCTTTCCATTATGTGGGTCTGGAAGCTGGAACTCAGTCATCAGGCTTGGTAGCAAGTGCCTTAATTCACTGAGTCCTTTTGCTGGTCTACTTGTGCTGTGTTTCTTTATGATGTTTAAAGGATTCTGTTTACTCATACCTTGGGAATCCCAGCTTCAAGTAACAAGGTGTTTAGTGTTTTATTTATCTACATGTATGTATGTAGATCAAATACATTACGTCAGAAAATAAGCAAAGCGTGGTGGTTTGAAAGAAATGTCCTACATGATTCTATGGCATTTGAATTTGTGGTCTCCAGTGTTTGGCACTGTTTAAAGAGGCTTTCAAGATGTGGCCTTACATCTCGAATGTGTCTCTGAGGCGAGGCTTTGAGGATTCGAAAGCCACATGACATTCCCAGTTAGCTCTCTTCCTCTGCTCTGGTTGTGGTTTGAGATTTGCCATGTCAGTTCCAGGCTCCAGCCACCATGTGTGCCCTCTCATTCCTCCCATCCTGGAACTCAAGTCCTGAAATACCAAATGCACTCTTTTTTCCCTCTAAGTTGCCTTGGCCACAAGCATTGTTCTGTAAGCATTGCATCAGAAATAACTGAAATGAAAGCTGATGTGAAATCACGTAGAAAAGTGAAGGAGAATGAAGATTGTGAAAAGAGAGGAAACATAATTACAGTGTTAAGTAGATTCAGGAAAATATTTTCAGACCATCACTTTCTTTTCTACCATGCTCTGTTACAGAGATGTGAGCTGTGGGATTCTTGCTCACATGCATTGCTCACTGGGGAGAGTATTCTTACTGTTGCTGATAAAACAAATTACGGCAATTTAGTGTTTTGGGGCACTATAAATTTATTAACTTGCAGTTCTGGAGATCGGAAATCTCCAATAATTTGCAGGTTTGCATTCTTGCAGGAGACTCGGGGGGCAAATCCATCTCTATGACTTTCCAGCGTTTACAGACCTTGATTCTTTGCTATAACCCAATGCGTGTGAGTCATGGTGCTTAGACTCACTCAGTTTCTTAGCAAATACAATGTGATACTCTCTACCCAGATTGTCAACAGATAAACACGTATACTTGAACTTCAGCACTTTGTGTTTTATTAGAACTATGTATGACACCATGAAATAATGCATTGTTGAGGAGACCTTATCCTGATAATACATATAATTTTAATATTTTTTGTAGTTCGCTGGTTTCACTAAAGTTATTTTCATCGGTGTTTACCTCTGGCATGAAGATTTGCAATTTCATTAGCAGTTTCATGTTATAAGATAATTTAGTATCAAGAGATTATTTACAAAATGATAGTAAATACAAGCATTCTGATGTGTTTGAGTAAAATTTTCTTTATATTTTAAGCAGGTTATTTTTGCTATCTATGGAATTCTGGTCATAATTTAAAAAAAAAAGGTGATTGCTACAGTTTTATATAATAGACTAAATTATTTAAAAAAACCCTGCATACTATCTTGGTTTGTGTCTTTAGCAATATACAAAGACTCTCACCACATACACACATATTTACCTGCATACACAGAAAAACTAGAACTTTATTTTCACATGTATTATACTATTAGGACTTTAGGGTATGGTGAAATTATTGGAAATCAATGATATATATTTTAATATTTTTAATAGTCCATATCCATATCAAATATAAAAGTATTCAAGACTTGTCTCAAAACTAAAGCATTTATGATCATTTTTATTAAAGATATATTTACATATGTATGAATTTATAATTTTATATAGAATAGAATATAGAAACATATACATTTGGTATCAGATTATAATTAAAGGTAAAATGTATGAAATATTTATTGACTCACACTGTCTTCAAAATTCCTAGTAGAAATCATTCTATATAATTACAAGTCAAGATTATATTTTATTGTCTTCATTCTATAGATGACTCCATAGGGAGATGACAGTATACATATTTAACATTTTGTGGGTTTTTAATTAAGTTACTTCAGGTCGTGAATATTCAGAGGATTCTTTGCTCTGTCCATAGGCTATAGAAATAGAGAACAATAACTTTTGTGTATTACTTTCATAATTATTGAAAAATGTGGGGAAAAATGCGTCACCACAAAAAAGAAGTCAACACACACATCTGGCTTTAACTTACTGGAGATGTCTCTTGGGCTAGTGTCCGGTAATAAGTGAGTATATACCATTTGACTCTTTCTGCTTCTGGGTTAGCTCATGAAAGTCTGCACCTACCAGGAAACGGGGATAGAGGTGAGGACATCCTATTGAGACTCTAGATGAGGAAAATATAGAGGATAGGCAAGTAGGGGGATCCAGAGGGTCCTAGAAACCTACAAGAAGAACATTATGATGGCTAGATCTGAGCCCAGGGATTCTGCTTGATCTAAGGCACCATCCATGGACAAAACGGGCAGTCATCATCAAACCCCTACCCAGATCTAGCCAAGGGACAGAACATTCTCCACAGCTAAGTGGAGACTGGGGACTGACTTTCACAGGATCTCTGGTGCCCCATATTTGGCCATGTCCCTTTGTTGGGGAGGCCCAATGGCACTCGGAGGAAGGATAGCGGTCTACCAAGAAAAGACTTGATACCCTAGCACCATATTCAGGGGGAGGAGGTCCCCCACAGCCACCGTCATAGGGAAGGGGGATTGGGGTGAAAGTGGGAGGGAGGGAGGAATGGGAGGATGCATGGGATGGGATAGAAAATGAGATGTAATAGGAATTATTTTTAATTTTCAATAAAAATGTGTTATTATTAAAAAAAAAGATCCTCAAAAAAAAACTTACTGGAGATGATAATTTAAAAGAATACAAGAATTGATGTTTGAAAATCCATCTTCCAGAATGTTTATGACCCATTATTTTAGTTAGGAATGGTAGTGCACATTTATGATCCTAGACTTCTGGAGGCTGAGGATGGACATCTGGGTTTGAAGCCAACTTAGGTGGTATCAGGACATCTTGACAAAAACCAAAAACAAAAACCATAAAACCCACAAACAAGCACCCCCACATACACCAAAACTCTCAAAAGCATTCCATTTAAAAATAAGTAATATTAGGTCCTAAGTCTACACACATATAATCAAGTAAAAAAAATTTTGTTTATGTAGTCAATGTAAAACATCTGAAAAAATTAAAATTAATCTAGAACTTTAAAATTTTACAACATCAATATGATGAAGCACACCAGAAGGATTTTGCTTAAAAATGAAAATGTTTTCAGTCACAATGGCTGCATTCATAGGAAGAAGAAGCACAGGACAGTTACATTTGGAAAAGCCAGACTGCAGATTAAGTGGATCTTATGGCATGAAATGGGAGATGGGAAGATAGTGCTCCAGTCATCTTTGGAAAATGCCAATCTGTGATCATCTGCTAAAAGGGAATTTCACCCAGTGTCCTCACAAATATATATTTTATATAAAAAAATCCTATGGAACTGACAGATATGTTGGCTTGGTTACATCAGAGAGTCTCACATAATAGTTTGATTATTTTGCATAACGAAGAATGTGACTTATTTCCAAGAGCCTTTACTTCTGTCAAAGCTCCTTGGATTGTTGGCAATCTTGGGGTATAGGTGTGTAGAGGGGTAAAAAGTAGAAGAAAGGGTGACTATGTCTCCAATTTACAATGAAAATATTTGGAGAGTTTGCCAATGATTACCATGAACGTTTGGTGTCAGTTGCTTTTCTGTTGCTGTTTTAAAACACCATGATCAAAAACAACTTAGAGAAGAGACTTTATTTTGTTCCAGAAGGAGAAAGTCCACCAAGGAGAGGCAAATGAATGGCTGGAAGCCAAGAGCTCACATGTTCAAACCTGGCATGAAGGAGAACAACACGGAAATGGTGGGTCTTTGACATCTCGAAGCCTGGCTGCAGGGACATACTTCCTCTAACAAACTAGCTTCTAAACAGCTCTACCAACAGGGGACCAAGTATTCAAATACCTGAGGCGTTTAAGGGGCATTTTCACTTAAATACAGCATATTTCCTAAGTATAAAAAAATACAATCTAGTTGTTATTCTTTTCAGTGTAACTGAAAACAACGGCTGCATTTGCTAATACAGAAAATCACTGGGTGGATCAATTGCCTGGTAAACTATTATTGAGGTTGGCTTTAGTACCAATTATCTTTGGCAGGCTGTGCCACAGAGAGGGTAAAGTGCACCTATCTCTGTGGCTGCTTCTTTTCTGCCTTTATTAGTTCTTGGTGGATTTAACCACATTGATTCCTTGTGGTTCTGATCATAGATCTTCTTAGTCCTAAGATCAGGAGAAGAGTGTTGTCACTCATTGTGACATACTGATCTGCTGACAATGTGGAAATGCAATGACACTTATATAGAGTCTTCTGACAATGTCATATACACTCATCGTTAATGAGCTCAATACATGGTATCCATTAAACTCAAGATGAGCATGGTCAAGTGTGTAATTCCTCTACCAGACTATTAAATACTTAGTAACAATAAAGCGGTTTTAAGGTGAGCCACGCCTGTACTCCCAGCACTCAAGGAAACAGAGGCAGGGCAGGTCTCTGTGAGTTCAAGTCCAGCCTGATCTACAAAGCAAGTCCAGGACAGCCAAGGATACATGGAGAAACCTTGTCTTGAAAAACAAACAAACAAAAACCAAACAAACAACTCCCTCCCCCCCCCAAATCTCAAGGATACTAGACTAAAATTTCCCGAGGACAAAAAGCTTACCTGAAATGTTTTAAAATATTCATTTCTCTATATTCAGTGCATATTTCATGCACTATAGGAAGCACTATTTAAATATTAATGGCTCAATTCATTACATAGGCAAAGATTAACATGTAGCAAACCTTTGTTCTGTGACCTTTACTTCCCTATGCTCCAAACCGAAGCAGCATTGATTAAAATTTAAATTACTGCTGTTAATCGAGATGCACTCAAACATATTCAGACCACCGATAAGGTGCCCTTTATAGAATTACAGTCAGAACAGAGAGGAAGGTAATGCAGGCAATTAGGTCAAGTTAAAGTAGTTCAGTTATTCACTTAACAAACAGGTATTGAAATGTTTTATAGAGCTACACAAGCGCAGGTCATTGAGCAAAATATTGAAAAAGTAGTAAGGCAGCTCTTTAGTCCTGACCCTTAATGAGGGGTAGTAACAACTATATATAATGAGGCCAATAATAAATTTCATGATGAAATGATTAGTGAATTAATTTGTTGTTTTTATTTCAAAACTCTTAAACTGTAGTTCTGGAAGTGTCTGTGGATAGGCATTTGCAATTGCAGAAAGTTACATTCTTTGAACGTCTATGTAATCTAAAAAATACAGGTAGTGTTTCCAAAATGTCCTTAAAAAGCAGGAAGTAACACTGCAGACAGACGTATTAAAGGAACCTCTTAAATCAGAAGCAAAATTATATTTGCATACTGTGAAAAGCAGCTATTTAAAACTTTGTTCAAGGCACACAAAGGAGACAGCATTCAACCTCCAGATTTTATATTATACTGTGAAGAAGATTTTAAATGTTAAATTATTTTGATAGGACACGTGTACAGTCCCAGTCAATACCCTGCAGTGCTTTCACTGGTTCTTCTCTCTGCAATGAGAACACACTCAATAACTATCCATTTCCTTCCTTAATATAAGAGTCAAAATAGTTCCTGCCTCACAAATATGTCTGTTAGATATGCTGGGTTAGAAGGCTGAAGATGATGCTCCAATGTCATAGAGACTTTTGGGTGACTACTCAGGCAGCAAACTGTCTCCATCATCTTCTCATTTGGAAAGCTGCTAACCTGCACTTCCTGTATACTGAGGTAATCAATTTTATTCCTTCTCAAGTCTCTGATGGGTTGAAGACCAGACAGTTTAGTTTCCAGTTAAGCTTAGTTGTTCTGGGGGTCAGATTATTTAGGTCTAGATAGATGTTTTAAGTTGATAGAGATGAGATATGATAGATCTTGATTTACATTCAGAATTTTAGATGCACCAAGATAGGAAAGATGTTTTCTTCAAGGCTGCCAAATACAAATAGCCAAGGCACTAAGAATGTAACACTTATATAATTGTTGATTGTTCCATGGTTCCTCTTGCTGTAAGTTGTTTATTGTATATATGTGCAATAATATAAAAGTACATGTAAAAATATCTAATAAAAATGAAAAAGAAAAAAGTTATATTTGTTTCTGAGCAATTTAAAAGCTCTAGAAAGGAGGCACTACGATATTAGTTGAAACAAAAGGAAAATTCCTAAACTCAGATTTTACTATTAGCCAAGAACTAAGAATGGCCCTAAATAAAATATTTCAAAAGTTCCACAGTGGAGTGGAGAGTTGGATATGACTTTCTCACATACTCTGGTGCCTCATATTTGACCATTTTCCCTGGAGGGGGAGACCTGGTGGCACTCAGAGGAAGGACAGCAGGTTACCAAGAAGAGACTTGATACCCTATGAGCATATACAGGGGGAGGAAATCCCCCTCAGGAACTGTCATAGAGGAGGGGAATAAGGGGAAAATGGGAGGGAGGGAAGAATGGGAGGATACAAGGGATGGGATAACCATTGAGATGTAACAAGAACAAATTAATAAAATAATATATATCTTGGAAAAAATAAAAAAAATTCAAAAGCTGTTTCCAATTAATGACATACAAAGTTGTAAATTTAAGTTGTTTACTATGTTAGTAAGAATCACAATGGAAACAGACCACTCATGCCAAAGAAGAAGGCAAGTTAGATGCCCCTCAACAGAAGAATGGGCAAAGAAAATGTGGCATATTTACACAATGGAGTATTACTCAGTAGCTAAAAAAATGGCATCATAAAATGTGCAGGTGAATGGATGGAAATAGAAAAAAAATCATACTGAGTGAGGTATCCCTGACCCAGAAAGGCAGTATAATTTTTATTCATTGTATGTGGTGATTGAGTACTGTCGGTGATCACCAAGCTACAATTCCTAAAACCGCAGATGATAGTACTAGCAGGAACAGATAGATCTAGTTAGTTAGGAAAAGGAAATGGACTGTATAATTATGGTTGAGCGGGCAGGGGTGCTGGAATCTAAGAATCAACTGAGGGGACTTGTGGGAAGGAATACAGAGAAAGTTAGTGAAACTCAATGGATATTTAAGGGGTAGTATGAAATGGAATACAGTAGAGACTTCCTAAAGTATATACATATGTGAGGCTGATCTAAACATAATTGCCAAATAATGGGGAAGACAGAGTTCCATCTTTTATCACCAGACAAATCTTTCAGTACTGGATTTGGATTACTTCTTGTCATTGGCCAAAAGAGACCCATGGGACTCTCCAAATGACTCAGGATGTTGTCAAGACTACAGATTATTCTCCACACACTGATAGTAAAGCCTCATTGCAGAAGACAACACCTACACAATTCATTAAACACAGAGAGGTTGAGCTGGTATCTACATAGATCCTCCATCCCTATGCTCTGGTATCTTTGGTGTAGGAAGCTACTCTGCATGCTCTCAAAAGACAGCTATCCACAGACCCTTTGATTTACAGTGGAGTCCTGCATGCAAGATATGATAACACCATGGTAGCTCAAAGCTTATGATAAAAACCAACCAATATTGGAGTCTCATTCCATGAGATGAAACCATACCCAATACTGCTTTGGTGACCATGAACCAGAGACTAGATATCTCAAGAACCTAGGAGAAATACTACTGGTCTTAAAAATAGTAGTGATAAAATGACTCCCAATGACACTGTTATACTCATGGATTAGTGTCTTGTTCAACCATCATCAGAGATGCTTCTTCCTGCATCAGATGGGAACAAATATAGAGGGCCATAGTCAGACATTATGCACAAAGCGAGAAACCCTGGAACAATCAGCCATAAATTGGATGCTTCCATCAAATTCCTCCCCATGGAGCACAGGGAACTCCATGGAAGAGGAGAAAGAACATGAGAGCCAGGGGTAATAAGACTACTAAGAAAAAAAAGGACCTCTATATCAACATGAGCAATGCTCCTATAAACTGTAAAGGAACTGACACAGCGTGCACAGGGCCTGCATGGGTCAGCTTGTGTAGATGTTATGGCTTCCAGTTTAGTATTTTATGGGATTCCCAAGTATGGGAACAAGTGGCTCTCGGATTCTTCTATCTTATCTTCTGTTGGTTTGCTTTGTCCAACTTTGATTTCACAGTTCTTTTACACTTGATTATATCTTATTTTGTTACATTTAACAAAATGAATGAACGAATGAATTAAAAACTAGCCTCAAAGGTAAAGGCTACAACTAAACCCATTTATATCTTCTGGCAGAGAAAAATCAGTTTTCTCCAGTGGATCCTATATTAACTTCTCCAGGACAGGCCTCATGTATGTTCAGAGGTAGTTGACCAATTCCAGAGTTTTTTTTTTTTTGTATGTGCTTTTATTTGTTTATAGTTTGGTGGGCTTTTTTCCTTCTTTTTTTTTTAATGTTTCTTTTATTTTGTTTTCCTGTTTCTGGGTGATTTTGTTCTTATATTGGATTTTTTTTTCCAGAAAGAACTTAGAGTTGGATGGATAGGGAGGCGGAGGGGATCTGGAAGTACTTGCAGGTAAGAAAAGAATATGATCAAAATGTATTTATATTTTAAAAATTGTTTTAAATGATTAAAAATATAATAAAAGTAAAATAAGATAATAAAAAAATAAGAAAGAACCATGAAAGATAGACAAATGCCTTGGGTATAAGTTCTAGATTATAAAGGACAATTTTGAAACTATCTCGTAACTTTAGCTGTGAAATCAGTTTGTACAATCAATAAGATTTTGATTCTTACTAATAAAAATGCCACTCTTAATAAATATTGCATGAGATTATTTTTACACAGGTTGATATGAATGGACCTTCTGGATAGATTTCAAGTATATATTTGCCCTCTATTTCCTATAGAATAAATTTTCAAACAAAACCAAGGAAAATTGAATATTACATCGGCCTTCTTCATGTCATGCCAACTGAGGCCTGCTCTAACTGAAGTCCATGGTGCTAAGGGGATGCATATGCCAGCATGGGCCTCTGTGCCATAGCACAGCTTGTCCCCTGCAACAAGCGGGAATGTTTGCTGCTTTGATTTGCCCATAGGAAGAGTCCAGGGAAGCAGAAGGAAGAACGTAAATTAGAAAGCAAAATTGCCTTTCCTTGTGGTACACAAGTCAGAATGAGTTACAGGAAGCAAAAGCATGAAAACCTTTGGGCATTTAAGGGTTTGGAACTCACTGAAGCACAGCTTTTTAGAACTGATCAGATCTGTAACAGTTAAGAGAGGCTGACTACAGAGGTAAAAATGACACACTTTTAAAACTGCATTCTCAATTACTAGGCCCTGACAGAAGAGCTCATGCAATCATATGAAGAAACACTGAGGGAGTCAGCCATGGTCAGGAGCAGCAGAGTCGCAATGAAGGTCATACAAACTACGATAGGAAGCCTTTCAAATGCTCTGGGTATGCACTCCTGATATCAGTTATATCATTTTAGAAAGTTAGAGGGTATTGAAAACTAACCTCCATCTTTCTTAGTCTTTCTAACTATGCAGTCAAGGTGTGCATAAGTATTGTCTCAAAGGTGGCCTGCTTGCCCTTGGGAATCCTTGCATTGAAAAGTATTCATTCCAATATCTTCAAAATGGGAGATTATGGGATGGCAAGATGGCCTTACTGGGTAAAGCCATTGACTGGAGTTTGGTCCTCAGGACCCACATTTGGAAGGAGAGAATAAACTGGAAAGATTGGTCATCTGACCTCTATATAGAAGTTATGACATACTATAGGTTCACATAAAATAAAGGAAAGAAATATTTAAAAATAAGATGAGGCTGCAGTGTGACTGTTGAATGTGACACTTGCCCACAAAATTGTGTGTATGTGGACTGTACTATGAGCTGTGGTGTGTGATTGTGAACATTCAGCAGGTAGGTTCTAAATTTGGTGACCATTTTACTATGGATAGCTCTATTGTAGACATGTACTAGTTAACAAAAAAGGGGATAGAACTGTTCTCAGTTTTAGAATCTAACACCCAGTGTAGATATAAGTCAATAATTTCTAAAGTATTTACCTTCTGAGAGACTTGACCAATGTATTTGCCTGTGGTAAAGCTGCCTTTCCTTGGGAATAAACAGTAGAAAATAGTGAGGCTGCCAACTGTAAGAGTAATTCTTGCATGTCAACTAGCCAGTACAACATGTTCCCAGGATTCAGTGAGGCATGTCCCAAATTGAACAGCTACAAAATTTATGAGTCAAGGAAGCAAGTTTGTTTTATGCTTGGAAGTTTACCTTTTCTGAGATATTTCTCTGCTGTCTGTAAGGTTTTATATTGTGTGAATATGAAGCTTTGGTCTTAGGCAGGTCTGTGTTGAGAATACCCTCTACCTCCATGAGCATTTAATCCAAGGCATTGGCCTTAGGGAAATTAAAGGGAAAGCAGGCTTTGATTTGAAGGCAGAGAGCTCACTTCAATAGGCGGAGGAGGCTTCTGGGTAGTTACTGAGCACATTAAGTAGTCTGGAGCCAGAACTCAAAAGGGGAAAGAATAATAGAGGACACGCCAGCCTTGACTTTGATCCTCTATGCAGAAGAGCATGACTGAAGCACTCAAAATAAAAGGTTGGTGTCTTTAAGCCAGCGAAGTTAGTCAACTATGACAAATAATTGAATTTAAAAATACATACATTGAATCTTCATATTATTTTTCAACACTAAAGTTGAGGCATTATCAGATAAAACTGGTGTCATTTTAATGACATGTATGTTCCAAAATGAGAGGAGTTCATTTCTACTAAGGTTTTGTGATTTACAAATACTGAAGAGTTGCAGAAGTTTAAGAGGACTATAGTTTGTGATTCTGGGCGCTTCTTTATTCCACAAGTCACTCTTGAAATAACTAAGTACGAGGGGTATTTTCTCTGGATGTTCATGTCTGTAACATGTCTCATGTCAAACAGGAATGATTCCTGTCTAGATTGTATCAGTCAGACAGATGTAAATAAAGGAAACAGAAAGGGTACTTTTTCTTTTTTTTGCAATTTGGAAATGTTTACAATAATTGCTGGATTTCATAACACAACAGCTTTTAAAGCAAGGTATTTCCTTAGTGCTATAATATTTTATTTATAAGCAGAACCACCAATTTGCATTTAACTGATATTGAGCATTTATGATGCATAGCATGCACACTTCTCTTTTATTGCAAACATATTCCTTCATTTATATTTATTCATTTGTTTTACTGTGAGGTGATGGTATTTACTTTTATAGTTGCTAAGGAAAATCAACTATATATTTGTTAAGAACCAGGATTTTTGTGTGAAAATAACTTTGCCTTATTTGATTTTTTATTTAGAAATTACAATTGGTTCATAACATTCATGAGTTTGTTAAAATACTACAGCTTGCACATGATTGCAGAATTAGAAGATTGAGATGGTGTCTGTTTTAAGAAAGCAAGCAAGCAGTGTTTTGGACAGTTCTTTAGGCATTTATCTCAGTGGAGGTTGGTATGTGAGAGAATGGTTGGCATGGAGAATGGTATGTGAACAGTCCACAGTGACTTCTCAGGGAGTCTGAACTGCTTCAGCAAAGACCCAAGACAAGGACTGGGTATTCTAAGTGTTAGCCATCCAGGGAAATGCTGCTGGTCCTTAGGTCAGAATTACACCTGGGAAATAGAACTGCCTTTTTCTGTCCTGACCTTTCAGGATGCTCAGAATTCTAACAGAGGGAAGGAGAAAGAAGGCTTTCCACAAGAGAAGCTGCTTATAAGATACTCTAGGAATAGGAATTCCTGTACCCTCTTCATAGATTTGTCATGTTTAACATGCTCTTCCCAGTCCCTTGAAGTCTGCGATGGCTGCTATTAGTGGTCAACTTGACTGCATCTGGAATGAACTACAATCCAGATATGGAGGACACCTGTGAGAGATTATCTGTTCTTGGTTTGAAATGAGTCAAAACCACTTCTACTCTGGACAAATAGCTTTGATCCGGATCTTGAGCTGAGAAGACACACCTTGAATGTGGGCCATACCTTTTGCTGGAAGAAGGAAGTTTTAAAAATCTTTGTCTGCTTTCCCTCACCTTGCTGGCAAATCCATTATTTCACTTGCATATACTGCAAACAAGCTGAGACATCCAGCCTTGTGAGCTGAGCAACTACTGGATTTTTGGACTTTCTATTCACAGCCAGCCATTATTGGATTAACTGGACTATAACATGTAAGTCATTCCAATAAATACCCTTTACATGTCTGCCTCTCTCTCTCTCTCTCTCTCTCTCTCTCTCTCTCTATATATATATATATATATATATATATATATATATATATAATTTATTTATTTGTTTATTTATTCTATAAGTTCTGTTACTCTAGAGAACCCTGACTAATACACTGTCTTAGTTATATACCCTAGCGGGTTTTCTGTTCTCTTAGATTCCATCTTTTGAGTTGGTCGCCACAATTGTGCCACATGGCCCTGGCTGGCTATGGCAGCATAGCATAACATTTGCCCTGGTGGAAATACTGCAGCTTCCACTGAGGTCTAAAGGTGAGGGAACAGTTTTTGTCTTCCATTACAGAATCATGGAGCTGATTCACCAACACAAGGTCACTTTCAGAAGGTAACTATTTTTTCCACTTAACAATTTAAGTGGCTGCCACCAAATGAAATATGGCTTAATCACCTTGGCTGACAGTGCAAGGATCAGCATCTCCCTGTAGAGACCTTGAGTTTGAACATCGTGGCTGACTAACTGAAGATCTGCTTTCTTTATCTGAGCGTTGAGTTACACCTTCCTCTGGACAGTTTGGTTGTCAGTTGAGGGAGTATGAAGACTTTTAGGAAAGTATAGACATATAAAAGGCAACTGATACTACTTCTCAGATAAATGGGCATTGCATTTTAACCTCTACAACTTTTGTTCTGTTTATTAACACAATATGGACATTTATACCTACACATAACCTTCTCAGTGGCCATTTGCTTTACATGGTATAAAATAAGGAGAAATTATGCTTCTTCTACATAATATTAAATGTGCATGAAGCAGCAGAAATGTATTAAATCAAGACTACCATTGCAAAAACTCAACATCTACTTGTGCTGTGGCCATGAATTATCAGATCTGAGTCCTTACCTACTGTGCTCTTTAAAAAGGAGTACAAACTGAAGTCAAAGTTGGCAGTGTGAAACACAAAGGCAAACTCAGACGACAAATAAAAGGTCTTCAGTACGTCAGCTGCTGGTTGGAGGCCTGTAGAGTCCTATAAATGAAATTTCACTAGACAGCAGGAAATGACTTCATGGCAAATGTGTTGTTATGGTTATAGGCAGCATCTGAATCTTATATAAACCATGAATTCCTAGCCACTTTCCTCAACACTTATTTCTACATGTTATGTACAGCAACGATCTATTACCCTTGTGGAATTACTTAAGAAATACATTCTCACATTAACATTCACAGCTGTTCTTATCCAAAGCTTTAGAAAGTCATTATTGAGAATAAAGTTTTTGCTTTGCATTCACTCTATAATGCAATAAATATAAAAGTCAAAATTACTTTCCTTAAAACTTTACATATTAAAATACACCATATGCATGTATGAAAATTTCAAAGAAATAAAAAAATGTAAAATACTTAAAATATGTTTCATCCTTTTCTTCTCTATCTTCCTACATACAGTTTTATTTAAAACAATTATTTTCATGAATAATTCATTTTAAAGTCACCAAATACATTATTCTGCTTTTGTCTTTCCCTCTCCATTTCTGCCCCTCTATTATTTTTAATTTAAACCTCTTTTTCTAGAATCCATGGAAGCACTGTTAGGACTTGTATTTTTTCCTACCTGATTTACAGTTATAACCTAGAGAGCTATTGTGCCTTCATCAAGGTTGCAGAGACAGACAAAGGTTTTGCAGGTGCCATCAAAAACATTAATTCAGTCTTTGAGAAGGAATGTTACGTTTGCAGAATTTTTCTCAATGAATTTTCTTCGCTTTGCTAACATGATGCAGGCCATGTACCACTGAGGTAATTGAGGTCCATAGAGGTGAAATCACTAACCCCTAAAATTGCCTATACAATTAATCTATTCTGCTTTTCTTTCTTGGAAAGCCCTGAGAAAATCATTTGTGATAAATTTGAAGAGACATTTATACAGGGTACTTTTCTTTGAAGTGGGGAATATGCAGTGTGTGACCTTGGCCACTAATTCTTTGCAACATTAAAGGATAAGAAGGATTACTGGTTTAGGATTACAGAAATACAACATAATATTTTTGCATCTGTGAAATTACTACATGGTTCTGTTCTGAAGTTCATTCAAGGCTTGGTCTCTACCATGCTCACCTTCAGTATCCTTATGTCTGTACTCCTACACTCACATCTATATCATCTATTTGCTTAGACAAAATTTCATGCACTTAGAAGATGGCAATAGTTTTATACCACTTTTTGAAAAGCTTTACTTAATTTAAATAAATATAATGCTGGTTGAGAGATGCTATTGGGAGCCATTTATTTTTGAGGGTGGTATCAGCATAGGAGTGAATTAGTATTAGTGGAGTCCATTTGCTTTTTGTTTTCATATTGGAGTCATGCCCTTACTTTTAGTCTTTAATACCAAAGAACCCATGGTTTTTCCAAAGTGCACAACTTTAGGCCTGGCAGGATCACTGTCACCAATAAGAGACTATTGCCCTTAGGATGAATAAAGATATTCAGTCTTCTTCCTTGTCCTTTTCCCCCCATTTTGTTACTATAGTAACACAAAATGTGTTTCTCTCCTACTCATGTCTTGTAAAGTATTATGTGCAAATAAGTTAGATTTTAATTTTTTTTGCAAAACCAAACTAGCCATAGAAAATATGATCCCTTATATAAGTTAGACAATATAGAATATTCAAACATACCTGAAAGATTATGTATATAGCCCAAATCTAATATGTATTTTACATGAAAGTATTTGGGAAAGTGTGGCATGCAAAGTTATCATGAAACAAAGTACTAAACACTAAATTTTTAATTAAATAATACAATACTATTGTAAAAAAAAGATTAGGATTGCTTCTGTATAAAATATTTGCCTAAAATTGTTATGTGTAGATAATCATGTAATATCCAATTTAATACTCACTCTTTGAATAGTGGCTATGTTGAGACTAATCACAATGTTGTGGGCATATATAAGGATATTGTTATCTTTGGAGTCAGTTTTTAGACTCACAAGATCATTACAATGGATGGAAAACTATTTAAAGATGTTATCCTCTGAAGAGTTTTCTTTATATATTTAAGTTTGGGAGGATGGTGGCTAAGAATACATTAAGACCTTGGTGTCATTCTCCTGCAATTAAACATTAGCTTCTTTACTTGGAGATTTGTGACCTTGGGAAAATTACTGAGCCTTTTGTTCCTCTGTTTTTGCATCTAGAAAACAGGTGGAGGGAGGATTTTGTGAAAATAAAAAAAGTGGGATATTAAATGCTCGGTACATTATATACTTAATAAACATTGCTTTATTGTTTATTGATTTAAGATACTTATAAGTCACTTTCACCTGTCCAGAATCATGCTCTTCTACATTAATACTCATTGTTGAGGACTGAAAGCTTCACAAAGACATCAGCCTATAAGGCTGTGGCCTTTTGTCATTTGCTCTCCCTTTCTGTCATATTTCACAGACTTTATAAGTCTTTCAGACAGAATAATTACTTGGGTAATGACTTCTCTAAAATCTGTTTTAGGACAAAGCATGGTCACTCTCCCAGCCCAATTTTATTATGGGATAATGTAATTTTTGCTTCTTCAGATGTCCAAAAATGTTTTGTCAGTAACCTTAGCTTATTAATTTATGACAAGGTAACAATAAGAGTTCAAGACTGAATTCGATAAGGCTTAATCTATGGTCCAAGTGGCCTGCTTTGATTGAACCGTTGCCTTAAGAATCTGGTCATTAGGGACACAAAATACAAATATGAGAGATGGTCAGCTTGGTATATCAGGGAAACATTTATTTATTTATTTAACTAAGACATGCTAATCAAGTTACTAAGAAGGGCAATTTAAAATGCCTGTTGAAAATCAGGTATGTGGTTTTTGAATCTGCAAAGACATGTAGAGAAGTTGCCATTAAAGGCCTTCCACTTACAATCTAATATTTTTGTTTCAGCAGATATATGTGGAACCCAGACATATCTAAAAAAGCAAAGTCAAAGCAGAAACACATGTGGATGAGCATTAGTTTTTTTGGCAGAGGTTAGTGTGACGACAATAGGTCATAAGCATGGGTGGTCAGTGGGAAGATTCATGAATTCATAATGTTCTGTTGATGACATAGTTACAATTTTTCATTAAAGAAAATATAAGACTATCGTATGCGCACATGTGTAACTATACACATATCAAAAACCAGAATGACTGAAAATTTAAGGATGTATGAAATAAGCAACAAATTTCCTGAAAAGTCAATGTTGAAACACAGCTATTTTTAGGGGATGGAAGAGTATAGGTATAAAATTATCACTTTGTCCAGGAAATATGATCCAAAATAAATCTTTGTGATGCAACAAATATGATCTTTTAAGAAAAATATTAAGTTTACAAAGGGTTGTATACAAAGGACATACTTGCTTCATAGTTTTTATATTTATTTATTTTTTACTACCTTTCACTTAGAAAAGTCACTAGGTGAGGAGAAGCAAAGTTGTAGTCATTCATGTAAAATCTATAAGTTTATCTACACAAAAGTGAGAATAAGCGAAATTACTGTTGTATTTTCTTATGCTTCACCTTCAAACATAACAGCTTATCCATAGGTTCCAAATAAAAAGCCAGGTGTCAGATGCATAATACCTGCACTCAAATTGTTCAGAGATCACCCAAAAATATAGCCTATTGCCACTGCTTTTGTTTGTCAACCAAATCTTGATGGTAGGACACTATTGTTAAAGACACTACACACTTTGGCTATAAGATACGGAGAAAACTAGTTGTATAGGACATGTGTAGGCCATCACAGCTGCTGTGAGGACACCAGTACAGTGGTTCTGTCGTATAACAAGGAAGACACTATATTCCTCTGGTCTGTCTCATCTTTCTTCTGGCTCTTCTCGACAGTCCTAGGGATTTGAAAGCAGGAAGCTTTATGAAGCTATCTCAGTTGTGGCTGAGCACTCCATAGACTATTTATGAGGTTCAACTGTGGTCCCCTAAACAAAGCAATTTTTTAGTGTGGTCTGTTTCCTATACTAATGTATGGTTTTAGACATACAAATTTAAAAAGCTCTTGTTTTCATGAGCAAAATAATAGTAACAGGCTCACTCCTGGATCTGTGAGTTCCACAAGCTTGAATTCCTGGACAGATTTACAATAGAAAGTGGAGGTTTATTCCTGCGGGAAGTCTTTAAGTCTGATCAGAAAGCAATTGGTTACCCTAGACTGTTGGTTACACTAGTCTATCAATGGCATATTTTGGCATGCCAGTTATTACTGTAGCTCATAGGATTCACAGCTCTGTACGACTGTTGCTAACACTCTCCCACAGCCACAAGTCCTCATAGCACCTTTTGTGTTATGGGAGCAATCCAGTAGAGTTGAAGCTTCCTGGTAAAAGAACATCTACCGCCAACCCTCACAACCTGAGTTCTATCTCTGGGAAGTACATGGTAAAAGAAGAGACTGACTCAGATCAGTTGTCTTCTGGCATCCACATGCACACTGTGGAACATGCACACACACACACACACACACACACACACACTAAAATGTAATGCAATTTAAAATTTTTAAGTAAATACAGGCATAGAAAAGAGGTTAAAATAGAAACACTTAGACAATATCAATCTGTATGATTAAATTAGATCAGGATGTATAAAGATTTTATTTTGGTATAAAATATAAATTTTTTATATTTTGATAGCAGATATTATTTAAGTCAATAGGTAGGTTGAGTATGTTTTTTACCTTCAATTGCTATAAGTTGCATAAATCTAAGTTAAAGTTAAATTACTATTTGTATTGTTTTAGAGGAATTATCCAGTTGTTATGATCAATAAAGTGTATTTGTTTTGTTGAAATATTGTTTTGTATTTAATTTGTAGCAAGTTGATGATTTTACACTCTTTATAGAAAATACAGAGAGAAACTTGGCTCAAAGTTTAACATATGTGCAATTACATTGATGCATATGTTCACCAGAAAAAGAAAATTTCCCTGAGGATAGGTTGCAGAAAAATCATGGATTTGTTATTTATAGAACAGAATAGATAGAGATGATAATTGTAGTGTTGTACTTATTCAAATTATGATCAAAACTCTTATTTCTGAGTGGAGAATTTTTAAAGAATTAGATGTAAAGCAAATAAATTAAAAATAAAAAAGTAATAATAAAATAAAAAAGAAAGATAAGGTCGCAGATTTGAAAAGAACTGGTTATGTTTATCATGAAACTGATGTTACAAAACAAAATATTATATACTAGCTACTGTGTTCTAGGCATAGTGTGAGGATCACTGAAATATTATAAAAAATAAGGACGTGAGCTGTGAAATAAAATTGAACCATGAGAAAAAAATTTAAAAAAGGAATTTGAATTTGTATTAGATATGGGTATTGCTTATCTTAAAACATATATTTAACTGACTATTTGTAGAACACTCTATACAGCATCATATCAGTGTAACTTTTTATCTTTAAGAGGTAGATATTTATGTTATTCAGCGAACACTCCAAAATATGTGGAAGATTTATAGGCATGAATGCTTAATATAATGCCCATGTGACTGGCAGAGGTTGGGCTGTATATTTTGAATTTTCATTATCCAAATTAACATTTGAAGAATTTGTCTTAACTTCTTATTTCAGGCCTTTATTTCAGTCTCTATTTAATCTTAGCATAGCTAAGTTTTGGTGCCTTAATTTCTTCTTCTTTGTAAAAATAAATCAAGGAACAAAGGCTCCATCATAGCTATTAGAAAGTTGATTCAGTAGAACTGAAATTATTCCACTGTGATGGCCTCTTAATTGTATGAATGTAGTTGAAATGTAAGCTGTTTACTTAATAAGTCATAACTTTCTGCAGAGACTGAGAGCAAAATGCTTCTGTGTGTTTGAAGTTAAGTATTGATGTTACGAATGCCCTGCACACTATTTAGGAGGAAGTCTTTGGGCGCTTTAGCTATGCTTACCTCTTGTAGTTTTGGAATGAAAATATGGATGTCTAGAACTAAAAGGACCCTGTGAGCTCATTCTAAGGACAGGCACATGATACAACCAACACTGTGAAGTGGCTGAGGCCTCACAGTTAGCACATTGTAGCATCCATGACTCAAAGTTCATCTTTGGAGATGCAGGGCCAGGTTCTCTCCTGTGTATAGTATCATCAACATGCATCTACACAGTTTTCCATTGAGTGCTGTTTCCAATATCATGCATATTTCATGTAACATGCCCATGCTCTGGAAGACTATAAAGGCAGCTATTATAGATTTTTTTTTATTTTTATTTTCATTTGCCTTTTATCCATTGCTCGTTGAACTGCTGCTGGATGTTAAAGCATTTGCTTTACTGATTTTTCAAAATTGTAGGAAAACTGGGGCATTCCTATCCATGACTGACTTTGGGCAGCCACTAAATCACCTAGCAGGGAACCTTAGCTGGTCATCAGAACTGGTAATGTGACCAGGTATGAGCAAAATAAAAGCATGTGTACAAGTATAGGAAATGCCATCTGCTCTGGATTGCTCCTGTCCTCCAGACCGTGCCTCCTAGCCAGTCTTCTGCTTTACTGCGCAGTCCTAGTTGTCTTCCCACATTTATTTTGATTGCTTTTTTGTCTGCATTCCAGTGTTTTAAAAATTGCTTTCATCTGTGCTTAGCTGTGTCAGTTTCCCATAGGGGGCACAAAGCTGCACATCTGATTTCTAGATTTGCTGCTTGTCCACAGATTTGCCTTCGGGCCAATCTACCGCCTGATGGGATTCCTAAAACCGTGCTCATGTACCTGTTGAGTCATCCTGTTGACATCAGTTGGATCTCTTGTTTCAGATGCTATCCTATAAGTCAACTATTGCCTGTGGCCATATTTCTTGCACATTATAACTATAGTGTTATCTTAATCCAAGGTGGTTCATTTGAAATCCAGGTCTCTTTATCAGAGAATAATCGCAATTTTCACACCCAGCCACTAATAGCTGCCCAATTATACCTCATGAAGCTATGCTGTCATACTGCATCCTGATGCCATGGCCAAAACCTCTCATCACTGTTACTTATTGTTTAAAATATTATTTTATTTTCTAGTTCAGTGGTATGTCTACTTGGGATTTACACATGAGGGTGGGGTCTCAGAGAAGAAATGAGGACAATGGATCTTATGCCTGGAGCTGGAGTTGCAGGGCAGGTTCCCCTGGAAGAGCAGTAAGTGTTCCTAACTGCTGAGCCACCTCGCCAGCCCATCTGTATGGTTTTAAGACAGCAACACTTATTTGTTAATTGGGTAGAATAACTAATTTTACTTTGGAACTTAAAAAATTTTGCTTTGGTGGATACATGAAAACCATATCATTGGAAAAAATGTAAAGTTACTCTTAAGCAAAAAAAATCACTATATTAGTTAAATTTATTCAAAACTAGGTAACAGGCATTTTATAATCAAAACTGAAACTAATTTAAACAAAACAATTATTTTTTCAAGAGCTTCAAAAATTATGAATGATATTTCTGATTGCTAAATCACTCAAAGGGAATGAGTTATTCCAGGCAGAAGCACCTTTTATAACCACATACTTTGGACTTCACTTAAAACTGAACAACTAATCAATGTTGAAAGAGGTTTGACACTGACAAAAATGTATAGTGTGTCAATCTTGATTTGCCTAAGAGATCATGGCTGTGTACCAAGCAACTGGCAATTTAAAATGAATGTGAAGAATTTAAATCACCTCACAGAATTTTTCTTGTAACTAGCTAATGTTTTTCTTTAACGCCATCAAGGATTAGGGAATCTTGATGCAAAAGACACAGATAATTGCTATTATTCAAACTCTTTGTAAATATGCCCACCCTATTACCTTTTTACTCTTCATTCCCTCATATATAATAGTTAGAATTTTAAGGGTAGTGACAAGGAAGGGAATGAGATTTCTTTAAATTAAGAAAGGCCCAGATTAATAAGTCAGAAATATTTGGGATGATACTTTGACATAGGAGAATCTCTTTGCATAGAGGCAAGGTAAGTACAGTAGCTAGAGAAGTTAATCACTGCTTCTTCTTATATATTTTAACCTTTTTTTTTTCTCACTTTACTCTTGGTTTATCTATTAATACTCCCTCCTTTTCTAAATTATCTGTACAGATATTTAAATATTTCTAACATTCCTATAATTCTGTTTTTGATTTTGCTTGTTTTATGAGAGGATTGAGAAAAAAAAGTACTGAGTAGGAGTTTGAGCTAATGGGGGATAATGTTGATGACCCAAAGTATACTGTAAGAAAGAGAGTTGCAAAGAAAAATGTGGAAGACAAAGGAACGATTATTTAACCATACCTGTTAGACACATGGAAGATTGAAACGTTATCAACTAGGAAAATGTGCTATAAACTTTGCCTGAACCTTTTGGGGCCCATCAAGTCATGAACACCTGTTTTTCCGTTGGATAGTCCCAGGAGGAAAGCAGGGGAGTCAAGCATAAAGGATGCTGAGGACATGCTGAAGACTGCTTCTTTGTTCATGAACTGTTACCATGGAGTTGGTCTAGATAGGACACAGAGGAGGGCTGTGGGTCTTGGGTGAAAGTCCTGGAGGGCTGAGCATGGAGCTCTGGATCTATCTTCCTTTCTGTTTGGAATTTTTTTAACCTGAAAATTTAGCCAAGGCACCTGACCTAATTTTAGCTATTTCTGTAATATTGAGAGCATGGAACTTATTTCTTCTCTCCCCCTCACAAACTTAGAAAGAAAAGATGTGAAGAAAGTGCTTTATAAGCTACAAAAGATTCTATCAACATTTCTTCCTCTTCCTAGAGAGGACTGCCTAATGCTCGGCAAGTTAGCACCATCTCATTAAAGGACTCTTCTTAGCTAGAACTTCTCACAAGTTTCACATTAAATGAATCAACAGGACATTATATTTAACAGTGCCACAGTCTGTCCATGTAGGCATTACTACTTTACTTTGTATAGCTGAAGAAATAGAACACAGTGGAACCTAAACACCTGCTTAGAATCCTCGTGTCCCTAAGCAGCTGAGTTGAGCTGACACATCTATATTGAAACCTATAGCTCTTCAACTGAAATTGAGTTCTGAGGACTACAGAGACCAGGCCCTGTGCTGTAGCTCACACCTGAATGAACTGTGCCATGTGTGTTTGGCAAATTTTGCACACGGTATGATTCTGCTGTTTTTCAAAGCAGGTAGCCATTGGCTAGTTCACTTCTCCAGCCTTACTCATGGCTTAGAACTAGTGCAGACTGATCCTTTCCAGAAAATACCAGAATCGAGACGCGTAAAAAAACATACACCTTACAGAGGAGAGGCCTAGAATTGAGACAGTTGTCACTGAAAACCTGTTTTTGTAATGTCTTGCTAGGTTTTGGTTTCTCTCTATTCTTACATTAAGACTGTTCCTACTGTCCTTCCTCTGAGTGCCACCAGGTCTCCCCCTCCAGGGGACATGGTTAAATGTGAGGCACCAGAGTACGTGAGAAAGTCATATCTCACTCTCCACTCAACTGTGGAGAATATTCTGACCATTGGCTAGATCTGGGTAGGGGTTTAAAGTTTATTGCCTGTATTGTCCTTGGCTGGACAGCAGGTTACCAAGAAGAGACTTGATACCCTATGAGCACATATAGGAGGAGGAAATCCCCCTCAGGAACAGTCATAGGGGAGGAGAATAAGGGGAAAATGGGAGGGAGGGAGGAATGGGAGGATACAAGGGATGGGATAACCATTGAGATGTAACAAGAATAAATTAATAAAAAAACGAATAAAAAAAAGACTGTGCCTACTTTGAAATTTTCCTGTCAGAAATGATTTTCAGAAGGCATCTCTTTGTAATTATTTCTTTTTATCTTACTGTGAATTCAATTGTTGACCAAATCTTCTCTGGTAAATTTCATTGTTTGCAATTTAGAGTAAAATTATTTGTCTTCCATTAGAAAAATTTCCATGAATTGAAGTGAGAGAAGATTTGAAGGGATCTGGGGATATGTTTGTGTTTCTGGAAAACTGGTTTCTTCACCTCTGGTAGGGAACTAAGGAAGTGGAAAATATAAACCACATTTTATAGAAGGGCAAATTAACTTAGTTATCTCTTTTAAAAATAATTAGATTATAATATAATAAACCATATGTGATAGCTAATCTTGGTTATGAGCTTGTCTGCACCTGGAAAAAATCAAAATCCCCAAACCACAAGATGTTGGGCACTCCAATGAGGAATTTTCTTGCTTAGAATATCTGATGTAGGAAGGCCCTTTTTGAATCTGGGTGGCACCTTCTGGTGAGAGCTAAGATAAAAGGACCTGGAGAAGAAAACTTGGCTTTCTGGTTGCCTGCCTTCACTTCCACTGTCATGCTCATCTCTCCTTGTGTTGAGGCATTCATTTGTCAATATTAGAAGCAAATTGTTAGGGATTCTAGTCAGCAGCTCTCTAGGACTCTCTAGGACTCCAGGGCCTGGTTCATACTGCTGAGACATGCAGCCTCATGAACTAAACAACTACCAGGCTTTCAGCCTTTGAAGTGTGAGGCAACCACTGTTGTCCTGCCATGACAGCATCCTGTATGCCAATCTAATCAATCCCTCTTTGATATAAACACCCAGTCTATCAGTTCTGCTTCTCTAGATAACGCCAAATACTACAACACACATTTAGCATAAATTATTTCAAAAAATGTTTAAGAATGTGTTTTTGTTTTGTGTTTTAAGATTCTAAATGTATCTCCCAATGTTTGAAACTTGTCAACAACACAAATAATGTATGACCATAGATATTGATACAACTGCAGTTGGCAAATGAAGATCTGTTCAATACCTAAATGGGGTAGAAAAGTTAAGGCGATGCAATGCAACTAGGAGTGTAGAAATCCAAAAGTAAACTCAGGTAAATGACAATGACAGAAGAAACTAATGAACATCATATCTTGTAGATTTTTGACTAGACTATGAATATGCAAAAGAAATAACAATTTGAATTCGGGATACATACATTTATAAAGGAAAACAGAAAAGTAACTCCTAGGTAGGAATGAGGTTTTCTTTCTTTGTAAGCATGCTTTACTATCATTAGCTAAACAAAAGCACTTATGCACAAAATATTACCAAATTGTTATTGTTATTATTATCATGACATTTACAATTCTACTAAAAACAAGAATTAAATTTCATTCAGATTTTTAAGACTCTGCTATGGTAACATAGTGAAATTTAATTGTTTTCTGTCTAGCGAAGCACTGATATTTGGAATGACTCAGTAACTAAATAATTCCATTCATTAGAAAACTTGGCTTAGCATGAAGAGAAAACCATGGAGAGCTTTGTTTTACCTCCTTTTTCCCCCCTTTTACTTTTTTCTAGGCTAATCGATGAAGCTTGGGACTGTGAGAATTCTTAAGAATAACATGCTTAATTTTAGCAGAAAGATAGGGTATTTCTTTTCTGTGCTGACTGAGAAGAAACAGAAGCAGGAGGGAAGACTTCCCAGAACCAGAAGGCAAAGCTTATCTCTACGAGAATCACAATTACTTGGTTTCCTCTCAGGATGAAAGCATCTTTACCCACTCCCAAGAAACCAAAAGGGAACACCAGGGTAAATACAGATTTATCCACCTTCAGTTCCTGTAGAGGGAGATGAAGCATTTCTTGGCTGAGGGCAGCTTCTAGGGAAAAGTACAACAGTCACATTTCCAAGGAGGTAATGTCCTTCCTGATCCTCTCTTATGTCAATATCAGTGTTTTATTTTCTCAGATTCCACTAGGAGCTTGGAGACTCTTCCGTCTCCCTAGTGTCTGACGTATCACTTACAGCACGAGATCCTGAAGACTCCTTGGTGCAATAAAACAATAAGGGTACAGTTTCAAGGGTGATGGTTTATTAACTACCCCTGCAAGTAGGGACAAAAAGGAGTTATTGAATAGAATGGGCATATGTTACAAAGGTCTTCCTGAAGGTCAGTGTGTCTTTTAAATGACCAAAGTGAAATGAACTATTGGGGATCCTTGGTCAGCCACACAGGGTGCAGAATAATCACAGACAGGAAACAGTCTTTCTTCAGGAAGACTGGAAGAGGGAACTGTGGGGAAAATGAGGTAGGGAACACAGTGGTTTCTCCTTTGTAGTGTGTTCTGATGGTGGTTTACAAATATCCTCCCTGATGAAAAAAGTAAAGCTTTTCTTTGGATTAAAGGAGGGCTAGCAACACTCTCATGCAGAATCACCTAGGTTTTTATGCTAACCTTCTCCAACTTTATTCGTAGCAGATCAGGTCACACATCCTCTTGAAAATATCTAGAAAATGAACCTCTATGGCTTTTCCTAGAAGTGCCAGGGGGATCACATCTAGAGCCAGTATGGCTTCTCTGTTGTGACTGAAGTCCTCTCTTCCAGGTGTGTCATATTTATATTATTTATGGTTCATAGTACATGTGCATCATTAGAAGAGGTTTGAGAAACCATTTCTTTGGGGAAATATTTACTCAGTTTCTACAATGTGAAAATATAAGAACTAGTTTTTATGCCTTAGAAAAATGTATTTTGTAACAGAATTCGTTTGAAAAAACAAAAGTGTAATAAAACTTGAACATGAACATGAACTTACAGAGCCCAATAAGTAAGAACAGTAGACTTTAACAAGGAGGAGTCAGTGATAAGACACTGAATTATGTTTTATTTCATCATAGGGCAGTGTACTCCATTAAGTTCAAGTCAGTTTAATTCATTTGTATTTTTCTTGCTGCAGCTCAGGCCAACTCTTATTAACTACAAGGTATCTTTGGATGCTCCACACCTTGCAGAAAATAAGTGACTTGGTTAAGGGAAAGAAAATAGAAGAGATCAAACCACTCTAAAGGAGGAGACACCACAGGAGGATGTCTTCTAAGGATAAAGATGAACAGAATCAGGAGAGTTGTTGGCTGTGGTAGAAAATAGAAGGAAAAGTGTCACATGAAGTTTCTCACTGCGAACAAAGGAAGACATAGACAAAACCATCATGATGTCTAGACAGAAATATTTTAAGATAACAAGAAGGATGGATGACATAGTAACACGATTTCCCCAACTTTCAGAGAATTGGGTGTGACTATAATGAACCATGGTGGCAAACTTCAGACAAGCCCTGGATATGGGCACACTTCCTAGGCAGAAAAATTTCCATTGGACTTGACATATTAGTGGTTGGCATTACTTTTAACAGACCCAAGCAAATCGATGCATCAGCTCAAATCTTGAAACTGTGGTTTTAAAAAGAATTCTAATTCCAGTAGGACAAATTGTACAACTCACTTTGCTAATAACTACACTTTCAAGGCCATAAATGATGGAAGAAAATTCAATAAATCAAACAACAATAGATAGCTATTTTCAGAACTCCATGAAATATATGAGAAGCAGAACAATACAACAAGCACTAATATAACAGCTTAGTAAAAATAGAATCATCATTTCATTACAGCCAATGCCAAGGTATTTAGGACACAGTCTTTGGCAGCTAAAGCTTAGTCCTGACCTTACTAGGAAGAGAGGCCTTGCAGGTCATATTGCTTGCTTGGCCTTTCTAAGCATGGAAATTTTCGTTCTATTTCCAAGTCTTTTGGATATGTAAAAAATGTATTTAAATAAAGATATTTACCACAATACATTTTATTTGCATAATATTATATTGTTACAACACTAGACTGGACATTGTGTTAAATTTATTGGGTGACATTTAACTGGAGGTATATCTACAATATCAAGTATGAGTGAGAAACTGGTAACGGATCATTACATACGTTAATTTATTGGTCTGATTTATAATTAATAAAATAAATATCTCAGAGAGACTTCTATTATGCTATCATTGCAGAGGGATTCAACTTTGCCAGGGAAATATAGACCAGGTATTTAAGTTGAGAGAGTAAATTGCTGAGCGTGAATCTCTCATGCCCTCTCTGGGTTTCCATTTAAAAACGATGAGCGCTGTGTCTCCTGGGAGGGCTGGCAATCTCCTGGATGGACTCGAGGATGATATAGACACGGCTGGGTAAGCAGAGCTGTACAGCAATGTACAGCAGCTGTACTGCACTCTCAGATTTATGAGAAAGGAGATGCGAACAGGTCAGGATTATCCCTCCTGGCATAGACTATGACTCCTTCTGGTCTTACGGTTGGGCTGAAGGGGACTGTTAAACCGAGATTTGTTGCTCTAAAACAGTAGCTACAACCTGACAGTTTTAGGTCTGAATAGGGAATACTGGAGTTCTTTATAATAATATAAATGAAAGCTGGAGAGATTACCCTATATTCTCGAGTACAATGTGGTATATTAACAACTGTTGCTTTGGTAGTGGAAAAATAATAAGGATAAAACACGACATTACTTTAGGACTAGGTCAATCTTTCTTTAGAGAAACCCTGATGCCATCACTCGGTTGAAGCTTGTTATCCTTTCTCTTCCTTATGGGAATAGGTCAGGAACTCACAGGGCCTTGACTGCAACCTAATGCTCAGTGACTCAGCCCCGAATCCATCCCTACAGAAGGGGGCCTGATGAGTCACTCTCTTCATTACTAGGCTTGCCCTAGTGTCTTGGCACTAGAAGACAAGGGGTCCTCAAGGTTTAGGGAAGATAAGGTCGCTTCCTGCTTGGGTCTGGAGTACAGCTTCTTATGTGATGCCCAGCAATTTACATGCTTGGACCAGAAGGGGAGGAGCCTCACTCTGAGACTCATCACACCATAGGAAATACGCAGGGCCTGATTTTGTCTCAAATCAAAGAGATTAATCTTGGTCGTTCTATGGCCATTGACTGGATATTACATATCACATGTCTCTGGGAGGAAAATCCTGCAACAACCCAGCACAAATTTTGCCAGATTGTTAGTTCATGATCTTCCCACACAGAGAATATCTTAAACATGTTATACTGTAGCTTTTTCTCAAGGGAAAGGCATTTTAAATCTAATTTTAGTATAGACAATGGGACAACTTCTGTGGTGAATGCTAAAAGGGCATGTCCCACGAAAGCCTTCACTTACCAGGAAACTGAGACAGAGGGGAGGACATTCTAGTGGGACTCTAGATGAGAGAATCATGGGAGAATGGCAAAGTAGAAGGATCCAGAGGGTCCTAGAAGCCTACAAGTAGAACATTATGATAGGCAGATTTGGGCACAGGGGTCCCGCTCAAACTAAGGCACCAGCCAAGGACAATACAGGCAGTAAACCTTAAACTCCTACCCAGATCTAGACAATGGACAGAACACTCTCCACAGTAGAGTGGAGAGTGGATATTACTTTCTCACATACTCTGGTGCCTCACCTTTGACCATGTCCCCTGGAGGGGGAGACCTGGTGGCACTCAGAGGAAGGACAGCAGGTTACCAAGAAGAGACTTGATACCCTATGATCATATAGAGGGGGAGGTAATCCCCCTCAGGAACAGTCATAGGGGAGGGGAATAAGGGGAAAATGGGAGGGAGGGAAGAATGGGAGGACACAAGGGATGGGATAACCATTGAGATGTAACAAGAATAAATTAATAAAGGAGAAAAAAAAAGAAAAAAAATATATTTCTGGCTGTATTTTTCATTTTTCCTTTGAGATTTATTTATTTTTTTATTTTATGGGTATGAGTGTACATATGTATATTGTGTGTATGAATGATCTCCATGGAAAGCAGAAAAGGGCCCCAGATCCCTTGGAACTGGGGTTGGAAGGTTGTGAGCGCCCCTGTGGATGTAAGAAACAGAAACCTGGCCTTTATCAATACCAGCAAGGGCTCTTAACTGCTGCTCTATCTTTCCATCACCCTCCTAGGTTTCATTCTTGAGAAATTTAAACATGTTTTTGACTAGTAGCTGTAAACCAGCTGCTAATTGCTTATGGCAGTTTTGGTAACCTCACTTTAAGGTAGGAGCTTTAGATATGTGACTACATTGTAAGTATCAAAGATGGGCAATCAATTTAGATTTGTTGTAATCTAAAGGGATAGTTACTGTACGGAGAACTTTAAATATACTTTCATGACTGTACAGATGTAACAAAACATTATTTGCTGTTATACATACCAGACATAATTTAAACTATAGCTATGTTTTTTATCAGTTTTATTTTGAATACAACAGAATTTGAAAAGACCAGAAGTCCTTCTAATCTGTCACCTTATTTCCTTTATTCTTGTTCCCATATACAATGTTAAATATCCCCAAGTTCAATTGATGCATCTATTTTAAATCAAGCAGGGAGTACTAGAACTAATATCAATGTGTATAGTTCTGAATACATTTGTTATTGAAGTATATTTATATGTTCAATAACAGAAAAACAAACAACATAGCTGAAAACAATAGTAGTAATTTAATATGATGCCTGAGTTGCCTTGCTGGAACATTAGCAATAGAATAGAGCACTAGTATTCCAATAGAATTCTCAAAATCCCCCAAACAAAAAAAAATCCCTAAAACAAAACTAAACATCCTACTTTGGTCACTTGATAACATACATCATGCCTTAGAGCAATTTGCACAAATTTTACAGGCTTAGAATCCAAAGCCTAAATGCTTCATAATGGAGAGTACTTCATAATCAAATAGACTATTTGATTTTTCATCAAAATACATAAATATATAAACATTCATATTAAAAAGAAATAGTCCAATGCTCATTAGACCAAGTTTTGTGACCAAACTTGTCAAAATCATTTACAGTTCTCTTTGAGTGTTCATCAATTACATTTTGAATTGTATAAACATTAGATCCATTTACATGGCATTTCTACTGTTTCAGTAAGTTTAAGATACTTTTTGTAGAACATTCTCTAAATGGTTCTTAAACTTTAGAGAGCCTCAGACTCTAATCTGAGATGCGAGTCAACACCAAATAAGCTAGGAAGTCTAGAACTTAAACCCAAGATGTAACTTACAATGGTTTAGCTCATGAAATATTATAGGATTTCATAGCATCCATGCGCAGTCACCTTAAGACCTTAGTCCTAGTGCTATACAAAGTAGAAAGAGGTAGTAGAAAACCATTTCATTATAAGACTAGTCCTGAGGTATTCTGTTTGTTCACGGAAGTTCAGAAGTTCATGGTCAGACGAAGTTAGAACACAAAGGATATGCCTTTTTCTATATATGTAAACAGGCAATTCTGCAACCTTCAGCTGTTACTTAGTTGTTTTTTCCAACCAGTCATTCTAGAAACCCTGTAAGAGGAGTTTCAGTTTGTAATGGTTTTGGGGTTGGGTTGTTTTTTTTTTTTTTTTTTTTTTTTGAGACAGTGTTTCCATGTATAGCCCTGGCTGTCCTGGAACTCACTTTGTAGACCATGCTGGCCAGAAAGTTACAAAGCTCTGTCTGCCTATATTCAGAGTGCTGGGATCAAAGGTATGTGCCACCACCTGCCATTAGCTGTTCCTTATCGACTCCACAAAGAAAAAAAATACTTATGAGATTAACATGAAACCTTTTTTGCTTCTATTTTAGTTTATTCAGATCTTTTTGGTTAGCTCTGTGAAAATTTCTTGTATGTATTCCAAACTGTTTTTATCTGTAAAACAAGAGCTCATTCTTTGACTAAGTGTTGTAGGACTCATGGCGTATGAATGTTTATTAGTGCTTTGTGCAGTGACATGTGCTGTCACCAGTTAACGGCATGCACTAAATTACAGAGCTCTGAGTAAGAGCAGCGAAAGGTCCCTGGGATGATGTGCGCTCTTAGCTAACAGATGACGTTGACATAATAAGGGCTGTGCATGGCATTTCCCTGTGTTCCCCTCTAATCTGACTCCACTCAAACAGGTGATTTAAAAGTGACATATTGGAGCCACTCCTGTAAATACTTTGAAACCACAGACGTTTCTTGTTTCCTGTTTTCAGCTTTGTGAATTGGGTTCTCTTATGTTTTTCCATTCGTAGTTGTAACATTGCTAAGTTATCTACAAAACCTCACAGTCTCTCTGCTTTCTACCCCACAATTAGCAACTGTTTTATCATAAAAAAGTTGAGTCATGTTTCTATTGACAATAAAATATAATATATAAAACATAATATATAATAATATGATACATGCACAACTTAAAAATTGTAGTCTGTCTAAAGTATCATTTTAAAACCATGCATAGATGTATCTAATAATTCTGATTTTTAAAAAGGGAAATAGAATTGAAACAGGCCTTTTAATTTGACTGCTAAAGCATTTGTAACATATTTTCTACTATTGAGTTAATTGATAAAGGTATTTAATATAAGATAATACAATGGGATAAACTGTTAAATAAGGAGAACTTGGGTAAGTTCTTAATTAATGATTCTGGATCACATTATTAATCTAAATTCAAGGCATCGTTTTCAGAAATCCTGTTATATTAGTCTGAAGACAAGTTACAGTTGGCTTGGCATTAATCATGTTGATTAGTCTTGCCTATTTTTATTTAAAAGGAAGAAACTATATGTATTATAAAGAAGTGTAACAAAGTACAATGCCCAAAATACAAAGCAATTTCCTAGAATCATACAATATTTCAAAAATTATATTAAAACAATATATTTTCACATGATAAAATGTTTTCTAAAAATTTAAAATAATCATGATTATCTTTGTTCATACTCAATATAAAATTATGCTGACTGGGGTACACTGCAAAATATGAGAACAGATTTCTTCTGTTGACATATAAATTGTCATTTGAAATGTAACATTAATGTTTTTCCCTTTAAAGGGAAATGTTCAGCTGGCAAGATAACTCAGCTCTTGTCATCCGACGTAATTTTGATCACCATACTGGTGGAGAGAACCAACTCCACATAGTTGTCCTCCAAAACACACACACACACACACACACACACACACACACACACACACACACACACTTATATTACTGACAACAAAATAAAATAAAACATTTAAGGGAAGATTCTCTTTCACATTCAACCAACAGTTGGACATACAGAGTAGTTTCACTGGCTTAATTCACAGAATATTGAAGCAATGCCAAACAGGTGTTAGAGCTTAAGTGTGAAATGTGCCCCATGGGCTCCTGTGATTGAATATTTGGCCTCAACTGGTGAGATTATGTTGAGGTTATGCAACATTTTTGGTGGGAACATGTTGGTAGATACAGATAGGAGACTCAGTAGTTACAGCTGGCCCAGATGGGCTTGAGGGCTCTGCTTTCAGGTCTGGAGATATGATCAGGCCTTGATATGGACTACTAATGCCAGTGATAAGACCTTCCCTACCTTGAACTGTGAAGTGAAATAAGTCCATCATCTCCTAAGTTGCTTCTCATTTAATTTTTCATCACAGCAATATGTGAATACACTGTAAATTAGCATGCCTAAAGGATGTGGCTTCAGAGGACATTGTGAATTCAGTTTTGTCCTTTTTGAAAGTCTGAGATCACTGGGTTCTGACAATAAGGAGATGGTCCTTATGCAAAATACCAGCTATTCCAGACATCCTAGATGAGACCCCAACACCTCTTAAAGGAGCTATCCTACTCACTGTCCTTAAACACTCTACGGAAGCCCCAGGGCAAAATGTCCTCATTTCTACCACATACAGAATTCTGCCTAGAACAGGGCAAGCTTGGATGGAGACAGTCGACAGTCAAACTCTGCAAAGACAGGGTAAGCAAGTCCTCAACAGTTCCTGCCTCACAAATATGTCTGTCAGATGTATTGAGCCAGAAGGTTGAAGAAGATGCTTTAACATTATAGAGAGTTTCGGGTGACTGTTCCAGTAGCAAACTGTCTCTGTCATCTCCTCATCTGGGACGCTACTAACCTGCATACCCAGTACACTCAATTAATCAAGTTTATTCCTTCTCAAGTCTCTGATGGGGTTGAAGACCAGATAGTTTAGTTTTACAATGAAGCTTAGTTGTTGAGAGGTTAAGATGTTTTTAGGTCTAGATAGATGTTTTAAGTTGATAATGACAAGAGGTGATGGAGATTGATTTACATTCAGAATTTTAGATGCACCAAGATAGGAAAGATGTTTTCTTCAAGGCTACCAAATACAAATAGCCAAGACACTAGGAATATAATATCTACATGACTACTGATTGCCTCATGGTTCTTCTTGCTATAGGTAGTTTATTGTATATGTATGCAACAATATAAATGTATATGTAAAAATTATTTAATAAAAAATACACTCTACTGATGATTGTAAGGCAATGGATGATACCCTGTGAGTCAGCCAAAGAGAAGAAGTTCCCAGGAACAGCTAGTCTTAGTCCAACCTGAAGAATAATGAACAAATAATGCTCTTTTATTAAGATATTGTTTGGGAATCTATGAAATGCTTAAGTAATTGATGCAGAAAAAAGTTGATGTAATATAGTATTCATTATTTTTTACTGTTTTCACTTTCCCATTAGTAATAGAGACCTGTGGTTTGGAATCAACAAAAACAAAAAGACATAAATTGAATGTGAAATTGAAATAGCTTCTTATGCATGGCTACACAGTCTAGACAATTTTCATCATGTCATAAATATTATGAATTTTAAATGAAAATCATACATATTTGTATATTTTTACATGTACCACTTTCTACACTATGGCTGAGGTTTGTATCCTCAGCATGACTAAAATTTGTCAAAAATTCATGCTAACTGTAGGCTCTAATTCATATGCTGGATACACGTTTCCCCTCAGAATTGATGATTTTTTTCCATCTCTAATTTTATGGCTTAACAGTTACTTGTAAGAAAAGCTCTTGGTTGCTATTAAATGAATTCATGTACATGGATTCTGTCATAGTATATCTGTAGTTTTTCCTGAAATTTATGCATTTAATTTTCTGCTTGTCTATTACGCTATTTACTTTATATTTATGAGTGTCCTGTTATTCCTATTAGAGAAACGGCTTCAATAGGTTTTATCAAACACTCTGACTGCCATCTGGGCATGGGTATTTTAAGGCCCAGATATAATGCTTCATAGGAAACTGTACTTGGGATGTTGGACTCAAACTCTAAGTCCACTTAGAATACAATGTAAAAAAAAGTTTCCTTTATAAAATATACCTTCTTCCTCGAGTATCTCTGTGACAACCACTCACAGCCACTTCCTAGAGCTATCACAAGTCTACTGTGAAAGAACTAATACAAAAACCATGTAACAGTGTTCCCTGAGATTGTTTTCAATATCTATTTTATTGTGAAGGCAATGTCCTTATAGCATTTAGATTAAAAAGCAAAACAAAACATAGGAAGCAAGAGCAAAACACATTTATGTTTTGCTATAAAAACAAACACCCATGTGTGTGAGTGTGTGCTCATGTACACGCAACACAGAGGCATATATGCATACACACACCTTATAATATAAAATCTTCTGTATTCCTGTTAATCTATTTTGGTTCATAGAATTTCAACATTCTCCTTTTTTTTTTTTTCCAAAAAGGATACTCAGATATATCGTGATTAGGACAGGAATGTTGGGGCATACAGGCCTTTCTAGCTGCTGGAATGGCTGAAACAAGACAGCCGTGAGTTTGATGGCAGCCTGGTCAATGGAACAAGATTCTTCTCTCAGATAAACAGCAAACTTCCGCCATTTTGAGTCTCCCCACATTGTACCATCTCTCAGTCTTTTTGTATTTGTGTTTGTAAGCTATCAAATTCATTTAGTTCAGTCTGTTTTTCATACCCAACAAATACTCGAATCAGTATGCACACCACACACACACACACACACACACACACACACACACACACACAGAGAGAGAGAGAGAGAGAGAGAGAGAGAGAGAGTTACATATGTTGACACAGCAGAGATATAAGCCTTGCTGCATAAATAAACCTGAAAAAGCATTTCTTCATAAACAGTCTTATATTGAGATTGTTGTCAGGGCAAGAAAGCCAGATACACCACTGAATACAAACAGTGGTGACACTGGCTTTTTCAGCTTCCTTCCTCCTAATGTCCCTACAGTGAGCAGGTCATTAAAAGACCATGAACTGGAAGCAACTGAAGCAGTATTCCATGGCGCCCTATGTAAAGCAGCTAGACCACGGTGGCTTTCCATCCCTCAGCAGTACACACTTTTTGGTACTTAAAGTAGTGAGAAATTAGTGAGAAGATCAAAAAGAGCACAAATCTAAGTTTTTTTTCTTCTGGAAAAAGATCTATTTTTATGACTTTATCTAATTTGTAATCTCTGACATGTGTTTTTTAATTTTTTCAGACAATGTTTTTATGAGCAACCTTGTTTTCAGTATTTTTCTATTTACTATGATATTTTCTCTAGAATCCCTTCACATGAAAGCTTGGATACCTGTCAGCGTGTGACTTTTATAACAAATGTGTTATGTTTGTAGAAACTAGCATGTGTTGTCTCAATCTACTCTTTTGGTGCACTGCATGCTGCTCTTCAAAAATAGCTACAATTATCATTGGAGCCCCTTCCCTCTTGCCTCTCCCTGTGCATGAGCAACAGTAATATAGCATCATTTCTACACTATCACACCCAACCTGCCCAGATTGGCAAACCACTAGATATAAGACAAGCCATTTTCATTAGTAGATAAACTTCATAGTTAAGTTGGATCAATGTGGTCTAAATTTCCCACTCTTTGAAAATGTACTAAGGATCTCGATTCCTACTTTCCTAACAGGTAGATGTTGAAGTCATGGAACAAGAATTCTGAGAGAACAGAAAGGTAACAATGGCATCCTGGCTCATTCTGGTCAAACAATGACCAACGAGCGCTGCCAGCATGTGGATCAGGGGCAGTGGCAAGAATGGCTCAAAACACTGGCCTTATTATCTATTGACGGATTCAGAAGATAAAAGTAAAAATAAAACAAAACAGATTTTAAAAAAAGGAGTTTCTTTAGTTTTTAATGAAAGGCAAAGAAAGAAATATCTTTCTTAGCAGTTTAAATGCACTTCTATGAGTCTAAAACTTAGAGGTGTGTGTGTGTGTGTGTGTGTGTGTGTGTGTGTGTGTGTTTGCTACTCCACTGAACAGAGAGTATCTTCTCGTTATATGTATCTGTATGTAAGGTAAGCACTGACACAATAAAGAATTTGTAGAGGAAAACAACCAAACAAAAACTAAAGAAGATGTATTTTATTCATGAGGCATTAGTTAATGCTCCAGATGAAATTCCAGGTGTGAAATCATTTATCTCTGGATGGAAGTTAAGAGCAGAGAAGGGAAAGGAAATGTTAAATTATAGAACATGGAAACAACTTGAAACGCTTTCAGCATTTGCAGATTTTTTTTATGTAGAAATAGATTTGAAGAGAGTTTTGTCTCACATAGACGAAGGAGGTTCAGAAGGTTCACGAACACACCACGGTGGAGAAGATGACACCATGAAGTAGCCATTTCTGTCAGTGGATTTGAGTGGGAGGGAAGTCACACTTCCTCAAGTGCTGGCAAGTGCAATAACTGCAAACATGAAGGAGCCAGTGCAAATATTGTAAAAAACTGCCACGAGAGACAAAAAAACAGGCAAAACTGTTTCATGTCTAACAGCCAATGGAGACAGGCATCATGAGCACATTGATGGATGCTGCCTAGGCTTGAACCTGAAAGCTACTATCAAGCATGATGTTGAAAGGCCCTAGATCCAGAGTGATAGCAAAGACAGGCAGATGCAGGGCCACACTTTGTGGTCTTCTAGGGGTCAGCACTAAGCTTTCAGTCATTTTTTAAATTCTTCTCCAAACTTATCAGCACAAGGTCTCCTGTCCAATATGTTAATAGAAAGTCTGCAGGGTGGGAGCTCTGAAGTACAACCCAAATTGTCTACTCTTCCTTGCTTACTCCCACTACCCTACTGCCGTTTGCAGCCTGGTCAAGTAAAATGATGCCCCATTTACATTTACTTTCTGGGTTCCAGATACACCTTCTGCAGTGTGCTTTAACTATGTTAAGCAAGGAATTCCCTTCTAGTCATCCAACAGCATCATGAAGTTCAAGCTCATCGCTGTTGTCCGTAAGAGCACATACCACTTGGCCTCATCTCAGAGCTCTCATGATGTCATCTGAAAGAAGTTTGACGTGCCCAGAATATGCCCAATGCCCCTGTCCCCTGGGGGTTTTCCTGGTCCATGTCATTTGACTGTATTTCCTCAGCTCTCCAATGGCTGGCTTTCTCCACAGTTACAGCACACCTAGACTATGGTTTTCACCGAGAAACCTTTCTTCTTCAACCAATTCAACATACCAATATTTTTACACCACTGAGTTTAATGCCTATATCATGTCACGTAGCTTTTGCCTTCTCTTACTTCTCTTTTATTCCCCCTTTCCTTCCTTCCTCCCTTCTTCCAACTCCCCTCTGACTTTCCCCTCTCTTTTCCTATTTACTCAAACCAGAAAGTGATTTCATTTCTGTCACTTCAGAACTATACTAAAGACATTACAAAACCTCAAACTAGCTTATTAAAATAATTTCAGTTTTTGATTGCATAATGCTTTATTAACATTACATTTTTAAAAAATAATTTAATTAATTTCTTCAGATTACAACTCAGTTGTTATCATTGTATCCTCCCATTCCTCCCTCCCTCCCACTTTCACCCTATTCCCCTCCCCTAGGTCTATGACCGAGGGGACCTCTTCCCCCACTATATGTTCATAGGCTATTAAGTCTCATCTTGGAGCCTAAAATAATTTTTAAAAAGCTACTTATTTTGGTTTTTCTTTTTAAAGACTATTATTTATTATTCATTATTATTCATTTATTACCTATTTATAACTTATTTATTTATTTACTTATTTTTGTAAAGGCGTTTTCTCTCATGTGATTTGTACCCATGGGGGCCAGAGGAGAGTGATGGAGTCCCTGGGACTGGAGTTATAGCTGTGAGCTACCTTGTGGTTAGCAGGAATTACACCAGGGCCCTGTAGAAGAGCAGCTCCTCTTTTACACACAGAATCGTCTCTCCAGTGCCCAGAATTATACTTTTATAAAACAATTTATTTCTCAGAATTAATCTTTCACTTACATTGTGGAAGACACCGAAAAAAAAAAAACTCAGAAACAACACAAGAAATAAAAAGAAATAGTCACAATCTTTATAGCTTGTGACTAATTCACTTACACAGCTGGCCAGTGTGTCATCAGGTGACTTAAGCTGTTTACCCAATCACTATCCCTGCAGGGCACTGAGAGGCGAAGTCAGGAGAAGAGGATCCCAGAGGTCAACTGAGCAGTAGATATAACCAATTGTTGATCTTTGGGCTCAGAGAGACTCAGTCTTAAAAAAAAAAAAAACCCGGTAATAAAAAGTGATGAGGTTTTTTGGTTCTGTGAATAAAAGTTTTTGCCATTCAAGCATACCAATATGAATGGGATCCCTTCAATTTAAGTAAAGGTGGGAGAAGCACAAAATTGTATTCTGACCTTCACATAGGCACTGACACACGCACAGCCCCAATAATAGTTAATAGTAATAACAACAATATTATACTTTCAAAGAGTAATGTGGAGGGGCTGGAGAGAAGGCTTTGCAGAAGAACACTGGCTGCTCTCCCAGAAGTAACCAGTTCAACTCTTGGCACCTACATGGCAACTCATAACCATCTGTAACTCCAGTCCCAGGAAATCTGATTCCTCATCCTGCTTCCTCAGTGAGCCTACCACACAAGTGATGCACAGAAGAAGACATCCAATACTAGCCTCTGTTTTGTACATGCATGACACATACATGCAGACTCACGCCCACACGTACATGAACGTGTCCGTAGACATACACAGAAGATGAATTATTCAGTTAATATATTACATACTTTAGTGGTGAAGACTCTTGAAATTTAGCTCACGTTGCTAAATTTTCGACTACTCAATCAAGTCAACAAATGTGTTTTTCCTGTTAGCAATACTTGCCCTTCCTTGTAGATTACACTCCTAGTTTCAGTGTTCTAGGGATGTCAGTTATGTACAGATACTCAATGCCTCGATGAAACTCTTGTTCAGTGACTGCCTTGTGAATAATGAAGCAAGGGCAATGTCTTATGTTTAGCAATCAAGGCTCTGAGCGAATTTCATACTTTCTTTTCTCTTTATTGACCAAGAGGAAATAGTTGAGGGAATGCAGTTTTACAGTGGATTTTTTTTTTTTAAACTTAACAAAATACTGACCAAAAAAAAAACAGTTAAGAAGAGTGTGCTGGGTTGGTGGGGGTGATTCAAGTCTCCTACAGCTGAAAGGTTACTTATTTCAGAGCTGTGCAGTGTCCCATTCTATTCCTAGCCTCCTGATAGACAACGATTTCACCCACAATCTGCAATCAGCTCTAGAGTTATCTCCGGGCAAGGAAGCTGATGCATTTGTAAGTATCTCATCAAGGAAAGGGGTGGAAGCCATCAGAGCAGGGAGGACATAGTTAAGTACACTTCAGGGTCCAGCCTAATAAGTATAGTCCCTAGAGGACTACAGTGAGGGAGGATGTGAAAGCCAGGGAACACATTTGTCTAATCAGGGCTTCTGCATGATTTTGGACCACAAAGTCTTCAGAGTTTTTTTTTTTAAATAGGCTCTTAGTTACATGCACTGTGCAGGCTTAGATATTTAGTAGTGGGAACAGGTGTTATAACTCAGGTGTTGTGGCTGAAAGGAGCCAAAAACAATTGGCTGCTGTTGCTGCTTACTGTATGTCCCAGTAACGACCCAAGAGCCATTGTTTATACACTGGAAAATAGAACGCTACCTTATTTATGTATGTATGTCAACGTAAAGAGGTTAAAATGAATATATAGTTTCATTTTGTTACTCCTGCTTATTGGCTAACTGCAAAGCCTCTGCCTAGTCAGTTTATTCAGCTTCTGGTAAGCTGGCCTAGTTTACAAACAGAAATGCTCTTCCTTTTTGATGTGTAAATATTGATGCACTTCTGTCACTTCAGCATCACTCTTTGGCAGTTGAAGAAATAATAATTTAGATAAGATAGGAATTACTGCTTCTCATGTGCAACAGTAAAACTTTCCTATATCTACTTGCCCCTCTTCCTTATGCCCCAATTTTCAAACAAAAAGTTGTCTGGATGACTAATAATGACTGTATTAGGTCCATGTGCCTACCTGATATTTTGCATTTTACAAAGCTCATTAAAAAGTTTTATCTTATTTTGGTTTTAATTATTGGTGTGTGTGTGTGTGTGTGTGTGTGTGTGTGTGTGTGTGTGTGTGTGTATGCATATGTGCATACACATGCAAACAAGTGTATATAAAGTTGCTCCTTTTACATTTTTTATTTATAATAATACTTGCCAAAGATTCAATTTCATAAGCAAGGGTCATTATTGAGTCAAATTATCTTTAAAACAGATCACTTTGTTCCTTGACTCAACAGATGTCACAACAGGCACTGGGATGTCATCTACTTTCATTTCCACGGTGCGTATATTCCTTAAGTGCTGCATTTCTAGTCTAGCATGTGATTATGAAGGATGCAGGGGGCATGACAGCATCAAGAATCTCACTGTGTACGGATTCCAGTCTTGCACCACCTTTGGAGCCAAATCAGTAGGTCTTGTCCTATTAGGTATTTTCTCTGATTGAAAACCATAGTTCCATTTTGAACATTCCAGTTTTAATTTGTACATCATTGAAGGCTTTGATGAGTTAGCAGGGACTCACCTTTATCTCCATTTACCATAATAACTAGGTCTGCAGAATTTAATCTCTTTCTAGTTTTTCTCCCCACCTTCTTTATTCCTCCCTCCTTCCTTCTCTGTATTCTTCTCACAGTCTCTCCCCATTTTTCTTTCTATAGTGCAACCATATTTCTTAGAGTGGAGGGGCTTTGAATGGTTGTTAAGCCAAGAAAACATGATCAACTCAAGTTAATATTTTAAAAGTTTCAGGATGAGAAAAATATCTCACAGTTGACCTTATGAAGCCGAAACATATGTTAAACCCTGATTTCAGTATCAGAATAAAGCACTACAGGAAAGATGCAGGTGAATATACCTTGTGGATATAGACATAAATATTCTCAATGTTACATAGATATAATGTAAAGATAAAATCCTGTTTAACAGCACACGGAATGAATCTTTTCCTATCATCAAGTAGGAATAATTTTAGAGGTATAAGGATGCCCTGACTTTTGCAAGTAAAGAAATTTGATTTGTCACATAGAATGAAGATAGAAACCATATGATCTTCACAAAAGATGCAAAACCTGGACGTTATGCATGATAAAATGTTTAAGCAAAAGGAGTACTGAAGTCATTTTCTTTAGAACACTAAAGCCCATACGTTATGTCGTGCACAGCGGTGAAAAGCTGAAAGACTTCCCTCAAAGTTTAGGAGGCCACGAACTTGAAGGAAGGTGTGCAGGGGTATATAGGGTGGGTGGGTTGGAGGGTGGAAAGGGAAGGGAGAAATTTTGTAATTAAAGTATAATATAAAAATTTTAAAATAGTAAAAATGTTTAGAAATACAAGCATGCTCCATGTTGTTGTTTCTACTTACACTCTGTAGTAGACGTCCTATCCAAAGCAATTAGAAAAACACATCCAAATAGGAAATGAAGATGTTAAGTTGTCTTAATTTGTCAACAGCATGACCTTATATACAGAAAATCCTGAAGACATCACCAAAAAGCACTGGTAAGTGAATTCTACTAAAAATTATGTTAACAGCCACTCTTTATATTACCATCAGAACACTGAGGGGTAAAAGATGTGTATACTGAAAGCTTTGCAGCATTGTTAAAAATTGAAGACAATATATAAATGAACAGATATTCAGTGCTCATAACTTGTAAAAATTAATATCATCATGTCTATAATTTCAAAGTGATTTACCAATTTAATGGTTTTTCTATTAAAATTTCAGTGTTATTTTTTCAGAAGATAGAAAAACATTCCTAAATTTCATAAGAAGCAACAACAGTCAGCATATATTCTGAGCAAAAACTGAATGGGGGCATTATTCTTTCTGGCATCCAAATATATTACAATACTATTTCAATCAAAACAGCATGACATTGGCATAAAAGAAGACTCATAGATGAGTAAAATAAGGCAAAAAGCCCAGAAACAAACTCTCACACCTGCAGTCAATTAATCTTTGACAAAGGTGCCAAGAATACATAACAGAAAAAGCAATTTTTTCCACAGTGTTGGGAACACTGTATGTGCATACTGAAGAATTAAATTGTACTTATATCCTAAACATATCACAACACCTCACTCAAAGTTTGCTACATATCCAAATTTTATAACAGACTATAAAAGCAAAAGAAAACATCTGAGTAAAGCTATACAACATTAGTTTGAGCAACAATTTCTTGCTTATGCTTCACAAGACACAGATAGACAATTCAAAAATCAATAGGATTATAGCAAACAGCTGTTTCCTTTCCACAGAGGAAGTTATCATTAGACTGAGTAGATCATCTTCTTTGTAATGGGAGGAAATATTTGCCAACTATGTAATGTAATGAGTTAATATCATATATATATATATATATATACATATATATATATATACACACACACACACACAAACATGGATATATACATACATACAGAATGCAAAGGGCCCAACAGCAAGAAAACATAATAATTTACACATTGAACAAACCAACACAGATAGATGACAGTCAACGTGAAAAGTCTGTACTGTAACAAACCTAGGAAATACAAGTTAGCACCTCACAGTTAGAATGGTACTTAACAAAATAATAGAAGGTAGTGTTAGTATAAACACAAAAGAAGCCTTTTATAATGCTGATCAGAATGAAATTACTTCAGCTATTGTGGACAATAGTGATGAAGTGCTCTTAAAATAAAGAAGCATTAATTCCTTTTTGTTTGTTTACCCGATGTAAGTGAAATCAGTATGTTGCAGAAATATCTGCACTTCCACAATCACTGAACATCACTTCTAAGAGCCAACATTAGGAAGCAATCTACGTGTCCATCTGTTGGGATCTCAAAGGTCCTTGCACCTAAAAATCGGGAGCAAAACCGGGAATGTTAAGGAAGCAAAATTTTCCTTTCAAAGCAAAGGACATGTGATCTGTTTTCCCATCCAGCAGGTGATCAGACATGATTCATAGTCTGATTATCTGCATTATCTGTATAGCTAGGGTTTCCCTCAAGATCCCACAACCAGGATAAGAGGTGGGTTGTCGTCCAGCTGACCTCTATGCTATCTGTATGATTGAGACCTAGCCAGTTTCGTCTCTAGGCCCTTAAGCTAGTACAGGCAGCCCATCTCTAGAACCCATCTTCTTGGAAGAAATTGCATGTGTTTTGCTTTGAGTTTTGATGTAATTATGCCTTCTTGTGCATCAGGATTGTATTACGTCGGGAAACTTTCTTTTTCCCCCATCCAAATTTTACTATGTTTAAATATGCTGGCCACAAACCATCTGGCATCAAATTCCCAAAGTTTGATCCAGTCCAACTAAATCAGGCTGAACTGAGTTTTCATTCTGCCTCTTTGTAGATTGTTTTGCTACTGGCCATGATGTTGGCAGGGACGTCCACATCCATCAATTCAACAGTAAATATGGATTTAAACACAAAAGTAGATTGTTTTGCTACTGTCCATGATGTTGGCAGAGACATCCACATCCATCAATTCAACAGTAAATGTGGATTTAAACACACACATGCACACACACGCACACATATGCACACACACACGCACACACACATACATACACATGGGGCAGGTGGGGGGAGAGAGAGAGAGAGAGAGAGAGAGAGAGAGAGAGAGAGAGAGAGAGAGAGAGAGAGAGAGAGAGAGAGACTCAACCTGATAATAAAAGCATGATTTTTTGACAGTAGGGGTAGATTCAGAGCCCATTATGCAATAACTAGGCACAAAAGACAGATATCACATGGTGGTGGGAATGAAGGTTAACAAAGGCTGGGTGGTATCTAAAGGATGGATAGGGAAAGAGAAATGCTTTTAAAATCTGCAAAGTCAAAGGCAACAGAAAGAACTGGGAGCAGAATGAACAGCAAGGTGAATATCATTAACCACAATGTATTGTATGGCTCAAAATTGCTGAAAGAATGAATTCCAAAGGTACTTACTGCAGGCAAATGATAGCGATGTCCAGCTTTAAAGAAAGAAGCTAGATTTAGGAAATCCACACAAGCTGTGTGTGTGCATCAAACCATCACATTACACCCCAAAAGTACATGCGTTAACTGATTACAAATGTCTTGTAAAAATTGAGATCTTGTGTATTAGAATAAACAGGAGTATTTTAAAGTACCAAATCAAAGAAACAGTGTTTGGTTTGGGTTTTGTTGGCTGCACTATTTCCAGGAGAAACCTTCTACCTTTAAGTGTTATATCCCAAGGATGTGCATTGTTTTCTTCTAGACTCCTTTTCTTTTCTTATCCCCCGCATATGAGCTAATAAAAGAGACAGAATCCCCTGTAACACAGAGACACCTGAAAGTGACGCGATGAACACAATCTGACTTGTTCAAAATCTAGGGGAATACTAAAGATATTTTCTGAGTAATACCTCAGGGTACTGTGGAAGTCAATCTGCACCTTCCCCATGTCTATCTAGCTCGGGAATAGGAGCAGGCAGAATCTATTCCAGGTTTGAATTTGTGAAAAAGTGACTCTGCAGCAAGCCAAGAACATAACTGAGAAAAATTTGATTAATTGTTCAAGCTTATATGGATGTTGCAATAATGTGCTACAAGCTATAGGTAATCACATTCACGGGCACAGCATAAAGCGTGTTTAGAATTATGTGTAGCAATAGCTGACACTAGTTGCAAAAGGAAGCAATAGGTTAAAGTGATTGAAGCAACCCCAAACAGGTTTACTTGTGCATGTAACTGTGACACACTTACACTTATCTAATGGTTCTGCTATTGAATGATCAGATCAATTTTAAGGAGTTTCTGTATGCTGAGGAGTACTGAGTGTTCTTCTTTAGATCCCCTATAGAAGGTGCACGTGAACATGGTCCATTAAACTCTTCACTTGGCTTGAGATAAAAGCCTTTTCTAGTAAAGCAGTAAGAATAACGGAGTATTCCACAATGATTTTCTTGTTTTGCGCAAAAGAGACTTTATCTGGTTATCAGCATTACTAAAGGATGTCACAAATTCTTTATGATACGTATGAAATATTAAACATACTAGAATTTTATAAAACAGTTTTAAAGGAGACTTGAAAGAATTTTATGGCTTTGTAATAGCTAAAACAATATCACTGTAATCATTCATTTTGAAAGCTTATTCAATTTATACTATTTTCAAAAATTCGCATATCTATATGTAGGGAAATAAAGAACCCACATAAATACTATATCCTTTCTGGACTCTGGGGTTGTAAATGATCTCTTCTTTGTCCAGGCAAAGCTATAAGTTAACAATATAGATGGACACTACCATATAGAATAATATTACTAAACTACAGTTTACAATATTCAGGAACTTTCAACTCTATATAGGAACCAATTTTTCCTTAAAATTTTATCTCTTAATTATTATTTGAACTATGACCAGCTTTTTACATCTAACATCTTAAATTATTTTATTATTTCCTAATTTCCTATTTTTTCTACAATCTATCCTTGTATTAGCTTTATTCATCCTAACTTTTTGCTCTCCCCCAAGTTTATGAGCCTTTTAAATTTGTATACTTAAATATTAACTTAAAATGTTAATGATTAATTTATATTTCCATTTGTACAGTAACAAAATCTTAAATTATATTTAATGAAATATTAAATACACTTCATAAAACATACATTACTCTCTTTTTCTTAATTGTGCAATACAGAATTGTGCTAGCTTTCTAATCAGTAAAACAATGTTCGGAAAAGTACAGCTGCGGCTCTTTTGGTAGTAGTTAGTGACCAGTTCTACAGTTACTCATCCATTTTAAACTTAAATTTGTACAGGTGGAGGTCTCTTGGGTGTGTTGCTGAGGAGTTGATTCTAGGGAACTCAATTTCATTTACTTGTAATCATTTTTCAAACTGCCAAGGTCATTTTTAATTCTAATCCTGTCTTCCAAGGTGCTCGCCCATCCTGATGATGTGATGTGCTTGGCAAGCTTAATGACTACCTTCTGCAGCTTGTAATCAATCACATACAGAGATGTTAAATGCACCCAGCACTGATCTCGGCGGAATATCACTTGCTACAGGCTTAGGGGCAATGGTTCTACATCACGTTATTTTAAAATTCTGGTGATTACCGTATTCTTCACACTGTGCCTTAGAGAAAGACAAATAGTGCTGTCTGAGTTAAGTAAAAGCAAGTAAATACAGAGAGATGAATTCGGTTAGGTCTGGGGCATTCTTAGAGAGTCCTACACAAGGTGTGGGACACAGCCTGCCGTCTATTTGTTTTTTAGTATCACTCAAGCTTCAGAACACACGTAGAAGACAGCCAGAGTCTTTGCCAGAAAGAATATCATATCAGCAGTCTCTAGCTGAGTCTTTGGTAGACTCTTTACTCCCATCTGAGATATTATGAGTCCACATATCTGTCTGTGCTAGTCTTCTTAATTTCCATCATAGTTTCCTTTAGGCTCTACATTCAGGATCTGTTTTTTAGGAATCCTCACATTTTCTGATTGTACAATATGCAGCATCATTATTTACTAGTGACTTAGAGGACAATAGAGACGTCTCTAGAATTTAGTAAAAATTAATTTTGTCCATATGATTAGAACTGACACCAGTGCAAGCACTTGAGTGCTCCACTAAATTTGTAGAGGGAGAAACAGTGAATATGTATGGTTTTAAAAATTGCATCTATACTGAGCAGTGTATATGCTCTGCTTCGGGAACTTGGTATATTGAACAAGAATATAAAATTTTTCTTCAATTAAGTATTAATATTTCCAATAGATAAAATAACATTTCAAGACTCAAAAGAGTCTGAAACCCAATTTCAAATATCCTTGGGCACATGCTTTCTGAAATGAAAAATGGTAAATTACTCTATATTAAGTACATCAGGGATTTTTTTTGGGGGGTGGTTGGTTTTTCATTGGTGGGTATTAAAAATGTTAGACAAAGGACACTGAATCACACTCGAGCTTTCAGTTTTTTAATTTAGAGTATAAACTGAGTAGAAATTGGTGCCTTAGGAGAGATACAATATGGCACCTCCCAGTACACAGGGTGTCTGGGCACCAAGCAACATGCTATGGACTCCAAAATGCAAGCATCTGTGTCTTCTAGTTGAGAGAAGAGGCCATGGGTACTGGGAATGAGAAGTTCCAGCCACCTAACTCTCAGGATCCAGGGAGCGATTCCCAGCCTCTGGTCCACAGCTCTGTCTTGTTGAGGAGATAGGCCAAACATCAGAAGTATACAGCATGGTGATGTCATGGCTGCTTGAGCTCAGTGACTGTGACGCAAGCAAGCAAGTGGTGGGGCTGTTGGCTCTAGGTTTCCCCAACAAACAGAGGGGTTATGGGTTTCTGCAGATATCATAGAGGCAGGACACTCCCATTACAAATCCCTTGCTCATGTGTCTAACTGGGACATAGCCGCTTGAGGAGAATGGCGGGTTATTCTCTGAGATCAAGCAACCAGTCCACAACCATACCCACTATACCAAGGATGAACGCTCCTTCAGGAACATCTAGCCTCCTGCCCAGGGCTCTTCCCACACCTTCAAGAAATCAAGCAGGCACCAGAAAAAACTAGCCAATGCTAGAGACAACCAAATGGCTAAAGGTCAGCATAAGAACACAATCACCAAAAGCTAGGGCAGTGTGGCACCACTGGAACCCAACTATCCCCTTTCAAACAGTCCTGAATACCCTAAAATAATTGAAACACACAAAAAAGTGACCTTAAATCTATGCTTATATAGATGATAGGAGCCTTTAAGGAGTAAATGAAAAATCCGCTTAATGAAATACAGAAAAATACAAATAAACAGGTGAAGGAAATGAATAAAACAGTTTAAGACATGAAACTGGAAATAAAACACTAAAGAAAACACAAACTGAGGAAGAACAGGAAGAAACAGGAACAACAGAGTTAAGGAAAGCAACACCAACAGAATACAAGAGATGGAGGAAAGAATTTCATGTGTAGAATATACAATCTAAGAAATTTATACATTTGTCAAAGAAAATGTTAAATCTGAAAAATTCCTGACTAAAACATCCTAGAAATAAAGGACACTGTGAAAAGATGAAACCTAAAAATAATAGGAATAGAAGAAAGAGAAGATTCCCAGCTCTAAAGCCCAGAAAATATTTCAACAAATCATAGAAGAGAATTTCCCCAACCTAAAGAAATGGATGTATATAATTATACAAGATTCTTATAGAATACCAAATAGATTAGACCAGAAAAAATCCTCCCACCACACAATAATCAAAACAATAAATGTACAAAGCAAAGAAAAAATAGCTGCAAGGGGAAAAGGCCAATCAACATATAAAAGCAAAATTATCAGAATCACACCTGACATCTCAACAAAGATGTCCATCAGAGTCTCAACAGAGACTCCAAAAGCTAGAAGGACCTGGTGAGAAAATTTGCAGACCCTAAGAGACCACAGGTGTCAGCCCATACTACTATACTCTGAAAAACTTTCAATCACCATAGATGAAGAAAACAAGACATTTCATGACAGAACCAAATTTAAACAATATCTATTCACAAACCCAGCCCTAAAGAAGACACTAGAAAAAAAACTCCAATGAAGGTTAACTACACCCAAGAAAACACAGGAAATAAATAACTCCCTTGCAGCAAAACCAAATGAAGAGAAACACACAAGAGCACTACAATCACCAACATAAAAATAACAGGAACTAGCAAACATTGTTCATTAATATTTCTCAACATCAACAGATAATTGCCAAATGAAAAGAAAGAGGCTAACAGAATTGATGGGTAACCAGGACCCATCACTCTTCAGGATACATGAAACACACCCTAGTTAGCAACAAAGATAGACATTACACAAGAGTAAAGGGCTCAAAAAGACTTTCCAAGGAAATGGACCCTAGAAGCAAGCTGGAGTAGCCATTCTTATATCTAATAAAATAGATTTTCAACCAAAATACATCAGGAGAGATGAAGGAGGACACTTTATGCTCATCAAAAGAAAAATCCAAGATGATACCTCAATTCTGAACATCTATGCCTCCAAATTAAAGGGCACCCATATTTGTAAAAGAAACATTACTAAAGCCTAAATCATATATCGGTCCCAACATATTAATAGTAGGAGACCTCAAAACCCACTCACACCAAAGGGCAGGTCATCAAGACAGAAACTAAACAGAGAAATAATAAAACTAACAGAAGTGATGAATCAAATGGACCTAACAGATATATATAGAACTTTTCACCCAAACACAAAAGAATAAACCTTTTATCAGCACCTCATGAAACCTTTTCCAAAATTCACCATATACTCAATAACACATAGCCTCAACAAGTAAAAGAAAATTGAAATAGTCTCTTGTATTTTTTTATGTCACCGTGTATTTAAGCTGGACTTTAAAAACAATAGTAACAAAAGAAAGCCTACTCACTCATGGAAGCTGAACAACTTCCTATACAGTGACTACTGGGTCAGAGAATAAATAAAGAAATAAATTAAAGACTTCTAGAATTCAATGAAAATGAAAGCACAAACTTTTTGGACACATAACCAAACTTACAGCACAAAATGAAATCAGCACTAAGAAGAGCATTCATAGAAGTAAGTGCCTTCATAAAGAAACTGGAGAGATAGCATATGAGCAACTTAATAGCATAACCAATAACCCTAGGGAAAAAAAAGAAGCAAACATAACCAAGAGGAGTAAATAGCTGTAAATAATCAAACTCAGGGCTGAAATCAATGAATTAGAATCAAAGAGAACAATGCAAAGAAGCAACAAAACCAAAAGCTGGTTCTTTGAGAAAATCAGGAAGATAGACTAACTCTTTGTCAAACTAAATAAAGGCAAAGAGACAGTACGCAAATCAACAAAATAAGAAATGAAAAGGAGGCATAATAGAAGTTGCAGAAATCCAAAGAATTATTAGATCTTACTTCAAAAGCCTGTATCCCACAAAACTGTAAAATCTAAATAAAATAGATGATTTTCTTAATACCTATCTTCCTATCAAAGTTGAATCAAGGTCAGATAAACAAGTTAAATGCTCAAATAACCCCTAAGGAAATAGAAGCATTCATTAAAAGACTCCCAACAAAAATATCCCAGGGTCAGATGGTTTCAGTGCAGAATTCTACCAAACCTTTAAAGAAAGGCTAATACCAATACTATTCAACTATTCCACAAAATAGAAACAAAAGGAACATTGCCAAACTAATTTTGTGAGGCCACAGTCACCATGATACCTAAACCACAGAAAGACTCAACAGAGAAAAAGAATTTCAGATTAATTTACTTCATGAACATAGATGCAAATATTCAATAAAATATTCACAAGCCAAAACCAAGAACACATCAAAATATCATCCATCATGACCAAGTAGGTTTCACTCAGGCTTGCAGTGAAAGACCTATAATTACAAGAACTTCAAGTCTCTGAAGAAAGAAAATAAAGGTGATATCAGAAGATGGAAAGATTTCCCATACTTATGGATAGGTAGAATTAACATGGTAAAAATGACCATCTTACCCAAAACAGTACACAGCAATTTCCATAAAAACATCAACACAATTTTTTGCAGACCTTGAAAGACCAATTCTCAACTTTACATAGCAAAACAAAAACCCAGAATAGCTAACACAATCCTGTATAATAAAATATCTTCTGGAAATAGCCATCTCTGATTTAAAGCTGTACTACAGAGAAACATTTCATGATATTGGCATACAAACAGACTGGTGGATCAATGGAATAGAATTGAAGACCCAGAAATAAATATATACACCTATGGACACTTGATTTTTGACAAAGAAGCCAAAACCATACAATGGAAGAATGATAACATCGTCAACAAATGGTGCTGATCTAATTGAATTTCTACATGTAGAAAAATACAAACAGATCCATATTTATCAATCTACACAAAACTATTCTAAGCATATCAAAGACCCCAACACAAAACCAGATATAATATGTATATTAGAAGAGAAAGTGTGGATCAGCCTTTACCTCATTTGCACAGGAGACAACTTCCTGAACAGAACATGAACAGCTCAGGCGCTATGATCAACAATTAATAAATGGAACCTAATGAAACTGAAAAGCCTCTGTAAAGCAATGGATACTGTCAATAGAACAAAACGACAAAAGGATTGGGAAAAGATCTTCACCAAACCTATGTCTGACCAAGGTCTAATATCCAATATATATAGAGAGAGCTCAAGAAATTAAATACCTACAAACCAAATATTCCAATTAAAAATGGGGAAGAGAGCTAAACCATAAATTCTCAATAGAGAAACCTCAAATGGCTGAGAAGCACTTAAAGAAATGCTCAACATCCGTAGTCATCAGGGAAATGCAAATCAAAATGACTATGTGATTTAATCTTACACCTCTCAGAATGGTAAAAATCAAGAACTCAAATGACAACACATACTGATGAGGATTTGGAGAAAGGGGAACACTCCTACAGTGCTGGTGGGAGTTCAAGCTTATACAACCATTTGTATAAGCAATAAATCTTGCACTTTCTCAGAAAATTGTGAATACTGCTACAAGACCCAGCTATACCACTCCTGGGCATATACACAAAAGATGCTCCACCATTAGCTCAACTATGTTCATAGCAGCCTTATTCATAATAGCCAGAAACTGGAAACAAACTAGATGTCCCTCAACTGAGGAAAGAATAAAGGAGATATGATACATTTACACAATGGAATACTACTGAGCTATTATAAACAAGGGAATCATGACATTTTGCAGGCAAATGAATGGAACTAGAATATATCATATGGATCTGAGGTAACTCAGATCCAGAAAGACACACATGGTATGTACTCACTTATAACTGGTTATTAGCCATATATTACAGGATAACCATAGTACACACAAACCAAAGAAGCTAGGTAACAAGTTGGGCCCAAGGGAGGCCCTCCTTGAATTTCACTTAGATGAGGAAATAGAATAGGCAGGGGAAGTAGACGCAGAGAGGGAACTGGGTAGGAGAGGGTATGGGTGGAGGAAAATGATGGGGGCATCAGATACAGGGAGAGTGGGGTGGTGAGGTGAGAGGACCTGGAGAGAAAAAAAAACTGAGGGCAGGAGCATATCGGAGACAAGCTTGAGACAGTTGACAGGGTAAGCAAAACGTAGGTTATGGGGGAGTCTCTACCTGAGCCTCTTAGCAGCGGGGGACATGGAAACTGAGGGGGCCACCTTCTACCCAGGCGGGACTTATAGTGGTAAAAGGAGAATACCAATCCATTTACAAAACCTTCAGCCTAGAATTTACATTACCTACAAGATGTGCAGAGATAAAGATGGAGACTCTACTAACCAATGCCTGGCCCAACCTGAGGTGCACCCCATGGGAGAGAGCCAACCCCTAATACCATCAATATTAATCTGCTATGTTTACAGACAGGATCCTAACATAATGGTTTTCTGAGAGACCCCAACCATCAGCTGATTGATTTAGATGCAGATTTAATGCAGCTAAGCATTAGGCAGAGCTTGGGGAGTCCTGTGGAAGTGTGTTTGTGTGTGTGTGTGGGGGGGGGGACAGGGGCAGGCAGGGAGAAAATAAAAAGACCCAGAAGGAACAAGACCACCACAAGAAGACCAGAAAAATCAATTACCCTAGATCCATGGGGGCATACAGAGACAGAAGTACCATCCAGAGAACATGCATGGATTGGACCTAGGCCTCATACACATATGTAACCACAGGGCAGTTTGATCTTCATCTGGGTCCCTAGTCATCTGAGAAGGTGTTGCTTATGACATGGACTCTGTGGCCTGCATTCAATCATTTCTCTCTGGCGGGGCTGCCTTGCCTGGCCTCCTTGGATGTGGATGTGCAGAAGTGGGTTGGTGGTGGTGGTGGTCAGCTCTCCTTTTCTCAGGACAAGGAGAGAGGGAATAGTGGGAAGAGTATGGGAAGGAGGGACCAGAAGGAAAAGAGGAAGGAGTCTACAAGAAGGATATAGAAGGAATATCTAAATTAAATTATTATTTTTTAAAAAATTGATGCCTTATGTATCCTTTCAAAATTGTGAGATGGATTTTATGGTCAATGGAAAAAAAATTCTAATGAGTAGTGGCATTTCCCAATGAGTAGTGGTGCTTCCCATGGAAAGGAAGGAAGAAATTTTTTTTTTCTCGGCACCAGCTAATTTTCAGTCTACTAGTGAATTAAGATTTTGTAAGGATTGAGCCAAAATGAAAGAAAAAGTGAAAAACACACATGATAGCTCACCTCCGTACTCTGGAGAAAGGTGTCTGGAGTTTTGCTTTGTTGGATAGGGAGAGATAAGAACCTGTGTCCTCAAAAATGCCTATGACCTACTGTAGCCAGAACAAAGGCTGTTGGCTGTGTGCAACATCTCTCTATTGATGGGAAGCTCTGTGTTCAGTAGTAGAGGTAATGGACATTCAGTTGTGAATTCCTTCACTAAAACTTAATTCAATACATAGAATCTGTTTTGTCTTATCAGTTAAAAATATTTCTTTTTAAAAAAAATGAAATCACTTTTCTATTTAAACACCCACACAATACACAGCCTTTTCAGGTGAACTACTTTGTTTCAACACTATAGCAACATAGATAAATCAGCATCCTACTGAGATTAAAGGTCTAAATTAAGGCACAAATGACCTCTAATGATCTGACCATTATTCAGTTTGTATCTAAATGTCACAGTCTTTAAAAAAAAAAAGTAATTTCTTTAACATTTTGTTTGAAACATCATTGATAAAGTTTAATGTTACTTGTTTTATTTGATAGTTGATAATCCCTGTAGTTATCCGCATATTAAATATTGTATCCAGCCAGAGCTGTTCAAAGTTAAGAATTTTGAAGCATTGAAAGAAATGCCGGAAGAGGCAGCAAATGTCCTGTGCTCATGGGGGTAGATGCTTCATTTCAGGTTTCAAGTGTGTTGTATTTCATCTTTTTTTCTGATGACTGGAGCATCTGCACTACTTTTGGATTCATGTTCTGTGACCAATAAGTTGGTGTCAAACTTAAGAAGATAAGTGAGAATAGTTTATTTTTCATATCAAATATTTATTAGATGAAATAGGCATAAAATAATACTATATGCTGTTGACCAGGAAATGAAACGGATCGGTCTTTGGCTGTAAGCACTTTTTTGGTGCTGGGAATGCAGAGGGCAGAAGGGCACCTGGGAAAGGGTGTTACAGTAGTCTCTAATAAAATGCAGTTTCATTCTGTCTCGCCTCTGTTGCACTGCACAGTTAATCTTACCACCTTCTTTCTATGGATGAAGAAGCCAGTGCTCTGGTTGGTGATACTATCAAGTACGTAGGGAGCTTAAGGAGTTTGCAGCAACGGTCTCCTCAATGAGAGTCAGACCCTGAAGGAAGAAGCACAAATGGCTTAAAGCATTGGGACTGCTTGATGGAAAAGCTGTTTGATATACATTCACCCAAGGAAGCCTTTGGCAAGAAAATCCAAACAGGATTTGAAATTGAACCGAGGTTTGAGTTCTGAAAAGGGGGTAAATATCAAACTTCTCTCAGCCTACATAGCACTCTGTCGAAGGGCCTTTGGCTACTTTTTCCATTTTTGTTCTCCTCTGCACACTGAAAACCAGCTTGCTCTTCCTCCTGAGCTTGCCAAGCAGACTGATGGAACTTCTTCAGTCTAACACCCTGGCAACCGAGACATTTTGACGCTCTACTGAGATAAAGTGTGTAAATCCAGGGCTTCTCTGTCTTCCCTGGATCTTCTCTGGAGTCACCCCAGCATTTTAGTCAGGATTCTGACCACAGTCAAACTTTTCTGAAAGTGCTTTGCCCAAACTATTCCAGCGTTAGGTATCTACTATTTTGAACTGATCTTCTTTAGGACTGTCATCATCATTTGGTGTCAGATATAATAATTTTACATCAGTGATGAAAACGTATAAGAAGATCTAAGCGATGATGGAGAAAAACCCGAAGAAATGCTATGCAATGGGGGTGGGGCTTCAAGTCAACCTTTAGAGGGAACATACTGAACTGAGAAGGGGAACGGGTCGTTTTTTGCGATGTTCCTGCAGAATAGCATGGGTTTTATTTGTACAACAGAAGGTTCCTGAAAAAGTTTGTCTAGAACAGCATCACGTGCAGAAGACTTGTAGAACTAGACAGAGAACAGAGGAGATTTTTGTTTTTGTTTTTTTATTGTAATACTTGTGGCTTTGGAGTCTAGATTGTACTATTTTCATTTTTGCTTAGTCACTACACTAAAAGTTTAAGAACGAAATGGGCTAAAGACATTGACAATGTGATGTGTATACCAGACTGTAATTTCAGGCACACATATTGTAAAAAGGTAAATTATAATCTAATAAAATAGTTCAGGTTGGTTGCTACTGTTTATTTTTGATTAAAAAAATAAAATCCCTGTTAGCACCTGGATGGTATTTTATACTCTCAGTTTGTTCTTGTATTCATTTTAGTTTGGAGAGATTGTTTTGGTTTTTGCATGAATATTACAGTTTCACTGTATGGAACTTACTTCTACTGTATATTTTGAACTTAGAATAAAAGTGACAAAAATGTTTGTAAAAATGTTGTTCTTGTCTTTAATACAGAAAACAGAAACACATTTTCAGAGAGACACGTTTGTATACATTTCTACTTAAGAAACAATTGAACTATCAGCCGTAAGAAAATGTCCTACATACTCCATAATACGTACTATTCCCACAGTCTATGTAATATATAGTTTAACCCTGTCCTTGGACTGCCTTCTTTCTAGAATGTGAAAATTAAGTTTCAAACTTTCTAGGGTTGCTTGCTATCTCTCAATAATCTACCCCAGGACTCTGTTAGATATAAAAATATATATGCAGTTCAGAGTCTAATTGTCATTAACAATAGTCAAGCATCAACTAGTAGGCAACCTAAAATAAAATCTCAATACATAAAGTAATTTACATAATTAAAATTATTAAGGAAATTATCATTTCCTTCCAATTTGGTTAAATGATTAATTTTAATTACATCTTTCATTGACATGAAAATGTGTGAACAAAAAACACACTTTAAGCTTAGGGTTGAAAGTTTTCTTTTATACTAAAGATTGTCTCTCAAATTCTTTCAGGAAGAAACCATACTCTTCAAATTGTAGTTGTTTTATCCAACTACAGTTGGGATGAAGTTATCTTAATTATACAAGGTTCTGTTATGTATGTGATTAAATAAAAAATGATACTAAGAGCTTCCTTTATTTCAATTCCCCTCAAAAAGTAAAAAATAAAACACCATAAACAACCCAGTATATACTATATATAATAAAGATGATTATATTATATTGTGTATTTGTGTGATCTAGAAAACTAAGTTTAATAGTGTTTATTAGTTGCTCAAAATTTGAAAAATCTTAATAATTTTCCATGTAGTGAATGAGCATTAAATTATAGATAATAATGTTGGATGGAGTAACACTCATTTTGTGGTTTATACTATAATCATTTTATTTATATTCAAAATACATCAGTACATTTTATAGTAAATATTCACAGAAAATAAGATAAAATATTTGCTTTTCAGGTACTCTGAATTTTTAAATTTTACATATTATTAAATTCTGCATCTCATTGCCTTTTTAGTTGCTTCCTAAAAATAAAACTCAGTACCTCAATGGATAGGTTTCTGAGTTTCCATGTAGCAACCCATGTTTAAAAACTAATGAGTTATTCAGTTTTAAATACAGAAAAGCATTTGGAACCAAGGCTTCCCACCTGTGTTCCAGTCTAGGGCTTCTCCGTTGCACTCTGTGAAGGAGTGCACATGGGAGACCAGCTCCTTCCTCAGCTGGGTGTATTGGTAGCTGAAAACCTCAGGCAACGCACCAGATGTCATTTATTTGTGTGTGTGTGTGTGTGTGTGTGTGTGTGTGTGTGTGTGTGTGTGTGTGAATGTATGCCATGTGTGCTCACAGAGAGTAGAAAAATAAGCATTGGATCCCTGGAGATAAAGTTACAGGAGGTTGTTAACTGTCCAGTGTAGGTGCTGGGGACTAAACTCAAGTCCTCTGAAAGAGCACCAAGCACTCTGAACCACAAAGGCCTCCTCCAGCCCACAGGACTTCCACCTTGATGACAATTTCCTTAGCAGATGGAAGTGCTAAGCAGAAATGACAGGACGACAGGATTCCAAGGCCACACTGGGTGGTCCAATGAGGTCTAAGCAGCGTAGGCTATGGAGACCCTGTCTCAATTAAAGAAAAGCAAGAGATAAAATGCCATTAGGAACTCAGTGACCACAGTGACCCCAGAGAGAAACAGGAATCCTACTCTTCAAACATCTCTCTTCCTCCTTTTGCCTCCCCCTCAAATCTTTCTGACCTTTGGATTTTGTACTCTCTAAATCCCTCAGATCTATGCTTTGCTGCACTTTTCCACATTAAGATCTTAGCTGAAGTTTTCTCGTCTTAAGAAAACAGAAAAGGACAATCACGTAGACCTGCAAACACAAGAAAGCAAGAACCAAGGCTCAAAGAAGACATCGACACCCCACTTAAGTTTTACCTTAAAACCAAGGTTTCAGGAGTATCGTGCAGGAATAAGAACAGCCAAGTGCTAACGAATGCTTTATATTCTGTTTGGTAAAACAGTAGAGCGCAGTAAAAAGACCCGAGACACATTGATGGTTTCATAAATTCATAAATATAAACTTATCAGTTTTATGAACTGCCATAGAGATTATTCAAGATCAATGTGCTTTTACATTCTCAAGAAATAGAAAGAGACTAATCTTACATGAAAGTGAAGTGGGAATCACCAAGGCAGGCCTGTCAGTAGCTTTCTGGGGAAGAGGAGGAAAAATTGTAAATATGCCAGTCTTCTTGCCCATGTGGCCCAAGTAAGTAAGCCTCACCACAAGTCACCAAACAACTTTATTCCTTTTATGGTTCTTGGGCTGAGCATGGAGAGGCGACACTGCTATGCGAATTATTCCACAGGCTGCATGGTCAGCTAGAGTTCACCTTTAGAGAAACAGATTAATTTTGCTTTCCAATTTAGCTTGCTCTGTAGCTATGACAAGGTAAATCATTTCAGAGAAGATCTGTTAAAGCTGATTACGGTTCTTGTTTTTAGCAGTTGTCAGACTAATCATGGTCCAGTGGCCAGCAGTGAACAGCTACCTGGAGAGTTCCAAGCAGAAATCTTTGGAAAATGAATGAGAAATATGTTTTATTTTTCAAATTTCTAGAAAATAAAATGTCCAACCTCTGGAAGAAATGTGCTTGTTGTGATTATTGGAAACCTTGAGGGTGACAGGCATGGCCAGAGAAGTTCTCTTTAATGAGAATACCCTGTAATTGCTCTGATCAAAAGCACTTTAACACACCAACATATTCTGCTGTTTAAACTTCTTTTTTCTACACGTATTGTCGTTGGCTGGTGCTATAGTTTGAGCAGGACCCCTGGGCCCAGATCTGCCTGTCATAATGTTCTTCTTGTAGGTTTCTAGGATCCCCTGGATCCTTCTATTTCCACAGGCTCCCATGCTTCTCTCACCTAGAGTCTCAATAATATGTCCTTTCCTTTGACGCACTTTCCTGGTGAGTGAAGACTTTCATGGGAAATGACCCTTGGGCTAATGTCCAGATATAGTGAGTATATACCATTTTACTCTTTCAGTTTCTGGGTTAACTCACTCATTATTACCATTTCTAGTTTAATCCATTTGTCCACAAATTTCCCACAGTTGAGTGGAGAGTTGGATCTGACTTTCACATGAACTCTGGTGCCCCATATTTGACTACATCCCCTGGACGGGGAGACCTGGTGGCACTCAGAGGAAGGATAGCAGGCTACCAAGAAGAGACTTGATACTCTATGAGCATATACAGGGGGAGGAGGTCCCCCTCAGTCATAGTCATAGGGGAGAGGAGTAAGGGGAAAATGGGAGGGAGGGAAGAATGGGAGGATACAAGGGATGAGATAACAATTGAAATGTAATATGAATAAATTAATAAAATATATTAACAAACAGATAAACAAAAACATAAAAAAAATAAAGTTCTTTTTCCAGAGTTGGCCTTTTTTTTCTAGAAAACATGTACTTTCTCCTTTGCCAACATTTTCTCCATTGGTATACGGACAGACCCTTTAAAAAGTCAGCCTGAATACTTCCACAGGGTGGACAAGGTTGTGAACGCAGACTTTCTCCTAGCATACACATACCTAGGATTTACAGTAAAGGCTACTCAATTTTACAATTAAGGTCTAGTGAAATCTACCAAAGCATAAAGCATGTCCTGTTAGTTAATTCTTGGTGCTGTATTTTTTTTTTTCTTCACTTCAGCTGTGGTAGGAAGATTCCGTTCTGTTCAGGTTTGACTCTGGCATACTACACAGTGTTTGACCCTTCCTATGTTAATGTAGGAAAGATTTTAAAGAAGCTTTTCCTAGCTGGGCGTGGTGGTGCACACCTTTAATCCCAGCACTCTGAAGGCAGAGGCAGGTAGATCACTATAAATTCAAGGTCAGCCTGGTCTACAAGTGAGTCCAGGACAGCCAAGGCTACATAGAGAAACCCTGTCTTGAAAAATAAACAAACAAACAAACAAAATAAAACGATGCATTTCCTGGCTCACAGATTTCTTTATTTTATTTTATTTTTCATATTTCTCGGCTGCTGCTAAGTGATGTGTGTGTGTGTGTGTGTGTGTGTGTGTGTGTGTGTGTGTGTGTGTGTGTACATATAGCATGAGAAATAGAGAATGTAATTACTGCTGTTTATGTGCATGTGAATGAACATACGTGTGTTTATGTATGTGTGGGTGCTTGGCAAGGCCAGAAGACAATGCTAGTTTACATTCTACAGTCATTTCCAGCATCTCTTTCCCTCCTTCCCTTCCGTCCTTGTTTCCTCCTTCCTTCCCTCCCTCTCTTTCTTGTTTTCAGACAGTGTCTCTTACTGGCCCTTTCTTAGTCTAGGCTGGCTGGATAGTGAATCCTAGAGGACCATCTCTTTCACATCTTTAGTTTTGGGATTAAAACTGCACACAACAACTTGCTCTTCTTTTTTTTTTCCCCATGGATTGTGAGACTTAAACCGAGGCCCACACCTACTCAAGCACTTTAATAACCATGGTGTCTTCCTATGCTCCATGCTGCTGCTTTTAAGTTCCTTCCTTCAATCAATTACTTAAATCCTATATTTTATTCAGTTGTAAAAGTAAAATGGGCTAAAGATGAAAACAATCGGGAAAAGCAACAGAATTTTGCAACAAGCGTCAAAAATCTTCATCCATGTCAATTATATGAACTAGGAGTTTCTGATTTCTGCTTATGGTGACAAGTTAGAGTGGCCCTCCATGTTGCTGAAGACTGCTGGCTTATGCATCTACAACTCAGTTTGATAAAAGACAAGGAAGGGGGTGAAATAATTTAACTGAAGACAATTATACCAAGATCATGTTATAAGGCTATACATTTTAATGCAACAATTATCTTTGAAACATTGTTTACTAAAAATAATCTTATAGTACATTTGAAAAATTATCTCCTATAGTTATTTTAATATATAAAAGATCTTCACCAACCCTACATCTGACAAAGGTCTAATATCCAAAATATATAAAGAACTCAAGAAATTAAACACCACCAAACCAAATAACCCAATTGAGAAATGGGGCTTGGAACTAAATAGAGAATTCTCAACAGAGGAATATCAAATGGCTGAGAAACACTTAAAGAAATGCTCAACCTCCTTAGTCATCAGGGAAATGCAAACCAAAACAACTCTGAGATTCCATCTTACACCCATCAGAATGACTAAGATAAAGAATTCAAGTATATTAACACTTTCATTTTACTTTAAAAGGAGTTTTTGAAAATTAATGAAAAATAGGATATTAATTCATAGTTCCTAATTTTGAATGTAAATTGCATTCAAAATAAAGAGAATGATTCTTAATTAGTAATTTATGTTTCAAAACCATTAATTGTACATTTAAGATGAGGAAAAAATAAATAAATTATAATTTATGTAATTATATTTCGAGTTATGGATAACACTCTACATTTTATTTATCTCTGACTTAAAAATACACTTTAAAGTCCTTTGAAAACATATTTCTCTTTTATAATACATCCTGACCAGAGTTCCCCTTCCTTCTACTCCTCCCAGTGTCTTCCCCTCCCCTCTCCCCCTAGATCCACTCTTCTTCCTTTTCCTTTCAGAAAAGAGCACGCCTCCCAGGGACATCAGCATGGTATAACATGTTACACTCACATTAGTACCTATTTATTTGTGATTCTTTGAGACAGCATATCTCTACATAGACTTGGCTGTCCTGGAACGCACTATGAGGACAGGGCTTGCCTTGATTCATAGAGATCAGCCTGCCACTGCCTTTCCAGTGCTTAGATTAAAGATGTACATGACCGCTTTTGATGCATATTTCTTTTAAAGCCAGTACTTGGCACTAAAAATTCTTATTAGTTCAGGAACTTAGAAAATATGAATATAATTTTTATGAAACACAAATGCTGTTTCCTTAAATATTTGATTAATTTGTAAAAATCTGACTTAATCCTTTTAAATAAGTTGTATACTTTTTTAAAGGAGAGCTTTTTGTCTGTTAAGATAGGAAACAGGTTTGCAAGACTATTTGCTACAATATCCCAAATATTGGCTATTTTTTTCCACTTGACCCTTGCAATATCTTAACCCATTATTTCCAAGTACAGTCTCAAAAAAATTAGGGACTTGGTTATCATTCATAAATGATATGATTCATAAATTATACATCAATAAATGGACTCCTTACATATATTAAATTTTTTCTTCAAAGGTAGGTTTTCTATGATTAATAAGTAGGTTATGGTGCTGCTGAGCCTAAAGAATATTTTTCTATTTTTATTCTTTGCAATATATAGGATTTCAAGACTTAGGTCTTCTTTAACTTTTGTTCATTTTTACTTTTTATGACTGACCTGTATATATGGTTTTTTTTTTTCATTTCAGTTCTCATATGAAATCATAGAACTCATCTATAGAAGTACACTCAGAGATCCAAACATAGATTGAAGCAGTCCAATATTTTCATTGATATTCCTTTTGGGTTTCGCTGTGGAGATATTTTAGGTATTTTGGCCCAGAGGCAAGAAGAGTTAGTTATGGTAGAAAGTGCTAAGTATGCATAAGTGAAGTTAAGGGAAACTTTTCCTTGGTTTTGAAGAGACATTTGGCAGAAAGTAGAAAAAAAGGGAGGGAGAACTGGGGAGCGTAGCAAAGGATCTCTCAATATCCAGACATTTCTGTCTCTGGAATAGTCATAAATTTGAGATACGAGTGCAGTAGGAGGTCTCAGAGAGCTCTAGACCTGGTGTTGTGTCACGTTGGTTACAGTTTTGATGAGATTCATTGCAAATCTCACTCACAATAATGCGATCCAACATGAACCATACCTAGGGCGGTGTAGGTTCTAAATATTTTCAGGAGCATAGGGATTGTGGAGATCACACCCATGGGCTCACTTCTGCCCAGCACCATATGTCCATCCGTAGCACACTCAAGGTAGTGTGGCACTCACAGTGAGTTAAGAAAGGGAAGAAGTCACACACCACAGAGATCGGTAACATTGAAAAATAGGTCGAAGTGGTATAGCACATTCTTTTGGTGTCATACTGTGGGAATACATTCTTAAGTTTTAAAAACACATTACAGCAAATAGTACTGCGGGCACAGAGGCCAGGCATGTAAGCAACAACTGGGGTTCTTTGATGGGTCTTCTTTGCTTTTCTTTTGATAATAATCTACAGTTCCTTAAGAAACAGTTAACTTGTCTTTACCCATCCAGTTTATGCCTTATACCATCTCCAAGAAACACGATTTCTCAGATACAGGGATGCAATACAGGAGGCAACACTACAACTCTTAGACCAATGATCCAGAAAGTAAGCAGAGCATGAGAATCGTCTTTAATACTTATATTTCTAGGGATGAAGAGTTTCTAATCTGATTAAGTCACATGTGGCCTATAGTTAAGCAAAACATATTCCTATTTTCCAGCCTCAATTTTACCAGTATCATGCAAGCAAATTTATATTCCAGTTAATGTAAGACTACACATAAAACTGATTGTCTATTTTATCTTAATTTTACTCGTGACAAGTCAATTTTGACTGAGTTACTATTCTAAAGGTAAACTACTTTTTCTCTCCTATGAGTATTGGGTCCTTTCTTTTCACAAGGTAGAGAGAAGAATGTGCTGAGAATTAGGATTTGTTTTAGATAATATGAATTGTAATAACCAATGAGGAAAGTTTCACGAAACAAAAGTGTTTAAAAGGCCAATGAAAACGTAGTGATAGTCAAATTAGAAACCACTTTAGAAAAAGGAGATAAACAGTACTCTTGATATTACTCTCAATAGACAGGAAGGGGAAACTACACCATGACTGATCAATAGAGGCTGCAGTGCACGAGAGTGAACTTGTGCAGAAAAGAGTCAGGCCGAGGGAGTTCATAAGGCTTAAACATCCAGACATCTAACTGGCGTGTGACATGAGTGTAAAGCAGCATCAAAGGCTGACTGTGAGGCCTTGGGAATCACCCGCGGGCAGTGGGGCAGGTGGAGATCCTGTCCACACAGTGTCCTGCAGTCATTCAGACTGATAAGATTTGAAGTTCATGGCATCGCTATGTGTCAAGCTTTTGACGTTTCCGTCTGATACAAGTTTGTATAAGAAGGCAATCTGCTCATTGTGTCCTCCAGATGCCAGCTCGGGGAGGAGCTGAGAAGGAATCGAGAGATGAGACATATGAGGCACTGTTAGGAGGGGCTCTCTTCCTCAAGCATGAGTATTAATTAAAGAACTAGTTAAACGGACTGATTACTAATAAAGTATCAAGTAGTTAAAGCCTTTTTAAAAATTAATTTATTCATATTACATCTCAGTTGTTATCCCATCCCTTGCATCCTCCCATTCCTTCTTCCCTCCCGCTTTCACCCTATTCCCCTCCCCTATGACTGTGACTGAGGGGACCTCCTGTCCCTGTATATGATCATAGGGTATCAAATCTCTTCTTAGTAGTCTGCTTTCCTTCCTGTGAGGGCCACCGGGCCTCCCCAACAAGGGGACGTGGTCAAATATGGGGCACCAGAGTTTGTGTGTAGGTCAGTCCCCACTCTGCACTCTAATGATATTCTGCTATACTCATAGATAGGTGCCCTGTCCAGTTGCTATCAGATAGGCTTTCTCTGGCAGTAAATAGGAGGGAGTGCAGAGCCTCACAGCCAGACGTTTTGTAAAGAGAGAATCTAAATGGGAGGTCTCTCCCCTTGGTGCTCAGGAAACACCCTGGGAAAGGAGTGGGGAGGAAAGATTGTAGGGCTTAGAGGGAATAAAGGACACTGGGAGAAAGTGACTCACTGAATCAACGAAGCAGACATTATATGGGCTCACAGAGACTGAAGCAGCAAGCAGGGACAGCCTGAGTCTGAGCCAGGCCCTCTGTGTATATGTTATGGCTCTTACCTTGTTTTTGTTTTTGTTTTTTGTTTTTAGTGGGACCCCTAACAGTTGGTTTGTCTCTGATTCTTTTGTCTGGTCTTGAGCCTCTTTTCCTCCTACTCGGTTTTGTTGCCTTATTATATCTGGGTTTGTTGTGTTTGGTTGTTGTCTCCTAGAGGCCTGCTTCCCCCCCCCCCCCCCCCCCCCCCCCCCCCCCCCCCCCCCCCCGGCTACCCACAAAGGAAACAAAGGGTGAGTAGATGTGAATGATTAGGATGGGGGAGGGAAACAGGAGGAGTGGAGATAGGGGAAACTGGTCAGGGTGTTCGGTATGAGAAAGGAATCCATTTTCAATTAAAAGAAAAAAAATTAAATAAATGAAAAAAGAATAAAGTAAAGGAAGTTTATTAACACATTAGTCTACATGCCCATGAGTTTAAGGTTCATATTGCCTCTGCATTTGGCATGGGAAACCATAAGCAGCAAAGACAAGGGTTCTGTGGCTGTCAGAGACTTCACATGTGGATTCTAAAAATCCCAGAAAATTGCCGTGCCTCTCAAATTGCGAGCCAGCTTAACTACTATGTATTTTACAACTTTTTATTCCTCACCTCAAGTATTGTCCCCAAATGCATTGACTATAAATAAATAGGCATTTATACTCTGTTATTTCCATAAAGTAAATGACATTGAAATTATATAGCTCAAGAGATTCCATTAACGATTTCTAACTAACTAGGATTTGCCTCAATGGCCAGGGTGACCTGTGTATTTTTCGTTACGGTTCCCTAGAGGCTTTTTAGCAATGTCTCAAGTGTTAGGAAGCAGTGAAAAAGACCACTTCTACCTTGAGAATCTACAGAAAGTATTATCTAGTGTTACTTACTTTCTATTATAACTGCTTATAATTTATGCAACGCTCTCCTTATGCAGAACAGTTTCAAATAATTTATAGTTAGGCAGAACAACAATGAGGTTATTAAACTTACCCATTGCTTTACTATTTTTTTCTTTTAAAGTATTTTTATTAGCAAAAAATTTCTAGCTGTGGCATTGTTTATGACTACAATTATAATTATGAATGCACATGCAAAAATTTGCAAATGGTCCATACTTAAATGCACTAGCAAGGAAGCATAGCATTTCCCAGGATTGCTTATGAGTTACTTTTAAAGTACTTAACAAAATGACTTCCTATTTCATACTTGAATTAGAATTTACTAAATTACACGTAGGAAAATGGCAGAGATGAGTTTCGACTCCACTTTCCTAACATGCTTTCAAAGCTAAAGTGTACTGGCAATCAGGGCGATCTCTGCACATGCCAATGATTCCAACAGTGTAAGGGCCACACCAGGTGTGACATTGCAGTCTTACATTTTCATGTTCCTCTGACTTCCACTTCCTAAGTTTACCTTATGACTAATAGGATCAACAATGGAAGCTCTCAATGTTCCTTGTGTGATAACCTCTGTAGAACATGAAAAATATATAGTGGGAGCTTTAGTTGTCAACTGTGTACTTGGCTCTGGTGAGAGGTAGGACTTGCTCTAAGATTTCAGCACTCAACCTAACCATCGACCACAGCCTGGGGCCTAACCTAGTACTCCATCTCAGGGTAAAGATCCTACCCACACCATGCTAACCTACAAGCTTCGCCTGAGACGCGAATCCTACTTAGTCCCACTCTCTGCCAGACTTCATTTCATCAAGTCTCATGTTATACCTACACCATAGGACCAGCCAGACCAGCGTCCCTGATGCTCTGGCCTAGCCTGACCAGCGTGCCTGATGCTCTGGCCTAGCCTGAGGAGTCTGTTCTCTTCTGCTCAAGCTTCTTGCTCTTATCCCAACCCTCTGAAGGCAACCAAGCCCTTATACAACTATTTACCCAGCCGTATTCATGCTCCATTCACAAGGAGCAGTAAGTGGAAACGATCTAAATGTCCTTTAACTGATAATAATGTAGATACAGCGTTTATACACGTAAGAATTCTATTCATCTGTAAAGAAATATGGAATCATGAACTTTGCAGGTACATAGTCTACTGAGGGAGGTCACCCATACACAGAAAGGACACATGCAATACATTCTCACTTGTATGTCGATCCTGGTTTCAAATCATCAGGTGCAAGTAAACGACTCTGGGGAAAAGGGAAACATTGAGGGATAAAGAACACAAAGGATCACTGAAAAAGCAACATGGAAACACATTGTTTTACGTCTATCTAAATTACATATATATGAGGATATATATATATTTCGATGAAGTTATGTCACATGGGGTGATAATGTTCTCCTAGGAAGCACAGACTGTTTAAAAATATTTTAGTGCTAGTAATGGGTATTCTTCCTTTGAGTTTTTTGGCATAGCAATCCAAGGGACTCCCAAAACAATATAGGATGTTGCTGTTGTCCTTGTTTGCCTCCTAGAACTTAAAGTATAATTCTATTGGTAAGGACACCACCTTCTTTGAGCTCAGAGCTTAAAGGGTTTGGGCTAGAACTGCCTTGGAATAAGATTATATCCACTTTTATACTCAGCCTACCATTAAAACTTATGCAAATTATGAAAGATTTAAACTTCAACTTTTATAAATTGCCATATTTAGTTTAAAATTTCACTATGTATTACATTATAGTCTTTATATATTTTTACAAGTGTATGGGTGCAGATGCTAATGGGCTGATGGTCCCAGTTAGCATAATGTCTCTGATTCTATTTTATAATCACAGAGGGAGTGAAACTTTCCAAGCTAATGACTGTGAGGCACACTACTACACAGAGTGCAGTAAAAGGGCAGGTTACCTGGATTAGAGGTCATTAGATCAAGTAATATTGCAATGTATCATTAACATAATCATTTGTAATTTAAATAATTTTGAATTAAATATTTAATTAAATTTCAGAAAAATATTTATGAAATTTATAGCAAGGCTAAGCCACTCCTACAGACACTGGCTGAAGTAAAAATTTAGAGGAAAGCTATATCATTATGGATATTTTAGTCTTGGGCAGCCCTTGCTGACTATTCCACTAATTTGGCTATCCATTCATGTATTCATCTATTCCATTATCCTGTATTAATTATTTATTGACAGGAGCCATACTAGGGTACTCAGCTCAGGCACTAGCCAATGAAAGCATGATGTTATTAATCACGAGAGTTATTCGCCTTAAGAATACAGTATTCTTCACTTTCCGATGTATCCCAAATGAATGAAAATGTCTGAACAGATATTTGTAGGATCATGAATACAAGAACATAAAACATAAAATGTTTCATTCAATAGCTATTTCTTATTGGGAATCATGACAAAGGTCATGGGTAATATTAGAGATTTCTTTGAGGGAAAAATTGGTAAATCTTTTATGATATTACTCAGGCTAAACAAGCGGTTGAGGAGTTCATAGGTATTGAGAACTTGTCCTGCAAGGAATAGGCCCTAGTTTGACTTCTCAGGATTTATGCAAAGGACTCAGCATGGTTGTGTTTGTTAGATTTGTTTTTGTAAATCTGACACAAGGTAGGGCTACATTGGAAATCAGAACCTTATTTGAAAATATGCCACCATCAGGTTGGTCAGTTAGCAAGTCTCTTGACATTTTCTTGATTAGTGATTGATGAGGGAGAGGCCAGACCACTGTGGGTGGTGCCTCCTGGTGGCAGGCAGTCCTAATCTATGAGGAGTAAACACATAAGCAACACCCCTCCAAGGTCTTCCCTTCAGTGTCCATCTCCAGGTTTCTGCCTTGAGTTCCAATCCCATCTTCCCTCAGAGATGGACTGTGACCAGAGATGTTTATACCAAACAAACCCTTTCTTCCCTAAGCAGCATCTGATCAAATTGTTTATCAGAGCAATAAAAAAGCCATCCAGGACAATGGCTGTGTTTGTCTGTAACACCGCCATTTATGGTTCAAACACAGATGGATTCCCAAGAGCTCACTACTTAAGACTTTAGCCAAATGGCAAGCTTCTGGTTCCCTGAGAGAACCTCTCTCAAAGCAATAATGTAGAAATCACAGGAGAACACCTGACATCTTATACGTATGCACAGGTATACAAACCATTGTACATGAAACAAATATATACCCACCCGATGCCTTCATCAGAGTATAAAATGAGCAAAATTAGTTCCTTGGTTAGGATACCAACATTTTCTAGAATCTAGCTCCGCTTCCCTAATCATCTTCTAGAAATCCATCCAGTATAAAGAGTAGACAATAGCTATGTATATTTGATTTCTTTATGGATAGTACCAACTGAACCAATACCAAAGACATATATACCCTTCTCCAAAAGGACTTTAATTCATAGATTAAAATGTATATAACTGATGAAGTGATTCTACAACCTAAGCATTTACCAACAACTTAAGAGCTTGTTGGCAACTGCAATTATTCTCTAGATCTTGGAAGATATTTAACGGTAATTAAACTCTTGTTCATAAGCATATACTTTTCCTATTTAACTTGTCAATTTTATTATTAATTTTTAACCCATATTTCCTTTTTTCTTATGAGACATGAATTTTCTAGATAGCCCAGGATGGCCTGGATCTTACTGTGAAAACGTTCTGGAACTGAACACATAAATCTCAGCTCCAAGTGTATTACCCTATGCCAAAGAGAAGAGAAATGTATACAAATATGTAAAATAAGCACATTTACCAACCTTTATGGTTTTAGAACGTTACTGCAACTCAAACAAAGGTGGCTGAATTATAGTGGGGCATTAAGTTCTAGACCTTTCAAATATATGGTCGATTCTCAGATGCATTGTTTTAGAAATCATATCCTTGCTGATTTCAAGTATTGATTTCTGGAGTTTCTTGTTTCCCCAAATGCTTATTGTTGATCATTTTGTATACCTGATTACTATAAGATAACTTCAGTAGCCTGTGTTTGTGACTGATGAGGTAGTTTAGATGATGCGATTCCTTACTTCCCCTGTAACTACCATTCTTCCCAGATTTCATCCGTGCTACTTAGAAGACTATTTCCCAGCTTATGTACACCTTTAAGATCTTTGGTATCTCATATTTTAGTTTCAATTGGTTTTAAATTGTGGCAGTTATTCTTTTATGATGAGAATTTATGGGTCTTTTTGTGGCTCCTCTTACCATCACAAACAGACAGATCAGATGTATATAAAAGATAACAATCCTCCTCATATTTTTCTTGCCTCCATTTCTCCCAAGATCTAAGAAATCATATTATTTTGTTCTTCCACAAACTCCTTTATTCATCTTATTTCATTAATACATATTTTTCTGGGTAACAGTTTTTTCCTTGTTGCTTCCATAGGATACTGCTAATTTTGAATTTTGGATTTCCCACATAGGCACTTGTGTAACTTTACTTTGTGGTTTCTTGCTTTTCAACTGCCCCATATATATTCTGGGAAAAATTATCCCTAAAATTAGAGAAGATCCAGCATGACCTCTAAAGTTGTACCTGCCAATGCTGAGCCAGAGCTCACCTTTGTTATATGTCATATTTCTTTTCTCAGCCACAGTTATCAGTGTGTCTCTCTTTGTGTTCCAACTGGGGGAAAGAGGAGCTGGAAACTACACAGGCAATATTGTGCAGCACATTCTTCTCTGGGGTTCAGAGTATAACATGTGCTTAATACTCTTTGAAATGACAGATCATTATAGATTATTAATTGTGGGGCTTTGTAAGAGGACACAAGGTCATTTATTATATTTTTACTTACATATGTACTAATTCATAGATTACAAATATATTTAGATAGTTATATTAGCAATTTTTGTACTAATGTACATATGTTAAAAAGATGAAAAATTAAGTATTATTATCTAGTCTATTTTTTTTAGTGCTGAATGTTTATGTAAAAGTTATTCATTAGGAGAATTTTACCATATAATATACAGTAGACAGTATAGCCATCGATGATTATTTTTCAAATCAAAATCATATAGCTACATATGTTAAAATATTTCACTCTGTTCTCTTATCATCATTAGTTACACTCAGAGTGCAAATATTTCTTTTATGAGAAAATGAACCAAAATACCAAAAGATAAAATAGCTATTAGAGGACATTTTTCTTTTGCCACTTCTCGTGTGTCTTTTTAAAGACTGTTCAGTCTAATTTCTCTCTTGATATATAGTTTGCTATTCTATTTCTGTAAAATGAGAACATTCTGTTCTATTCATTCTCCCACTTACTTTTAGAAACTGCAGAAAAGCTTAAATTAAACTCCTAAAGAATTAACTGCCATTCTTATGCATAGTTATGAAATATACAACAGCCCTTTGTGCATTGTTCCTAGGCATTGTGCCTCACTAGTGAGTGATCAGCAATGCATTCACATAAAACATCACCAAAGTGAGAACCAAAACTGGGTCAGGAAAATCCCTCCACATGAGGCTTGTAGGAGTCAACGAGGGAAGAGAGAATAGCTCTACCAAGCCCATCACGATACGAAAGACAAGAAAGAATGACTTCTCTGTCTCTAACATAATACAAGTCTTCTGTTCCTTATCAGAAATCATTATCAGGTATTTTCAAATATGTTCTGCAAGACTGGCATATACCCAAAGAATTTACTTTAGCTAATTATTAACAGACAGTTATAGTTAAATAGTCTGTGTGAACGTCTTCCTTGGTTTCTCTGTTGTCCTTTTGGTAAGGATTGGGACTGTATTGCCGAGTTTCTCTTTAGTTTGGAAATTGATTCTTCAGTGCCTGAAATACAGTGGTAAATCTACTTATATATTTGCAGTACCATAAGCAGTTGTAAAATCAAATAGTCAGTCACCTAGAAACAAAAATAGCCCAATCCCCGACTCTCAGAGAATCAAATCTCATAAGGAGTGGTCAAGTGGGAGCTGTGCTTTAGTCTCAGCGTGGCATATATGCTGATTTTATTTCACTGATTCTGGCAGTTCTGTAATGTAAAACCAAGGGAGACTACAAGATCAGTTCATCTTTTGATCCCATAACCATTGGTTCTGGGGCACATAAGTGTAAGTCTGTACATTGTCTTTGGTCAATATGTTTAATGAAGAGTTTATGCTTAAAACACTCCTCCATTCTGTAAGGTGCAAAGCAGGCTCCCGAACTTGTGATCATTTTTAATAAACAGTGATTTATACTAGGGCATGGTCATTTTCTATTTAACCACAGTACTTGAGGCTGTAGTCTTATAACTTTAGTTTTTATTATACACCAATTATTACCCACAGCTTGTATTTTGCTTAACTATTTTCCTGGGAGGAAATAACATGAAGTCTGTCAGTTTTATAGATCTAATTTACATGCAGATAAGATGTGTATTTCACATTTTTCCTAAAACCATTTTGACTACTGAACTATTTGTTGCATGTAAACTACTAATGCTGTGAGCACCACTAAAAAATTTCATAATTAAAGTCCCGTTTACTGTTGCTTAGCATAGAGATTAAGTAAATAGATTTCAGAATTACCTATATTAGGGCTCAAAGCCCATTGTTTTGAGTCAAACAGGCACTAGACTGATTTCTATCAAAATAGGAAAAATACTGCTTTACAAAGTGCTGATCAATATCAATAGAGCTAATATTAATAATGCAAGAAAGTTTTAGAGGTTGTATATCATGCGGATCATGAATAAAGACTATTGGACTAGACAGAATGATATTTTAGTCGTCTGTTCATGTAATTGTATTTTCTTCTACAAAAATAGCCAAGAATAATGCCTTGAAGTGTACAGCATACTTCCATTCACTCTAGTCAATGACACCTTTTTATTTACAACAATCTCATTTTGTTTCCAAGGTTTTATATAAATTATATATTTCATAATTAGATTGCATCTATACTTGGCTTTCTAACTTATTTTCTTGGACTGCTGTCATGGAATATTCCTAGAAAAAGAGCTATAACCATCCATCGTAGTTAGACCTTATGCTGTTTCTCTTGCTCTTATTATGAGTACTAGGGTTGAATTTATTTCTGTTAATGTTCTCTAATTCTAGAATCAGTAGTTTTATAATTCACTGATTTCTCCCAAAGAAGCTTCAAGTAATATGATAGCTAAATTTCTGCTTAACTCTTTGAGTTCCCATCTCTTCTTCCTCACTAGTACTGTACTGGCCATTTAACCCTTTGAGTCGCCTTTTCTCTTATATACAAGAAAGAGGAGTGTTGGTGAAATGGCTCAGCTTTGCAAACCTGGGGACCAGAGTTAGATGCTGGAATCCACACAACACAGACTTGACACTATCCTGAAGTTTTCTTTTAATCTACACATGTGAGCTACGGACCATGCACAATTACAAGCTCTCAAACACGTATGCAATAAATAAATATTTTTTAAATTAAAAAGAATCATTGCTTTATGAAGCCGTAAGATTAAATTAGTTAATGCAACAAAGTATCTAGAACATCCACACATGTCCTAAGTCCTTAAACATTGCTTACTCTTATTTTTTCCCTTTAATAATTAGCAGCCAGTAGGAGTAAAATCACTGGTGGGTACTGCAGACACTTGTGATTTATTTGCTTCTGGCAGAATCAGGACTCAGTAACCAAAGCTAATTTTAGGGAGAAAAAAAAAAGATGCTTTCTAGATTTTATTTACAAGATTAACAAAGTAGAATTTGGGAAACAGTAAGAAAACATTGATGCAAGCATATTCGCAAGGCTGCCACCATCCCACAGAGACTCAACGTCTAGCTTTGTAGCAATCTATTATACGTTTAGAATAACAGGCAGAAAAAAACAGCAGCCTGAGGAATTACATCGGGTAATTTACACTGGTGAGAGGAAACGCTGTAACAAAGGGAAACAACTGGTGAGAAAAGTGATGGAGGAGTTGAAATAAAAAGACACCACTTTGCTTTTCGAGTGAAGTGAGAGTTTGGTAACCCAGGGGAGAAACCCACTGAGACTTGCTACCTACACCTGACATGTTTATGTGAGTTGTGTATTTGAACATGAGTGTGCTACGGAACTAGGAATTAGGAGGTGTCTAGTTATGTTATAGCTGGACTCCTGAGGTCACTGCTATTAACTGTGAACTGCTGTGGATGGAAAACTGTGTTTGTATGAATGCATAGTGATAGGTCTCAATTTTTTATGAACAAGCATATCATAATTTATGATACGCTGTTTCAGTTACATTATCAAATAGGGAATTGTATTTGTGAAAAATGACTGAGTGAAACACATGTATGGTTTTTGCTAATTATGATAATAATTATTTAAAGGTACATGATGGCTGTAGAAAATATTGACATATTTGGACAATTTATACACTTTATCATCTTTATGTAGAACACACACACACACACTCGCACATATATTCTTTATATATTCCAAATATTTACTAAATATGATTTTTGAAATAGAATGATTTTTCATTTGGGTATTATAAAGATTGTAAAGTCTAACTGGTAGATTGTCAAATAAATGAACAAATAAATAAATATAATGATAATAAAATCATAAAACTAAGTTTCAAAAGGTAGAAGATGCTTCTATTTGATAGAAAAGAAGACTTATGCAAACAGAAAATCATCTTTCTGTCAGGGAATAGACTGCTTTATTTGACTGAGAATAGAAGACTCCTTTAAGTCATGAAACAAATGATTGGCATGTCTGACATATGGTCATACAAATAAAGCTCATGAAAAAGGCATATTTAACACAACAAGTTCAGTCCTAGTAGCTTAGCTGATTCGTCAGAGCTGTTGTAGGTATTGTGAGTGTCATTAGGGTTAAATGTCACCTCACAGACAAATAGAACATGTTCATCATTGGAATAATATTAATGATTCATTTAATGCAAATCTATAAACATTAAACTGACTCAGATTATATTATAGCACCAAGTGGGGATATTAAAGCTGATTATTTTAAAAAGAGATTAAAATAGGAAATGAAAAACTAAGCTGATGGATCCTTCATGGCTATGCTGGGTTAATCTTTGTGGTTACTAATTAAAGAGAAGAGCATAAAAACATATTATTGTTTAGTTCCTACATGAGACAACTTCAAAGGGCATGCTTACATAGTATAGTCAAATAAAGGTATTTGTTTATTGATGATTCCCGAGAAGAGCCTCATTAGTCATGTGGACTGCATTCTAGGGAAGCTGAGCTTAGCCTTCGTGTGTTTCCCCCCCCGGCATTTACACAGAAGATTTAATTTGTTTAGAACTGTTGAAGGATAGCACACACTGGATTTACTCATGGCTTTAAGGTTCAGGTAGCATAGTAATTATGATGGCCTATGCTTGCTCACTAATTACCCCATTGGCCTATATAGTAGTTGGTGTAACAGAAAGAACAAGACCACAAAACAAACAGCATGGCTCCCCAGGTCAGCGTCAGTTTAGTAGCTAGTCACATGAGAGTAGGATAAGAAAAAAAAAAAACAAACCCACAAACAAACAAACCAAAAAAAAAAAAATAGTAGGCTCATGGACCATGAAAGTGAATCAATCTGTTTTTACTTTGATAAGCTATGTTCTAAATGCATTTGGAAAAAATCTTGTGAAGTTATTGAAAATTTTAAAGATGTGCAGCAACACAGTCGAGATAACTGAAAACTTGAACATGCTCATAAATAATAAATGCCCACATACTCTGTAGTTTAGGAGAATCATTTAAAATCCATAACTAAACGTCTTTTATGAAATAGAGTGATACTGTGATTTTCATATCCTATTATTTATGCAATGATATTTTAATATATTTGATTTGGAACCACTAAGTAAATTGTCATGGCTCAGTGCTTGGCTTGAACCCTAGAGTAATCTAGCCTTGACATCTGCTACTATATTTATTGCCAGGACAAATTTGGCTAATTATTAATGATTGGCATGAACAACATGTAAATTTTTTTCTAGTGTGTAAGATATCCTTTATAGGATAAACTATCACCTTCTCCCTCCATCTTCAGAGTTTCACTTTGACTGAATGGACACATAAATTTGTTAGTCAAAAGGATGTACAGAAAACCAAGCATGGTGGCAAACAGGTATTCTGCTAGTGCTGGGTAGGGCCGAGGTAAGAAGACTGGGAGACAGAAAACACTCTGGTCAGCATTTGTAATTTCAATATAGGCAATATAATAAGATTCTGTATCAACAAACAAACCTTCATATAAGCAAGACAAATGACACACACATATGATATATATGATATATATATATATATCATACACATATACTGTCTTCACTGTTGCTACTGTATGGTAAATTACCATACAAATAAATACAAATAAAGAATAGCGAATTATATTTGTCATAAATTCAAACAAGGAATTTACATATATGTTATTATCATAGATTGGTCTTATAGGTTGATATCTAAGATCAAACTCTTTTAAGGAGTATATTTTTTAACTGCATTGTTTTATGTCAGCTGGCATACGTATTTTTGTTTTTGTTTTTATTGTTCTTTTATTATTATAATTTTTACATATACATTTGTATTATTACACATATGTACAAGATACTACCTACAGAAAGAAGAAGCAGAAAACAATCAGAAATTATATTAATATTACATTCATGGTGTTTTGGCTATTTGTACTTGGCAGCCTTGAAGAAAACATCTTTCCTATCTTGGTGAGTTTAAAATTCTGAATGCAAAGAAATATCTATCATATCTCATATTTTATTGAAAAAACCCCACAGATTTTGAAAACCTACAGAACTAGTAAAAGGCAGTTCTCCTTTCTTTCCCTTCTGTAGGGCAAGGGTGCTTATCTGTCTATATGAAGAATACGTATTCTGATTAAATCCTCTATGAACAGTTTGTAAGTACTCTCCAACATGGGACCAGTTTTATAAATGGTGGGGAACATAGATTTGTCATCATTTCAGTGTAAAGAATGGGGACAGTTAAAAATGTAGAAAAGTACATAAAGGATTAGGAAAAAGCAAAAATCAATAAGCATCCATTCACAACAGCCACAATACACTCATATTCAGGTTTCTGCTAAAGCTAGGAGCTATGTGATAATGTGGTGATGTTGTGGGAAATAGGAGGTTTTTAAATTTTTTTCTGGGCTGTTAAATAGGAAAGCATCCTAAAAGTGGGCTATGGTGGGTACTTACAATGGATCATGGATAGGAGCCACTACAAATAAGGTATTCAAGAGAACATTCAGAATCACTCACAGAGGTGGTGCTTGGAAAAGACCAGTGGCTGAGACTGCCCTTGGTAAGGACACAGCAGAGAAGTAAACAACTTATGTTTTCCTGGCTGTGGCTCATCACTCAACTCCACTTCACCTCACTGCCCTTGATGTTAGCTCGTGTCAACTTTAAGTCCTGATGAGGGTTAAACCATGTCCTGAGCCAGGAGGAGCAGGACAGGTACCTCATAGCAACAGTATGTGAGTACTTCTCTGGAGGCACTTTTCTCAAACCTGTTCTCCAGATGGAATGTGTAAGTTTTTTCCAGAACCAGTGCAGTGCTCTCTGGGGCTAACTTGAACCTGGTCACACCAGGGATATTTGCCTCAGGGAAATCGGCTGGGATTTTCTATTCCATGTTATACACCAAACATTAGCAGGTCCCTATCATTTGGAGTGCGTCTTTAGATATATAGGACATTAAATTATGAAAAGTGATATAGAATGATGTCTCAAAAGTCGAGCTGATATTAAGGTAAGCAAAATAAGGGAGCCCAAAACATCAAGGCTTAAGTCATGGGGAAGTGACTATTTATCTCTAATCAATCAATCAATCAATCAATCAATCATTTATGCATTTTTTAAAGACAAGACCTCACTGGCTTAGATTTTACTTTACAGCCCAAGGCAGCCCAAAATTCACATAAAATCTCCCATTTTCCTCTTAGTGCCTAGATTGCAGGTGTGTCCACTATGCCAAGCACAATGTGTCACGAGGAAAGAAAACATAACTCAGCATGGTGGCAGAATTTTAGATATGAATAAAGCTGGTTCATTTTTACTGAAATTTGAATTTGAAGTCTCAATGGGGATCAAAATGCAAATTGACAAGCTATTTTCATAGGCTATATTGGCTTCCTGCTTATGTGAGAGCAAATTTTACAACGTAATTCTAGAACTTGCCTTTATTTTTATAACAAACAAAGATGCAGCCTTATGGGAGATTGTCTTGTAAAAGACTTTGAATTGGAGGCAAGAAGAGGCCTGGTGTGGATATTACTTTCAGGAACATCTACTAACTGAGAAATGGGAAAAAGGAGAGCTAAAAAGTCAACATTTCACAGAGACATGATATAATAAAATGAAAGGAAATGGAGAAGTGCAACACAACTACACCCAAATTTGAAGACACTGGCTTTGCAACTTGAAAGCCTTCTCAAAGGTAATTGTTTCAGACAACAAGTTAAGAGAATTAGATAAGGAATGCTCCAGATATAGAACATTTCTTTGAGAGGTTAATAGATCTCAAAGTAAAGGAAATGAAGTATAGATTGATAATTTAGTTTTAGGAATATCTGTGAAAGAAGCACCCAGAAGAAATGACATCTAAAATTGAGGTCTCCCATGAGAAGAAGGTAGGTTGTTCCATTTTGTAATCGTCTGGAAGAGGGAGGTTACAAGTGAGGTTGAGAACATATATGCAACTCAGTGTTATTTTTCACAGCTTAATCTCTGAAATCACACCCCAGCTATCTGGGTGAGTGGTGGCATGGGCTCCATGGCTCTGGAAATGTGTCTTCCGCGAGATCTACACTAATCCCCACCAAGGATAATTAATACCCAGATGGCACAGTAAGTAGCATCAATTGCAGTTATACTTAGACAGATTGACGTTTTCTAGCAGGGCTAGCTGGAAATCTAAACAGATTTGTCGCAGAATTTCATTCATATCTGCCAATAGCATTTCCAGTGATTGAATGCTGTAGGGTGCACTTATGGTGTTTTGAAGGGTTCTGGTGCAGCATAACCTTGTGACAAATTGTAGCATGAGTAGTCTGTTTTCCCACTTCACCCAACCCTTATTGCATTTACTCTGCGTGTTTTCACGTTGATGGTTTCTTCTCTATATGTAGAGTATTAGCAGCTAAAACTTTGTGTTATGTGGCTTTTTGTTTTCTTTTTAAAATTTTATTAATTTATTCATATTACATCTCAATGGTTATCCCATCCCTTGTATTCTCCCATTCTTCCCTCCCTCCCATTTTCCTCTTACTCCCCTCCCCTATGACTGTGACTGAAGGGGACTTCCTCCCCCTGTATGTGCTCATAGGGTATCAGTCTCTTCTTGGTAGGCTGCTATCCTTCCTCTGAGTGCCACCAGGTCTTCCCATTCAGGGGACATGGTCAAATATGGAGCACCAGAGTTTGTGTGAAAGTCTGACCCCACTCTCCACTGGCTTTTTGTTTTCAATGGAAACACGTTACTTACAATTGTGTCATAAGTAATTAATATATATCTTCTATACCACAATGTTGCTGTGACAAGACACTGATAAAGGCAACCTAAAGAAGAGAACATTTAATTTAGATTGGAGCTCCAGACAATACAATGTGTCATGGCAGAAAAGGGATGGAGCAGATTCAAGAGGTCACAGACATCCACAGTCAGGATGGGAAGCCCTAATGCGTGCTCACACTCAACACCTATCTCTTTCTGTTCATCCTATTACCCAAGCTCATGGTTTGCTGTTACCCAAGTGGCTGCTTTTCCAAATGTCAATTAACCTTTTCTAAATAATTCTTCCCAGACATACATAAAGTTTGTCTCCTCAGTGATATTAGAAACCATCAAGTTGTCATCATGTGATTTGTCCATATTGGAAGCCATATATAAAGACCTTGAAGAAAGAAAGACTGTTTCATGAAAGTTGAAGAAAGTGCTTGAGTTGTGTTTTCAAGTAGCAGTGGACTCCATATTTCACTAGAGAGTGAATATGTTTGAAGTAAATTTTCAAAATGTTCTTCTTTAATACTAAAATACAAGTCTTTGTTTAAAATATCTTATTATCCACAGAAGATCTGTGAAAAACAGAATAGCTTATTTTTTAAAACTACAGAATACATGAGGTTTTGGTTTGTTTTTTTTATTTCTCATGAGTTGATAAATATAGCTGTAACAGACCCAGAATTTCTGAACCCCCAATGAAGAAAAAACAAAGAAAGAAATGAGAGGAAATATTAAGGCATATTACCAGAAGAATAAAATAAGTTACTCTTGAGTGGAAGAATATGGGAACAAAAAAATGAAAAAACTGATGATTGATTTAAAAAAAATACAGCCGGGCAGTGGTGGGGCACACCTTTAATCTCAGTACTTGGGAGGCAGAGGCAAGCAGATCTCTGGGTTCAAGGCCAGCTTGGTCTACAAAGTGAGTACAGGACAGTCAGGGCGGTTACACAGAGAAACCTGTACAAACTATGGCACCAGCCAAGGACAATATGTGCAGTAAACTTCGAATCTCTACCCAGATCTAACCAATGGACAGGACATTCTCTACAGCTGAATGGAGAGTGAGGATTGACTTTCACACGAATTCTGGTGCCCCATATTTGACCACATCCCCTGTATAGGGAGGCCTGGTGGCACTCAGAGGAAGGATAGCAGGCTACCAAGATGAGACTTGATACCCTATGAGCATATACAGGGGGAGGAAGTCCCTCTCAGTCACAGTCATAGGGGAGGGGAGTAAGGGAAAAATTGGAGGGAGGGAGGAATGGGAGGATACAAAGGATGGGATAACAATTGAGATATAATATGAATAAATTAATAAAATATATTTAAAAAAGAAGGATAAAGCAAAACAAAACAAAAAAAACAACCAAAACCAAACCCAACCAACCAACCAACCAAACAAACAAAAAATAAACGTCATTTTTTAAGAAGAATATAAATAATGAAAGTATTGTGAGAAGTACACCACTGCAGCTCCCTTTCAGGGAATCTACACGGGGGGGGGGGTCTCATAGCACAGAAGTCGTGAGCAGAGCAAACTGCATGTGTAGGGGCAATAATAGGAGACATGTTGGTAATATGCTTCATAATTTAAACAGTCATGAGGAAGGAGTGTTTTAGCATTTTTGTTCCCTATAGGTAAGTAGAGAGAAAAAGTTGGTAAGTGATTTCAGGACACCTGGACATCAGAGGAGATGGGGAACAGAAAGACTGCTTTCCATATTAGTCATGTGGCAAATCACAGGATTCCGCTTACTCTTTGACTCTGTAGCACTTCATAGTATGTGTGTGTATGTGTGTGTGTGTTTGTGTGTGCGTGTGTATGTGTGTGTGTGTATACAACATTTTATTTCAGTTGACACACTTTTGAAACTATTCTTTCAGTGATTTATTAATGACAAGTAATGGCTATGGACTTTATTATGTGGCGACAACTCTTCAAAACTCATTTGAAGAAAAAAAGAAGGTATGTACAATGAAGGTTTAAATATTTGAGAAGGACTAAATAAGATTATCTAACAGAGAAGGCTGTAGATAGCAATTGAAAACTATTAAAAATAATTAAATTATTCAGAAGGATGGCAGGTTCACCAAATCAAGTGTTTCTATATATTATGAGACAACCAGTTATAAAATATAAAGAAATAATAAATTATTGTAATGACAATGCAAGCATGAGATAAATGCTGACAGCACATTTCCTAATAAAAAATATGACATCTATATGAAAAAACCCTCTATGACATGTGTTGTACTAATAAATGACAATTATATAAGTAGAACAGCAGGATAAGCAAGTCCTCAGTAGTTCCTGCCTCACAAATATGTCTGTCAGATACATTGGTCCAGAAGGCTGAAGATGATGCTCCAACGTTATAGAGAGTTTTGGGTGACTGTTCAGGCAGCAAATCGTCTCTGTCATATTCTTCTTTTGGAAGCTGCTAACCTGCACTTCCTGTTTACTCAGATAATTATTTTATTCCTTCTCAAGTCTCTGAAGGGGTTGAAGACCAGGTAGCATACTTTTCCAATTAATCTTAGTTGGTTGGGGATTAAGATGTTCTTAGGTCTAGATAGATGTTTTAAGTTGATAATGATGAGATATGTTAGATATTGGTTTACACTCAGAATTTTAGACTCACCAAAATAGGAAAGATGCGTTCTTCAAGGTTGCCAAATACAAATAGCCAAAACACTATGAATGTAACATTAATATAATTCCTGATTGTTTCATGGTTCTTCTTGCTGTATGCAGTTTATTTTATATATGTGTAATAATGTAAATGTACAGGTAAAAAAGAAAAATAATACAAAAGAAAAAAATACATTTGCAGCATTTAGAATGCCACTTTTCTTAAATAACCCTATTCTTTTAAATAAAATCTTTACAAACTTCAACATTATATTCATAGAACATAATATATTAATCTAAAATTGACATAGAACAAAATATATTCTCTCCAAAGAGATCAAAGCAAATATCTATAGCAATAAAAAATAGGAAAGTTGTCAGAGAATTGGAGACATAGATCAATGGAGAGAATAAATTCTAGAGAAGACCCATGAAGAAATATTTATATAGCTTGACTAAATGTCATTTAAAATTATGGAAGATAAACTGAGTTTTCTACAATAATGTTCAGATAATCTACTAACCATTTACATGAAATAAAATCTCAGATAATTTATGAAATCCTATATTAACAATTACATGTTAACAAATACATGAAGAAATAATCCAAAAACTGAATAAAGATTTAGGAAATATATTTTATAATCACATAGAAGATGCTAAAAAAGAAGCTGAGGCTTTCTGGATAAAATAGAAAAGCCAGAAGACATAGAGGAAAAATCTGTCAGAATTAGTTAAGTGTTTAAACTAAGGGAACTTTTCCTCTTTTGAAAGATATGAGATATAAAAGCCAAGGTAACAAACCATTTGGAAAGAGTGTTTTTCCATTTTCATAACAAAAGACATGAGTTTATCTATGAATGACACAGTCTAGCTAGTAAAGGTTTTATGCTCTTTTTACTTTTAATCCATGTTTTAGGCAATACAATGGTTATTTCATAGTCAAATCAATGTGTCCCATTAACTCTGCATTACTTCGTCCATTTTGTGGTGCTGAATTTCATACTCTGAGCACCAGGTGTTCTAGGAAAGCCTTCTACTGGCTGGTTACACATTCTGATTTCATATTTCACTCTAATATTTGGCTGAGCTAAGCAGCCTAAAGCTATGTAGTTCTTTGTGTTCTAGGTAGCATTTACATTAGCCTTTTTATACAGTCTCTTAGCTGCAGTGCTCAACAAAATACCCTTTGATTCTGTTCTACATTGACTGTGGTACATTTACTTAGCTACTAAAAACAGGGAAACCTTGACATTTTCAGGCAAATGGATGGAACTGCAAATGATCATCCTGAGGGTGGTAACTCAGACAAAAAAACCCACGCATGGTATATAATTACTTATAAGTGGATATTAGCTCAACAAAGATGTTCTCTGAGAGTCTCCACTCAGTGGAGGATTGGGACAGATGCTGGGACTTACTGCTGGACTCCAGGTGAGAGTGGTATGGTAGAATCGGGGAATAGAAGGACCAAGAGGGTTCAGGAGCCATGCAAGGAGACCATCAAGGCTGGAAGATCTGAACCCAGGGGGGCCAGCACAAACTGTTGTACCCACCAAGGACAATGCATGAAGTAAACCTAGACCCTCTGTTCAGATCTAGCCAATGGATAGCTCATTCTCCATGGTTGTGGGGCAACCAGGGACTGCCTCTGACATGAACTCTAGCACCCCAATTTGATCACTTAATCTTTGCTGGGAAGCCTGGCAGCACACAGAGGAAGGGGAAGCAGGCTATCCTTATGAGAACTGATAGACTGTGATCATACGGTGGGGGAAGGGGTCCCCTCTGTCAGAAGTCTAGGGCAAAAGAGGGAGTGAGGATGGGAATGGGAAGATAAAAGTGAGGGGATAACAGTCCAGATGTAATCTGAATAACTTATAATAAAAATAAAATAATAAAAAGATTGTAAGAATCAGAAAAAGAAAACTTGTTCATATGTTTATGACGATAAAAAGTAAAAGAAAAATTCTAGAGATATGTAAGTTGATGTGGCTTTCCTCTGATAAGATTTTTAATGCTTTTTATGTACAATATAAACTCCATGTTTATCTTGTTTTTGGTATCATTTCATAACCAGTGATACTTTGGTTTTAGAATGATAAAGTACTGGCTCTTTTTGTCTGTTCCAGTTAATTATTTTTCTATTTTATAATCTCATTTTCACCAGGTGCCCCTCTGAATGCATCTTCTCTAGTCCTCTTGTGTATCTATCCTTTGTGGACTGCAGTGCTTTATTCATTGAGCCTCTGGATGATATTTTATTGGATCACTGTATAAGCTCATTATTCTAAGTGTTCAAAATTTCTTGGAAATTGGGCTTATACCATGGATTTAGAAAAAGGATTATGTTTCCACGCAAATTTAATCTTTTCATTCATAAATTACATATGCCTTTGCATTAACTCCAGATGCACTCACATACAGTGTAATGAGGTCTGTTTATTTGATAGTTTTATTTGTATGGATCCTTCCTTCCTATAATGAAATATTTTCTTAGGCTGCATTTCCCTGGGTGTGTTTTGTGTGGGCTGTGAATACTAATGTAGTTAACAGAATACTTATCCTTTTACTGTGTTATCTATATATCTTCTGTTAGTAGCTGTCACTGGCTATAGGCATTATGTGGAAACTATGCAGCAGGGACTGAACTTTTGTGTTATTCAAGCTCAATAATCATTTTAAAGTATTATGAAGTACAAAGCTTTGTGATATGAATAAGCAAACAAGGCTAAGGAAGAGTTATCTTACTCTGTATACATTAGATACAAATCTCAAAACATTCCTGACCTGATAGAACATGCCTCTAATCTTCTCATCAACAACAGGCCATATATTGACAAAGATCAGTCAAAGTTTTGTACTACTGCATGGCCCAGGGTTTTTATGGCATCAGACATACTGTTATCCTTAATAACTACAGTCTTCATAGTTTCAGCTTATTATATTTTAGTCATGAACACTAAAATAAGAAGTAATAATAGTGTATTCAACCATTCTAGAGATTATCTATTATAATCTTTTTTTCTCTGCTGGAGGATTAAATCTCAGGAGTCTTCATATCCACTCTTTTTGTGCCATTGCATGCCAGACAAGAACTCTAAGTCCATGTATCGGATGCTTTCATAATTAACTGCACAAAGCGATAGAGGAGTGATTTTGAGATGGCCAGTGATGTTTATTCACTGAAAGTCAATAAGGCAAGACTGGTTACTTTCCACTAATTTGAAATGTAGCATCATGCTATTCCCTTGAATTTCTTACCCAATAAAATAAGTTTGAAGGAGAACTAGAGTCACTAAAATGCACCGTTTGGTCTATTTGAAGTCGGTCCATTTAAAAAAATTATGAGGTTCATTCATAGACATTTTCACTTATGTGTCAAGTATGTTCTGATTACTGTGACCACCCACCCCCTGTAATCTTTTTGTCCCTAACACTTCTCTCTTCAAGTTCCCTTCCTACGTTCTTGCTTTTTTATTTTTATATTTTCAGACCAATTGAATATCTCAAAAGGGTCATCTGTGTGAGTATGGGTTTGGAAATATCCATTGGAACCTCATGGGCTCCACAGTGGGTATACAACTTGAGATGATGCCTACCGGCCGCTTAGAATCAATGAGCAGCCAATAATTAAGCAAGGAGGAGAAAGGCCTCATGAATCATACACAGTGCCATGATTCATGATTAACTGTTGATAGGCCCAGGCCTATATAAGCCTGTTGTAGGCAGCAGTAGGTGCTGTGAGGTCATGGTAACACATGCCTAGAAGATTGCATGTCAAAGCTCCTTTCTGTATTTTCTGGTTCTTACATTTTTCTACCCTCCCACCCCTGGCCATGATTATACCCGTGATTATCCTGGGGATAGCATGCCTCTCAAGGCTAGTGTTGAGCAAATCACTTACACTCAGCAATTTGAGTATTGTGTCTCTGCATTCATGACTATCCTTTGACAAGAGAAGCCAGCCCTTTCTAGTTCCTTTAATGTTTTTTTAAATGAATATAATTTTACATGATTGTTTAATGATACATTTAAATTAAGTAAAACCAATGAAGCAGTTCTTGTTTTGCTATCTGTATTTCATGTGCTTCCCGGCTACACATGGATCACGCGGAGCAGTTACGTCATCACAGAAGTGTCTATCAAATAGTGCTGACTTTTCACGTCCGACTCAGAGGTCATATCCGCAGTTGTTCTGTACTTTCATTTCTTCAGTGGATATTTAATGTACTCTATCATTATGCCAGGGTATGAGCGAGGCTTTGAAACACACAAGTACTTGAGCAACAGTCTCTTTCACTCAGTTTCTCAAAATGTGTGGCAGACAAAATGCACTGCTACCGATTCTTGGAAATAATAATACTAGATAATGATGATGATGATGATGGTGACAGTGATAATAATAATAATTCCTTATTATTTTGTTATTTTCCCTTTATAATTTTTGCCTACCTCAGATGATACAATTGATGTTTATTCCAGCTTTATTTAAGATGTTTATGAGGTAGCTGCTGCCCCAATGTACAAGCTTGGTCCAGTATCTTTTTTTTTTTTTTTTACTTTGGTTCTGATGCTTTTATACCTCCCCATGCCTGCCCAGAAATGCTGGCTGAATAGCACACATCTGATTCAAAATTTATGTTAATTATTTTGGGATAATAAATGTGTCTAGGATGATCTACTCATGTCTTGCTTGTCTTTGTTATCTAAAGAGAAAGGAATTCTTGGTCTAGAATCCTTCTCCTTTGTTTTTCAAAGAGTAAATACTGATAAACCCAGGAAAACAGTTCATTTCCTCACTCTTATAAAGCTGTGGGAAAAGTTTTTCCCTCACACAAGAAAAATTCACATTTCCTAAGTTTTTGACACAAATCAGTGGAGATTCTGAAAAGAACTGACACTGAAAATGCTGCCAAATGTTTTCCCTAATGGAGGCCATCACTTTACTTTTATTGAATAAGATGAATTCTGTTTTTAATATAAGTTATGATTAAAAACTAACTTCATTTCTCCTCGAAGAACCAAGCCCAGTTCATTACACTATCTTCTTTCCTACTATTTGGCTTCAGGTATGGGCATAAACTATCCTCTTGTCAAATGGATGTTTAGTTGAAGTGATTTGCAAATTTTCCTTTTGGCAACAATAACATAATATAGGGTAGCATGATTTTATGAAAATAGCCAAAAAGCAAAAACATGAAATAAGAAGTAAAGTAGAATGTTAGTCAAGGCCAAAACAGGCACGAGGCTTCCTGAGACATTTATTTTATGAAAAAAGATCCATAACTCTTGCTTTGCAGTTCCCTAGACTATTGTTTCCATAATGTCATTGCCTGCTTCAACTGCTCTCATCAGAGTGCCACTGGCAAATAAGTCACCTCATAGTTACAGAACCCTCCTTAATCCATTAATAAAACAGGCTTTGTCGATTCTAAACTTTGTTTTCCATTTAGACAAGGTTTTTATTGTATTTCTCAGCTTGAATGACTCAAACTGCCATATATGTGATCTTGAGGAAAAATCTGAACATTGGCGCAATCTGATAAAATACAGCCATATTATATGTCACAAGCCCATCTTTAATAAGCTGGTCATCATTGCTATTTAGATTTTTTTACATAAATAGAATCAATATATGGCCTCTATATTACTTGATGCTTCCTAATGTGGCCTGACTCACTTGTGTCCTCCAGCAGGGCCTGTGGAGGAACCTTGTACTTCTTAGATAGGTGTCTGCTTGGCACACTATCATTGGACCACCTTGTCCTCATCAAAGAGTAAGACACAACAATCCTAAGTAGACAAACATCTAGGTCTTGTTCTCTGGCCCATCTGAATGGTGAGAGATCTGATCAGCTATCAGTGGATATATTACTCAAGTAAACACATCTCAAATTTAAAAATGTAAGCAATCCCAATATTCTATACCACAGTTATGACAGTTAATAAAATACAAACTTGAAAATGCTGACAGCTACAGTATTCCCAACCCCAGAAGTGAAGTATGTGAAATAATGTATGTTAATTAGTTTGATTAGGCTAATGCACAACTATGCAATTAGCAAACCTCATGGTGTACACTAAAGAATAAACTGCCTTTTAAAAAATATATGCACAAAGAAGGAAGCCAATATGTTAATATCCATCATGTCCAGGGGACTAACTTGAGATGAAGTCACTTTTACTTACTGGTACCTTCACATCCTGGCATAACTAAATGTGAATTGATGAGCCATCTAGTGCATTTCCTCTTCTAGTGCTCATATTTTTATTTTCTTTTGATAGTCTTATAAGGGTAATCAAAGAGCCTGCAGTTGTGGACACAATTCAGCTGAGTAGCATATACTGTAAAAACATTTTTGGAGTAGGAAGATTCTCTTAGTTTTAAAAAAGATTTATTTATATTTTTAATACTTATAGTTTTTATATATACATTTATATTATTACACATAACTAAAGTATACTACATACAACAAGAAGAACCACAAAACAGTCAGGAATTATATTAATGTTACATTCATAGTGTTTTGGCTACTTGTATTTGGCATCCATGAAAAAACATCTTTCCTATTTTGGTGAGTCTAAAATTGTGAATGTAAATCAATATCTATCATGTCTCATCATTATCCACTTAAAACATCTATCTAGACCTAAAAACATCTTAACCCCTAAATAATTAAGCTTAATTGTAAAACTAAATTATCTGGTCTTCAACCCATCAGACACTTGAGAAGGTATAAAATTGATTACCTAAATAAACAGTGAGTTCAGGTTAGCAGTTTACAATGTAGAAAAAATGTCAGAGACAGTTTGCTATCTGAACAGCCATCCAAAAGCCTCTATAACATTGGAGCATCATCTTAGCCTTCTGGCCCAGTATATCTGATGGATATATTTGATAAGGTCTTCAAAAACCTTTGAGTCTTACAGAATATGGATTTAAATATTGTTTTAATGATTCTTTGACAATTAGACAGGTTAACTCCTGGCAATACCCAGCCTGCCTCAAAGAAGATTATGAATATCAAAGAACCTTCATATGAAGATGGCTTCAAATATGGCAAACCAGCCAATGGGCAAAATGTCCTTGTTTTTTTTATTACAGACAGAGTTCTGCCTAAAATTAGACAAGCTTGGATGCAGGTAGAGTTGAAGGCAAAATTCTGCCAAGACAGGGTAAGCAAGTCCTCAATAATTCCTTCTCCACACATATCTTTGTCAGATTTATTTATTTTAAAATTTTATGTGTATGATGTTGTGCCCTGCATGGCAGAGCACCATATGCATACAGTGCCTCCACAGGACAGTAGAGGGCAGCAGATACCCTAGGACTGGAGTTATGGTTGTTGGCCATCATCTGAGTGCTAAGGATTAAACTCTGGTCTTCTGATAGAGCAGCGAGTGCTCTCAACTGTTCAAGAGTATCAACAACATCTGCTTGCTCATTTTTAAAGTATGTTTTTCCATTGTATGCATTTAAAACAAATTAATGAAGCCATTTGAATATATATACTTCATTGTCCCATCTCCTAACCTCCTATACCACCCTACCTCTCTTTTTCTTCTGTTATGGCCCCTACCCATTCTACCTGAATAATGTTATTTTTCTATATGCCACATATGAGGAAAAGCATGTGATACTTGTCTTTTTGCTTGAAATTATATCACTAAAAGACAGTAACACTTTAGATATGGACAGGACATTGAATATAAAGCTGCTAAACACTACATGATGTAATAACTGTGTTAAGAGCTCAACATTTATTTCACATTTTTTCCTTAAAAAAGTAGCTCGAATGAGAAAGTGTTTACAGTCAGTAACATACCTTAGGAGACATTACAACAAACTCTGGCGGGACAAGGAAGATTATGTATTAGTTTTATATGCTTTGTAAAGATTTCTATTCCTTCACCTATTTGGCCGAATTGAATTCCCCACTGATTTTTGAGTCTATCTTTCAAATATTGATATCATTACCATGATGAGCTCATTCTATAAACATTTGGCCTTGTTCTCAGGACACATCTAATAGAAAATGTTAATGTCTTGCATTGATGACAAAATGGATTCTTGCATTTTAAAGCTGAGAGCAATTTTCTAGGCTTGTTTCTTTTTTCTTTTTTATAATATATTTTATTAATTTATTCATATTACATCTGAATTGTTATCCCATTCCTTGCATCTTCCTTCCCTCCCATTTTCCCCTTACTTCCCTCCCCTATGACTGTAACTGAGGGGGCCCTCCTCCCCCTGTATATGCTCATAGGGTACCAAGTCTCTTCTTGGTACCCTGCTATCCTTCCTCCAAGTGCCACCAGGCCTCCCCATGCAGGGGACGTGGTCAGATATGGGGCACCAGAGTTCCTGTGAAAGTCAGTCCCCACTCTCCACTCAGCGGTGGAGAATGTCCTGTCTGTTGGCTAGATTTGGGTAGGGATTCGAAGTTTAGTGTACATATTGTCCTTGGTTGGTACCATAGTTTGAGCAGGCCCCTGGGCCAAGATCCTCCCATCATAATGTTCTTCTTGTAGGTTTCTAGGACCTTCTGGATCCTTCTATTTCCTCATTCTCTCTTGCTTCTCTCACATAGAGTCCCAGTAGGAAGTCTTCCCCACTGTCCCACTTTTCTGGTAAGTGAAGACTTTCATGCGGTATGCCCCTTGGGCTAGCGTGCAGATATAAGTGAGTATATACCATTTGATCTGCTTCTGGGTTAACTTGCTTATTATGACCATTTCTAGTTCAATCCATTTGTCCACAAATTTTGAGAATTCTAGGCTTGCTTCTTAAGTTTATCCATAGACACATTGTTATATCATCAAATTTGAGCAGTGGCTGAACAGGCATAAGGAAAGTATAAATTTGGGGAAAAAAATGGCACATGGAGCCTAAAGTGGGAAGTAAAATAAAGAACTGATGAACATATATAAGGACTATCAGTAATGAATGTAGCAGAGTAACCACCCCAAAGTCTTTCTATATAGGTATTTATTCTGTAGATAGCAGCTCAATTTAGACCAAGTAATATAAATTAATATATCCCTGGGAGGAAACGAGATTGAGGTATCTCCTAAATTGAGATATAATCTAAATTTAAGAAGGCGAATAAAGATAGTAATTATAGGTCAAAAATTAAAAGGGAAATGGCACTTGTTTAGTATAATGTAAACACCTTTTAATATATTTAGAGAATCCACCTATGTAAGTTGTAATTGATCCATATTGGCACTATTAACATGTGGGGGATTTATTCAACATCATCATTTTGAGTGGGTGATGCCTTGTTCACTGTAGAATATTTGGCTGTATTATTGGCCTCTCTACTGGACACCAATATCACAACATCCTCTTCTGCCAATTTTGACAACCAAAACTTTCTCTGGAAATTGTAATATATCAGTTAGAGTTGGAGCAAGATTGTTTTCCTTCCTTTCATTAAACACAACTTATCTTCACAGGCGTGTGGGAGCATCTCATTTGACACTATTATGTGTAGTAGTAATTGTAATCACAGCTAAAGTTAGATTAATACCATGTGGTGAATATTTTGACAGACATATCTTCTTTAATTGCTACAGCGCTGCAAGGTATGCAGGCACTGTCATTATTAAGTCTTTAAAAACGTTAAGTGTGAATTTCCTGAATGATTTTATTGTACTGTTTAGCAGAAGAGGAAAGTGACTTTAGATGGGTTAAGGAACTTGTTCAACATAACACTGCTAGGAAAGGATAGAGGAAGGAATCATTCTTTTTAAACTAATCTCACATCCATATATAAAAGCACTGTATTATCAGTTCTTTCTATATAATCTATATTTGGTCTGGGAAATGCATTAAAATGGACAAAATAGCCTATGATAATGCTGTTATTCACTACTAGAGTCTGAGACGGAGCACTTTCTTCCAACATGGGGCACATGGCAAATGTTCAGTCTCAACTCTCATTCAACACAGTTCTGGAACTCTGGCTAAAGTAGTAATAAAATAAAGAAATAACAACACCCATACTGTAAAGTAAGGAATAAAGGAAGGGATCTCAGGAAACTTGGGGGGGAAACAAAGCTACACAGTAAACAGAAAAAAAGCCCACCTAAAATGTGAGTACAATGTTGATGAATAATATACAAATGTATAAAAACTGCACTAATTAAAAAAATAATTCAAATCAACTCCCCAAATAAAATACATACATAAATCAAACAAACAGACAATGTTATGCTGAAAATTACAAAGTTACTGAAAGAACTAAAAGAACAACAGCAAAATCAGTGAAGATGGGGGGACTCAAATTTAAATTTCTCTCAGATTTATAAACATCTTTAAAATAGTATGTGTGGACGTGTGTGTGTCTGTGTGTGTGTTTACATATGAAAGTGGATATTCACAAATTCCAGATAATGTCTTTAAGATCCCTGGACCTGTTATAAGCTGCCTAACAAAGGTGCTGGGAATGGGACTCTGGTCCTGAGGAAGAGCAGCCAGTGTTCTTATCCCTGAGACATCTCTGCAAGCCCAATGAGTTTTTTGGAAAAAAAAAATCTCAGTGTGATGAGTTTATGTTAATAGAGACAAGATTATCTAAAAATTTATGTGGAAATGCAAAGAAAGTAGAATAATAAAAACAATGTTGAAAATGAAGAATGAAGATTAGTGTAAATTATTTAATGATGTCTTATAGCTATAGCAATAAAGATTGCTAACAGTAAGTGAAAGCAGAGACTCATATCTGAACAGATCAGTAGAGATGTGAGCCTGTCGAAATCTATACACCTTGTCACAGAGGCACACCATGGTCTCAGCATACAAATTATACACTTGCATGCCTTACTTATCCTCTCTATATAGCGACTCTGTGTGAGCATCCTGAGTACTTCTCAGTGGTGTCTTTAGACTAAGAAGAGACTTATTTGTATGCACAATTCTTCAAGAATATTAACCACAGAAACAAATACATACTGATTGTATTTAAAAGTACTGAGCTCGAACACACTAGCCTTTCCATTATTATTTTTCCCATTGACATGCTTTATAATATTTAGCAAGTAGTTTGTGTCATCCTTCGGAATCTTCTCTGGGTTTTATCATGGTGCCATAGCAACATTTTGTTGCAGTAAGACCTGTATTTCTGATTATTTGATTTATGGGATGCATCACAATTGAGCTATTTATGGCACTTTCTTTGAAAAAAGAATATCATCCATTGTGGGATCCGAAAGAAATGAGTTGTTATCACTATTTAAATGTCTCAAACAAGATCAGGTCAGCTACAGAGCTGCTTCTTTCCTTTGCAATACTGCACGCGGCAAGAGAAACACCAGCCTGCAACTGTTGGAAGACCCAAATGTGCTTTAAGGATGCAGCAATACTTGACTAAGTAAAGTCCACGCTGGCTCGCAGCTGTGTTCCTGCTACTGATGTAGAAGAGAGAGTAGGTGACTGGGAGGCAGGAAGTAGCACTAAGTAATCATCAAATGACTAAATAACATCATAGGTTTGGAAAATTTAAAAACACAATGAAATTAAATGCAATGAAAAAAGACAAAATATTTGTGCAACTGAAACTGTACTTGCCAAATTATTTCTGAATGAAAACCTAATTTAATGAAAAAAATCTTTCCTTGATATGTTTTTAATGGCTCTAAGAACTACCATCCTAGACACTGTCAACAGAACATAGCGATAACCTACAGACTGGGAGAAGATATTCACCACCCCTACATCTGACCAAGGTCTAAAATCCAAAATATATAAAGAACTCAAGAAATTAAACACCACCAAACCAAATAACCCAATTAAGAAATGTGGCTCAGAACTAAACAGAATTCTCAACAGAGGAATATCGAATGGCTGAGAAACACTTAAAGAAATGCTCTACATCTTTAGTCATCAGAGAAATGCAAAACAAAAAAACCTTGAGATTCCATCTTACACCCATCAGAATGGCTATGATAAAAGACCTGGTGGCACTCAGAGGAAGGACAGCAGGTTACCGAGAAGAGACTTGATACCCTATGAGCATATACAGAGGGAGGTAATCCCCTTCAGGAACAGTCATAGGGGAGGGGAATAAGGGAAAAATGGGAGGGAGGGAAGAATGGGAGGATACAAGGGATGGGATAACCATTGAGATGTAACAAGAATACATTAATAAAAAAATTAAAAAAAAATTCAACTGACACCACATGCTAGTCAGGATGTGGAGAGAGAGGAACACTCCTTCATTTGTGGTGGGAATGCAAACTTGTACAACCACTTTAGAAATCTGTCTGGTGCTTTCTCAGAAAACTGGGCTAGGGCTTCTGCAAGACCCAACTATTCCACTCATTGGAATATACACAGAAAATGCTCTACCACACAACAGGGACATATGCTCAATCATGTTCATAGTGGCCTTATTCATAATAGCCAGAACTTGGAAACAACCCAAATGCCCCACAGTAGAAGAATGGATAAAGAAACTGTGGTATATTTACACTATGGAATACTACTCAGCTATTAAAAATGAGGAATTCCAGAAATTTATGGACAAATGGATTGAACTAGAAATGATTATAATGAGTGAGTTAACCCAGAAGCAGAAAGACTCAAATGGTATATACTCACTTAAAACTGGACATTAGCACAAGGGGCATGTCCCATGAAAGTCTTTACTTACCAAGAAAGTGGAATAGATGAGAAGACATCCTATTGGGACTCTAGGTGAGAGAAGTATGGGAGAATGGAGAAATAGAAGGATCCAGAGGGACCTAGAAACCTACAAGAAGAATATATTGATGGGCGGATCTCTGCCCAGGGTTTCTGCCCAAACTATGGCACCAACCAAGGACAATATGTATAGTAGACTTTGAACCCCTACCGAGATCTAGCCAATGGACAGAACATTCTCCACAATTGGGTGGAGAGTGAGGACTGACTTTAACACAAACTCTAGTGCCCCATATTTGACCACGTCCCTTTGATGGGGAAGCCTGGTGGCAAAGGAAGGATAGCAGGCTACCAAGAAGAGACTTGATATCCTATGATCTTATACAGGGGGAGGAGGTCCCCATCTGTCACAGTCATAGAGGAGGTGAATAGGGTGAAAGTAGGAGGGAGGGAGGAATGGGAGGATACAAGAGGTGGGATAACAAGTGAGATGTTATATGAATGAATTAATAAAAAACTAATAAAAAAGAACTGCCATCTTAAGGTTTCTAAGGTGATTTTTATAACACAATGCTTGCCTAGCCAGCTCATCTTTTAAGCTTGTAACAATCAAGGCAGTCAGAATTGCCAGCTCAGAGAACTTCTAACTGGTCATCAGTCATTCCTTCCATTGAGTTTTTAAACAATATTCTACTGAGAAATACACTGGGATTATTTGTGTAATAGTTAATCAGGATATATTATGTCACCCTAATAACAGCAATTTAAAACAGGGACAGTATATGAAAATTTTATATCTGGACTGAAAGAGGAAAACACTGCAATAAACTAGATTCTTAAATGAAGAATGCTTAATGAAACATGTTTGTGTAATTTTAAAATCAGTCCCTTATCAACTTAAAATACCTCTCTAGACCTAAAAACATCTTAACCTCTAAACAATTAAGCTTAACTGTAGAACCAAACTATCTGTCTTCAACCCCATGAGAGACTAGAGAAGGAATAAAATTGATTACCTGAGTATACAGTAAGAGCAGGTTAGCAGCTTTCCATATGAGAAGGATGACAGAGCCAATTTGGTACCTGAAGAGTCACCCACAACTCTCTGTAATGTTGGAGCATGATCTTCAGCTTTCTGGCCCAATATATATGACAAACATATTTGTGAAGCAAGAACTATTGAGGCCAAAACACTAAGAATATAACATTTATATAATTCCTGATTGTGTCATGGTTCTTCTGGCTATAAGTAGTTTATTGTATATATGTGTAACAATATAAATGTATATATGAAAACATAACAATATTAATAAAAAATAAAATAGAATCAGTGCCTTTCTCTTTCAGAGAAGTAAGGAAACATATACAGGACAATTTTAAACCATCTTGCAGGAAATAGGTAGTGTGGTTCTTCAGTTTGTGGGCTAGAAGTCACCATCTCACTTCTCATTTTTCCTGCTTATTACCATTTATTCTTTACATTTCCAAGCTGTATGTTCATTTTTTAAATGATGAACAAGAACTCAGACAAAACATAAGCAAGAGAACAACCATGTAGTAGTAATTTATATTGAAATAATATCTTCTCACACTTCGCCAGACATCACACATTATTTTTTGAGAATGAACAAATATTCAGGAGCCACTTGAATATCATAGCTATTAACTTAAAATCTTAAATATATAAAAATACCTGAACCATGGAAAAATACTTTGCCAATCAACAGAAGAAATACTAATAATATACCATGAAAAAATCAAATAAGCAATTGCTATTACCATCTTAGGGCCATGATAAAATGGTTGCAAACACTCAAAGTGGTCTCATCCATCTGTGCATGATAAAGATGAAACAGTAAATACATCAAATGAAAATATCGGATGCCAATAATCAATAAATTTAATGACATGGAAAGCTATAATATCAAACACTGTGTTAGAACTAAGATGTTGGGGTTTAGTGTTGAAAATTCCACATAAAGGCTTGTAAGATAATGACTGAAAGATTTTTATTTACATTATTATGCATGTTTGTGTGAATTTGCACACAACCTGTACGTGTGGAAGCTTTCCCTCAATCCCTGTGCCTGAGAGTTTTTAGTGGCCTGATGTTTCCTGTATTTACTCTTACTGCTTATAAGATATATACCACAACAAGAATTCAGAAGAAAATGTAATCAAGAGAAAATAATCAAGAAATAGAAATTTATAAGGAAATTATATCATTTTCTTTCCATAGATACTGTGACTATCAAATACACAACTTTCTAAAGAGATTATATGGATATTTTACTCAGAAGTATAATGGGTTGCTACAGGGAATTTGTTTTATTTGTAATTTTTAAATAATGTTTTTATTAATTATCTGAGAGTTTTATACTATGTATTTTGAGCAGATTCACTCTTTCCAAACTCTGTGCGGAGCTATTCCCACCTCCATAACCTACACTTAACGCTTGCTCTCACACTGTCTAAACCCATACAGTTCAATCTAAATATCTTTGGATGTGGGGCCTGAAATCACACCCTTAAAGAAAGCTGATTCATCTTCTCCCAGCAGCTTTTAAATACCAAGAGCTCCTCAGTTGGATGTGGGGGTAGGAGCTCAGTTACTCGACTTCATAGGCTGAGTATCTGTAGTTGCAGGTTTTCATGGGTAGGTACGCAGACATATATTATGTCTGTCCTGCATTGTCAAATTTCAGTGACTTAGGCATATTTCAAATGAATGAGTGAATAGAATTTAAACTAATGAATTTTCAGTTAAGCATTCCCCACTCATTTTCTCAAAGTGCATTTTTCCTACAGCTGCATGAAGGCGAACACAGATTAAACAAGGAGAGTTAATATGCCCCTTCCCCAAGCTTTGATTCTGCTTAAAAATTCATTTGAAGTAAAATCATGAAGAATGAAAACAGTTATATATTATGCACCAAAGCATAAATATTTAATCAATGCTAAAGTGAAAAAATAAAATTTCCTATGAAAGGAACATGTACTCAGACTAAGGGCCTTCAATCAGCTGCAGGGGTACACTTGGTCCTTTCTGTGATCAGAAACACGTCAGTGGGAAAGTGTGATCCACTTGAGACAAAATAATGGGATAAAAGATATGAGGAGAGATTGTCCTCAAACCATGTATTCTCTTCCCTGAAATCTAAAAATACAGTATAAAGATGGTATCCTTTGAGCCTGAGAGCTTAAAGGTCTCAATTTTACCATAGTGATGTCAAAAGATCTGTGTGGATCTTGGAACAGAAATCTGAAGTCTTCATATGTTATTTAACGTGTAGAAGTTACAAGGTATATCAGTATATGTTTTCCTTGTGAACGTTAAGGGCAAATTAACTTCAATTAACACAATGGACAGATGGATGAAAGTAGAACTTGAGCAGGGACATATTTAGCGTAAGTCTTTGTTGCAAACTTCACATGTAATCTTCAACCAATATTTTTTCTTTTCTTTTATTAAATGTATAACTTTATTTAAATGAATATTTTCAGGTTATTTGAACATAGGAAACATTGGTCTAGAGCACTGTTGTTGGTTCTTTTGTTTTGTTTTTTTTTCCTGTATATTTTTATTTTTTCCATATACATTTATATTATCAGACATATACACATTTGCTGGCATTTCAAAAAGGCAATTTTTAAATGCTTATTTTTTTTAAATCTGTTAGATGGACAAAGTAAGAGTACATACTTAAAAACATTGTAAGGCATTGAGAAAGTAATGCTAGTACAGGACTTAACACAGTGCCTAATGGGAGCCCAGAGATCATTTTACATTGAAATACTAAACAAAACCATTCTGGCAGGAGACAGCTGTTCTAAGGAGGCAGCTAATGTATACATTGGCATTTTCTTTAGCAATGTATGGTTTCTTACAGCAGCCTTGTTTCACAAAATGTTAATGAATGCTTAGCAGCTTTGAGATGCCTCCAGCTAATGTCTGACCTACTTATTAAGAAGGGAACTCCAATAATCTGGCCTTTGCAGAGGGTTTTTTCCTAGACTGACAGAATTGCTACTTCAGACATTGCTATAGGATGTTTTCAATTACATTAGAGCACTATAATCCTTAAAGTGGCTAAGTGGTTATTTTTTCTGAGTGTCTTCTTTCTAGCACTCTGCAAATTTCTGAAAACCACACAATAATGCAAATTTGTCAAATATGTAATATTCATATTTATGGTTATAATTTAAAGTATCTGTTCAAGACTCTTTTCTGTTAAAACATAAAGAAGATAAAAATAATACAATTTTACTATGTAATTTCAATATGTCCGTGGTCATAGTAGTCCCTGGTTCCGGAGTTTCCAATCAGATTATTGTAGACATCCATTCTTGGTATCGTAATTTATAAGGAAAATTATTATAATACAATCTCCTAGGCAAACAACAATGGTGAGAAATGGGTGAATTAATAAAATTTAAATGATAGTGTTTTCAAAGGTTTCTGGGACTTTAATCCAAATTGAGAGATGTTTGTGAAAGAAAGAAACAAGTAAAAACAAGGAAGAAGGAAACTCAAAACAGAATAAAACAAAAAACTCGATAATCTCTGTAATTCTACTGGGAAGAATGAGAGATCATGAATGAGAGCTATGAACCTTTGCGTTAGCAAGTGAGAGGCATGACTGTGGCATGACTGAGGCATGACTGAGGCATGACTGTGGCATGACTGTGGCATGACTGTGGCATGACTGAGGCATGACTGAGGCATGACTGAGGCATGACTGTGGCATGACTGAGGCATGACTGTGGCATGACTGAGGCATGACTGAGGCATGACTGAGGCATGACTGAGGCATGACTGTGGCATGACTGTGGCATGACTGTGGCATGACTGTGGCATGACAGGCTTCTGGACATAGAATTCTCACAGATGAATGCTTGAGTGTCACCCAAAGCTGGTTCTTTGGTGATGGGCTTCTGCTAAAGGCATTTATAAAATTTTAAAGTCTCTGTTTTATTAATCTAGCATATTAAGTAACTGAAATTAATTTCTTTTGCTTCTTGAATTTCTTCAGGTCTATAAAACAAAAAGCTTTCAAAATAGAATGGCCCTAATATTAGATGATCTCATCCAAAGGGTTATCCTAGGATCTTCTAAAGATTTAATACAAAAATAATATTGTTGACTTAAAAAATAACAATTTAATCAGATTTAAGATGACTCTATGGAAACTCATAAAAGCAAATATCTTTTCATTAAGGTATCAGAAGTATCAATAATTCTCCATCTAGAAGCTAACTAGTAAATGTTAATTCAAATTAAAACCAATTGAACAGAACACTTGCTTCTCTCGTGAAATTTTCTCTTCATTTCTATTTATGTGGTTTTATTTTAAAGTAATTGGCAAATTTTGTCACTTGGTATTTTATTTTAATTTTTAAAGCTGGGTTATGTCAAGTAACTGCAGGCATCAGCATTAGGTAATAAGAGTAATGAATACAGAGTTTATGTTTCCAGAAGATGGAAATTTCATTAGGAGTCTATTTCCACTATCAATTATTAAATAATTTCACTGGAGTATTTTTCTTGTAAACTATTCCATAGAAACCTATCTCAAGAGAAGAACGTGTTCTTTGATGTGTGAGTGGCTTATGGAAAAAAAGTCACCAGAGGCCTTTCTGCATACTAGAATTTCCTGAAGATAATACCAGAATAATTTTGTCCCAAGTTTTTTTTTTTTAAAGAAAAGTTCCCATCTATATAAATGATAAAAAGTTAGAGACTAAAGGCAGGCCAGTAAACTTGAGGAATTTTAATTTTAGCTTTATAATAATAACTAGTACTATTTAGCATTCCATGAAATTTTTATATTATCTCATTATTTGAAATTATTTAAATATTAACTGCCTCTTTTAAAGTTACATTATTGTACGTAATAACAATGTGCATTTTCCCATTCTCGTACTACTTTAAGAGGTTCCCAAGGAGAACAAAATGGGACAATAGCATAAATAGAGAACAAAAATGCCAAGTCAGCTCTCTCTTTTTCCGGCTGGAACCATGGAGGCTGTATCAGAGAAGAAGAAGAAGGTTCCTGCTGTGCGAAGGAATTTCGCAGAGTTGAAGATGAAGCGCCTGCGGTAGAAGTTTGCCCTGAAGACACTGCGAAAGGCGAAGAGGAAGCTCATCTACGAGAAAACCAAGTACTATCACAAGGAGTACAGGCAGATGTACCGGACTGAGATTCGCATGGCTAGGATGGCGAGGAAAGCCAGGAACTTCTACGTGCCCGCAGAACCCAAATTGGCGTTTGTCATCAGAATCCGCGGTATCAATGGTGTAAGCCCAAAGGTCCGCAAAGTACTGCAGCTTCTTCGCCTTCGACAGATCTTCAATGGCACCTTTGTTAAGCTCAACAAGGCTTCCATTAACATGCTAAGGATTGTGGAACCGTACATTGCATGGGGGTACCCCAACCTGAAGTCTGTAAATGAGCTCATCTACAAGCGAGGCTATGGGAAAATCAATAAGAAGCGAATTGCCTTGACAGATAATTCCTTGATTGCCCGGTCTCTTGGTAAATTTGGCATCATCTGCATGGAGGATCTAATTCATGAGATCTTCACAGTTGGAAAACACTTCAAGGAAGCAAATAACTTCCTGTGGCCCTTCAAACTGTCTTCTCCACGAGGTGGAATGAAGAAAAAGACAACTCACTTTGTGGAAGGTGGAGATGCTGGCAACAGGGAAGACCAGATAAACAGGCTTATCAGACGGATGAACTAAGGTATTGCCCATGGTATTTTTGTAATCTGGTCAGTTAATAAACAGTCACAGCTTGGCAAATTTAAAAAAAAAAAAAAAAAAAAGCCAAGTCAAAAGGAAATTCACTGCCTTGGTATCAGAACAGAGATATATATGCATTTAGATAAGAGAGCATAGCACTAATAACACATCATTTTGTAAATCTTTAGACTATTTAATAGCATGTTTATATGGTAGCATCTTCTAAATTATTTTGCCTCTAGGTAAAAGGAAACACTGCAGTAGTCTAAAATAGTAGACAGTTACTTGCTCTCTATTTTAGTTTTATTGAGTTTATGAAGCTAAAGAGTGACCACCGATTGGCATATTAAGTGACATGTTTCTCATTGCTGTTATGCTTCTTATTTGAGTATAAGCTGTCAGAGAAATGAGAGATTATCTTATATTCCTTTGAATTTTGAAAACCTACCACAAGTACTGACAGAAGGTCCTAGCGTGTAAGGAATTTAGAGAACTTCTACACAATCCTTCCCACTCATAAGGCATTTGGCAGTTAACTTCCAGGTCAAAAGAAATATTTGATTGTTCTATGCTACAATGGTAAAAATTCCTTCTGTGTTTGTAAAAAAGTATATAACAAAGGCTATTTAAAATGAGCTTATTGTATTTATAACTGTGTAATGGGTCTTCTCTATGATGCAGAACCTGGCCATTCAGTAATGTCACAAAGGATGCTATTTAGTAATTTCTGTCTCCACCAAGGAGTAGCTAACAAGAAGCACAGGTCTAAGCATATAAGCACAGGCACAACCCATTAAGGAAACTTTCCCTCTCTCTTCACTTGACCAATGCCCCTTAGTTCCTTGTACCAAGGCTCCAATGTGACCTTTTCAGGGAAGATGTTCTTGACCCTCCTGGAAAGGTCAAACTCTCCTTTCATGTCTCTAGGCAGAAGCTTTGACAATTTTCATACTATGAATGTGAATATTTATCTGTGAATGAGTCTCTACTAGGCTTTCAACTCTATGAGGCCAGGAACCATGAGTGTTTTTGTACTCAAAGTTCAAGCAAAATACCAGGCATGTAGAAGAAATTCCAGCAGTATTCAACCAATGAATGAATAGAAGAGCTTGTGAATACTCATGAAGACGCCATTAGTTAGCTACTAGGTACACACAACTAAGGCCATTCTGCTAAGTTTTCTATTCTCTGTCTCTCTCTGAATCATATTACCCTAATACACATATTATAATACCTCTGTATGGCGAAAATCAATCTGAAACCATAATAATTTCTAAAATATGGCACATAAATATCTTAGTAGATGATTTAAAACACACACACACACACACACACACACACACACACACACACACATCATGATCTTAGCCAAAAGAAATGTTTAATTTTTAATTACTTCTCACAACAAGTTCTACATCATTCTTAGTTTTCAGGAGACATTGCATTGAATTTCAGTATTTTAATTGGAAGAAGAGAGGTAAGACTTTCTGATTCATCTGGATTCAAAAGCAGATACTAGCCATTTAATCCTGTGACAACTGAAACTCCCCATGTATGCAGCCTTATGTATTTAAAATGACAACAGCATTTAGAATTTTTATAAATATTAAAAGTTGTAATTTGAAAAAGTGTATTGTATGGCATCTCTTTAAAAAACAGTGGTGTACATCTGTAATCCCAGCACTTGGGGAGGCAGAAACAGGCAGATCTCTATGAGTTTGAGGCCATCCTGTTCGACAAAATGAGTCCAGAACAGCTAAGGCTACACAAGGAAACCCTGTCTTCAAAAACCAAACCAAACCAAACCAACCCCCCAAACTCCAAAATCACACCAAAACCAAAAACCATACAACACTAGTTCCAATGTCAATATTTTCATAACAACAGTGTTTATTTTTCTATATATAGCACATGAATCTTACAAGCTTAAGATACATATATTGAATTGTGATAGACACTGATGGAATGAGCAGCTTTTAACTTTTATGTGTAGTTGTATTTTACTTCCATGTATATTTGTGCACCATGTGTGTGCCTGGTACCTACAGAGGTCAGAAGAGGGCAATGGATTCCTCAGAACTGGAGATACAGTTGTGATGTGCCATGTGTGTGTGGAGAACAGAACTCAGGTTCTTTGCAAGAGCAACAATTATCATCAACCACTGAGCCATGTCTCAAGCCCCTCCAATTGCAATTTTAACTGTGCTTCTCAGTGGATATAGCTGTACATATCATGGAGAATTTATCCTCTCAATAAGCAAGAATTATATAATTCAATTTCACTTGTAGAAACTTAGGCTAAAAGAACAAGGTTAATTCTAATGGACACTTATCTTGCTTTAGGGCAATTAAATTAAGTGAAATAAACTCTTAGAGCTCTTTAGTTGGACTTTGTGAAATAACATGATCCCCTATAATGATAATATTCATACCTAAGAACCATACAATCAAACTGTAATAAAATTAGCAACAAAATAAAACAAACAAACTAAACTAAAACTCTTCATAATGATATAAGCAAGTTTCTATTATTGACTGTTTTTGAGCTGCATTTCTAGCTACCCTGGGGCCCAGGTTGAATGCCCCTGGTAGAGAGCAGCATGCTGATTGTAGGAAAACTGCAACCTGAAAATATAGAGCTACTATTTGTCATGTACATACAAGAAATCAATTTCCTTGTCAAGTTACTGATGGATATTTCTAACCACCATGACTCTGGAAACACTATTCAGAAAAAAAAATAAGCAATGTAAAAATATAAAAGGCATCTAAATCAGAAAGCAAGACTAGCGTGTGAAGTAAATTCTACTCCTTTAGAATTAATTGACAAATAGCAAAGCATTAAAACCAAAACAATGAGTGTTTTACTATACACTCACAATGACCTCTGTTAAAAAAAAGAATCCCAGTAAAATTGAAAGACACAAATAACAGACAGGAGTCAGTTTTATAGCCTAGGTCTATACTATAATAATAAAATACCTTCAAAGTAATCAAGAAAACAATCCACCTTACAGAAGCATTGAAATGCTTATGAATAAAATCAAACCAAGACCCTAAAAACCTTTAATTGACAGCACCAATCTTGATGGGAAATAGTGAAGAAGATACAGATAAATGGACTGATGCCTGGGTTTGCAGATTAGAAAATTTTAAATTGTTAAAATATCCATATTATCCAAAGCAACCTACAGATTCAATGCACTTTCTATCAAAATTAGAGTTTTCACAAGCGTAGAGAAAGCAATCTTAAGCACTGCATGTAAAATTACAAAAGACCTTTAATAGCTAATTCAATCTTGTAAAAAGAATAAAGCAGATGACATCTCACTGTATAATTTCACAGCATCTTACAATGCTGTTGTAGGGAAAGGAGCATGCTACTGGCTTAAGAATACTGAGAAACAGAATGCAAGAGAAAACACTGACATCCACTTGTAATTCTACACTCAATGACTTTGTAATCAAAATGCCAGTATACAATGGTACTTCCTTTGATAAACAATGTTGGCACAATTGGATGTCCACACGTAGATTAATTTCTTTATCCAATAACATGCATAAAATAAACTCAAAGCTGATTAAGTACTTAAATTTAGGAGCTAGAAAAAAATGCTAAAATAAAGTCCCCTGACATTATTCTGAACAGTTAATTGTTTGGATGACACCAAAAACAACAAAAGCAAAACAGACAAGACAGATTACGCAATATTAAAAAACTGCTGTATGGCAAATTAAACAGCCCAGGGATAGGGTGAAAAATAGGAAGCTTGCAAAGATGCAATGAGGCCAGTACCTAAATAATAATGGATCTATATTTATCATGGCAGTACTGCTGTGACCACATTTTCAACTCTTCAGTGAGAACAAAGATTTAGCATGGGTCACATTGCCAGAGGATTTCAGTCCACACTAGCTGAGGGCACGCTCTGGAGGTATAGAGCAAAGGCTGTACATCTTAGCAGGGCAAGAAACAGAAGACAAAGTCAGAATCAGGAACATCTGTCACCCGTGCAGGGTCACTATAGTGACCTGCTGCCTTCCTCCAGGTGCCACTATATAAAGGTTTTGCAATCTTCCAAAATACTGCCACCAGTTAGGAAACATTTAACACATGCTCCTGTTTTGAACATTTTAGATAGAAAACAACAGAAGGGAACTAAAACCAATGTCGAGTGTAAAAAAAAAAACTGCTTAAAATTTAACAGAGGGGATGTATAGACATTATTCAAGAGAAGATACATAGATGTACAAAAGCTGTTTAGAAATAATCAACATACATGATCACTAGCAAAATGTGCATGAATAAAACAAGAGATATCAACCTCACAATCATAAGAAGTCAATTATTAAAAAGGGAGTGAGAAGGAGGGGAAGACTTAATGGTTATATTGGAGGTATGTAGGTAGATCGGTAAAGTTAAGGATGCAGTGTGGACAGTCTTAATTAAAAATTGCCATGTGATTCCCTAATCACACCGCTGACTCTGTGAGGAAAAAGCACAATGAAAAACATATCCACATACCCATAATCACTGCAACATCGTTCATATTAGTTAAAATATGAAAACAATCGAAGAATGGATTAAAATTATCTGTGGATTGCTAGCCAACCTATAAAGAAAATAAAAGCCTGCCTTTGTGTTAAAGGTATGAGCTTTGAGCAGGATACAGAAAGATAAATACAACATGGTCTCCCTTATGCAAGAAACTAAAGTAGACAAACATCGCCCTAAAAGTGTTGTTAGGATGGTAGTTAACAAAGCCTGGGTTGTTGCTGAGAATGGATGCTTATCAAAGACATAAATTTTCAGATAAAAGATAAAAGTTTATGGTAATGGTTGTATAACTGGATACAGTTAATTATACCATATCATGTTCTTGAAAATTGCTAAGATGTAGACTTAAAATATTTTCATTAAAAAACTATATTAGGTAGCATATATGTATGTAAGTAAAGTTTATTCACTCATGTCAAGCCTTATTTATCATATATGCATTTCAAAGCATCATATTCTGCATGATAAATATATCTACATTTTAATTGCAAGTTAAAATAAATTGATAAATATTGAAAGTTCACTACTCTTCATTTTACAGAAATAATCAATAATTTAAAATCAACCACTAGTGAAATTTTATTATTTTAATTTGGCATCTTGAAGTCTGTAGATGAAGACATTAGCTTTAACTCTGGGTAGTCTAGAACATAGTATGCAAAGTAGTTGTTTATTAAAATATTGCTTGTATATCGTTAATATAGATTCTGATGTGTGGATAAGCTTTTAGAAGAATTTGTCTTTAATAACAATAATAAGAGCAGCTTGTGGAGTACATTTCTCTTTTAGAAACAACTCCATGTTCAACTATCTATCACAAATATTATACCAAGAATAGATATAATTATGCATATCTAGTGCTATGTACTAAAATAACACGTACAGCAAGTCATTTAAAGAGATATCTATTCTGATGTTTATTGAGTTTATAAAGTAAAAGTGTCAAATAGCCTTGACATATTCCTTCTTAGTGAATAGTTTAGCTTTTTGTAAAAACAATATAGAAAGTCTAAAATGATTTATTACCTCTCAAAAAAGTTGACTCCTAAATATTACTAAAGAAAACAAAACAAAACAAAAATATTCATGGTGCCAAGCCTCACTTCTCTGCATGACCCTTCAATCCTGGGCCTTCCACTGCTACTGAGGGAGCCATTTCACCAACGGCCACTCACAGTGCCAAGCCTCAGCTGCTCGCCATGACCCCTTCATAGCTTCAAAACTAATACCACCTGGGTGACTCTTACACTACCAAGTCCAGCTGCCAGCATGAGGTACAACCTTGGCTGCCTCTGGAGCATAGCTTCTGTGTGCTGCCTCTGAGAAAACACTTCCCAGTAGACTTCACCTCAATGATGCTTGTCTTATTATGTCTCCATAATGGTCGTCTTCTATTTATTTATTTATTTATTTATTTATTTATTTATTTATTTATATTAATTTATTCTTGTTACATCTCAATGGTTATCCCCTCCCTTGTATCCTCCCATTCTTCCCTCCCTCCCATTTTCCCCTTATTCCCCTCCCCTATGACTGTTCCTGAGGGGGATTTCCTCCCCCTGTATATGCTCATAGGGTATCTTCTTAATCACCGCTAAATTCTCAGCTCCAGCTGACCAGCATCGAATATCCCAGCAAAGCAAATGTTTCACTTTAGTAGTTTTGGTTATCTTGTTACTCAAAGCTGATTCTTCGGCCTCAGCTAATGAGGACCACAGAAATGTAATTCAAAATAACAAATGGCCCCCAGAGTCTTGAAATTTCCCTCGGAAACCTCGCGAGCCAGGCCTCTGCCTTCTGCACTGCTCTCTCATCTTCCTAGCTCCTACAGAACACCCGACTGAGCTCTCAACACTCAGTTGCTTCCCTAGCTCAAAGTTCCCAAAGCCCCTTTCCAAAACACCGTCAGCTCTGCCACAGTAATACCCCACTATGCTGGTACCAACTCATCGTAGGGTTTCTGTTATCACAGTAAGCACCATAATCAAAAAGCAAGTTAGAGAGGAAAAGAGTTTATTTGGCTTACACTTCCACATCGTAGTCTGTCACTGAAGGAAGTCGGACAGGAACAGAGCAGGAAGCTGGAGGTAAGAGGCGATACAGAGGTCACGGAAGAATGCTGCTTCTTGGCTTGCTTGGCTGATTGTTTTATACAACCCAGGACCAGCAGCCCAAGACGGCACCGCCTACAATGGGTGGAGCCCGCCTCCATCAATCACTAATTAAAATAATGCTCTACACATTTGCTTGCAGCCAAGCCTTATGGAGGCATTTTCTCAATCGAGGTTTCCTCTTCTCAGATGACGAGAGTTTTGTTGTGTCGACATAAACCTCATATCATAAAGCCAGCACAACACACATGTGTTTTGCATGCTTATTTCCTCTGGTTGCTCTGGTGGGCATACAGAGAAAAGCAATTAAGAAGCTAGTGGTGAAGAGCAGCCTGGGCGCGGCAGAAGACCCCAGAATTTTGGAGATGCTAGTGCCATGAAATGATCACCAAGAAGAGCAGTAGTGGTGGAGTGGAGCTGGCCTGAGCACAGAAGACAATCTGTGTGGGCTGCTGAGGGCGGAACTGGAGAGAAGTGACCCAAACTCTTTGGAGGAGCCCAGAAGAGGGTGAGTGGATTCCAGCCATTGGTCATTCTGTTATTCACACTGTTCGAGTTTGGTTTTACTTCCTTCAGTTTGTGACTGTGCGCTGGTTCTTCCCTCTTGAAATAAGAAAGTACTTAATTTATTTTTGATTTTATAGGAGCCCACCATTGAGAGACTTTGAACTTAAAAAAAAAAAAAAAGAAAAGAAAAGAAAAGAGATTTTGGGGTTTTACATAGAGTTTGGATTTTAAAAGAGACTGGATATTTTTAAAGGTACAACGTTTAAAATTTTTTTAATTTACGTTTTAAAAATTCATTCATTTTACATCCCAATTGTAGCTCCCTTCTCCCTTAGGATCTTTCAAAGTATTTGAATTTGTAAGGCTGTGGGACTTTTAAAGTTTGTAAAATGTTTAATATTGTGATGTCTTTATTAATGTGTGATCCTGGGGATGAACAAGAAAGGTAAGGCTATGGCTTAGTGGGGATGTGTTTGTGTGTCAAGCTGACAAAAGAACAGTTGTACTGGCTAGATCTTGACTCAGACTATATTGCTCTTAAAGGAGGAAACCTTGATTTAAGAAATGCCTCAAGACTGGGCTGTGGGCCAGCCTGTGGAACATTTTCTTAATTAGTGATGGATGGGGGAGGGCCCAGGCTGTTGTGGGTGGAGCCATCCCTGGGCTGGTGGTCCTGGGTTCTGTAAGAAAGCAGGCTGAGGAAGCCTGGGGGAGAAGACCAGTAAGCAGCACCCCTCCATGACCTCTGCATCAGCTCCTGCCTCCAGGTTTCTGGCCTGTTTGAGTTCCTGTCCTGACTTCCTTTGGTGATGTACAGTGATGTGAAAGTGTACGCTTAATAAACCCTTTTTCTGCCCCCCTCCAAAAAAAAAAAGAAAACAAAAAATATAAGCAACAAATATTCTTACTTATTCTACCTAATTAAATTGTCAAGTTTTTTTCCTTTTTTTTTTAAAAATTAATTTATACTTGTTACATCTTAATGGTTATCCCATCCCTTGTATCCTCCCATTCTTCCCTCTCTCCCATTTTCCCCTTATTCCCCTCCCCTATGACTGTTCCTGAGGGGGATTACCTCCCCCTGTATATGTTCATAGGGTATCAAGTCTCTTCTTGGTAGCCGGCTATCCTTCCTCTGAGTGCCACCAGGTCTCCCCCTCCAGGGGACATGGTCAAAGGTGAGGCACCAGAGTATGTGAGAAAGTCATGCCCCACTCTCCACTCTACTGTGGAGACTGTTCTGACCATTGGCTAGACCTGGGTAGGGGTTTAAAGTTTTACGGCCTGTATTGTCCTTGGCTGGTGCCTTAGTTAGAGTGGTACCCCTGGGCCCAAATCTGCCTATCATAATGTTCTACTTATAGATTTCTAGGACCCTCTGGATCCTTCTATTTTGCCCTTCTCCCATGCTTTCATCTAGCGTCCTAATAGAATGTCCCCTCTGTCTCAGTTTCCTGGTGAGTGAAGGCTTTTGTGGGACATGCCCCTTGGGCTAATATGCAGATATAAGTGAGTATATACCATTTGAGTCTTTCTGCTTCTGGGTTAACTCATTCATTATGATCATTTCTAGCTCAATCCATTTATCCACAAATTTCAGGAATTCCTTGTTTTTAATAGCTGAATAGTATTCCATAGTGTATATGTACCACAGTTTCTTTATCCATTCTTCTATTGAGGGACACTTAGGCTGTTTCCATGTTCTGGCTATTATGAATAAGGCTGCTATGAACATGGTTGAGCAAATTTTCTTGTTGTGTGCTGGAGCATCTTCTGGGTATATTCCAGGGAGTGGAATAGCTGGGTCTTGAGGAAGCCCTATTCCCATTTTTCTGAGAGAGCACCAGATAGATTTCCAAAGTAGTTGTATAAGTTTGCATTCCCACCAGCAATGAAGGAGTGTTCCTCTCTCCCCACATCCTTGCCAGCATGTGGTGTCGCTTGAATTTTTGATCTTAGCCATTCTGATGGGTGTAAAATGGATCTCAGAGTTATTTTGATTTGCATTTCCCTGATGATTAAGGAGGTTGAGCATTTCTTTAAGTGTTTCTCAGCCATTTGATATTCCTCTGTTGAGAATTCTCTGTTTAGTTCCAAGCCCAATTTCTCAATTGGGTTATTTGGTTTGGTGGTGTTTAATTTCTTGAGTTCTTTATATATTTTGGATATTAGACCTTTGTCAGATGTAGGGTTGGTGAAGATCTTTTCCCAGTCTGTAGGCTGTCGCTTTGTTCTCTTGACAGTGTCTCCTGCCTTACAGAAGCTTCTCAGCCTCATGAGGTCCCATTTATTAATTGTTGACATTAATGCCTGGGCTGTTGGTGTTCTGTTCAGGAAGTTGTCTCCTGTGCCAATATGTTCCAGGCTCTTCCCCACTTTTTCTTCTAAGTGACTTAGTGTCTCTGGTTTTAGGTTGAGGTCTTTAATCCACTTGGATTTGAGTTTTGTACAAGGTGACAAATATGGGTCCAGTTGCCTTTTTTTACACATAGACATCCAGTTAGACCAGCACCATTTGTTGAAGATGCTATCCTTTTTCCATCGAATGGATTTGGCTTCTTTGTCGAAAATCAAGTGACCATATGTGTGTGGATTCATATCTGGGTCTTCGATTCGATTCCACTGATCAACCAGCCTGTTGCTGTGCTAGTACCATGCTGTTTTAATTACTATTGCTTTATAGTGCAGTTTGAGATCAGGTATGGAGACTCCTCCGGAGCACCTTTTATTGTACAAGATTGTTTTAGCTATTCTGGTTTTTTTTTGTTTTGCCATATGAAGTTCAGAATTGTGTAGGTATTTTGATAGGATTGCATTGAATCTATAGATTGCTTTTGGTAAGATGGCCATTGAACTCGCTCGTCTTGATGGCCAGATATATAGATTTGATGAAAACACATGATGTGCATGTAATTAAATCCATAAACTCTCATAAAATAGAAAAGCAAAAAATAAATTAGGATTAGCAAGAAAGAACTAATTAAATAGGGCCTGACTCTGACACAAAACCTGGTGCCCACGATTTGATCAATGCCCCTTGGAGGTGAGGCCTTGCGGTACATAGAGGAAGGGGATGCAGGCTATGGGGCAGGAGGAGGGTCCTCTTGTCATAGGTCCAGGAGGGAGAGATAGAGGAGGACAGGGATGGAGGGTGGGAACAGAAAAATGAGAGTGAGAGAATAATAATCGGGATGTAATCTGAATCAATTGTAGTAATAAAAAACCTTCCCATTTTGCCTTCAGAACAAATTAGTGATCTTCTTATACAGAAAAAGACACAAGCAGTTCTAAGGAAAAAATTCCAATTCTCTTTGAGAGTAGAAAAACAGAATACTTCTTGTTTCATGAAAATCTCAAACTATAGCAGTAAGATCATCTAGATTATGTCATCACCTATGAACATTAGTTAGTTTGCGTTATACACTCAGGCATTTGCCACATTTTGAGTCATCACTGTGTAGCGTATAAGACCCACGTTTAGATTCCATTCAAGACACCCAGATGTCTAGTGCTGTGGCTGCATGTGTTGAGAAGGTTGTATCTCTCCTCTGTACTGACACTTTTCCTTCGTCAAAGGCTAGTTGGCAATATTAGTGTGGGTTCAATTCCAGGCTCTCTTCTGTCCCACTGACATGTTTATTATTTTACCATTTCATTCTGCCTCAGGTACTAAAATCTTATATTAAATCTTCTCTGGTATTGTGTTATCTCTTCTTTGTCCTGTGGAGGCCAAGTATATCTTAAAATCATTTCATTGTTCTGTTCAGACTAATTTGACAGAATTTTTGATTGGAATTGTATTTTTCTATAGATCAAGTAAAAAAAATAACTTTCTCAACACATAGTGTTTTATATTTAGTTCTTTGTTTCATTTTCCAGCTCTGCTTTGCAGTGCTAAGGATTGGCCCTGCGTCCTTACCCATGTAAGGCAAGTGCTCAGCTGCTGAGATATATCCCAAGTGTTGTTTCTTGTCATCAGAGTTCTGTAGGGTGTTTCCGCATATATTGCTTATACATTTTGTTAGGTGTATATGGAATTATATCATTTTGAGGTGCTAGTATAAAAATTCCATTTTAAACTTCATTTCTATTCGTTCAACAGTGGTATGTAGGGATGTGCTACACTTCTGTACAGTAATCTTACATGTTAAACTTTTCTGTGGGACTGGAGAGATTGTTCAGTGACTAATGGCACTTGTTCCTCTTGAGAGAAACTGTGTTCAGTACCCAGCATACAATGGTAGGCAGCTCACATCTGGCTGTAATTCCAGTTCCAAGAAACTGACATCCTCATCTGTCCTCAGTGGGTATCTGGATAAATACAGTACACATATGCATACCCATGAATAATAAAAGTACACCAAAAACACTAGAAATAGAACTTTGCTGTATTCTGTTCCTTACGGATTTTTTTTTCCTCTCAAGTCTTTAGACTCTTGTACATGTTCATGTCATTTTACAGCAAAAAAAGTTTTATTCCTTCCTTTTTAACTTGTGTAGCTTTAATTTCCTTTTATTGTCTTGTGTTGATGAAAATTTCCAGTATAATTTTAAAAAGGAAATGATAAAAACAGAAATTCTGATGTTAGGGGAGAGTTACTAATTTCTCACAATTAAGCATAATGTTATATGAAAATGTTTTGCAGATTATCATTATTCAGTTGAAGATCTTACTCTCTATTCCCTTTTGATGAGACTCTTTAGTGTTTTTAATTTTTTACAAAACTGTCATTATAACTATTGATATGAGTTTTCTTTAGTCTAAAATGAGATAGATTACATAAACTGAATTTTAAATGTCAAACATGCATTGCCTACTTATAACAGACAGAAGGCTGAAGATCTAGAACAGAGGTAGAAAAATCATGCAAGGGTGCCTGGCTTTGATCCCTACTACTGGGAGAATGGCTGATTTATTAAGGTTTATCTATAAGTATGTTAAAAAGAAACTATTGCAAACTCAAGTACTTCTCAATATACCTTGAAAAATGCCATTTTCTGTGGCAAGTTCACAAGTGGCAATGCTATATTCTTAGTCTGTCAATTACAGGACTGTATGGCTCAGCCCCTGTCTCCTTCAACACTGAACAAAAAAAAAAAAGTACCCTATGAATAGGATTATTGGATACCTTGCTATTTACAAAGAAAATCCAAAAATTTTTCATAATTGTAAAAGTTGTCGAAGTGTTGATACTTGCTCTTTAAATCAGCACTTGCTAAAGTGTAAAAGTTGGTATAAAAGGAAGCCAATAGCAAGCTCAAAGCTTATAGAAGACATTACAGATATGAACTGACTACTGGGGTACAACATGTTTAATAACATAAAGTAAAAGGAATGGATATAAATGTGTTTTTCTGATATTATTTAATGTAAAATCACAAATTGTCGTTATTTGTAATAAGAGATCTACAATCACCTGATCATGAATTTCTGGATGAGCTACGAGTGTTAACTATTAACACCTCGGAAGTTAAATTTCTTTGTTAAGCTCGGGGCTCTGTGAATTGTAATAGATCAGAAAAGACTCTGTAAAAAGTTATTTCCGGTAATGAAAATCTCATAAAATTCATGAGATAAAGATCATGTAAGCCTGAGAAGAGAAACTCCAGATTTAGAAAGGAAATGAGAAGCAGGAACTACACATGACACTGACAGATGTTCCCAACTCGGTACTGTGTTCTCTCTGTCAGAGCCTGCAGATGCTATGACAGGTCCTGGTATTAAGTGGTTTTGGTTCCGGATAAAGGAAATTTTGCACCAGTGTTGTATGTTATCTTACATAATTTAAATAAACGGATTGCATTAAAATTTGATTTTCTATGTAAAATATTTAATAAGTAAAATTGCATCATTAAATGTCATCTCTTTTATCTCCATTATGTATTTTTATATTTTTTTCTAGTTTCAATTAAGTTTGTTGCAGGAAAAGAAAACCAACACTATACAATCAGTATCCTAGTCAGTCAAGTATATTATCTTTCTATGCAGAGGCACTTATTTGCTCACCTTCCTTACATGAGCTCTCACTATGTACCTTGGCTGGCCTGGAATCATCCATATAGACCAGACTGCAAGGACTCTCAGAGAGATCCAACTGCCTCTGCCTTTCAAGTGCTGAGATTGTGTGTGTCAACATGCCCAACAGTAAAAGCATATTCTTACCTCGTGTGAAAAGACTGACTATACCGTGCTCATCTGGGGTTAACAGACTAACTTCTTTACCCAGATCTTCCAAGTAGTGTTCTTTGTCAAGACTATAGTGGACTGCAGAGCTACTGGCTTCTGAGATATTTTGTGACCACATTTAGCTTTTGTCTCATGAAGTTCTAGTCTCTTCTCCTGTAGTCTTTGTTTGTATGCTTGAGTTTGTTCCCAAGAGTTTCTAAAACCATTGAAATGAGAATGATGAATTTTTTGTCAACCATGATTATATGTGCAAAGTTTCATAATATAAATATTTCAAATGTGTTAAAATGTCTGTCCTGGGAATTAGTAAATTAATATATGTCAAGGTCTTGGATGAATGTTCAGGTAGCAAACTGTCTCTGTCATCTTCTCATGTGGAAAGCTACTAACATGCACTCCTGGCATACTTAGGTAATTGAGTTTATTCCTTCTCAAGTCTGGGAAGACAAGGTAGATTAGTTTTACAATGAATCTTAGTTGTTTAGGGGTTAAGATATTTTTAGTTATAGATAGATGTTTAAGCTGATAATGACAAGATGTGATGGAGATTGATTTACATTCAGAATTTTAGAAGCACCAAGTTAGTAAAGATATTTTCTTCAAGGCTGTCAAATACAAATCGCCAAAACAATAAGAGTGTAACATTTATATAATTCCTGATTGTGTCATGGTTCCTCTTGCTGTAGGTAGTTTATTGTATATATGTGTAATAATATAAATGTATATGTAAAAATAAATATAATTAATTAATTTAAAAAAAAATTGAAGTCAAAAGCATAAGTTCATCTTTATCTGATGATCTCTATTTATAGTGAGAAGTTCTTTGAATTATTTTGGCTGTGGCTACATTTTTAAATGGGAGTAAAACAACACAGCTTTCTTGCATGGTGTCTCTAGGGAAGAAAGACCATGGATGGATGGTGCTATGGTGCTAACACATTGCAGCCACCTGGTAGTTAAGTGCTGTGGTTGCTTGTCCTCTGATAGCCATGCCATTATTTACATATTTCTATTTATATGTTTGAGAAAAGCTATAGAAAATATTCTTATCATTTCATCACCATTTCTGTTTCTTTTCATATTTCGTATTATCTTATAATAAGTTTAGATAAAATGTTTGGTGAAGTCTTAGTTATTTAATAAAGCCAAGTTGGATGTCTTTTATTTAGTTTTCTATCTTGGTAATGTGTGATTGCAATATCATTCCATTTTTCTTTAATGGAGCATAATTAGTTTGATCTTCTGAGAATTATCATTAACTTTTTGTCCGCTCTAGAGGTATTCAGGAGAACCAAATGACCATCTGTGAGTGGAACAAACTAACATGCATCTCTTAACATTTGCTAGGATAGGAAAGAACCCTGAAGAACCTCTGAGCCATTCTGTTGTGACTCATGGGGAGTAGGAAGGACCAGCTCATGTGAAGAAGAGATGGTAATTACCTTAGCACATGATAAAGGTGTGGATTCCAAAGAAACACACCTTAAGCTAAACTTAGTATGTACACGGTTTTGAGTATCAAAGCTGAAGCAAGTGAACATATGAGCCTTATACCATGTATGTGTTTCTGTGTCTGGGTTACCTCACTCAGGATGACCTTTTTTTAGTTCCACCCATTTGCCTGAAAATCTTCATGATTTACACCCTCTATGTAGACACGTTTACTACTGGGGCTGGGGAGAACACCAACCCACCCACAAAAACTTCAGCTCAAAATATACTCTGCTTACAAGACAAGCAATGATAAAGATAAAGCAGAGATTGAGGGAACGTCCAACCAATCCCTGGCCAAACCCAAGTTCCACCCCATGAGAGAAAACCAAACCCTGACACTATTAATGATATTTTTGCTATGCTTGCAGACAGGAGCCTATGAGAGTTGTCTTCTGACAGACTCCACCTAGCAGAGCCTTGAAATAGGTTCTGACACTAATAGCCAAACATTGGGTGAAGCTTTGTGGAAAAGTTGCAGGAAGGAGAAAAGGACCTGGAGGTGACAGGAACTTTACAAGACCAACACAGACAATTAACCAGGCTCTAGAAGGGCCCTGTAGGGATTGAAGCATCAACCAAGGACCTTGCATGGACTGGACCTAGGCCCCCTACAAAGATGTAGCCTATGGGCAGCTCAGGCTTCATGTGGGGAAGGGGAGCTGGGTTCTCACTGACATGGACTCTCTTGCCAGTTTTTTTTTTTCAATTATGTCCCTCTAGTGGGACTGCCTTGCCAGGACACAGGGGGAAAGGACATGCTCAGTCCTTGTGCAACTTGATGAGCTGGGGAAGGGGTACTCCTCTTTTCAGAAGAGTAGAGGAGAAGAGTGGGAAAGAGAGAAGGAGGATGAGACTGGGAGGTGAGGAGAGATGGAGCTACAACCAGAATATAAAGTAAGTAAGTAAGTAAGTAAGTAAGTAAGTAAGTAAGTAAGTAAGTAAGTAAGTAAACAAATAGACGAGATCCCTGTGGTTGTTACTAATGATTGTCAAGTTGATGAGATTCAATTTGATGAGATTCAGACTTTCCTTAGAAGTGAAATTCTGGTCATGTCTTTGAGAGGTTGTCTATATTGGATTAATTGAGTTTGGAATTGGTACTGTTCCAAGGGTTAGAGTTTTAATGAATAAGAAGGAAAAAAAACAAACATAACACAAGTATTTACTGCTGGCTGCTTCCAGACTGGATGCAATTTGACCATCTGTTGCCTGCTACAACACCTTCTTCCTCACTGTAGTTGACTGATTCCCTTATGTAAGTCAAAATACTCCCATTATTCCTCAGTTGATTTTTTTTGTGTGTCTCTTTTACCCCTCTTCTTAAATTAATCTATGACTTTCACATGTACTCTGGTGTCCCATATTTGACCACGTCCCCTGGATGAGGAGACCTGGTGGCACTCAGAGGAAGGATAGCAGGCTACCAAAAAGAGATTTGATACCCTATGAGCATATAAAGGGGGAGGAGGTCCCCCTCAGGCACAGTCATAGGGGAGGGGAGTCGGGGAAAATGGGAGGGAGGGCAGAATGGGAGGATACAAGGGATGGGATAATCATTGAGATGTAATATGAATAAATTACTTCCCAATTGTAACCCTCTCTCTCATCTCCTCCCAGTCACCCCTACTTTTCCTCTTTCCATCACCCCTGTCCCCTAGTCCTCATAATGGGAAGCCCTCCTTCCTTAACAACTTTTCCAAGACTACCAAGTCTCTTCAAGACTTCCTGCATCATCGTGGTCTGGGAACTGCCTGGCCAGGGCTTGGGGGGGAGGGACGTGGTGGTGGTACAAGTGCAGACAACAGAGTTCACGCTGGAAACAGACTCTGCTCCCCTTACTAGATGACATACATGGAGACTGAGTTTCCTATTGGTTACCTCTGAGCAGCGGAGCTGGGTCCTCTCCATCCATGGTCTTTGGTTGGTACATCAGTCTCCACAGGGCCCCCTGGGTATTGTTTTTTTAAAAATTCTCTTTATTACCTGTAGGCCCGGTTAGCGATCAATCAAGACAAAGACATTTGTTATATTTTAAAATAGCCTTAGTTAACCTGAGGCAGGGCAGATATCTATCCTCTAAACTACCTTCCATAGTGTGGCAGGCCTGAGATCCTTGCCTGAATCCAATAACTTCTATCAAGCTACCTCCCATCCATAATCCCAAATACTTGGTGTTCTTTATCTGGATTCTCCATCCACGGTGCCTTGTGCTTCTCCTGCAACTAACCCATGGTGGCCTTCCTCTCTTCACTTTAGGTCTCTCCTTTCTCCTGGTGGAGATCTTTCTTTTTCCCAGAATTCCTCTCTCTCTTAGCCTCACCTATCTCCTTTGCCCTGCCCAGGTGGGATGCCTTTTTATGAAGCAAAAGGTCAGTCACACACAGCAAGCAGTAATTAGCATCAAAATACATCAGACCATCCCCCAACACCTGGGCCCTGATTTGTTGGCACTGTTGGTCTTCTTGTGGAACTCCTCTGGGTCCTTTTATCCCCCCCCCCACCACCACCACCACAGGGCTTCTCTGTGTAAACCTGGCTGTCCTAGAACTTGTTCTGTAGACCAGGCTGGCTTCAAATTCATGGAGCTTTTTCTGTCTCTACCTCCAGAGTGCTAGGATCAAAGGCATGTACCACCACTGCTCAGTCTCTCAAGTTGTTTTTATAAGGTATTTGTCACCGCAACAAATAGCTAATAATACACACCTGAAGGATGAGTGCATAAATGCATGCATAAGCTATTACATTTACTATGTTTAGAAACCATTGCATATAGTAGGACTAACCCTGGATCATGCCTTAAGTGCATTCTCAGTGCATGACTTGGGTTGCAGAATATGAGGGAATAAAGGAAGGACAGACACACAGGCACAGAAAAGCTGGGTAAATTAGACTGTGCACTCTGATGAAGAAGCAGTATCACTTTAGAAGCTTAGCGTCTTCAGATACAATTATATGTACACATATAGATGTTATATTACATATATATATATTTGAAAATTTACATATGTATTTGTAAGAATTACATATATATATGTAATATAGGATTATTGCATACAAGTGAACAAAGAGCCAATGCTTACAATATACAACTAAATCAAGGAATAAGGCTGAGCTAGTTTTGGTAGGAACATTACGAAAGAACATTTTAGGCCATGACTATCTAGTGGGAGAAAGCTATGGTGGATATTTCCACAAGTGCTGGCCAGGAAGAAACACTTTGGTCTATCAGTGACTATAGCCCAGGAATGTCTTGCCATTTCCTACAGGGCATTTGGATCCTTAACCCTGTCAACAACAAATATTCACTCAGTAATTCCACTTGTTCCCTGCACCTAAGCAATGAACAGTTGTTTTAGCAAAGTCCTTCCAATCCTCAAACAGCAGCAGCAGTTCTCACTGGTCACATCACATCACAGTGATGTACCAGATGTGCTGATGTCTTCAATGTTAAAAGCCTATGAACCCCACTCATAGTAGATGAAGTTCAATTATCAAGAAGTTGAATGAGTTTGTTTATGCCGCAGAATGTGTTTACCGTGAAATTTCAATGTAAAGGCACACCGAGTTTTAAGTAGAGCTTGTTCTCACTGCACTCCACTGCATGGTCACACTCATTGAGTAGAGATAAAAAGAAAACAACTGAGGAGCACAGTATGCAAGTAAAGAACCACACAAATGCAACCTTACTGTTTTTTTAAAAATATAGTTAATGGCATCTTTATACAGAAATGTGCTAGGTAGAAATGACTAATATTTTTCATCTGGTATGTAGTAAAGTACTTGTACCAGCTGCTAAATAATGCAACTAATTTATATTAATCAAATATTAATTCTTAATTTCACTAAATGGTCCTCTAATGTATAGGCTTACCAACCTATTTGTAAGGTTATAGCCAGTTTAGATTTGTGTATTAAATATCTTGAATATTTCACAATGCATCAAAACAAAAACATTGCTCACCGAATCCTCCTCCTCTTCCCCACTTTCTTTTGGAATCACACTCAGCTAACAATATTACTTCCCACAGTCCTTTGAAGGTATATTTCTAAGTCATCTCTTTCTTGAAGACCATTATGAAAAAATTTAAAGAGTCCTTTGGGTTTGGAGCACAATTTCATATGTGTTTCAATATCTTATATTACATACTAGCTATCATTAGTTTTAGAAAATCTTAATTCATTTTAAATGGTCGAGATGAATTATAGCACCTATAAATCATGTTATCATTTTTCTTCTTTCAGCATCTTTCTTATTGAAGATAAAGATCAAAATATTTTCATTTTTATTACAGGCATACCGAATACAAGTAGTAACATGTTGGATAATTGGATTCCATCTTTGATCAGTTCCTTTTATTTAACTCAATTAAGATATAACATGCAGCATTTTGTCCCTCATCCCTCCCCCACATTGCCTTTCCAGATCATACTTCAATACTTTAGAGGGTCCTCATTAGCCTCAAGAGATCATCTTCTTCCTCTTATTTGTAACAAGCACTCTGCCATTAAGTCGTCACTCCATGCAGTTTTCACCTCCTTCCCTCTCCTCCTGCTCCTCCTCATCCCTCTCCTCCTGCTCCTCCCACTCCTCCCCCTCTGTCTCCTCCTGCTCCTCCCCATCCCTTTCCTCCTCCCCATCCCTCTCCTCCTCCCCCTCCCTCACCCCCTTCTTCTCCCCATCTCTCTCCCCCTGCTCCTCTCCATCCCTCTCCTCCTGCTCTTCCCATTGCCCTTCCTATTGCTTCTTGCTCTTTCTCTTCCTCTACTCCTTTCTTTTATTTTTATTTGCTTCTTTTCTCCAACACTGGATTTGACTCAGTTCCTGGAGGTACAGTAGGTATCTTCTTTGGTCTCCTCTTCCCTTGTCTTTTCTCCTTCCACTTTTAAACATTTAATATCTTTAAAGCACATTGTCAAATTTTATCATTGTTTACTTCTCCATCCTGTCAACTGCTAACTTCTGAATCAAGCTCACTAGTTTACTTTACGTTGTTCACTGATGTTGTCAACATTCTTAACTCCTGACTCACTATCCAAACTTAGACAATATCTTTTGCTCTTAGGCTCTAAGTCTCTTAACTTTAGTCTTTAACAACAATAACATTTTCTCGGATGCCTGTCTTGTTTCTTGAATTTCTAGTTGAATTTTAATGGGTTCTCATTTACCCGGTGAAATTAATTCTTGGTCACATTGCTCATTCGGGAGAACTACATATGATGTCATTACTCCAAGCCCTGTCTTTCCTGAATCTTTGAGATTTGATGACCCTCCTTTCAGGTCTTTTCTAGTGCATCTGGCCTGATCATTCTGTAAGCAGTGCAAACCTCCCAATCCTTAGATACACCTCCAAGATTGATTTTTTTTTTAATGCATCCATGGTTCCTTCACTTACTCTAACAATACTTCTCGAGCAAATATTGGAGCTAACTACTCCCTTTCTGTTAGGGTAAACCCATAAGTACAGCTCCACTGTCTGTAATACCACAGTGACAGAAAGTGGTAGAAAGAAGAGAAAACTGAGCTGTCTGTGATTATGCAGTATCTTTAAGAAAAAATTTACTTTTAAAGTACACCATCAACTATTTTTCCATAATCTACCATATAAATAATTGTTGAACCATCTTGCTCTTTATCCTTAGTCCTTATTTTCCCTTCTCTACAGCAATTTTCATTTATAAGAAATCTTCTCCGTCCCACCAGCTTGAAACACTACAAAGCTTAAAGTACTCTTATTTTATCTTTATTGTAGCTTTCTTAATACCTTTAGACTATGTACATATCTCTGTAATATGTTTTGTGTACACTCAATAGTCAGGTAATGCTTAAAACAGAAACAAAATAACACTGAAGGTGCTGCCCTCCTATAAGCAACCCAATTCCAGGCAGTGTTATCCCTGGAAGCAGCAGACACCTCTTGATATACTTCCTCCCAAAAACCAACATTCCTTTCCAACCCTCCTCTTAACTACTTTTCTTCCAACTCAAATACAGGATTTTCTATATGCTTTTTTTTTTTTTTTTGCTTTGCCTGCTAATCTATTGATGAAACATCACCCAGATGAATATTTCAGACTTGGAAATTACATCACAGCACCCTACTTACAGTACATTTCTCTTGTTAACATATCTAAATATTTCACCATGCCTGTATGTTTTACTATTTATCTTTGGCCCTGCCTCTAAATATTTACTTATAATAAGCTTCTCAATTTATACAGTTAGTTATAGTGATGATTATTATATTGTCTTAAATGCTCAAACTAATTCACATTTAAAGACATTCGCAGTAATTAATATTTTCCTTTGGAAATCTCTTGCTTTTGAATGTGGAATGGTAATCATAGGTAGATATCTTGTACAAACTGGTCAATTGTTCTAGTCAGATCAGTGCATTCCAAGAAGATTCCTGTCTTTAAAAAATTACTATGGATCAGGATTCAGAAAGCTACTATGGATCAGGATTCAGAAAGATAGCCACTGGTATCTTGTCACCCATTCACATGTACTGTGTATCTGTTTGCCCAAATGAGCACTTAAAAGCATACTTATACGTTTCCTCATCCCCCCTAATCATAATCCATAGCACAAGACAAAGCAAATATTTATAGATTTAATCAACTTTTTAGTAAACAACTAGGAGCATGTACCAATCAGAATATTTCATGTTTAGTAACATCAATATTTCCTCAATATGTCCAGATATGTGAGTATATATCATTTGACTCTTTCTGCTTCTGGATGAACTCACTCATTATGATCATTTCTAGTTCAAGTGTCTGTCAGTAGAAGAATGGATAAAGAAACTGTGATACATTTTCACTATGGAATACTACTCAGCTATTAAAACCAAAGAATTCTCGGAATTTGTCAACAAATGGAAGCAGAATGTCTTAAGTTAGTCAAGTGGATAGTCCTTAAGAAGTGTAGGGAGTAGAGGAGATTCATCTAATTGAATTGGCAAACAGCCACTTCCCAGAACAGCTGTCTTGCTTGTGTTCTTGGAGTAGGAAGGAATGTCATTGTGTATCTATGTCTTTAGCCATTCTAAAGAATTTGTCTGGCCTACAAGATTTCAGGAATAAAGATGGAACAGAGATTGAGGGAATGGCCAACCAATGATTAGCCCAACTTGAGACCCACCCCACGGAAGAGAGTCAACCTCTGACACTATTAATGATACTCTGCCATTCTTACAGACAGGAGCCTAGGATAACCATCCTATGAGAGACTTCATCCAGCAGCTGATGGAAACAGATGTAGAGACCCACAGCCAAACATTAGGTGAAGCTCAGTGGGTCTTGTAAAAGAGTAGGAGGAAGAATTGAGAGGGCAGGGGATGGAGAGTCAAGGACACCACAAGGAGAACTACAGTGTAAACTAAACTGGGCCCATTGGGGGCTCACAGAGAGTGAACCACAAACCAAAGAGCATTCACAGACTGGACATAGGGCCCTTGCACATCTGTAAGACATGTGCTGCTTGGTCTTCATTGGGTCCCCTAACTACTGGAGCTGGGGCTGTCTCTGACTCTGTTGCCTGCCTTTGGATCCCTTCCCCTTCTCTAAGTGGGAGAAAATGCACCTAGTCCTGCTGTATTCATGAAAGGCCTCCACTTGGAGGGGGTATGGTGAGAGGGAGTGTGGAAAGCTGACTGGAGGAGAGGAGGGAGAGAGCACTGTGATCATGAATAAATAAATGATGTAATGAAAGAAAGAGCTGCTTGCCAATTAATATTGCATATTTCAGAGTTACATGTATGTCTACAATTCTTGTGCATATTAAATATATTGGAGTGCATCAGTAAAGGATGGTGATAAATTGTTTTAATTTAAAACATTTGCCAGTCATGCTTCAGAGAAGGAAGATTACTAAAGCATAAAATATTCCTTGAGGTAAGACCATCATGTATTAATGCATCCCTGGTGTGATAATTACTTAAGCACTCTGAGCAGTTGTTTGAGAAATATGATCAATTCAGAGAGTTAAATACAGAATAAAACATCAAAATATGCACTTTATTACTTTTTTGTTGATTATAAGCATCTCAAATGCAAATATCCTTCATATTATTAATTTCCCACCCATTCAGTAATCCAGTCATATGAAAAATACTTCACAGTGTTGTTTTTAATTATCTTTCTTTCTGGGTGAAAACCAAGACAGGGTTCAGCTTTGTGTTAATTAATGTATTATGCTTAATTTATTTCTGTACCTCATGTTTCTCAAGTTCACTTGGCCTTCTGAAATATCTTTCTGAATTGGGCTTAATTTGCTTCTGAAAAACCATTTTAAACTTATATGAGAACATTACTTTGTGCTATCTTTAAAATCTACATCAGTTAAGAATATAGAGCAAGAAGAGTTGTTCTACAGAAGTCAAGTACATGTCATACTTAAACCCACTGCAGAAACAAAGAAAATAGTGTCTTTCTGGATGAAGAGCATGCACATGCCCCTAATTAACATGATATGAATACCTCACAAGTATTCAGTGTTAGGGATTTTCTAAGGGATTTGCCTTAATTTACTTTGCAAGATCAGTATTGAAAATGAGACAAATTTCACTGGATCTGTACCATGATATTCCCAGAGAAGACTGAAAGGCTTGGTGATAACCGATGTTGAGCAATGACTGCTACACACACACACACACACACACACACACACACACACACACACACACACACACGTCACAATGTTTCATTTAAGTAAAGTCCAGCTGGAAGGCTTGAACAAAAAAAATAAGCTATGAGGGCAAGATAAACAGTAACACACAGTGAAAAACTACTTGAATGTAGAAAGCAAAGACTTGATGCTTACTTTGGGTAAATGATAAGAGGAGTAATGAAAGGAGTTAGGCTTACATGAATGCTTATATAGTACAGAAAGGACATAGACTTTCAATTTATTATTAATGCTGAGTGGACTTATATGCATTAGCAAATGCAGAGAAAATCAGCCCCACTTCATCCTATCATCCTTTCTTTAGATACAGGTTGAACCTCAGGACTTGGAGATTAAAATGGTGCCTAAAACACAACTGCACCTGTTTTATGGGGTTACAGTACAAAGCAAAACTGTCACTATACCAGTTAATATCCATATAACCATGTAATAAAATAATGCCCCTTCCACAAGGGTGGAATCAGTAGGCCAGGCTCTCATGTCTTATGTAGGGGTCCAGGGAAAGCAGTACCAAGCTGGTTAAGACTCCTGAGAGAGTCTTGCATTCACTTCACTTAAGGCTGTGTGGCTCCTGGCTTTTCTACTGCCTTTCATTTACTCACGATTGAATGAATAGAATAGTGGTATCATATTTTTAAATAAATTCTATAAAATCTAAAGAGAAAGCACTTTGAAGAATGTCATTGGAAGCTGGGATGAAAAAGAGCCACAGGCATTGGAGCTGCTGGTGTCACATTTCATGCTTTTGTGGTAAGAGGACCAGCGTGCTGACTTACATCACACATATACTTTTTATTTTCCTAATTGCCTCTATTACACCTTTCAAAAGGGTTTTATGAAAGAATACAAGACCATATATAGGGCAACCTTTATATATTGGTTTTTCTACAACCTATAAGATTCTGGGTTATAATGATAAACATTTTAATGGTTTAAATTTCTGAAGGTGAACCTATAATGTAATTTTATTTTAAAAAACAGAATTCAAACAAAGAAGAGAGGAAGCAAATGTAAAACACGGAGTGTTCCAATAAATGGCAGAGAGCAAGGGATTGCTCAGTTTCTGAGAAAAAGCAAAGATTAGTGTGTGCTTGAAGCTTAGGAATACTCTAGCAACCTGAGGACTCAGGCAGGTTGGGAAAATACAGAGTGGACTTAGTTGTCCATGTCACAGTGAGACAAGGAAGTGTTTCAGAGACAGAGTGGACAGTTGAAACAAAGTGTTAAATTTAGTATAATTATACAAAGAAAGTAAGGTTTATACAAATTCATATAAATTCATCTTTTTCTAAATTTTTTTCTGAGAGAGGATATCTACCAGAAGACAGGTATTTTTATTCTTCATTAAAAAATATGGATCTCATTATGTTGAGTACGGTGATCTTGAACTTTGGGCTCATGTCATTCATCCCTAGGTTTCAAAAAACTGAGACTACGGCCACATGTAGGCTCACACCAGGCTCAGAGTCATTTTTTTTTAACGTCAAATACCTGTTCTTTGAGTAAAGTGTGGGGTTTTTATTTATTTAATATTAGCAAATGTTAGGAATTTATTATCTTATAATTTCAACAGGGGATTTTTAAAATTACATATGGAAACTAAAGGGAAAATGAGCTCTGAGCATTGTTTTGTGAAGCCGAGAATGCTCATGTAAGGAAGGACAGCAAGAGTCACTTTATCCGTCAAGGCAGGTATGAGAGTCACTGCTGCAAGTCAAAGTCCAGAGGGTAAAATCCACCCAGGCTCAAACGATCAATCTTTTCTCTCCTCCTTCTGCTTTGAACTCTGAGACTTAATGGGCAGGAGATGTTCTTTTAGATCTCTCAGCTGAGGCTGAGCACCATACAGTTACTGGTTCTTAGCAATCTGATTGGTTGTGTTTTTCTGTTGCAAGGGCAAATTGATTTGACAAGGGGTGAGACATAGTTTCCTGTGGGCATACGGATGCGTTTTTAGAATTCAGTTAGTAATTATGCTGTTTGGCAAAGTGGTGGTTGTATGTTCTCCTCCATAATCCGTAGCTGTGAGATTTCATCTCCTAGAATTGGCAGGGAAGCTTCTACCATCCAGTCTCATTAATATGGCTGCCTACACAACATCTGGGCAAGGATGAAAGAGAACTGTATGTTTTAATTTTAAAATTTAATAAAAATTCTTGTATTTACAAAAATAATTTTTACAAAGCTAGTGTCATTGACAACTGCAGAAGGAGAAGCACTCATGGTGCCTCAAAAGGACACATGTAAATTGTGTTAATTAAGCAGTCATGAAGGATGCAATTGTACGAATTTTCCATACAATGTTATTTCTTAGCTTTTAGGGAGAAGCTCAGTAGTAGTGTGTATGGGTTTATGGTGATACTTTATTTCTTGAGTTGTGTATTCATTGTGATTGTTCAATAGAGCCCAGTTTTGTTATTTTATTTACTTTACTATATAGATATTTTAACAAGATTTAATTTAATAAAAAGGAAGGTAAAAAGTTCAGTCTTTTACTACAGTCCATCCCCAAGGGTCTGGTAGTCTACACCATGTCTGTGCCCTTCATATGTATTGTGTCTTATGTTAAAAAAATGTTGACATGACACACATGTCTATAGTCCTAGCACTTGAGAGGCATAAAAGGAAGGTGTTAAGTCTGAGACCAGTCTGAGAAGCATAAATAGACAGTGTCTAAAAACTAAATCACAAGCAAAACCTCACATTAGTATTGCTTATTCAAACTTAGTTTTTGCTGTTTGCTCAAATTTAAGACATTATTATAACATATGGACCAAAACCATAGTAATAACTTGCAACTTTAAGGAATTAAGTGCTCAACTAACCTATTAGTCATGCACAGATTTTGATTATTTGATTTTATATCTGTTTTCTTTAAAAGCAATTTTCTACCAGGAAACAAGTAAAGGACTATGGGGAGGATTATGTTCAAGGACATGGATTTGTCATCCAGGGTAAAGGGAAGTAATAAAGTCAGAAGAGTTTGGTGGTTTGGGGGCTGACGTGTAGGATAGAAACCTAGATACGGAAGGAATAAACAATACTAAAGTCCTTCAGAAAAGCTGTATGGAATCCTACTGATGTATACTGGTATGTGTGTGTAAATAGAATGAGTTTAAATGCAGTAACCTCACAAAGGGTTGGGGGCGTGATCAATGCTAGCCAGGAAGCACCACTTCTACCATTGGCTTTCTTTGTGTTAGTAGGTGCTGTATATGCTCCTGGGGGGATGATCAACAGTCTGACCCATCTGTGAGCATGGGATGTTTGGAAAGCAAATGGATTGACCAAATAAGGTCCACTGGTGCAATAGAGGCACAAATGTTATGGGAGTAATCAACAGCTTTCTGAATGATTTTAAGGCCAGTTCCACCAGATGGAATTCTTGCCTAGCATCATTAACAGAGCCAAGAATCTGATATATGTTATAGGCTACAAGAAGAACCCTCCAACTATTATTACTCTGTTAAATGCACGTAGTATTAAATTGACTCCTAATTCATTATACCCACATATCAGTGCATTTCTCAACCTACCTCGAAGAAGCAACTTTTTGTAGTAAATAGCAGTGAACACAGAGACTCATAACTAGTTGACATGTAGAGAAAAAGAGATGAAATGCTCAGCCCTAAGTGAGATATCTGTCTCATCCCCCTCCTCCCATAGCTCAGGGATCATCTCAGAAGACAGTGTGAAAGGTTATAAGAGTCAGAGGTAGGAGATGACTACAACAAAATAGTGGTTTCTGCATCTTCACAAGATCAAGCCACATAGGTTGGAAAGAAGTGGTATTGAAATCCCACCCTAGCTGAGGAACTTCAAGTAGCTTGTGGATCTGAGGAGAGGAGAGCCAGTTTTCTTTAGGATTTGACCCTTGAGAAACCAAATATCATTTGATTGTTTTTATACCCATGAATCTAATGGCAGCATTAATTGTGGGTTTCAATAAAGAACACATGAACTTGAGAGAAGATTCATTTGGAATAACAGAGGACAGAGTGATGGAGAGTGTATGGATGATGGATTTGTTCAATACACATTAAATGCGTGTATGAAATTCTCAGTAAAATAAATAACAGAGTAAGGATAATTTATGCAAAAAAGAAACATTCCCTTGTGGTATTAGGGATACATTAGATTCAAACAGAGCTTATAGGATATAAAGTTTTGAAACGTGTCACTTGTTACTATTAAGTAATATTTCGTTTGGAAGTTTTTAAGAGGTAATTTCTGCTTATAGAAGCCAGCCTTAATGAATGCATTCCCATACCAATCCCATAAATAATAGGTCAGATTTTTAGGATACAGTGGTAATCCAATGTACAAGTGTTTCATAAAAACATGGATATACTGGAGAAACTTCAAGTCTTCTTATATAATATATATTGCCTGATTAAAAACTATTGTTCAGAATATTCAATATATTAAGCACTATTCTAAGCAACAAAAACAGCAACAGTAATAAAAAAAATATGTGGTATGTTTGCCAATGCAAGTCTGTCACTAAATACTGGAACCATAAAGTATTGTTGTTGCCATCGCATACTTCCTGCTAATTGTAGAAACTAGCTTCTTAATAATCACAATAGTTTTGAAGAGAGTCAGACAGCTTACAATAATTTGGGAAACTCAACTAAACTTATATCTAGTACACCATGGTTTTATTTGATCTATATTTACCTCAGACTTGTAGCAACAGATGAAAGCTGATAAAATAGCATTTATTGCTCTTATAAAATGTGCAAATGTTACACCATAAAGCACTGAAAGAACATCAAACAAAAATGTCATTCATACTTTTATATAGTGGTATACATGATATACATGACTTTATGTTTTTCATTGAGTATCATGATTTAAATGTTAAATACACATAGACTGCTTTTGAAATTGGAGAGAAAACAGTAAATTGTCAAGCTAGGTCTTGAAATCAATTCGACTATGGACTAAAACTTGAAAATTACAAAGCCTTATTATATATCCCTGTTTATATCTGTAATGTTAAAGTTTTACAATGTTTCTATGTGCAAGGAGATAACTATCATTTCTTGAATATTCATCATTAAAAACTAAGGTAAGAAATGATTTCTCAACAAATATAGTTTATGACTTCATTACATAGTGTTTTGCACTGATATACCTTGCTTCTTACCTGACAGCATAATCTTTGCCCATTCCTTCTCCTTGAGAGAATGCAAACAGACAGAAAGGATGGCACCAATAGGTATTACCGAAGTTCATAGTTTAGTTTTTTTAGCCAAAGAAGAAATGACTTTTCTGCCTAATGATGCAGCACTCTACACTGCAGGGCACAGCTAAACCAGGTTGTATATCTGTCTGTAAAGAGATACATAAAAAGTATCTATGTTTATTTCTTTCTGTTCAGCACATTAGAATGTTAAGCTGTCTAAATCTGACTGTATCACTTGATATCAAAGGAGCAAAGTATCTTCTCTTAGCACAGATGTTTCAAAAATTAATTTCATATCTTTAGCTCTAAAAAACATTATTTTATTACTTGGAAATTGTGGTGTCTAGTGTCAAAAATAGACATTGAATTAATTCTCCTAGATTATGTTTAGAGATGTAGACATTACAATAGCGACAGTTGGTTGTTTATTACAAGCCATATAAATGATAAATTTCAGAATCCATTGTTGAATCCTTCTCTGCTTTGTTTTCAACTTGTTAATGTTGTCTCAAATGATTCTTAAACGATTGACAAGATCTTCTAATAAGGTTTCATCAAACGACTCTTCATATTTTAAAAATCTTTTTACATTTCAATTTCTAAAGTCATACCTAATGTATTCCCAACTGACAAACTGAGAACAATTCAAAGTTTTAAGAAATTGATGTCAGTATGTTCAAAAATCACAAACCAAAGGTAATTAGTGTGATGGTATTTATAACAAAAGACACTAGACCATATTGCTAAACTGTTGAAATATATAGCATAGGGAAACTTTTCCATAAATCATAAGTGTTTGATATAATAAGGCATTCTAAATAGCTTGATTTTTTTTTCATTCCACTATGTACATACCTATCAAGGTATCACATTGTGTTTTACAAGTACACAATATTATTTTTGTTAATTAAAATTGACTTTAAAAAGATTTTTTGTACGCTTAATCTTATTCAGACATAGTATGCTTCCAGTTTAACAAAAATTTTTTTCCAGTATCAGGAAGAACTTCTTTGCTATGCATGAGACAGGTACTTTGAAAGCAGTGTTGGAGTTACTAAGATGGAAGTCTAACATATATTTAGCATTTGGGTTAATATAAAAGAGGCACTCAGGGAAAGAAATTCTAGTCGAGAATGTGGGTGTGAAAGCCACAGTTACATATATTAGCAGTAGTCATATATAAAACGTTGGTGTTTCACACGCATCATATATAAAGAGTTGCTAAGAAAAAAGTTTTTTTCTTTATTAAATTAGATTAAGCAGTTGTTTTGAGACAATATTTTTGAAAACTTAGAGTCTTATGTAGGGAGAATATTTCAACCCAACAAAAGAGACAAAGACGTATGGTAGGGAAATGAATACCATGGGCTACGAAGAAATGTCCTTGTTCAGTGAGGCAATGTGTTGTATCTGATGAATACAGAAACTTCATTTTATGAAATTTCTGTCACTTTATAAGATCCTTCTCTTTTTTTTCTTTTTTATTAATTTATTCTTGTTACATCTCAATGGTTATCCCATCCCTTGTATCCTCCCATTCTTCCCTCCCTCCCATTTTCCCCTTATTCCCCTCCCCTATGACTGTTCCTGAGGGGGATTACCTCCCCCTGTATATGCTCATAGGGGCCATAAAACTTTAAACCTCTACCCAGATCTAGCCAATGGTCAGAACATTCTCCACAGTAGAGTGGAGAGTGGGATATGACTTTCTCACATACTCTGGTGCCTCACCTTTGACCATGTCCCCTGGAGGGGGAGACCTGGTAGCACTCAGAGGAAGGACAGCAGGTTACCAAGAAGATCCTTCTTTTTTATAGATAAGAAATAACACATCAAAACAGCCCCAACCTCAAGAGTGCAAACTTAGGATGAGTTGAAATCCTCCCCCAGCTTACTGTTAAAATAATAGGGATAATAGGTAGTAATAGGCAATATTAGGTAATGACACTAGTCTGGAAAGTGACTTTGTGGGCATTTATGTTATTATTAATGATTGATTTTATATTCTGGTCACAGACCCCTCCTACTTCTCCCTCAGGTCCCACCCTCCCTTCCTATTTCCCCCATCCCTTACTTCCCAGAGAAGGGGAACACCACACACCTACCCACCCTGCATATCAAGTCCCATCAGGACTGAGGACAATCCCTTCCCTGTGACCCAGCAAGGCTGCCTTGCCAGGAAAATTTGACAAAAAAGCAAGAAGTAGAGTCCATGTCAGTGCCAGTCCCCATATCCCTCGTTAGGGTATACACATGAAGACCAAGATGCCCATGGACTACATCTGTGCAGGAGGCCTAGGTCCAGTCCATGCATGGTCCCTGGCTGGAGCCCTAGTCTTCACAGGCCCCGCAAGGCCCTGGTTGGTTGGTTCTATTGATTCTCTTGACAGCTCTCCTTTTTCTCTGAGCCCTTCATCCTTCCTCACACTCTTCCCCAAGACTTTGTTTGCTCCACCTCATGTTTGGCTGTGGGTGGAGCTACTCAGAGGGCAGCCAAACTAAGCTCTCATACACAAGTATAGCAGAGAATCCTCTGTAGTGGCAGGGGTTGGCTGCTTCCCATGAGTGGTCTCAGTTTGGGCCAGGTACCAGCTGGACATTTCATCAATTTCTGCTCCATCCCCATCCTTGCCCATCTTATAGTCAGGGCAAGTCCTAGATCGAAGTTTCCATGGGTGTGCTTGTGTTCCCCTCCTTCCACTAGGAGTCCATCTAGATAGAGGGTGTCCTCTACAGTCTCTATGACCCCCTGCTACTAGGAGTCTCAGCTAGAGTCACCCCCATATACTTCCTGGAGTCTACCCTGTCTTAGGTCTCCAATTTGTGACATAGAAGCCCCCGCCAAAGGTTTCTTCCCCCTCGACAAGCCCTCTGTCCTCCTGCCCCACTCACTCCAGGTCTAATATCAACTAAAATTTCTCTTCACGTTCTCCCTCTCTTTACCATGTTCCCGCTCTTTAACCACTTCTGCTGTCTACTCTAGTTCTGCTTCTAAGTGTGAATTAAGCACCCCTAGGGTCCTCATTATTATTTATCTTTTTTTGGGGTCTGTGAATTGTAGGATAGCTATCCTGTATTATATGGCTAAAAGCCACTATAAGTGAGTACATGCCATGTGTGTCTTTCTGGGTCTGGATGACCCCACTCAGGATAATCTATTTTAGTTCTATCCACTGGCCTTCAAATTGCATGATTTCCTTGTTTTCAATAGCTGAGTAATATTCCATTCTGTAAATGTGCCACAGTTTCTTTATCTGTTCTTTGATTGAAGGATATCTGGTTTGTTTCCGTTTCTGGCTATTACAAAATAAGGTGATTCTGAATATAGTTGAAAAATGTCCTTGTTGTGTGATGGGGCATCTTTTGGGTATATGCCCAGGTATATTACAGCTGGGTATTGAAGTAGAGCTGTTCCCAATATCCTAAGAAAGCACCAGATTGATTTCCAGACTGGTTGTCCAAGTTTGCACTCCCACCAGAAATGAAAGAGTATTACCCTTTCTCCACATTCTCACCAGCATGTGATGTCACTTGAGTTTTTGATCTTAGCCATTCTGATATAGAATCTCAGAGTTGTTTTGATTCGCACTTCTCTGATGACTAAAGACATTGAACATTTCTTTAAGTGCTTCATAGCAATTTGATATTCTTCTGTTGAGAATTATCTGTTTAGCTGTACCATAAAATGAATGTCTACATGTAGAAAATGCAAATAGACCTATATCTATCACCCTGCACAAAACTCAAATCCAAATGGATCAAAGATCTCAAAACCAGAAACATTAAATCTATTAGAAATAAAAGTGGAAAAGGGCCTTGAAGTCATTGGCACAGAAGACAATTTCCTGAACTTCAGAACACCAACAGCTCAGGTTCTAAGGTGAACAATTAATAACTAGGAGCTCATGCAACTCAAAAGCTTCTGTGAGGCAAAGGACAATGTCAACAGAACAAAATGTCAGATCTTTTGGAAAAGATCTTCACCAACCCTACATCTGAAAATGGGATAATATCTAAAATATATAAAGAATTCAAGAAATTAAACAATACCAAACCAAATAATTCAGTTGTAAATGGGCTACAGAGCTGAACAGTGAAAGTGATTTGATTGACTAACCTTAGCCTGTATTTTTCACAGAGCTTTCATAGGAATACCATGCATTAGGTGATTGTGCCACTGGACCCCTTGACAAAACTTTCAAAACCCTGATGCTTTGAATTCAAAAGAATGCATAGGGATAATGCTGTACTCAGTAATGACACCCTGCTGGCTTCACCTTCTCCTGTACCATTCTAGGTTATAGTGGCCTTTCAAGAGACAGGGATTGGTGCTGTTATTAAGAGTTAAATTTTATAAGTTTTTGATATGTAGATTATACTTAAAGCAAATGGCAAATGTGTAAAACTTCAGAAGCTCCACAAAGAGACCATCAAACCTAGTGGATCAGGACCCAGAGGGCCCTGCGCAAACAGATGTCCCAAACAAGGACATTGCAAGCAGAGAACCTAGACCCTCTATTCAGATGTAGCTGATGGACAGCTTATTCTCCACGTGGAGAAGGGGAGGGAAGAGCACGAGACTGCCTCTGACACGAACTCTGGTGCCTATGATCTGATCACTGCCCTTTTTGCTGAGAAGGCCTATGGGAATACAGAGGAAGGGGGTGCAGGTTACCAAGATGAGGACTGATAGGCTGTGGCCAGACAGTGGGGGAAAGACCCCATAGGCCAGAGGTCTAGGGGAGGGGAATAGGGAAGAAGAGTGAGGGAAGGTGGGAACAGAAAGATAACAGGGGGGAGATTACACTCGAGATGTAATGTAAATAAGTTATAATTTTCATTTATTTATTTTTGCCATGGAGCAGTGCTGTTTATTGGCTTGTTCTTCATGGTTTGCTCAGCCTACTTTCTTTTTAAAAATTTTCATTAACTTATTCAGATTACATCTCAATTCAAAATTCTTCTTAGTTTTGAGAATAAAATAAAAACTTATTAGACAATAAAGGAGTCTAGAGTTTCTATCAAGAATTTTTTTTTTAAATCACATTAGGGTAAGGGGATTTACACATTTCATATAAAGTTGAATTACTGTTTTCCAGTGAAGATCTGGTTCATGAATCAATGAACCAACTGCTTTGTTCTTAAGAATTCAAATGTGTAGATGAGGTCATCTGAAATATGAATACAAAGTGAATTAAATCATGTTTATTTCTGACCATATATTTAGTTGTAATTGTCCAGTTCAAATTCAGTAGTAAGATGCTTGAATGATAGTTTTTCACCAATAAAGATTTGCTGGGTCCTCTTTGTATCTAAAAGCTGTGCAGCCAGCAATAGTGCCCCCTCTGTCACCCACATTTGGGTTTCAGTAGATGTGTATACATATTCTATGTATGGGGATTCTATGATTGGGGATACTAAGATTTATATTCATGGGACACATGAGAACCCAGCATCTATTAAGTTTACCAGAAATAATGATTTTGAAGCATACTATCATATTAAACATAGCAACTCCATGCATTTGGAATCTAAATTGGACTTTGAGTTTAAACAAAGTACTAATAAACTCGTAGAAGTTTGTTACATATGAATCACTTGAGCATGAGAATTATATAACTCTTTGCTTCCATGGCATTATCTCTTTAAGCACTGATTTATCTTCCTCACATCTTATTTTTCTTTGTTTCTTGGTGCTCTGCTCTGCACGCTGATATTTAATAAAACACTATGTGTCACTGTTATCCAAAAGTAGATATGTATGTCTTAATTACTAGAGTGTAATAATCTTTATTAGCTGAAGGAGGCAAGGGATGAAGTAAAAAAGCTTTTGAATAAATAATTTTATCTGTCAATTCTGTCACTTATAACATATGTAATTTTGAATTTCATTTTTCTTTTGAATGAAAGGGACACATCCTGTCTCACTATGGTCATACATTTCAATAGAAATGCAAAATGACCCTTCAATTGCTGAGTGTGTTCTGACACATAGTTTATATTTAATAAATAGCTCATTATTATTCTCCTGGGATGCTAAATGCTGGAAATATTTTTCCATATTAAATTTGGGCATTATGGCTAGTTGAGTTTTGCTTATATTCTACACAGGAATCACATGTTAACCATTGAAAACAGTGAACACAACACACAGTACAATCTACTCCCGCTGTCTCCAGTTAAAGAGCATTTAATATAGTTTAGGGACTTTTTATACAAAAATAACAAAAGCCAAGATAATTCTTGTTTTATTCCTCACGCATTTGTTCCCTACGATTGTAGCACTCATGGCTTAATTAAAAAAAAAAACATGGGTTTCTGGAATTTATATCTTACTGGGGACATGGATAAACACTTCACTTAGGACACAAATAGATGGCAGGTGTCAGGGACATAAGGAGTGTGCAGAGAAGAAGCATTGCAGCAACTCATGGGCAATGGATTTGTGAAAGGGTTTTTACTTTCCTTGAATATCCTTTATACTAGTACATTTCCTTTCCTATCCAAAGGAGAACAAGGGAGGACAGATGCAAGGTCTACCCTTACAGAGAAAATTCAGCACATTTTATCTTCTCCAATAACTGGAATGTTAGTCACATTGTTATTTGGCAAGAGGAATATAGCATTGGAAGGTCCCTTATAGGATTTTCAGCATTGCCCTTTTACTAGAATTTCCTGTTGGCTGCCTACATTTCTGGTAGACAACTGTCAGGCCAATTACAGTATTCTTGGATCAAAGCTTCCTTTATTAGTAGAGAGGGGGTGGGATTTGCCTGTGCCTGGGGACGTAGCTCATTCATCATATTTATTTCCACTCATAAGTGAACAGAATGTGCTATTAAGCAACAGCTATATAGTATAGTATCCATACATATTAAATTTGAAATTAGATAATGATACATCTTAACTACAGCAAAAAATTATCAATGTGCTATGTTCATAGTCAAGGTAGAGTGGAGGTTTCCCTTTGGTTATTTTTTAACTACGTACTTTGTATTCGAAGGAACAGTGTATATTTTAGCTTTCTAGAATCCACTCACATGTATTATTTTAAGACTTAAGACTGCTTGTTATTGCTTCAAGGTAGTGGTCAGGGAATTGTTTTTAGCCTGTAGAGACTTCTCTTAAAGTGTACTTTTACTTATGAACTCAGCTTGAATGGTCATCAAAGAGACATTTCTCAGCAGGCAGCATAACAGCAATTCTCACAAACGCAGTTCCATCAGGTTAATGGTGACAGTGGCAAACTTCTGTATTTCTTTCAGGTCTCAAAATCTGGTATTGGATAACCAATTGGTGGCTCTTTCCAGGGAAGCTAATTCTCCTAATTTCAGTGTTCCTTAGTTGCCTGAAGTTCTTCGTGTGAATTTGTTTCACTAGACTCACTGCCTAAACATGAACTGAACAAAAACAGCAATAGACATCTTAGAGTGGCAATTTAAAAAAATGATGACTAGCAGGAAATAATGGTCACTTTATATGACTGTTTATACACACAACCAATTATTACAGAATGCAGATAACATATAGGTGACAAGCTAATGGCTCCTTGTGGAAACAACAGATTTGAATGTTGTTTTCACCTGTGAGATGTACTTTAAATTTCCATTATAATAATGTAAAAAATTGACACTGTATTACCCTAGTACACATGTCAATTTGGAACAAGGGAAGAGGGTACAATCAATTAACTTATCAGTATTAAACTAACATTGAATAAAATAGTTCTTCACTGCTTCCAGTCAGCCTATTATTTTGGCATATGATATATCAAATATCCTCATCTTATCGTTATTTCCCACTAAATAGTTTAAAATTGAGAATATCTGTCGTGTAAAAGATTCTGACCTATGAGGGGCAAGCCAAACGCTAATCATGTTTGGGCCACTGAAGTAAAATTCTCATTCCACAGTAGATGGGTATACATCCATGCACATATGGGCAGCACTAAACAGGTGTAGAAGCTTTAAAAAGATAAAATAGGGAGGCCTGGCGGCACTCAGAGGAAGGATAGCAGGCTACCAAGAAGAGACTTGATGCCCTATGAGCATATACAGTGGAGGAGGTCCCCCTCAGTTGCAGTCATAGGAGAGGGGAGTAAGGGGAAAATGGGAGGGAGGGTGGAATGGGAGGATACAAGAGATGGGATAATAATTGAGATGCAATATAAATAAATTAATAAAATATATTTTTTAAAAAGATAAAATACTGTTAGGGGAGCAAGGTCAGATCAATATGGGGTAGTTGCAGTAGAGAAATGGAAGTATATGATTGTATTTCATTGTATTCCCAAGATTAAAAAGTAATTACAGATTGCAGCATAGTATTTTGCTTGGTTAGAAAGAGAACAGATACCCCACCTTTGCCTGTTTCTGATCTATTGCACGTATGGGGACCTGCATCTACTTAACACTAGATATTTACATTGAGAATTTCTAAGGGAATTCCATGTTGACATGAGCAGCATTGATCACACATAGAAATCATCTGTTTTAAAATCCATGTCAGCTTTTTGTAAACAGAACATGACCTGCACAGTCACACCTCTACATCTAAAATGACAGAGTATATTAGTAATTTAGTACATAATTGTATACTAGCTTTGAGGAGTATGTGTGACAAAAAAGTTGTTTGTTTATGCTGAGATTTTTCTACTGACAAACCCAAAGACACAAGGAAGTCCCGCGGCAGTATGATTTTTTTTTCTGTCAACATTTTAGAGTACATGATGGTGTGACATTGTAAAGGCCAAATCAATGTTTTGTGTGAGCTGGTGAAAACTGAGAAGAGTCTTTTTTGCTTTATTTTCTATGATCAGAGAAAGAAAACTTGGTGTTCAAAATTAGGTGACGCATGAGAGGTCTTCTATACAATAAAAGTAAGCATTATACGGTAGCCTGTACTGAATAAATAATCTGTCAAGATAATATGTGAAAGGCAAAGAAGCTTACTGGTGATGTAGGGCTGTGTTCCAAAGAGAGCTTAAAAATTGTCAGAGTACCAAACTATCCAAGTAGGTACAAATAATTAAGACTAGAGTAGGGGACTATTGACTATATGGTTGGGAAATGTGACACAGTGGCTATAAAGGGACAGAACATTTACTATTTAATGATTAAACACTATGAGGGAGACTACAAAATGTATGAAAAAATATTTAGTAATATAAACTCAGCACAAATATTCAATCTCACCCATGTGAACAAATAAACTCAAAAAAGAAAACTGCCTGTAATCTCAGTGGACATTATGGATAATAAAGAGCCAATTAAGATACTATACATAGCAGGAACAATATTCTATCGCTGTTAATTTTGAATGGCACAGTAGCTTTATAATTTAATGAAAAGAGCCTGTGAGGATTAATGAACTGATGTCTTCAAAGTCCTTTCAACAAAGGTGTTACACAAGAATAAAGTCTGGCTATTATCAAGTGTCTATATATTTTAAAAATATATATCTCCATTCTGAAAATGTACAAAAGAAGTATATTTAATTATTTCAGGTTTAACCCCATGATCATTTGTTAATTTACAAAAAAATATAGTATTTTGAACTCTCACCAAAACTTCAGAATCTGGAAATGAGTATTCTGTGTTTGGTAGTTTGGCTTTTACAACTAACAGAGACAAAGCATGTGATGTAATTGAGAAAATTACCTGCAAGAGGTCATTATGACATTACCTCAGATTGCCTGCCATGCCATGACAGGTAAGCTAAGGAACAGCCACTATACCCTGGCAGAGAAGCAATGGATATTCATGGATCTCTGTGATCTCACACTATCCTAGAGATCTCTTGAAGGTGTGTGTGTGTGTGTGTGTGTGTGTGTGTGTGTGTGTGTGTGTGTGTTCCTACCATGAGGAATCTACACTCATTATTCTTGAGTCTTTTACTGGTGATCCCAATATTGTACTTTCTGAGAATGGGTGTGTGTAATCAGAAACTGTATCCCTGGTTCAGCTCTTTCCAAGAATGTTCTTTGTGAGCATGAGGCATGGACTTTGGCAAATTTACTGAGAAGATATAGGCAAAGAGATGCACTCCTTACTGCAAGTGAATTTCTTTGAGCACAATGCACTGCTAGGCAAAAATGGAAAGGTAAAGCAAACTGCATGTAATTGTTAAAGTAATTGATTTCTCAATTTGGTGAAAGAAATTTCAATAAATATAGCTGTCCACTGTTTGCAGTGAGGATACTTGAGGGAGTAAATTTTCTCCCGCCCTTCCCCCTCTGAGATATCTGTGAGACTATTGGCTATGCTGGCATGAATGTCTGTTAATTTTATTTTTGCTGTGCATGCAACTTTTTCTGTCTACAGTCAGTAATAATCAGCTACTAGATTTGGAAAGGACGGGAATGGCAGGAGCAGCTGGAAGGTTCTAACACTTCTCTGAATCTCAGCACAAAAATAGGCCAGATTAACAAGATGGTAAAACTAGAAACCTATGAATAACATTTACAGCAAATCTGGGCATCAAGCTATTCCCAAGAACCCCCAACTGCAGAGCTCTGAGGACATACCATCAGTAGCTAGCAGGCTTGTGGATAATTAATGCCTTTATGAGAAAAAGAAATAGAAAATCACGGGGGTTTCTCATGGTCCTGACAATCACAGAGTAATCCAGATACGATTGGCTGACGCTAGGTGTGCCTTTGTGACTTTACTAGGTACACAGTTCATAAGGTCTGTCCAGGTACATCTTAGTAGACAAAGGCTCTGTAGCCCTTAAAACTGCCATGCCAGTGTCACTCAATATGTAGCAACTACTAGAGAAGAGAGAAATCATAATAGATATTGTCAATAGAGATTATGCGGGAGGTAGCCATATAAAGATTTAGTAAGAAAATGTTCCTGGAAATCTTGGAAAGCACAACATAGTTACTTCAGACAACTTCAAGAAAACAATAGAACAAAGACGGGTAAGAAAGCTTACTTGAACTCTATCCCTTCTTAAAACTGTGGAAAGAGCAAATATAAGATTATTCTTCAAATAATCTCTTCTTTAAAAAGTATGCTACAGTGTTAGGAACGACAGATCACTAGTTAGGAGACTTGATCTTGCAGAGCACCTGGGTTCAGATCCCAGCAACCTCACAGAACCTTAAAATATCTATAAGTACAGTTCCAGGGCATCCAGTGTCCTGTATTGGCTCTGCAGGTACTAAGCACACATTCAGTACATATACATACATACGAGCAACATATCCAAGCAAATAAAATAAAATAAATAAATCTTTTAAAAATCAGCTTCTAGATAAGGAGTTTCAGAAATCAATTGAGTAAAGGAAATGTACATTGTCAAGGTAAGCATTGAGCACATATCTGTTCATTGAAGTAAGACTAAAAATGAATTTACAAAGGGGAAAACTAAGCATATATGCTCACATAATGAAGATATTATCTAACCTAAGACTGAGATACATATCACCACCAGTACTTTATAAATATTGGTAGAAATTACCTTAAAAGTTGCCCTTGTGATTGGAGTATTTTAGGGGTATTGTTTGTGCACTATGGTTATTTTATCTCTTTTGTTCCTAGTCCTAAATAGAAGGTTAACATAAAATATAGAACTAAATAAAACAAAGTGACCCCTCTAATCCCAAAATTTCAAAAATACGAAATGTCCCCCAAATCCAAATCTTTTTTTGACTGCTAACATGAGGCCACAGAAGGAAAGGTCGATACCTGATCTCAAGGGTTGTAGCTGTAGATAGCACACTAAAATTATTATGCAAACAGGATTATTGTACACTCAGGCTGCATAAACAATGTTTCTATGAAACCATGATTCATTTTCTGTAAACTTAGATACCCAGGATATCTCATATGTGTAATTATACAAGAATCTGAATCAAAAAGACCAAATTTGAAAGATTTCCTACTTCAAGCATTTTAGATAAGGCATGCTTGTAATGTAATGATAATAAACTGTAGACTTCCAATGTAAACCAGGAGTACAGAAGGAAATTTAACAAAAATTAATGAGATGTTTTATTTTTCCATTTGTGCTTCTGTGTTCTGTCTACCAAAGTGGTCTGTATGGAGTGACTGCATACAGGGAACACTATATAGCAATGCTTTAGTGCTGGCAAATATTCTTACCTACAAAAAGAAAGGTTCCATCGAGGAAGACTCAGATATAGGTCTAAGCAATACAGAATAAATAGGCCTCAGAAATCTTAAATATTACATTAAGGAAGCTAGTACCAATGAAGGCCATGATGGCAACAATCATAAGAAAGCAAACAATAATAAAATCCATCATACAACTCACACAGGGAAACAAGTATAAGGACAATGTCAAAGGGATTAAGAGCTTATGTGAAGATTAGTTTTTTAATAAAAATGCAACTATTTGATTTCAAAAACCTTAGTAACTGTCAATGACTGAAACCTGATATTTAGCAGAATAAAGGCTTCTTCATAAAACTATATACATAATTCATGTATATATATATATATGTATATATATGTATATATATATATATATATATATATATATATAATTTATATATGAAACACTAGAGAGTTTACCCACCAATTAGCTATACTGGTTGGTTTTGAGCACATATCATGTACCTCCTGAGGAAGAATGTAACATCTGTATAGTCTTGTCAAGAGAATGGAGATGCATTTATTGAGTTGATATGCCACATGGCAGGAAATACAGGACTACAAATAACCATTGCATCACAAGTTTGCAACCAGCAAATGCAGCTGCATGGATTAGTACTTGTACAAAAATGTAAGTAATTAAATGAAGACGAAACATAACAACCATAAAAAATTAAATGACCTGAAGGAATACTTATTGGCCAAAAGCAATTTAAATTAAAAAAGACAAAATAAATATATATGGTAAATATAAAAATAAATCCTAGGAATCTAGTGTCATTAAGGCCAGAATCAATATTTTTTATGGGAAGGAGGGAAGGAACTTAACCCTGTCAATGATATGGAAATGCCTATTGGAGTACTTTATTTAGTTACATTTCTAGACCTTGACACAGTAAAGAATATTTGTTAGACTATCTCATTGTTCCATATATTGGCTTTCTATTTATGTGTTTTATTTTATGTTAAATATTACATAAACAGTAGCAACTAGTTGGGTATTTGTAATTTAAATGATTTAAAGGTTGTGTGATTTGCTTTTCAGTTGCAATATCTCATAGTTTTTTCTTGTTTAAGTCTTTATCTGTGGCTCTATAAGAAAAAAAACCAGCATATTATTTGGTATTAATTCCTAAAGAATAAGAGTAATAAACCTCCCAGGAGCCTATGAGCTGGGGTGTATGGAAAGGTGGGGCTCCCTTTTTCTGAAGAATAGAAGAGGGGTGGGCAAGAGGGAGGTAGGCTTGGACTGGGAGGTGAGGAGGGATGGGGCTATGACCAGGATGTAAGTGAATAAAAAAGAAGAAAGAAAGAAAGAAAGAAAGAAAGAAAGAAAGAAAGAAAAAGAAACCTATTTGAATTCCCACTAGAATTCTGGCTTTCTGATCATCTATGTTTTCTTTAGTTGACTTCTCCAAACTTTCAAATTCATTCTATAACCAATTTTGAAGTTATATTTAGCTTTCCAGCATTCCTATCAAGTACCTTAATTTTGTTGGCATTTTCCTGTTAGATGATGTTCATTGCTATAACCATAGCCTAACTGACACTGTCATGGGGAGACTTATTCTTAACTCCCAGTTCCAGAGATTCCCATGTATCACACAAAGGAGGTATGACATAGTAGAATGTGTGATGCGCGTGCATGCGTGTGTGTATGTGTGTGTGTGTGTGTGTGTGTGTGTGTGTGTGTGTACTTGTTTGTTCAAAGGATTCATGATCATTTGTGCTTACAAACAGCCTTTGAAGTTGACCTGTACCTCCCTCAATTTACAGTATGATTTTTTGGGTCAGTGAAAAGAGACCTAAACTCAGTGAATGTTCACATAATTCTTTTCCTTGTCATGGTTTTCCCAGCTATTACAAAAATATATCCAGATCACAAATATGAAAAGGTGAATCAGATGCTGTCGTGGTGGGAGTAGCAAGCTTTGAGGGGTAGCTAGACAAGGAACCTCCTCAAAGTCCAGACAGGAGAATGAGGCACTTACCCATCACATTAAGGGGGAGGCTGAATCCTTGAATGCTTTTTATTCATGTAACACAACATGTCACTCTTCTGAAGTTCTGGGGGAAAGGGTGGATCTCATGAGTCAACAGCTGGAGGTAGTCACCTTTGGTCCCCTTTCTCTGCATTCCTTTCAGTTAGGGAGCTTCTATTCTGTAAAAATCCTGATTTAAAATACCTATTTCTGGTGGGCATAAGAAAGGGAAAAGACTGAATTCCAAATAATAGTACTTTCATTTCAACCCCACCACATTATGACTCTAGAATTCCACATGTAAAAATATGAATATGTGTATCAATTCTTATATTTTAAAAAAACGACTGCTTTTTGATAGTCAGCTTATTTGAAAATAAAGATGACTCCCACTGTCTTATAGGCTAACAGAATCTGTTTCCTAGTAATTGTGTCAGGGGTTTAAAACTGATGTTCTCAGTTTTTACCCTAACATTTAAGAATCTGTTTCTTTTTTTGAGACTGTCAAAAGCTTTTTAACAAATTGGAAAATCATTGCTCATTCAGTTGGATCTAGACTTTTTCCTGGATGAAAATGAAACAACAAATCTGTTTTGGTGTCTTAAAAATCAGTGAGTTCTGGCTTAATGAAATAGTCAAATAATGATTGCTCACTTCAAGGGTCTGGGCTGTGCTTTCAAAGTTGTGATACTGTGTTTGCCCCATGTGTAAGTCATTTACATTATAGTTAGTTGGATTGTATTTACACATTATTAGATGCTCAGTTAAGAAGAATGGATAAAAATATTGGACTTTTATCCCTGAAAAATTTTAAAATACCGTTAGTGAATAATTACTACCTATACTCATTCACAATCTTGAATATACTATAAATTCTTTGTTAAATGATTGGGGCCTTCTTTCAAAATACATACATATTTTAATATCTATTTAAATCTTATAAAATTATTTTTAAAAATTGTATACTAAGAATAACATTTTAACCAGGAACAAATTCATTTATATTTTTTGTTCTATTTACTTAACATATTATACTGAATATTTTCAATAATGAATAATCAAAAATTAGCAAATTATAAAATGTAGTTTTTTGTTGAATGTTTGCCATCCTATTTTCTCTCAAATAAAGCCTCACCATTTATAAAAGATAAAAAAAAAACTGACAGGAAGAACAAGAGTATCTAGTGGCTATTTTTTTTCAGGAGAGGGAAAGAAAAACATTTTCCTCAAATATCTTTTTTTTTCTTCCTCCTTTATTAATTTATTCTTGTTACATCTCAATGGTTATCCCATCCCTTGTATCCTCCCATTCTTCCCTCCCTCCCAATTTCCCCTTATTCCCCTCCCCTATGACTGTTCCTGAGGGGGATTACCTCCCCCTCTATATGATCATAGGGTATCAAGTCTCTTCTTGGTAACTTGCTGTCCTTCCTCTGAGTGCCACCAGGTCTCCCCCTCCAGGGGACATGGTCAAAAGTGAGGCACCAGAGTATGTGAGAAAGTCATATCCCACTCTCCACTCTACTGTGGGGAGTGTTCTGTCCATTGGCTAGATCTGGGTAGGGGCTTAAGGTTTACCGCCTGTATTGTCTTTGGCTGGTGCCTTAGTTTGAGCGGGACCCCTGGGCCCAAATCTGCCTATCATAATGTTCTACTTGTAGGCTTCTAGGACCCTCTGGGTCCTTCTACTTTGCCTTTCTCCCATGATTCTCTCATCTAGAGTCCCACTTGAATGTCCTCTCCTCTGTCTCAGTTTCCTGGTAAGTGAAGGCTTTCGTGGGACATGCCCCTTGGGCTAATATGCAGATATAAGTGAGTATATACCATTTGAGTCTTTCTGCTTCTGGGTTAACTCACTCATTATGATCATTTCTAGCTCAATCCATTTATCCACAAATTTCGGGAATTCCTTGTTTTTAATAGCTGAATAGTATTCCTTCCTCAAATATCTTAATATCACAACTCCTTGATATACTTTGAGAAGCCAGAAACTAAACAATTTTAAATGAGGTTTAGAAGTCAGAGCTAAACTTTACAGACACCTGTGGTCAGATTAATATTAATAACCAGCAGTATACAATCACTTAACCAATTTGGATTGTGTTTGTTTTTGTATGCGTGTGTGTGTGAGCTCATGTGTGTGTGCTTGTATGTGTGTGGGTCAGAAGACAACATCAAATGTCATTCCATAGTAACATCATCTTCCTCAGCTTTGATACTGCATCCTTCAGTGGTCCAGAGCTAGCCCATTGACTTAGATTGTCTGGTGAGCAAGCAAAACAGATTCTCCTACTTGTCTACTCAGGGCAGGATTCCAAGTGTTAGTTATCTTTTCCGGGTGTTTGGGACCAACTCAGGTATCAAGCTTGTTTGCTTTTACCTAGTGAGCCATCTCCCAAGAACTCAACTTTTATCTTCCTGACATCATTGCACAAAGAAAAAAAGAAACTATTTTCAGAAGATTACTTCTTTCTTTTTTAAAATGAAGAACAGTGAAAATATGAAGCTGCATGGATTATAAACATTGTTTGGTGTATCATCATTGTAATTAATGGTTGTTAGAAACACAATATTCTCTCTAGAAATTAGATACAACTACATTTCTATTCACTCTCTCCCTCCTCTGTGCCAAAGTGCTGAACAATTCAAACTATTATTAATAATCATCGTATGCATAGACTAGCCGCAGTGCTAAAATAATTTGTGTGATATAATTTTGTTCTGTCAAACTAACGGCACACTATCAAGTAGAGACATCTGGTTCCTACCTTGAATATCACCCTTTATCTCTAAATGCAATCAATGAAATGTTGTACCTCAAAGGATATTACTCATCATTTGTTTAAATTGCTTAAAATAGTCTAAAAATAATTGTGATTATGCAATAATAGTCTGTCAGAGAGTTCTCTGTGGATATGATAAGAACTCGACACATGTTCCAATATTTTAAGGAGAGGAAGTCTCATTCCCAGCTACATTATTATTCATAAATTTCAAAAAAGCCTGTAATTCTCCTTTCTCTTTTACAACTTTGGTTCTCTCAAATACTGATCTCTGTGCCTGGAACATACTCCATTAACTCTTGAATCTCTCTGAGCAGTTTCTAGTTGTCCTCTAAACTTTCATGCATTCCTTTTCCAGGGACCAAGAGGTTTTCAGTCATGGCTGTGGAGGATCATACCCATCTGCACGTTTTATATTTACTTCTGGGTTACCTAAGAGATCAAACTGGCCCATGTTTGGAAATACAGGGGTCCCTCATTTTCCTGTTTTTTAGTAGGGAATACATGGCTGCTGGTATAAAAAGTGGATGTCTCTGGAACCATATATATGAGATATATACATATGTATTGTGTGTGTGTGTGTGTGTGTGTGTGTGTGTGTGACATCATACATAGCATGCATGCTGTATTTATAAATTTAGAAATAAAGCTGGTAGGGGTTTGAGAGAGGAGTGGGAATATATTTTTAAAAAATGTTCCTATAGAGATGGCTTAAAAAGTCAATGGGGAACTGAGTTATCAAAGGTTGAAAGGTGGGTGTTTTAATGGCGAATATTATATACATTAAAATAATGTTGGTGCTTGGCTGTGCACTGTCGCTTGAGATAAATATTGACAATAGTAACAATAGAAACCACTCATTATACAGCATTCCTTTCGATTCCATATACTCTTCACAAATTATTATTATCTCTATCTTATGTATGAGACACCTGATTTAATGTGAGTTCAATGAACCAGAAGAATGAAGCCTAGAGTTACAATTCAACCAGAAAAAAAATGCCATGGCTGAGATACATCTTCTCACTTTACTTCCCCAAAGTAACTCAGGCATGTGATATTAAAAATTTAAGCGTGTAGTATGTGGATTTTTGTGCCTGGGCTACCTCACCAAGGATGATCTTTTCTAGTTCCGTCCATTTGCTTTCAATATTCATCCTTTTCTTGCTTAATAGCTGAGTAGTATTCCATCATGTAAGTGCTTCACATTTTCTTCATCCATTCTTCAGTTGAGGGGCATCTAGTTTGATTTCAGTTTCTGGCTCTTATGAACATAGTAGAGCAAATGTCCTTGTGATAGGGTGGAACACATTTTGGTTCTATACCCAAGAGTGGTACAGCTGGGTCTTGAGGTAGATCTATATCCAACTTTCTGAGATATCTCTAGATCGATTACCACAGTGATTGTACAAGTGTGCGCTCCATCCAGCAAAGGAGGAGTGTTCCCCTTGCTCTGCATCCTCGCCAGCACGTGCTGTCACTTGAGTTTTTGATCCGATGGGTGTAAGATGGAATCTTAGAGTTGATTAGCCATATAGTACAGGATAAGCACACTACAAACCACAGACCCAAAGATGCTAAGGAGAACCCAAGGGAAGATGCTTGAATCTCACTCAGAACAGAAATACAATAGACATCTGAAGTTGATGGAGAGAGGGAACTGGGTAGGAGATAGATGAGGATGATAACACTACAGGAGTGGGGACCAGGTGGGCAGAGGGAGGAGGAGGTGAGGAGAGAAGAACTGGGAGAGAGAATAAAAATTGGTGTGTGTGTGTGTGTGTGTGTGTGTGTGTGTGTGTGTGTGTGTGTGATCTCTGGGACAGAGGAGGCTCCTGGGCATCTATGAGAGTGACTCTAGCTGAAACTCCAAGCAATGGGTGTTAAGGAGAATAAGATTGGCTCTTCCACCCCCAGGTGGGACTTCCAGCAGAGGGAGGGGGACACCAACTGACACACAAAGCCTTTAACCCAGCTATAAGAACTGCACGGGCAAAGATGAAACAGACACTGAGAGAATGGCAAACAGTGACTGGCCCAGCTTGAGACCCACCCCATAGGAGAGGGAAGATCACAGTCACTATTACTGCTACTCTACTATGCTTGCAGACAGGAGTCTAGCCTAACTGTCTTCTGAGAGGCTTTGTCTGGGAGCTGATAGAGACAGATGCAGAGACCCAAGGCCAAGCAGTGGGCATACCTCAGGAAGTTCTGTAGAAGAGTGAGAGGAAGAATAGAGGGAGCCACGGGTGTTAAGGGCAACATAAAACTTACAGAGTAAACTAACCTATGCCAACTGGAGCTCACAGAGACTGAATCACCAACCAAAGAGCTTGTATGGACTGAACCTAGACCCCCTACACAAATGTAGCAAATGTTCAGCTTGCCATCTTGTGAGTCCCCTAACAATAGGAGTAGGGGCCATCTCTGAATCTATTACCTAAAGCTAGGACACTTTCCCCTAGCTGGGCTGCCTAATCACTCCCCAGTGGGAAAGGATGTGGTTAGTCCTGTTGCCAGGACTTGAGATACCAGGGTTCATTGGTACCAATTGGGAACCTCCCCTTCCCTGGGAGGAAAGAGAGGAGATAATGGTAGGAGAAGAATGTGAGGGTGGCACTGGGAGGAGAGGAGAGATTGGCGTTGGGATGTAAAGTGATTAATAAACTAATAAATAAATTGAGAGTAAAAAATTTAACCTTGTGTGCTAGAGAATAGGAATTTTAAAAGTCAGGACAAAAATTACTTGATATATAATATATAAATGTACATATATAAATGTACATAACATACACATTTGCATATGACCATGGTTATCAGTATCTAACAAATGTAAGATATCAATAAATAAGAAATTTCAAAATATGCATTTATATGTAACCAAGGAAACATTAAACATTGTGCATAATATCTATATGACAGACAACTATTATTTTATGTATCAAACTCTTAAAATCTCATTTTTAAAAACTAGTTCAAAATTTGACATACAATATTGACTTTTCAACACAGCCCTTACCTGTCACTCATTAACACATTATTATAAAGACAACAAAAACCAGCTGAAGTATTGACTCCATGATCTCCAACTAGAATTTTTAACACTTCAGAGACAGCATTTATAATAATAATAATAAAAAAAAAACAGACACAACATAATCAAGCAATCAGTCTGCCAACTATTTGAACAGTGTATGTGTATTTCTTAGAAAAGAGAATAGAAAAGAGGAATATAAAACTTCTTATTAATGTAAAAATACAGTTTCAAAATGTTGGTTTTTAATAACTATGATTTTGTTATTTGAATTTTAAAGGGTTACAGTAAACACTATGATATCAGCCAATAGGTATGTGACAATAAAATTATATACAATATGCTTTCCCAGAGCACCAATATCATTTCAGTTTTCCTAATATGTCTCCTCTGCCACTAAACTTATGTTTGACGTTAACTAAATTACATGCTACATTTTGATTTCAATTTACTTATAGAAATGTTCCTGTTTCCAGAATGGGTCTGTGTTGATACATTTGAAAATTAAAAGAGACAAAATATGGCAAAATATTAATATTACCTTCATATAAACAATAACAATAACAAAAAGCTCAATCAGAAAAGAAATCCAATTATTGATATCTTAGGGGAAGAAATTAGAGGTGTCACTCTTTTCTCCAATGTGTTTAAGTGTACTTGTCATGTTATAATTTGTTGTATAGAAAATTCAGCCTTTATTTTACAAGTTGTATATGTTAGTTCAAAATGAAAATAAGGTTCAATATTTTAGAGCACTATATTTTTGAAGAATTATTAATTATTTCCTCCATTTTTTAATTTCTTAATCTATATTTTATAAATGTATTCATATTACATTTCAATTGTTATCCTATCCCTTGTATCCTCCCATTCCTCCACCCTCCCACTTTCCCCTTACTCCCCTCTCCTATGTCTGTGACTGAGGGGGACCTCCTCCCCCTGCATACGCTCATAGGGTATCAAGGCTCTTCTTGGTAGCCTGCTATCCTTCCTCTGAGTGCCGCCAGGTCTCCCCATCCAGGGGACATCATCAAATATGGGCCACCAGCGTTCGTGTAAAAGTCAGTCACCACTCTCCACCCAACTGTGAAGAATGTCCTGTAGAATTATTATTTTAAACCATGTATTTTAAATGTTCACAGACCAATCTAATCAGAATTTATCTCTTCACATCCAGAAAATGGGAAAACCAAGCCAAACCAAAACAAAACTCACTGCAGCCCAGGGGAATTATTTTCTTTACTCTCCCCCCACCCCCCGAGTCTCCATGCCTTGAGCCTGAGCATTGGCCAACAGTCTCTAGAACAATCCAAGGTGGCTTCTGTAGTGATTGAAAGCAAAGTGGCTTCATGACAACACAGAGTATGCAAAGAGTCCAGAAACATGCTGGAATATATTTTACTCAAATTCTGTTTTAAAGTAGAGTTGGCAATGAAAAGGAAGAAAATCATGGAATCTCAATAAGGAGACATATTTTACTACAGTCTTCATTATGACTGAATTCAGATAGATAATGTTAAATAAATGAGTTACTATTTAGCACTATTAAAGAATTTCCAATGTTAGATACACTGTCTAAAGCATTTATTTTGCAATCAATTGAATCCATAGCCTAATACGTTGAACACAGTCTGTACCACTAAGCTATATCTCCACATCTTACACTAAAATTCAGATACATTAGATATTATGATACATTTAGAATTCCAAGTGTACATAATTCTTTAAATCATACTAGGCTAGAGAAAAAGGTGATGAAAAATATTTTGTAACATTCATAAGCTTAAACAAAACAAAGAACTAAAGTCAAAATGTTTGTTAAATAACATGCAGATGCAGATGGCACTGTACTCAAGTCATGTATGTATCTGTTCAGGATCCAATGACAGTTTCCTATAGCAGAAGAAGAAATAATCCATTTGAGCAAGAGTAGGTATGGGATTGCATATTCAAAGGCATTTTGAAAGCACCAGTTTGTGAAACTGAAAGGTGTAATGGTACTTACGCTATTGGATCTTTGCTCACTACAGAATGTGTGCCTATGAAAAGGCTAGAACACTGCACAATATTTGCGCCATCATATAGCAAAATTAATTTAAGCCACTTGCCTCATTCCTCACTAGGAAATTGTGTACAAGTATTTTTATCCTGGAATGCTTTCTATATTCTAAGTTGTGAAAATAAATGTGATAAACTGGTCTAAGGGCAATAATGCTTTAATTAGTGGTGCTCATTGTTATCCATGAGCTCATAAGAACGGACTACTCTATATTATGAATGACTGGCATGTTTCGACTAGAGAAGTTTCAGATTTTAAATTAGCCTCTGCATGACTAATATCTAATTGAGAGGAGGATTCAGGAAAAAAGTTGGTAGCTTACTAATGCAGTTAGCAAGTTTTTTTTCTTATCAGTGAATCTGGAGATCCAAATCACACACACACAAATTCTTAAAATGCATTAAAAATTAAGTTTAAACACTTTAAACCAACTGTTAACTGGTACTTCCAGCTGGAGCATTCATGATGCAATAAAATTAGAAAGTTGGGAAGAAAACACTCCACAGAAATGTACTTGATTTAAAAGTCAGGCTTCACATTTCAAAGTTCCTGGTATTTCAGATGAGCTTCTGCTGTGAGTGCCCACAGAGGTACACTTTGAAGCCACAGAAGAGCACTGTGCCAAATGCAAACTCCTTTTCCATTGGAAGACAGGAGAACGTAGCGGGCTTTGCTGGGAACTGCTCTCTGCTACAATTAGGGGATGGCTTCACCAACCCACGAAACCATGTCCAGTTGCCTATTTAACCTGAGAAAACCAGAACTTCTATAAAAATGAGAAAGTATAATTTTTTAAAAATGACTCGACTGATTAGATGAATAATGACTGTGGTGATGGTGATGAACGTAGAAATGATGGTGGTGAGTACGATAGGGATGGTGGTTGTGATAGTGATGGTTGCTGTGGTGATTGCCTTGATTACAGGATGGTGATGATAAAATGATGATGGTGGTGATGGTGGTGGTGGTGGTGGTGGTTGTGGTCATGGTGATGGGATGAAGAAACTGGTGAAGTTACAAATACTTCTTATATATCCAGATGGTTGCTGTGTACTGGTGTGGAGGATCAGATTCTCTACGGTAGGCACTCTAATTATTCCCATCTTACACATAAAAAGACCAAGGATCCCATGTGGTACGTGGTCTGCCAATGTCTTACATAACCTAAGGCATATCACAGTTAGGAGCTCAGATATGCCTCCCTACCATGTTACCACACTCTATCACCTTTCCATTCAGCACAATTGAAGTTAGTCACACTCGTCCAAAAACATATTACTACTGCTCTCGTCTATGCTACATACTGGATTTCAAAAATGGAACAGCAATCTTGATATACTATTTGCCTTCAATTGCCTCCACTCACAAGGAAGTCGGGCCACCCATCTGCAGTGGCCTGTGGGAGAGAAAAGGCTTGGAGAATGCTGGTTCACATTAATTGTCTCCTGTGTTCAAAAAGGCAATAACCGCAGTCAGAGGTTGGTCTGGTCATTTAAACCCACACTTTTTTCTTGCAGTGTGTGTTACTGAGACCTTTAATGAGCACAGTGGGAGTGGGGAGCTTTCTATTTCTGAAAGCCAAGAACATTTCCAGTTTCGTGGTGTTCCCTAGCAGCACACTAGAATATGCATTCACAGAAGACCAAGGACAAAACTTCGCAGCATATCTTTTGACAGGCTATTTTCTCTTAAGAGGTTCACATTCAGATAGAGCAATTATTATCATTGCATTTGATAATCCCAAATCCATGTGACTGTGAAACCCATAACTGATTTCATCTTTGTTTTATTGTGGCTATAGCCTTGAGGTTATGCCCAGATGACACTGATGTTTCTTTTCAACTTGAAAGAGTCAGAACAGAATTCATACATTAAAGAAGGTAAAAACAAATGGAATCATAACTTCTAAGGCAGAACCTAGTGCCACTAGTAGATAATGGCTAAATTAAGATATCATTCTACTTATCCACAAATTTGAGCATATACAGGGGGAGGTAATCCCCCTCAGGAACTGTCATAGGGGAGGGGAATAAGGGGAAAATGGGAGGGAGGGAAGAATGGGAGGATACAAGGGATGGGATAACCATTGAGATGTAACAAGAACAAATTAATAAAATAATATATATCTTGGAAAAAAAGATATCATTCTACTTAAAGTGGGAGTGCATGAATTAGCCTTTAACAAAAATTAAGTAGATAGCACTTCTAATGAATACATAACTAAGTGTAAATTTTAAATATTTTAGAAGAAATAATTCATTACACCGGAGTACTTTACTGTATTCTGTTGAATAAGCATTCATCAAAACTTCTATAACATCTATTGAACAACAAAAGTGAATCTGTGAATAATAAAACAATGGGAAGAATTAAATCTCATTCTAAAGATGTGTGTGTGTGTGTGTGTGTGTGTGTGTGTGTGTGTGTGTGTATGATAAACATGTAAACAACTCAGACATAGTTATCTGATGAGTTCTCAAAGAAGGTAAATTGGGTGGACGGAGAGGAAGCAGGCATGTGACATCACTGTGTATATCTACTATGCTACAGCTCTCCACCTACTCTGTCTGCTCAGGTTGGTGTTTTTCTGAGTTCTTCATTGACTGGACGGATGCTCCCCACGTTTCCAGCTTCTCCACCTGATTTCTCCGTGGAGCTCTGCAGGCTAAGGTTGGTCTACTGTTTTCATGAAAACTTTGTACACATGTTACTTCTCAGGGACACAATTTCTGCCTTACTTAAAACTGTGTTTTCCCATCCGTGTCTCTACATCTACTGTGCCTCTTGTTTTTTTTTTTTCTTAACTTGTTTTTATATCATATGTATCATAGAAGATTCTTGTTTATTTTATACATTTTCCTTTTATTAGGACTAGAGGCAGAGCCTTTGTTTTTCTCTTCTGCTAGTTGCAGAGCTTACAGCATATAGCTGGGCAATGTATGAAATGCTGAAAAAAACATTAGGGTATCAGCACCTGGGATAAAGAATGTAAAGTTTAAGACTGTAGTTAAAACATTTACAGAATTCAGATGAATTCTTTTCTAAGCTAGGGGAGTTTGGGTTTTTTTTTCCCAGCCAGGGAATATAAGGTAGAAACAGAAGAAAAGAAAAAGAAAAAAAAAAAAAAAGACTGTGGATCATCAGACACCGAGGCCCAAAATGCTGAAGTAACTGAGGCATGGAGGCCGAGAGGCAGAAGTAGAGTAATTAGTTTTTCCTTTAGGATGCCACGTTGTGCTCTCCTTAAAGACACAATCAAAGGAAGGAAAATGACAGGTAAGCAAAAAGACAGCAGCTTAAACGTGGCAAGAATGAAGATGGGTAGCCATATATCTCCAAGGTGTCTGGGCAGAAAATGGAAGGTGTTCAATAGTCTCAAAAACAGATGCTAGAAGGATCCGGGGACTTTATGGATATTGAGAACTTGAACACAAGAGAGCATCATAAGTACCTAGCCTATGTAATTAAAGGGAAAACCCTGCAAGCACCATGTGTGAATCTCAGGGGCAGAGAGTGAGAATGTCGGCAAGGCAGATAGAGCAGCTGTGTGGAGGATGAGTGGGGGCATCTTCAGAATCACAGCTGGTGTGTGGTAGATACTGGATAGGTGGCTGCACTTGAGGTGACTGGAGTCACACAATTCAAAGGATCAAGTTTATATGCTTCCCGTGTAGGTGCGGCTGCAGTGTGTGCTCATCACTCTAGCTGCCTTAGCTATGTGACTCCAAAGCTGGCTCAGTTTTTTTTTGTCACCTATAAAGTAGGAAGGAGTGTGAGTACCTATCGCATACGCCTATGGATGACTAAACGTAGTTAATTCTGGACTTGGACAAAAATACGGTAGTTTAAAACTGAATAAATGTAAGACAATGTATCTAATACATCTAAAATAGTACTTGGACCAGTATGAGCACCACCTAATGTTATGTTTGAAATAATAATAATCTGTTGGGTTATCCTGATCCATATGCTCAGCCTTGGCTGTTTTGGGAAGGAGATGATCCAAACAGTAGATCCAACAGACAGCAACATTTTCTCCACCCACTCAAGGAACTGAGTAATGGGACAGGTGACCATCTCTAATAGCTGTCTACTAAGGCAGGGGCTCTTTACTGTTCCTGTAGGAGTCTGGAACTCCCTGTACCTATCTCTCATAAAACCGACTTTGAAGTCTTAAGCTCGGAACTTAAGTTTTGCTACATTTTGTTCCCAACTTTTGTTCCAAGAATCTCCTGCAACCAGATTTATGCAAACTTCTTAACAACAGCCGAGAAAACAGGAGGCTTTTGTTTTACATGCTGTCTGTATTACAATACCTTTCCCCCATCTAACTACTCATTTTTCCCTTCTGTTACTGCCCCACACAGCAATTCCTAAGTACTTATCTGTCTTCCAAGTGCTAACAAGCATCTTTCCACTTTGAATATTTCTTGAAATTAAAATCCGTCTGCTCAATATGTATCCTGAATCCCCAAAGATGCACAGTATTAATGTTATAAAGGATACAGCTAGGTTATTAGGGAATTACACTTAAAGGAGTTTATTCTTCTGCACATGAATAACCACCAACCAAAAGGTAATAATGAAGAGAGAATAGAACACAAAATACATGCATTGCATTCCAAAGGTGGCAGTGAAGGACTTGTCAATCATATGAGCAGAAAAGTTCAAAGGTTAAAATAGCCTTGATTGGTGGTTCAGTGAAATAAGTCTGACATATAAAATGTTTCCCAGAGAATCAAAAAGGACTTTGAAAGACAGTTGCTCATAATTAGTCTTTACAACTTATCCTATAGAAGTAAAATGTGTATGGAGACAATGATAACAACTTAAACATGAACATGTCTGTATGACAAAATTAGAATAGCTTAGTTTAAAAGCTTTTTACTGAGTTTCTGAATAAGTAATATTTAATTGTGTAATAGTATTGCATAATGTGTTACCGTAAGTCAAAGTTTAAACACCCTTCCATACACACACACACACACACACACACACACACACACACACACACACACACTTCATTCAGGAAGTGTAACTAAGTTAGTATTAGCATACATTTTTTTTTTGTTAGAAAACACCGTTCTACTGTAATGTTACGTTATAACAAGGATCAGAAGTCCAAAGGCCTGGGAAGAAGGTGCCATGAAAGTATACAGCCCGGAGGCTCGTACATGGCATACACCGTGTGATGCAGGTAGGCATCAGAGATGCTGGCACAATTTGAGAGCTTTCCAGAGGTGTGGCTGTTACTAACCTTTGGGTGATGTTTTGTCTCATTCATGAATGGATAATCCAGTATATTCCAAGAGATCAGGAGGAACTGCAGAGTTGCATTTTCATGTCAAATATAAATTTTTAAATTTGACTGAAATTTGTGTAATACTGTCTCTTAAACATTTAGACTGGCTTGAAAACTACCACTTTTTTTTGTTTGTTTTTTGTTTTTTGTTTTTGTTTTTTGCTTTGCTTCCATTCAACAACTAGAGAGGTGCAAAAATGCCTCACCTATAATATGTGGAAAATAACCATTATTATTTTATATTAGATATGCATGGCTGAAAACTCTTTTTTAAGAAAGAAAGAAAGAAGGTTCTGAGAATATACATGGGAGCCACAAGGCAAGGGTCAGGTATTCTAAGGAGAATATAGATATTTTTGGCCCTGTTTTCTTTTGTGCATGACCTCTGGGCTGAATATATTCCTAGTACAATAATCTTGGTGTCATCAGTAGGGCCTTCATGTCAGCAGAGACTTTGAAAGCTACTGTATTTTTAGAACTCACTCACAAAGGCTTCCATCACCACTATTAATCTATTTGTTTCTAGATTTTCCGGGAAGGCTCTTGAAAATATACTCTAGGCAGTAAGATCATAATAGCGTATAAATGGGAGAAATTCCTGGCCCGATGGGAAGTCACAATGATGCTCTTTGTGCCCTCGCCTTATTCCAGGAACACCCACAAAACATTGTACGTGTTGGGTGTGTGCTCCACCTATGAGTGCGAGGAGCCGTGAGCAGCATGGCGGTATAAAACTTGCCTAGCAGCACATTTTTGAGTGTGATTCTTAACAATCCAAAATAAAATAAAATAAAAGGGAATCAGGCATACATTTAAAAGACTTTTCCAATTTTCTGGCTAAAGTAAATCTACAAAGTAGGGCCCACTTCTGCCTGCATCCAGCATTTCCCCTAAGTGATTTCTTTTTTTTTTTTTTTTTTTTTTTTTTTTTTTTTTTTTTTAATACATTTTTATTAATTTATACATATTACATCTCAGTTGTTAGCCCATCCCATGTATCCTCCCATCCCTCCCTTCCTCCCACTTCCCCCCCCCTACTCCCCTCCCCTATGTCTGTGTCTGAGGGGGATCTCCTCCCCCTGAATATGCTCATACGGTATCAAGTCTCTCCTTGGTGACCTATTATCTTTCCTCTGAGTGCCACCAGGCATCTCCATCCAAGGGACATGATCAAATATGGGGCACCAGAGTTTGTGTGAGAGTTAGATCTTCTTCTCCACTCAACAGTGGAGAATGTCCATCGGCTAGTCCGGGTAGGGGTTCAAGGTTTTTACTGCCTATTTTTTCCTTGGCTGTTGCCACAGTTTGCGGAGGACCCCAGGGCCCAGACTCGCCTGTAGTTTTCCAGGACCCACTGGATCCTTCCATTTCCTCTTTCTCCCAGGCTTCTCACACCTAAAGTTTCAATAGGATGTCCTCCCCTCTTACCCATTATTCTGGTAGGTACAGTTTTTCATGGGGACGTACACCTTGGGCTAGTGTCTCGATATAAGTGAGTATATACCATTTAGCTCTTTTTGCTTCTGTGTGAACTCACTCATTATGACAATTTCTAGTTCAATCCATTTGTCCACAAATTTTGGAAATTCCTTGTTTTTAATAGCTGAGTAGTATTCCATAGTGTAAATGTACCACAGTTTCTTTATCCATTCTTCTGTTGAGGGACACGTAGGTTGTTTCCAAGTTCTGGCTATTATGAATAAGGCAGCTATGAACATGGTTGAGCATATGTCCCTGTTGTGTGGTAGTACATCCTCTGGGTATATTCCAAGTAGTGGAATAGCTGGGTCTTGAGGAAGCCCTATTCCCATTTTTCTGAGAAAGCACCAGATAGCTTTCCAAAGTGGTTGTACTAGTTTGCATTCCCACCAGCAATGCAGGAGTGTTCCTCTTTCTCCACACCCTCAAAGAAGCCAAATCCATTCAATGGAAAAACGACAGCATCTTCAACAAATGGTGCTGGTCTAACTGGATGTCTACATGTAGAAAAATGCAATTAGACCCCTATTTGTCACCATGCACAAAACTCAAGTCCAAGTGGATTAAAGACCTCAACTTAAAACCACAGACATTAACCCAGTTAGAGGAAAAAGTGGGGAAGAGTCTGGAACTCATAGGCACAGGAGACAACTTCCTGAACAGAACACCAACAGCCCAGGCCTTAACATCAACAATTAATAAATGGGACCTCATGAGGCTGAGAAGCTTCTGTAAGGCTGGTGACACTGTCAAGAGAACAAAGCGACAGCCTACAGACTGGGAAAAGATCATCACCGACTCTTCATCTGACAAAGGTCTAATATCCAAAATATATAAAGAACTTAAGAAATTAAACACCACCAAACCAAATAACCCAATAGAGAAATGGGGCGCAGAGCTAAACAGAGAATTCTCAACAGAGGAATATCAAATGGCTGAGAAACACTTAAAGAAATGCTCGACCTCCTTAGTCATCAGAGAAATGCAAATCAAAACGACCCCTAAGTGATTTCAAAGAGAACTCAGTTCATACCAGTTTTCAACAAAAGAATAGTTTTAGCTTTTTTGTGTGTGTGTGTCTAGGCAATAGCACCGGATCTTTGATGCCTGAAAGTCATGTTTTCCTTCGGGCAGTCAACATAGCTCCAATGTGAGAAAGGGCAGAATGCTCAACTTGGATGTTAGACATCTGGGGTAAGTTCTGAATGCTGCATACAGTAAATGTTTGCTCATTCCTATGGGAGGAGGACCATCCTGCAGAGACCTCAGTCTCTCAGTGAAGCAGAGTTATAAAAGCCATTATCTTCTAAAGAAAAGGGGGAGGGGATGGAAGAGACTAAAACAAACAAAAACGGTAAAAATCAATAAATATGAATATCTATGAAAGAGTAAAGAGCTCCAGTCGACAAAAGGAGAGTGGCTTCCTGGTCCTCCCTCCCCATCAGCTTTCATCCCTGCTTTCACTGTTGTCCATCTGGGATGTTTTTTTTTTTTGTTTTTTTTTTTTTTTTTTTTTTTTTAATACATTTTTATTAATTTATACATATTACATCTCAGTTGTTAGCCCATCCCATGTATCCTCCCATCCCTCCCTTCCTCCCACTTCCCCCCCCTACTCCCCTCCCCTATGTCTGTGTCTGAGGGGGATCTCCTCCCCCTGAATATGCTCATACGGTATCAAGTCTCTCCTTGGTGACCTATTATCTTTCCTCTGAGTGCCACCAGGCATCTCCATCCAAGGGATATGATCAAATATGGGGCACCAGAGTTTGTGTGAGAGTTAGATCTTCTTCTCCACTCAACAGTGGAGAATGTCCATCTGGGATGTTACATCTTTCTCTTCAAAGCTTCACGCTGGGGACCCCATGCTTTGATCAATGTGTGCTTTGCTCTGGTGAGCAAGACTCTTTAGAAGACATTTCAAATGATTCGACTTTGTCTGGAGTATGACTCTTCCCACCATATTTTCTAGCCTGCGAATGCTTTAGAATTAAGAAGCAAATCCAACAATTTAATGTCAGTCGAACAAAAGCAGATTCTTTTTGTAATCAGAGAGCAATGCTTCTGCATTGTTTTCTCGGAAGACTGAAGCACACCTGTTGGTGTCCTCTGTGAAAATGGCTCATTCTTATCTTATCATCATTCATTACAACCCATGTCTCCCTCAGGGGGTGGAGGGGGGTGGGGACCGCGGGGGTAGGGGAGCCATTTTCTGGCACTGCTATGGTGTTCCGAGCCTCTTCTGCAACCTGCCACTTAATCTCTCCTCCAGTTTGTCATAAACAAGGAGCTGCTTTTCTGCTGTGCAAGGAAAGAGTGAAGGATGTAAATTATTAATCTAAATTGACCACGGCTTCAAATATTGGAAATTTCAGGCAATCATCTCTTAGAATGAGTTTTAAAACGAAACACAACGAAATGCTAAACTAACTAGTTTCAAAATGTTCCTCAAGTGGGTAAATTTGTACCTTCTCAATCCCAATACCTTAAAAAAAAGAAAGTCATGTTTATTTTCACGTTCTACGTATGGCTATTTTGCCTGCATATGTGTCTCTTTAGCAACTGTTCAGTGCCCACAAAAAATGAGAAGCGAGCACAGGATCCCCTGGGGCAAGACTTTACAGATGGTTGTCATGCAGCAGCTTGTGGGTTGTTGGCACCGAACCTGGTTCCTCTGCAAGAGGAACAAGTGCTCTAAACGGGAAAGCCTTCTCTCCAGCCTCAATTCCACCATTTTCAATTGTGGGCCTGGATGTGTGACTAAGTGTAAATATGTAAAAATATTGAGTAATAGTAAGAAGTTTCTGGATGCCCAATGAAGAACTTTTTAATTCAAAGTCAAGGAAATATTAGCTGTGAGATCTCTGACAGTGCTGACCTGTGCGTTACCCTTTGACTTTAATGTAGCCTTGGTTCTGTACACATCCCATAGGCACTCAACACTGATAACGCTGTCCTATTAGAATGCATATTTGGCCCAGTATGGTGGCACACACCTTTAGTCCCAGTTCCTGGGAGGCAGAGGCAGGCAGATCATTGTGAGTTCGAGGCCAGCCTGGTCTACAGAGTGAGTCCAGGACAGCCAGGGCTACACAGAGAAACCCTGTCTTGAAAAAAACAAACAAACAAAATGCATATTTAAACTTGGCTTTAATGAATGATAGACGTATATATATCCCAAAAATTGTTTAAAAATAATTTATTTCTAGTATAGAATTGTATTTGCACACCCTTTTTGCACATCTGCATTTCCAGGTTGATCTGAGGTATAAAAAGCAGTGGCAAGTGTTAACAGTTTAAGAACTATCCTAGATGGCATACATTGTTATTTTATAAACAAATGACAGAATCTGGACCAGTTAGCAATTTTCTTGCTATTGTTTTTCAAATATATAACTTCTCTGGCCAATTTTAAAAGACAAAGCTGATTTTAGCTTTGACATCAGGAGTGCCATTTGTCAGGGTGGCTCACTGAGTTTCCTAGGCCTCGGGAAATGTTATTCCTACTTGATTTAAATGAAGGGGAAAAGTAAGCACACAAGACTGTGAAATGTCAGCCCAGCACTGTGGCTGCAAGATGTTAGCTACCTGGCTATAACCGCTCTTGTTCTCAGTCATGTGGAAGACAAGATGTGTTCAGACATGGAAAAACTGCTCCAGACTGTTGGAATGGCAATTTTTCATGCTTGGAGACAGAAATCCTAGGTAAAGTATTCACTGTGAGAGGGGAAAAGGGTGGTAGTTCGTTGCTTTAGCTATTGAGATGGGGAGTGGCTAGAAGGTGAATTTTGAGACAAGGAAGTGCTAAGTAAATTGCTGTCTGAGCCTGAAAGTATCTGTCAGGCAGTGGGGTGGGGGGGTCTTGCAGCTGGAAGCTGTGAGCAAAATTGACTGCAGTTTGATCCCCAATGTCACTAATGCCTTATGCTTCATAGAGGGGTTAGAAAGTAAAAATAAAATGAAGGTGAGTTAAGAAGCAACTTGCAATCATATTTGAAGTGTTGCAGAAAATTACTCCCCTTAGCTTACTGATCATTAACAGCATTAGTTATATAGACTACTGAAAGCAGGTAAAAATTTAAAAGCTACAGTGTTTGTGAACATGACGTATTTTAGTGTGGTACTTGCTTAGTGATTTGATGAAGTGGAAAAGTCCAGCTAAACATCTAAGGAGTATGTCCACACCATGATACAATGTACATCATTCATAATTAAAGGAGGATGTAGGTTTGTTCACCAGCCTGCCTCTGATTACTAAAGAGCTATGTTTATTTGAACTTCCAGTGTTAGGTCAGAGCCAGCAACATTTCGATTGGGAGCTGCAGCTCTGGCAGCTTCAGATGAGGCCAGACCATTCCATAACTGGATTTCTTCTTCTTTTTTTTTTTTTTTAATTCTACCAAACCTTATAAGGAATTGACCATTGAGATTTATGTAAGAAAGATGTCCTAAGCCAGTGAAACAAACATAATATAGATCGATAACCATTGAGTGTGAGTGAAAAGACTATGTAAATAGAGCAATAGAGAAAGGGAAACAGTGACACTGTAAGTCAGAAGCCATGAAATATCACTCCTGACATATGACATGTTTCCTAAAGACAATTAAGGAAGTGGCTGAACCACAAGACTAGACTTCTTTAGAAATGTCTCTATAGAATCTGTGAGGTGATGATTTTAAAACAGAGGGGATAGTAACCAGTTTCTGCAACAGTCCAGATAGTATTTTAGGCATTACAGTCCCAGGGTCCTTGTTGTGAGACTCAGTCCAGCCACTGTAGAGTTACAACAACTCCAGCAAAGACTGATACCAATAAGGATTGATGTTTATATGATGATTTTGTATGAACACTGCAGTCTGAATTCTCTATGATATTTACTCAATATGAAATACCATTAAAATTGATTTGTTTCAAAATGCTTATACCTAGCTCTCCCTAGTGAACTCTACAAAGAGTCAATGAGGGAGGTTTGACCAACGGATGAGAACTTGCTGACCCTTATTCTAAAGCAGTAAGTTAATCAAAATACACTTGATGTAAATGTCATGGTAATTATGTACAGAATCATAATAAAAAATTTGTAAAATTGCTGTAATACCTAGTACAAGCTTCCAAGTATATTTCTTTATATTCACAACAGCCCCATGTACTATATTGGTGTGCAGTTCATATGGTGGACCCAGTTCTATAACTCTCTCTGTAGCTTTGCATTAGCAAGAATTGACAGCTCAGTGGGTGAAAAAAGGGGTGAATGAATATTCATCTGTCTTTTCCATTATTCCATTTGATTAATGAAATGCTCAGCAGTGATAAAAGCTGAGACGAGAAACAGGTTTTAATATTTTTGACCGAATGGCTAAATTCTATTGTTGCTGTGACATCATGATGCTTTTAGGTGGGTGAAAGAGCTTGAACTCCATAGTGTTACTCAACCTTATCACTGAACCACCGAGCAGTCTATATCCATGTGAAAAACTCAGTACAGGTCAGCAGACTAACCTTGAAAATCCAACAGTAAGCTTTATGACTGAGACTGCCAAAGCTCAGCTGCTGCCTGCTTTTCTTGGAATTAAATGAATGTTTATAAATGAATTAAAGTTAAATTTTTATCTCCAAAGTGGTTGTCTAAGGTTTCACTCCCACCAGCAATGGTGAAACGTTCCCCGTTCCTTGCCAGCATGTGTTGTCTCTTGAGTTTTTGATATTAGCCATCCTGAAGGATGTGAGATGGAATCTCTAGCTGTTTTGATTTGCATTTTCCCAATGACTAAGGACAGTGAACATTTCTTTAAGTATTTGTTGGCCATTCAATATTCCTCTGTTGATAATTCTCTGTTTAGCTCTGTACCCTACTTATTAATTGGATTATTTGGCTTGTTGGTGTTTAATTTCTTGAGTTCCTTATATATTCTGGTGTCCATGATTTCATCACTTCCGCTTGGTAGGGCAGCCTTGTGGGGCTTCAGAGGAAGAGGATGCAGGCTATCCTAATGAGACCTGATAGGTTGGGGTCAGGTGATAGGGAAGGAAGGCTCGCCTCTGTCAGAAGACTAGGGGAGAGTAGTAGAGGGAAGGAAGAGGGTGGGTATCTTAATATACAGTATGAGTGAGGGAATAAAAAATCATGAAAATTTAATCTTTCTCAGGCCTCTGAATGGGTTGAAGACAAGATGGGTTGGTTTTACTATTAAGCTTAGTTCTTTAGGCGTTAAGATGTTTTTAGGTCTAGATAGATGTTTTAAGTTGATAATGATGAGATAGGATAGATATTGGTTTACATATAGAAATTTAGACTCACCAAAATAGGAAAGATGTTTTCTTCAAGGCTGCCAAATACAAATACAAATAACCAAAACACTATAAATATAACATTTATATAATTCCTTATTGTTTAGTTGTTCTTCTTGTTGTAGGTAGTTTATTATATATGCGTAATAATATAAATGTATATGTAAAATATTTAATAAACTTGTGATATAATGTGAATAAATGTTAAAAAATTAAAAAGAAAAAAATAAAGTTAGATTTTGTATATGCTTATTTTATGGCACAATTATAGCTAGATGTGTTAAAACCCAATATGTAGATAGTCTTAATGTACACAGCCATTCATAGGATCATCAAGGAACAGAACTTCCAGACTCTAATTAAACATTTAAATCAAATAGCATATGGAATATAAAATATATAAGGCAAGCGCACTGACTTTTAAGAAAAATGCACAATGAAGCAATATAAAGAAACATTAGATTATTTACTTTATGGAGAAAGAAATTTGTTTATATTTATTACCTTTATAAATGTTTTGTTCAGGGCAAACTATATCTACTCATATAAATTGTATCTTGTGTGAGGTATTGCAAGTGATTTTACTATAGGCCTGAAGAGTCAAGATAATGTTTTGGAATATTTATAAATGAAAGCTAATGTTAAATACTGTGAAAGCAAATCATATAATGAAAAGCTTGTAGCCTTCTAAATTGTTTTTACTGCTGTTAAAAGGCTTAATTTTAAAATGAGTTCTGTTATTTTTTCTATACAACAAAATGAGATATTAGAAAATATTATCTCAAACATTATTTTATTTCACTTATTGCAAATTTTACAGCATAAAAGAATCAGTTTACAAATAGCATTGAACAATGTATGTATTAGTTTATAAAATGTTGTTTTAGAATGTGCACTGCCTCATAACAAAAGAGTGGTATTTACTGTGGTTGGGTTACAGGTTGGAAAAGATAACCCAGGTTAGGTAAAAATCATATAGAAAAATGGAAAATATAGTGTCATGTGGGCTATGAGGTTAGAAGTAACTTTATAAATCTGTGAGGGCACATGGTGTTTTAAAAAGACACGAGGGTGTATGTACCTGCATTATTTGGCAAAACTTGATTTCCTAGTAACTGTTTTACTATTTACATCATCATCATCAAATTGTAAATAACAATTACCAAGAAACAATTGCACAAATTTGTCTGAAAAAAAACTTCATCCTTCAATTATGAACAGGGAAATGAAATGTAGAAAGTCCCAATGACCTTTAAGGAATCTAGACTGTTACTAAATGGAGGTCTTGAAACTTGATTGATCAGCTGAAAACCTTAATCTCTTTTTACTCTGTCAGTTTACAAAATCACTGAATATGAGACTGTCCAAGAACTTTGAAAGAGTATCACTAGTCAAGGATTCCCTCTTCCAAGAAAGCCCTAATACTGTACAATATATATCTTGCTGATTACATAATACACTTTCAGTTTCATATAAGCTGGTTAGAAATTTTATTACAAAACATTAGACATGTAAAACATGTAGCAATCCTAGAAGCACAAGGGTGGAAACCAAGGAAATGATATGTCCCTTTGTAGATAGAATTTGTGACATTGAATTGAGAGACAAGAACTAAATTAACAAAATCAAAGATTTAAAAAAACCGGAACATTACAATAATAATATCACTGATATACAGAGACTCTATATTTAGTATTTTGAAAACTTGGAAAAAACTAGAAGAAATGGAAAAACTTACAGACATATATGAGCAATAAATTTAAAACAAGAGGATAAAACAGAATGTGTATACATGCACAGACTCCTACACTGACTCCCTCAAGCACACCTGCATATACACACACACGCGCGCGCGCGCGCACACACACACACACACACACACACACACACACACACACACACGACAATGAATTTGAGACAATACTATTTTAAAAGTCTTTTAACAAAGAAAAATTCCCGGCCTAGACAACTTTCTGATGCTCTCCATCTGTATCCACTCTCCTAAAGATTAAATGTCAACTCCTTGCCTACAAAAGACTAGACCATTCAGTTTAGGGTGAAATTTCCTTTCTATACTGACCAGTAGTGATGATCAATAAGTACTATGTCTATGAAGTGTGGGGTCAATTAGAGTTTTGAGAAGATTTGTTCTATAGTTCTTAGAACCATCTTAGAAAAGGCTGATGAAAATTAAAGAAAGAAAGGAAGAAACAAAGGTAGAAGAAAGAAATACATAATTTAAGATCTCCATTTCCTCGGTGACTATCCTATTTTAAATCTTTAAAAATAAGTAGCACAAAAATGGACAAAAGAATTAAAAAAAAGTTAAACCACTTTAAATTGTTTGAGAAATCACTTGAAATTGTTACAGAAACTCCTTCTATCACACACACACACACATACACACACACACACACACAGAGAGAGAGAGAGAGAGAGAGAGAGAGAGAGAGAGAGAGAGAGAGACTTATGCACACAAAAACCTCTTAAACAGCATCCAAAACTTTAAAAACAATAAAATTTAATTCATAAAAGACGACTTAATAGTTTCTATGTTTTGTATGGATCAATGCCATTGATAGATGTTCTTGCTGGAGACTTCTTAGGCTGGTCTTAAATGAAAAGGCTCAAGAAAATCTTCCATTCATCTTTTGAAAAGCTGGGGCCGTACCTGCGTGCCATCGTGACCTGTTTAGCTAAATATTTTACTTTGAGAGGGTACAGTTTTTCAGGAGGTTATAAAAAAATTTTTAAATGATATCTTACGTATCATTTACTTAATTTCTCTCCAAAGCTATCAACTTGAAAATCTATGGTATAATATCAAAGTCCGGATATAGCATTGATACAATCTAGACTCACTATATTCTCCTGTCTATAGGATTCATCAGCTGTAATACAGTATCAGAGTCTGGGTATTGCACTGAAACATGCTGGACTCACTGTGATTTTATGTCTATAAGATCCCTCAGCTGTGGTACAACTCACCGTCTGGATAATGCATTGATACAATCTGGACTCACTACATTTTCATCTCTATGGGATTCCTCATGTTCTTTATAGACACCGTTCACTCCTACACACACATCCTTCTGAATCTCCAATGCACATTAATTTACTTTCCATTTCTACATTTTTGTCATTCAAGAATATTGTGCCAATGAAATTGCATGGGGTATAATCTCTTGGGGATTGACTATTTTTTACTCTGTGTAATTAAACCCTTGGACTTTTATCTGGCTTATTGAAAATTCACAGTTCATTTTGACTTTGTTGATTAGTAAGTAGTCTGTATTAAAGATTATCACAATGTCCTTAACCACTTATCTACTGAAGGGCATATGGGACATTTTAAGTCATTGACTGTAATAAATAATGCTGTTATAAAATTCCAGATTGGTTTTATATAAACAGATCGTGATTTCTCTGGAATAAAGGGCCCAAGTAGAACTGCTGGCCCATTTGATATGTATATGTTTAGACAAACTGTGAACTGTTTTCACAATGGGCGGCACACTGTTTCTTTTATACCAACAATATATAAATAGCCCAGTTTCCCTGCATCCTTGTCAATGTTTCCAGTTTTCATTTACTTTTACTTAATCATTGTGACATCTGTGTGTCTTCACCTTGCGCTGGGTTTACTTGGTATTTCTCTAAGTGGTGATTGATGTTTAAATAAAGGAAAGAATGAGAGGAGCAATGAAATCCTTGATACTGTTTTGTAAATGACTAACATGGGGAGAGAGATACAGAAAGAACATAGGGAAGGGAGGAAGGAAGAGAGAGAGATACATAGAGACACACAGATAGAAACAGAAACATGCGGGGGGGGGGCTTGATACTGTCCCCTATGAGAATATTTTCAACTTGAATATGCCAGAACCCACTAATTCCTGCATAAATTTAATATACTACTAAGTAAAATTACTCAAATAATTCTTTGAGCTTCATTTTATATATATATATATATATATATATATATATATATATATATATATATCAGAATATCAGAATTAATAGATAGTTGACAAGAAAATTGTATTGACAATCACTAATGTATAGAAAATTTTCTACTAATATTTCTAGTGTGGTTATAAGCAATATACATAATTTAATGTGAAATATGAAAATATTACCACCATCCCTAAAAAGGACAGTTTAAAATGTAGGATTCCAAAATCAGACAGAAATGCATTTTATACAACTAATTTTTAAAAATTATTGCTCTCTAATTTCATGAGAATATAATGTATGACTGAGAGAAAAACATTCAGTCTTCATTTTATTATACAGCTAAATAAAATTAAGTGCCTTTAATTTTATGGTATATAATAGGTCATGATGATTGTCTTTACATTTACTATAACACTGAACCATTAAAATGGTTTAATTATATACATACATACATACATATATATAATGACATATAGTCACATAAAATAATTTTTTTTTTGGTTTTTTGAGACAGGGTCTCTCTGTGTAGCCTTGGCTGCCCTGGACTCGCTCTGTAGACCAGGCTGGCCTTGAACTCACAGCATCTGCCTGCCTCTGCCTCCCAAGTGCTGGGATTAAAAGCGTGCGCCACCACGCCCAGCTATAAAAATAATCTTTGACTTTTCTGATTGCACTGATAAAACTGTTAAGTCCTGGCAGTGTAAGTTTGTTTGACTTTCCCCATAGCTCTTCTAATCAAGTGACTTTATATTATTCACACAGATATTTTGTGTATTTCTACATTGGAAACCAACTATTTCCTTGTTTCCTATTGTATTCCTAATCCTAGAAGGAATGGGTGAGTGGGATGCCCTCTTCATAAGGACTAAATTCAGTAGTACCTAAGAAGGATATGATTATAGAAATTAGCGCTGAAGAATAAGATCTGTTACTGGATACTTGAAGCTCTAGAAATCTCAAACACTATCAATTAATTTTAAGATGGCATACCTTGTTGAACTAGATTTATTGTACCTAAAGGAACAATGCAGTTTTTATTATCCTAATCTGGGGCTTTCAAGTAGTGTTTGCTACTCAAACTCCACCTATAAGGAAATGGGACACTTAATTCAATGGATGCCATTGTCCAAGGTGGGTTCAGCAGCCACTCTTGATAATTATTTTCAAATTTTGTGAAAATGTAATTTTAATGTAATTTGTAATGGCTATGTATTCTTTAATGGTTGTATACATTACAATTGGTCAAGAGAGGACTTGGTGTTGAAAATAGAGGGAAGCAATTTAAAGCCCACTGCAGAGAAAAGGACACAGACAAAGCAGGCCTCATAAATGCTTTATCAAAAAAGTGATTTGGGTAGAGCCTGATGAGACTCTCCTTTTCACAGGGTACCTATTAAATGTCTCTGGAATAACTGTCAAATAAGGCTGAGATTTATTTTAAATGACACAGTAAAAGAGAAATGATTTAAATGGAAGAATATATACTTTGCCGTTTCTGTTATGACATGGTTGATTTATGTTTAAAATATATCAGTTCATTTTTTTTACAGGAATATATGTAGAATGTAAAATCAAGTATTTATCCCTTCAAGTTCTTTGACTCCTGTAATTTCAAGTATTTTTGATCCTGTATTTGTATGCCCTTGGGTTGCTTTTTAAAAACAATCAGAAGAGAATTTGGGACCAAGATCTCCCAGGTATGTTCCAATGCAGTAACCTTTTCTTCCTTGTGGCAGACAGTACAGGAAACATCAGCTCTTGTCCTCGGGTGTGTGCCGGTTGAAAAATCCCAGTCATGCACCAGATGTTACTTATATTTGTAAGGAGTTATTTTACTTTTAGTGTATGTGTGTGTTTGTGTGTGTGTGTGTGTGTGTGTGTGTGTGTGTGTGTGTGTGTGTGTGTGTATGTGTGTGTGTGTGTGTGTGTGAGTGTTTGTCTATGGAGGTCTAAAGTGAGTGTTGGATTCCCAGGAGCCAGAATGATAATTAATTCTGAGTTATTTTTTGTTGGTGCTGGAAAAGGAACTCAGGACTCCTGGAAGAACACAGAATTTTCTTAGCACTGAACCATCTCTCTAGCTCCAATCTGCCTCAGGTTATATTGATGCCAACATGAATGGAACACTAATCTCAAGCCATATTTTTCATGTTAACAATGTTTTTATTCAGGACATTGGTGAAAACGATATACTTCACAGTATGTTGTACAAAATGTCTTACAGAGTGAATATTTATAGTCACTCTTTCAGGAAAACACAGTAAGGCTGCACATAGCAAGGCAGACTACTACAGGTTATTTTCATTGTATATGTGCTAACTATATATGCTGCAGATTCTTCCTGTTTGTCCTTAATGAATGAGATTCTATAAGATTCTATAGGGCTGGAATGTAAAATTGCTGAAAACAAATAAGCAAACAAACAAACAAACAAAAACAGAATGTAATTAAGAGAAGACTTGTTCTAAAGTGGATTCGTGTTCTTTTATTTTTTAAATATCCACGAAAATTTTTTCTAATTTCTTAAGATGGAATAAAGGTTCCATCATATTTTAGCAAGAAACATTTTTGCATATTATAGAAGAAATCCCTGTCTATGCAAATAGCAGTTTCAAACAGATGGAGTAAAACCCCTAATTTTTGCAACTTTGTTTTTAAATAGGAGTATGTGGGCTACATACCAAAGACTAAAACATGACTCCAACCTACTCAAACTCTCAAATTGTTCGTTATTTTCAATCAACACACTTAACTTAGGCTAAAAAAATAAAATAAAATAAAATAAACACGCAAACTAAGAATGCCAAGTTACAAGAGGTCACTATAATTTAAGGACCTGGTTTGCCACACTTCCCTCCATACGTTAAGAGTCTTTGAGTGGATCTCTGCATGTATACAGCATAGCCTTTATTTGTGTATACATTCCAACTCATTCTAAATAATAGAATGATATGTTAGTTAGAGCAGAAAAATCATAAGGTACTTGATCCTGTCACTTCGAGTTTTTGTTATCTTACAAGCATCTGGAGAGTGGACCTAAACCAAGAGCCTTCTTCTTCTTTAAGACAAGATTTAGCAGGAATCAGCTATTCTAACTTGCATACTTATACGGGGTTGAACAGCATTTGTGGCTCTCTAACTGTTGTTTGCAGAAATGTCATTCCTTACATAGCTTTATGAAAGATGACTACAAATAAATGACATTCATAAAAGCTATAAGCAAGCACTGCATCTCAGGAAGAACTTTGAAAGTATTATAAACATATGGACACCAACTTGAAAACCCAAAGGAAATAGTTCTCTATCTTAAAATACTTAAGCTGTACAAAGAAACATGGCATCATTATTAAGAATCAAAATAATCACTACCATATTTTCCAGGATATAAGATGACTGGGCATGTAAAACGACCTCCCAACTCAACCCTAGACAAATGGGGGGGTTCTGGTGGGGAGCCAATCCACGCTCACTGTAGCCTCCTGGAGGTTCAGGAAGATGTGTACAGCTAGCTCCTCCCTGCTTCGCACTTCCCTCACAAAGTGGGGAATCATCTGTGGCAAACCCCCACTACATGTGCAGCTAAGTACCCTGCATATAAGATGAGCCCCAACTTTGGCATGGATTTTGTAGGGGTGGGGTGGGGTTAAAAAGTCATCTTATAACCCAGAAAATATGGCTACATTTTTATTCCAGAAACAATAAATGGAGAAATCTACCCAAGACTATGACACTACTGATAGTAGTTAGTGGTTTTTTGGGGGGTGATATTGTTGTAATTAAAGGTTTGACACCCTAATAGGTCAACCATGCTCCAATCTCACACTCAGGACTGTGTATGAAGAACAAATATATTCGATAGGTTATTAGTTAAAATAAGGAAGAAACGAGGATCCAGAGTTAGGGATAGGGAGCTGTCAGGGGAGTTAGGGACATAAATTGGGCAACTATGATTATAATACAGTATAAAAAATTTTTTTAAAGAATTAGTAAAATATCAAAACAGCTAACTCCTATTTTGACTCATTCTGAAACTGAAGTGTTGATGCTGTTACTCATTTTTAAAGGTCGTGATAATTCCAACCGTAAAGCTAGATTGATGTGGCATTAAATGTGCTAAGTCTTGTATCTGATCCCATCATCAAACAACAATGAAGATAACAGTGACCAAAAGAAAATTAGATGTGCCAAATGTACGTTTCACTCATGAGCATCTTGGAATAAGAACTGCTTTGCAGAATTTTGTTGTTTTCTCTGTAGAATAACCGATTTTAGTTAGTCCCTACATAAAACAATCCACATTCCCTATTGACTCATGTAGACACTGCTCCATATTAAATGTTTGCTTATACCTGAGTTTATCTATGGAGCTCCTGGTCTGTCTGCTTCTGAATATGTCTCTAGGCCACAGATTTTCTTATTGTCATTTTGAGGTGATTTTTGGAATGTAATAAATCAACTACTCCTCACTGCTCTTGTTTTCCAAAGTTAATATAGCAAAAGAATAGACCTTTATCGTTCTCTATAAATTTTAAGTGTTCATCATATGAAAAAATATTTCCCACAGGATTTCATCTCAGGACCCAGTGTAGCACTGACTACACTGATAGATTGGGTCGGAGTTTGTCACTGTTTCTATGAGAAGTGCCCTATTAAAATTTATAAAATTTTCATCCACAGTTTTTGTAGAACATATTCCTACTTTTATAATTTATTTTTCAACAAGGCTTGAGAAGTCTTTGCTAATCTAATTTACTCCTGTTATAAGCTTTATTAACAACTCTTAAATACCTTACCATATTTATTATACCACAATCAGGTAACAATATTTTGTTAATTGTAACTTTAATCAAGCAACATTGCTACCATACCTTATGAACTATAATTACTTGTATTATTTTTATATGCACTAACAATTTATAGATATGAATCTTAGGCAATTTGTACTTTGATTTCCTTCCAAGGGCAGGTGGGGACTAGGAATAAATCTAAAAATTGAAGTGTGAATTATAAAATACAGTTTAAAAGTTTAGTGATTAGGCGTGTGCCTAGAACTAGAAAACTAAGACCGAAAGAAGAAGGGAAAGAAACAATGAACTAATGAAACAGGTAAGTAAACGGAGAGGGAGGAAGGGATGAGCAAGGAAGAGAGGGAAGGAACAGTCTATTAAGTTAATTTCAGACAGCATCTTGACCCAGCGTGGCGAAGCACAGTAATAAGAAAAATGTCACCATTCTGACCATTTGCCGAATTTTCAGTTGAGTTTCCAACTTAAGATTTGTTCTGTTGTTATTTTTTGTTATTGTTCTGAGTTCCTCATATACTCTTTCCACTGGCCTTTCACAGTGAAATAGCCATTCTTAAAAAGATATAGAAAAGATGACCTCTATGGCTCTAAACAAGTAAAGGATAAGGAAGGAAAAGGATAGTTATCAAGACATGATCAGCACCTGCTACATTTACCTAATAAACCCCTTCCACGTATGTGAGGGGATTCAGAAGACAACTAAAGCCACACCTGTTGTAATCAAAAGCAAAGACTGATTGATTCGGTTTTAATGCCAGGTTTCTGGGAGATTTTTATATTCGGCAAATTAGAAGGAAATTTTCTAAAAACTCTAGCTTGGGTTGTGCATGTGGAGAACAAGTCAGATAAAGTTACTAACGTAGAAGTAATAAGCCACAGAATAGTTTGAGCTTGAGAAATTCAGCTTGTCCAATATCTTTTAGCAGTAAACACTAGTTAGATTAACTTGTTAGCATAATTAATTCTACTATGTAGGTATTATATAGTATGAAAGATAAATATAAAATAGATACTATAAAGAATGAGCTTTGTCCAAAAATGGGTTACTTTATAAAATGTTATGAAAAAAAATCTCTGAAAATCACTTTTTATTTCATGACTCACTGAAAGTGTGTTTTATTTTTGGATTTTTTTTCTGGAAAGCTAAGGTCACATTAGCCAACTGTTTGCTGTGAGCATTTCTGTGATTTGTAAAAGAAAGTTCATAGTCCAATTTTAGCCGTAACAAGGGCTCTCTCAATTCAATTGCATTTAGATTAGAAGATTATTCAAATGTTTTTCGTAATATAATAAGATTAACTTACAAATTTGAACTTGGTTAACACAAATACAATTTTTTTCTTGGTAACTTCTATTTCTGGGCTTCAACCCTATGTTAAATGAAGCTTCTTATTGAAAGATTCTACTATGGAGTTTACATGAAATCCCAATAGTATAAAGATCTTACTTAATTTTTTCTAATTGTACTCAGATTTATAGAGGAATTATTTATTGCCACTTTCCATGTACTTTTAAAATTAATGTTGTTTGGGGCAGAATTTGTTTCTAGAAAATTACATGGTCATAAGCTTACCACAAGTTATCTGGAAAATAACATCAAATATGTTCCTACAGCTTTAACACAGTCTTTTTACTAAAGGAACTCCGAATCATCTAAAGTTTAATTACCTCATTCCACAATAAATTTTGTTTATTATGAAAAAGCCTAGGATATTCACTCAGAGATAACAGAGCCCAAACAACTCAGGAACCCAGCATCAGTTCATACGATTTTCAAGTCAAAAGTAATGTTACACTTACATTTTTATCCACATTATCTAAGCATGTGGATAAGATTATAGAAAATTCTATAATCATTTGTGTGCACATATTTCAGCATGTGTGGTTATAAGAAATTTTCTTTCAAAATCAACATATAACCATGGAGCTGTTTTCTCATCTTTAACAAAGTTGAGTCTCCCAGGCAAACTTTGGACATAGTGCAAGGAGTATTATGGAAGAGTTGGGGTGCAGGGGGTGGGGAGAGGTTTAGAAGGACCTGAGGACGGAAGCTCTACAAGAAGAGCAATAGAGCTTACAAATCTGGGCCCATGGGAGCCTTTGGAGACTGATGCACCCAACAAGGACCACACACAGAGGATCTAGGCCCCTGTTCAGAGGTAGTCTATAGCCAGCTCAGTCTCCATAAGGATGCTCTAGTAAGGGAAGCAGAGGATCTGTCATGAGCTCTGTTGCTTGCTCTTTGATCATTTCCTCCTAGGAGTGCCTTACCAGGCCACAGAGAAAGAGAATGCAGGCAATCCTGATGTCAGTTGATAGGGGAGAAAGGCTCCCCCTCTCTGAGAACTAGGGGAAGAAAAGAGGTGTAAAGAGATAGGGAAAGTGGGACCAGGAGGAAATGAGGGAGGGGCCTATGCTGGGAATGTAAAGTGAATAAAAATTTAAAAATAAATTTAAATTATAAAATAAAAAAGCTTTTCTTTAAAAATAAGCTATGTTTCTTAAAATTATTATTGAATAAAAGTTTAAATTTCCTTGCATTTTCAGAAAATGTTTGAATTGGAACACAATAAAAATCCATTAATTGCATTTGCCAATAAGAGAACTAATGAAAACATGAACAAGTAGTAATTAAACACTGTGCTTGTAGGTTGAAAGTTATTTATATTTCTTCAAATAACTTGTCCCCCAACTCTGTCACTTATGACTCAGTGATTTTTGAGATATTTTTCTCCAAATCTTCTCTAAAGCTAGAAGTATGGGAGAATCTCATTTATTTATTAAATCAACATGATAACAAGGGAGACACACGGAAGAGTGAAAATACTCCCAAGTGCAATTCATGAACACAAAAATACAAGTACTGGAAAGAACCAGAGATGCTAACTAGATCTTCAGCTAGCTAGATCTGCTCTGTGACTTTCCTCTGTACAAAATTAAATTGCAAGCGATTACAGACAGATCTGAAACTTTACTATATGCTCTAAACTAAAATATTTAATTCCTCATAGAAAAAAAGTATTTTTGTTTCAAATGATGTCTTGCTATGGATGATGTTTAGTCTGGCTGGTGCTTAGTTTGTAGCCCTGTTTGATTTTGTACTCATGGTAATCCTCTTGTCTTAGGTTCCTGAGTTCTGGACTTATTGGCACTTATTAACACTCTTATTGCAAAAGTATTTCTTAAGATTCAAAATACAAGAGAAAAAACAGTTTGTAAAAACTGATGGCAAACAGAATGAGAAACAACTCTCTCACAAAAAGAAAAACTAATTACGATTATAAATGATACAGAAAGAATAGGTGAGACTAATGTGACTCTTACCTGTATTAACTTTTAGGGATTCTCTCTCTCTCTCTCTCTCTCTCTCTCTCTCTCTCTCTCTCTCTCTCTCTCTCTCTCTCTCTCTCTCTCTCTCTCTCACACACACACACACACACATGTATACATGAAAATGGCTCTAGTTGCTTGAACTTTCACATCTTTATTTGTAACCAGAAATTTATAACTGTTTGTATGAACCTCAGAAGAATCTGGTATAGCTTCAAGAATTGGAGATGATAAATAAATCCACACAAAAAAATTAAATTTTCATTATGATATCTTATGAACATGGATTATCATGTTAATTCAGCAAAATGCAGGGAACTGTTTATGCTCCTCCAATATTGTGAAATAAACAACAACAAAAGCCAAACCCAAACAAAAACAAAAACAAAAAAACAAAAAAACTTGTGGTCATCTTGAGTTTGTGCCCCAACTAAAGCATCAGACTGTTTTCTCTATATAAACCATTTGTTGACACTAGGAAATCTGGCAAGTTCTAAACATAGATTCCATTTTCTTGACCCGAAGTGTGAGACCGTGTATAACTTTACAAGTCAGGAGATTCAAAATCTGTCCAGATGCCAGGCTTTGCTAAGGGAATTGAGCAAAGGTAGGCGCCAGCCTTTAGATTCTTTTGACAAAAATAACTTGGCCAGTAAGTTTCCAACTCTGTGCGGAAGCCTATATAAACTCCCTTGGATGAGCCAGCAGCCAATTTTTCCAGCTTTCTCCATTATCCACATTTATCTTTAAATGTGCACTTAGCCCACTGCGTAGGATTATGTCATTGTCCAAAACACACATTATTTATCCCTTCTGACAGTATTTCTTTCCAACTGCTTATGGGGCGGGGGAGGAGGGAACTGACCCCATAACTTGCCTTGTCCACTCAACTGAGACACACACCATGACCCAGCAAATGCTTGGCTCTGCCTTCTGTCTGTAGATCAGGTGTTCTGTAGGCTGGACCACTAGTCTTTGGTCTAGACCCACAACAAAGATGGTACAGAACAGAGTTAAAACATGTTTGTGTGTATCATGAATAGAACATAAGCAGTTGTCCCTGGGGGTCCTCAGTGTTGCGGTGTCATTTGCTGTCACAGCACAGTTCATCCTAACCTCGTCCATCCAGCCTTTCGGTTCTTCTGGCCATTTCACTTGGCAAACATCACCGCATTCTCCTGCCACCCTACGACAACAGAGGTTTTGATATAGTGATCTGAGCCTACTTGGCTGTTTGTGAGGGAGGCGCCAAGATGCAAGGATTAGTTTCTTATGCAGAATTTTGTAACAGCTTCCTTTTCCTTTACCATCCCGAAAACCAAAGTCTTAATGCTCGGTAGGCATTTTTTAATACTTTACCTCTATTTAAACACCCGATAGCATCAACATGCATTCTGACAACAGTAGCCCTTTTTACTTTTCAACAGAGCGGACTGTGGCTCAAACATTACCTGAAATATATTTATTTATTTATTAAGTTTACGGAAATATACAGACATATACATCTATTTTCATAGTTGCATGTTGGCTATTCTCAATACATCATTGAAATGTGGGTTATAGGAAGTCTTATTCAAAAGTTCTGTATGATCACACCACATTTCTGAGTTGGCTCTAAGATCTCTCATGATTAAATCTCATTTATTCTTCTTCCCTGGACATAAAGAATTGTGATGAATAGGAAGTAGAATGGGTCCTTTTCATTATGCTTCTTATTATCCCAGAATAAACTACCAAGATTAAAATGACATCCTTTATTATTAGGTTATGACATTTCTTTGGTCTGATGATTAAATGAGTTTTCCTGGGATAACTGGTAGCAATCACAAATGTGAATTAGGGCTAGAGTTTCAGATGGAAACGTTAAGACATGATGCCCTTGTGTTTGATGTCATTGAGGTTTCCCCTCTCAGGTGTGCAGCACATATTATTAAATAAATAAATATGTTTTACCCTGCCATCTCTCTTTATGGCATATGTCCCACTTCCTATTTAAGCTGGGCATATGGCACCCCACCCCGAGGGCAGTTTGCTTAAACATAAATTGAATGCTTTCAATTTCAAATTGGGCTATTCAAATGTACAGCATATAAAAATAAGGCATAATTTTGATTGTTTTGTTCTATATTTATTATAAAACCGTGATTTTAAGTACCAAAAGCTAGGTAAGACTCAACAAACAGAATACATAGAATAAGCATAGAAAAAATGTATTATTAATTGGCAATGATTTTTCTTAACAGCAATGCTCAAATGCAAGTGTGTGTGTGTGTGTGTGTGTGTGTGTGTGTGTGTGTGTGTGTGTGTTGAGAGAGAGAGAGAGAGAGACAGAGAGAGAGAGAGAGAGAGAGAGAGAGAGAGAGAGAGAGAGAGAGAGATTACAGTGTAGTAAGTTTTATCAGATGTGGTGGCCTAACTAGATGTTGACGTTGACAGTTCTTTAAATAAGAACTTGGAACTTCGGTTTTACATCGTGACTACAATCTCTGTCTTAACACCTGAAAGATAGTAATCTTATGAGACATAAAGCATAGGATAGAAAGACATAGCGCATGCACCTGTGATGCGCATGTACCTGCACATGCATGGGTAGAGCTTGATAGCCTAAAACTTGCTTTGTGTCCATTGTTCTTGAGAATACCACCCCAATAGCTCAGAAAAGGCATGTTGAGTTGAATGGTCTCTGGATAAACATATAGAGGACCAGGGACTTACTTACAGAAGGAATATTTTTGTATTAGAACTAATATTGGGTAATAATAATAATAATAATAATTATTATTATTATTATTATTATTATTATTATTATTATTATTGTGAGTGAATTCAAACTTTGTTGTCTACTGTTAAAAAACAGTGAAAAGTGAGGTCCTGCTTTTGTTCCCTAAAGCCATTAGCACAGCTAAAATGAGAAGAGATATAGTATTGAATAAAACTAGAATGAGAACAAGATAATATTGAAGACAGTGAGTTGATCTATAAATAATTTTTCCTCTTTTTATTAATTTATTCTTGTTACATCTCAATGGTTATCCCATCCCTTGTATCCTCCCATTGTTCCCTCCCTCCCATTTTCCCCTTATTCCCCTCCCCTATGACTGTTCCTGAGGGGGATTACCTCCCCCTGTATATGTTCATAGGGTATCAAGTCTCTTCTTGGTAACCTGCTGTCCTTCCTCTGAGTGCCACCAGGTCTCCCCCTCCAGGAGACATGGTCAAATGTGAGGCACCAGAGTATGTGAGAAAGTCATATCCCACTCTCCACTCTACTGTGGAGAATGTTCTGACCATTGGCTAGATCTGGGTAGGGGTTTAAAGTTTTACGGCCTGTATTGTCCTTGGCTGGTGCCTTAGTTTGAGCGGGAAAAAAATCTCTGATAAAATTAATTTTAGTTCTGGCATAATCCCTTGCATGTATTCAAAGCTTTAGGTAACCTAAGTATGAATCTGATTTATCCTACTTTATGAGTACCTATAGGATATGACTTGAAACAAAACAGAATTTTAAGGTAGAGCATTCTGTGCAAGGAATGACTCAAGGTGACTTGCCTTCTTTATTCAGTAAAGAAGGTATACCCTACATTGAGAAAAGAGCTGCCATGTGGAAGTTACGCAGAAGGTAAATGATCCTTTTGTGGCTAAAGGACATTTATATAGCTCACCTGTCACGGGTGGAGTGATATGTTCCAATAATAGAAATCACAGTAATTTCTGAGGTAACCCAGATCCCAGAAGGAGACGTGGGTGTTGAAGAGCCACAGTTACTTAGAGACAGACAGGGAACATGTGGAAGCACCCTCAGAATGTGTAAACAGTACAAGAGGCATGGGGCTTTCCAAAGGCAAAGAGGTAAAGGCCAGCCCTGGGAGTCTCAGCAGGAAGTTTCCAATCTCCCTACATTTCAATTATCTCCATTGCAGGTCAGTCATCATAATGAATAATGGCATTAACACAGTTTCCAATGGATTCTTGTCATGTTTCTGAGTTTTTGACATCTAGAGAAGCTTGAAGTGTGGTATAGTTTTTTTTTTATGACCTAACTATATTCCTAAAGCAAGACATCTAGAACGAAAAAAAAATTAGCTGTACAATTATAAGTCCATAAAAGAATACACTACATTACACAGTATGTGAAGAAAAAGAAGTTTTACCAAAAAAAAATCTAGTATATAATGTTTAAGCTGTATTGGAACCATGTATACAACTTCTTAGCAAAACATAAAGTCAATGCCTAAACATTTATACCTTGAATTCAAGAGACTAGGCAGTTAGAACTTTGAAGTTATTTTGTGGTCCTGTCCTGTGTGGCTTGTGTGTAGATGATTCCAGGGATGACCACTTTGTATCTGTGAACTAGAGGACCTGGGAGAAGCTAACTCTCCCCTTCTTAATAGTCATTAGTTTCCTGCACTTAGTCTAGGCACCCTGTGAGATTTTGTGTTAGTGTTGCTGCATTCATTGTTCAGGCCTCATCTAGGCACTCATATTGCTGAGGTATTGTGGCTGTAACTTCTCTCTTGTTTCTAGAAAACATAATCACACAGCAGACTCCCTGAACTTCTGGCCTTTAAAAATCTTCTGCCCACTCTTCTGGCATGTATACTTGTAATAAGAATAATGACAAAGAAAGGCATCAGTTTGTGAGGAAATAGGGATACAATAGAGGAGTTAGAAGGAAGTGATGTGGGAGAAGGTGGGGGGAAGATAGGCAAAGGGGTAAATGATGTGATTCTATTTTAAGTTTTAAAAAATTACCAAATTGCTATAGTCAATAAAATTATTTTATATAAAGTAAAAATGTCTAGACAATTTTTGCTAGGTGTAATAGTCTCTAGTCTTTTGGAAAATATAACATGAGGGATGTTACCATGACTTCTACTTTGTTTGTTTTAGACAGGATCTGAATACACATGTGTGCCTGGTTAGCTAGAAACTCTATGAAAAGCAAAAAAAAAAAAAAATTTTTTTTTAGGCTGGCCTTGAACTCACAGAGATCTGTCTTAGTTTCCCTCACAAGCTCCAGGATTAAAGGAGTACAACAGGCCCAAGTCTGCATGACTTCTATAGCAAACATGCCCATGTTATATGTTGGCATGACTGGTGCTTGGTGAAACAGGCCAAAGACAAATGTCTTATATTTTCTTTCATGCAACCCAAGCAATAAAGTATGGACCAGTAAGCTTCAGAGCCTCTTGAAGCTGGAGATTTTCTTCTGGGCCTGCAATACTCACCCTTTCTGCTTAGAGTGACATTGGGACCCAGAGCGGTAGACAGACTGAGGAGTTTTAAGAGGCACTTAAGTGCTAATGGGTTTGGAGAGGCCCCTGGTTTCTCTCATAGATCAGTGCACAGAGAGCAGCCTTGTGACTAGCTTAAGGGACAGAGAGATCACTGGAGCAGGAAGGAGGAGAGGTGTTGGGCTACAAGGGCAAAGTGGAAGCCAGAGCATTCAGAATATTCTCTGAAGGATTTAAGGAAGGTGTCAAGGTTCTGCTGTCATTATGTGAAAGGTAAAGCATATTAAATAAGACCCTTCATGCATAAAGCATGCAGACTTTTTGAAAGGTAGCATTTTTAACACCGCTAGCATCATCACATTTAAAAGAAATCTTATTGATTGTTAAAACCCTAACACTAAAGACAAAAAAATTATAGTGCGTAAATGTACTATGAAACTTTCCTTTCTAAATGCAAAGTCTTTTGTTCCTTTCACTATTTACTGAATTGTCTTCCACCAGCATAAGATGATTACAGCTTGACTTCAGAGTATCACTGAAATAAGACGAATATCACTGAAATAAGACAAAGATCTCTATTTAATTCTTGCTACCATGGCATAAGATCATTACATGACATCATTTAAAAATTCTAATTTTCTTAGTTAAAACACAGGCAGATGAAGCTGATGATTATGACAATGACAACAATTACACAGCCATGATGATGTCCATAGGTATATATGATGCCATTCCCTGAACACCTACATGGAATTTTTCTAAGACTCTACATGATCCCAATTGCAGATAAATCAAGTTCCATCTAGAAAACAGCTTACCATTTGCATGTCCTCAAGTATAGTTTAAATAATCTCCAGTTTACTTGTAGTACTCAATATAATGTAAATATAATATAAGTGGATATATATATACATATACATATATACATATATATATATATATATATATATAATGATGATGACAATAAAAACATCTGCACATCTTAGCACAGATGTAATTTGTTTCACATAGTTCCAATCCATGTTTGGGTTAACCAGCAGACAATGAAAGTTCAAATAGAAAAGGTTGATTCTATTTATGCACATGTACACACACATACATATGTATGAGCAAGAACAAGATAGGGACAGAGAGAGAGCGCTGCTATCAGCCCTCTCTTGGGTAGGTCCCCACTCCTCTGTATATAAACTTCCTGCTGAATGAGCTCCTAATGATCCTTCCTTGCTGACTGATGAAAGGCCCATCTGTCAAAGCTTTTCAGCTCACAGGAGCACAGCCCTAAACGTTAATATGATCAGTGCCATAATTTGACATTTTACAAAGGACAAGTTTCCTTGGTGGTTCTCATTTATTCGGGATTCTCCAGAACTTGCTGACAGAGGCTTTCAGCTCTGGTCAGGAGGCATCCGCACTGGGAAGCTTTGTGCTGAGTGCTGCCTAATCTGACCTAGTTCCTCCAAGGGAACGGGAGACCTAAAGGAAACACTGGAACTGAGTGGATGCCAGCAGGCCACATGAACAAATGCTCAAAATAAAATCCAGAACCTTCCCTGTCCTGTTTCTGAAATCAGTCTGGCTGTTAGTCCATATCTTATCCTTCTTGTGATTACTCAATAAACGAGGATAGCATTAGTTAGCATTAGAAAATGGTTGTAAAACAAAGGAGTTCCTACTCAATCTTGGTTCCAGGAGAAATAATCTTTCCATAAAAGTTGTTACTGTAAGGGCTAACATCCAAGTCATTAGCCATGTTCTAATGATAAAAAGAATAATAAATGTAAGTCAGAAATTAGTGCACTGTCACTTTTAACTTTCTCTTGTGGCCTCTACAGTGAAACTATGCTCCAACTTGAACTGGCGCCTATGCTAACACTATGACAATGAAGCCTTTGCATAACCCAATACCCTTCTCAGTGGTTTAAATCTCCCATATTTACTTTTAGCCTGGGAGCCTTCCTCCCACTTTCTTTGTCAGCACAGCTGGTTCTATACTGCTCCTAGGTACTAATTTCAACTTCCATCTTATTTGGGAGCTTATCTTCCCCAATTCCCATGCCTACTCTTACTCTGTCCATCAAAACCATGTTGGGGTCACTCAGACACCCCATGGCGCTGTGTACTCATGGATATTTTACATATAGATGTTTGTTCACCTTGAGGTTCATTTCCAAATCCTCTTCTTAAAACCTCTTGTGTCCTCAGCTTGACTCCTGTTCACTCTGACTCTCCTTCTGACCAATAGCACTCTATTTTCTCTCCAGGCTATGAATCATGCTACAAATTTCAGATAAGAATCTAAGAAGTACCTCTCAGCTGATGTTAGTCCAAACGTCCACTGTCTACTACCATTAAGATCTTCTGACATACTTTGATGGTGACTTGAACATATAGCCACACTGCCCCAGCTCTGTTTTGTCTTGCCACTTAGGAACAGTATTTCTTTGCGTGTTCCACTTGCAAGCTTAAAGCTCTACTGACTCCACCAGCATGACCCCAAGCTGTTGAGATATGTTGTGTCAGATCCTACATGGTGCTGACCTATCAGGTGAACTTCCTCTCTACATAATCCGTAGGTAATTCTCAGAAACTGACACAAGCACTATGGTATCCTAGCACGGCCATGGTCCTGTTGTGGAGCTTGATCATTAAAGGCACTTACATAGATATATTTCTACATAGCTTGTACTGGTTTCCTTATGTGATCAGAGTCCTGTTTCTTTCATTGCTTCTACTGAAAATAAGCATCTTGAAAGAAATAATAACACACACTTCATATAAGTGATAAAACTATGAGATTAGGATATTAGAGTAACATATTATGGGTAAAAGGGCTGGATATATTGATTGAGTCTGATAGGTATTTATTTATTAAAGTTTCATATGCATAGAAAATTAACTAGACAGCAGGAATTTATCCAGGCAAGAGGAGGCAAGTAGTCTACGGACCCAAGAGAGTGTCATAAAAGAGTGCTAAACATGCTGTAGCATGTCAGTATCTGGGGTTGTTACAGGCCAGTGATGACTCAGTTAAGGTGATAAATCATCACTCTTTGGGAAAATCTGTTCCCTGTGTAAGGAGCTCCACTAGGACTGGTTCAGTAGGTCTACAGGTATCAGTAACATGGAAAGGTAAACAAGAAATGGGATTGCAATACCAAAGTGGACAAGCTCTACTATATAAGAAGTTTGTTGTATGCCCAGCAGCTGTTGATGTAGACACTGCACAGGAATTACCACACTACCAGTAAAATGTCACCATGCACCCATGGCTCCTTCCAAACACAGAAGACTCCTCTGATTAGAGGATATGATGCCTGGTTTCTTGCAATTGCCTGTTGGTGATAAGGAGAGGCCAACCTACACCCTGGGATGGAGGGAAGTAATTTTCAATTTGCAATGAAGATTCGAGAGAACAACTAAGTTAAACAGAAGAACTTGGGCTACAATAAATAGTATAGGACTCACACCTTTCTCAAGAGCTTCCGTGGCTAAAATTGAGCTCTGTAACACACCTCAAGCCAATCACAAGGCATGCTACAGTCTTCTCAGGTCTTGTACCTTGTTAACAGCCATGAGGTACACGAGGACATGACACCTCAGAGGCCCTCAAACTAGCTGGAATTTGATTCTCCGTTACTCTGCTTGTTTTTAATCTTTCGTTTCCATTCCATGATACATTTTAAGGTCTTGCAATATCATCATCAGTTATTCTTTGGCCTTATTGGTCCCTGAACACCCAAGAAGCACTCCCATGGACTTTCTGTAATTGGTAGCTTTGTTATCATTTGATTCTTATCATTTCTTGGAAATGGTCTATTACCAGTGATTCCAAACTCTGGATAGGATAAAGTCTCTAAAACAATGTGAATGTTGCCTACTTATTCTAGACTCTTGAAGAAAAATTCAACCAATGTTATATAGCAGGCCTTACTGATGTGCTAGCATTATACGTGGTATTCGTACTGTGACTTTGTACTAACCTGCTACTTTAGATGAGAGCATAGAGGTTAAATGACACCTTCTACAGAAGCAGTGGCACACTGAAAGTTTAAGTTTCTCGTTTTCATGAGCCTTACAGTAAAACAGAGAGCTGTGCTCCAGTTACCTCAGCTGGTAGAAGTACAGTATGAGGACATAAAGTAAGTGAAATGGAAGCATCTCAAGAGTAATATACACAGGTACTAGATGAAGTGGGATGTTACTCATTGATTTCAGGAAACTGGTAGGAGTTTGTGGACCCAGCAAATGCCATACTCCCAGTGCTGGGGTACTTTCCTTTCTCTAAGTTGCTCACTGGGGCTTCCATCTGTTGTATAAACTGCTCTCCTTGGCTTACCTTATTCCCTACAGTTACAGTTTGTTACCTTATTTCTATTTCCTACTACTTGTTACCTTATTCTGTATATGTCTTTCCCAATGGACAAGTAGAATTCTACGGCCCTTTGAATATGAGTTTTTAGTATTTTAAATATTGTACCTTGTGCAATTATTTAAATTTTAAAAGTTGTTTCTTTTGGTGGAGCTCTGGAGGAAAATCCCTAAATGAAGACATCACTAAAGAGAAAGAGAAGAATAGCAGATGAAGAAAAAGCCCAAGTGTATTTCAGATTAAATAAAAGAAAGACAAGCTGGTGCATAATTTTTAAAATAGGAAATACAAAATAACACAAAATGTTAGTTAAGAAAAAAAATACTGTATGACCTATTAAGAATAGGAATCAAGATGTAAGTTTGCCAAAGGTGAAAATCTGAGTATTTCTGATATTAAAACTTAGAGGTACATAAGATGTGAAGGAGCCTCGCTCACAGTGAAGAGTTTAGTGGTCTGCAGTATATTGACAATAGAAATCAGTAAGATGTTTGACAAGTTTATCAGAACTTCCCTCATTCCATTCTGGAATGTCAATTAGTGGCCACTGTCAAAATTTTCATCACAGAATAATAATTAAGAGACATTATCAATATACACATCAAAGAGCAATATTTCATCATTATTATTTTATACACTTTATTAATAGGTTTAAAAACACATATCAAAAGGTTTCACTAATAGTTAAAGTCATACAACAGGTCTGTTGGCATATGCCTTTAATTGCAGCACTTGGGAAACCAAGGGAGGAGGATCTCTGTGAGATGGAGGACAGCCTGGTCTTCAAAGAGAGTTCCAGAACAGCCAAGGCTACTACACAGATAAACCCTGTCTCAAATAAACAAAACAAAGCAAAAAATGAAGTCATTTTACTGATCGTAAAAATGTATCTATTTCACGATTTTTTTTACATGTAATGGGGAAAATATTTTTCTGCTTCAAAATCCACATAATGCATAACTTCACCAAATCTGAAAATATGCCTGGCCCAGAAACTATTAGAAAGGTTAATTCATTAGTAAAGAATTGCTGTTAGAATGAGCCATCCACATAATCTTGTCGTCTATCAGATTATGGAAAAATCTGGCACATTTAACACGAATTCTTATGTCTCAAACCACAAAGCATTTGTAAAGGTCGGCCAGAGGAGTGGTTATAAAGATCTGCCTTACTAAACACAGTATAAATGGTCCCCCAGTACTAATTATTAAGAAAAAGTTGATAGAATTTACTATTACGAGTATTAAGCAAATGTTAAGCTTTGATAGTTTCTCTAAGGTACATAATTGCTTCCAATAAACTTTTAAGACTAAGCAAGAGCCTTTTTTTTTTTTCTTCCCTCCTGCCTTGGTTATATTCCTTCTTATTCACTGTAATTAAATTCTCCCCAGGCAAACAGGCTTCCTACCAGGCAGGTATTCCCAGATCCGCGCCCTCCCCCCCAACTAGATAAAATCATCATATTCTCACTAGTTCCCACTGACAATTTAAATTCTACACATACAGTGTTGTCCTAATTTACTTTTAATTATCCCTCTAACCTATGATTCTACTAAGTTGACTAATATGTCAGGCCTTCTAGTACTCAGACCCTAGTCCCCCTCTTGGCTGCATCCTATGCGTGCAACTAAGCATTGCCCAAGAGTCAGGGAAGCACTGACCACATCCTGATAGGCCCGGCTTTCTTAATATGAAAGGTGTTTTGTTCCTGCAAGGCATTAGGGCAGAGAATATCTTTCCATGACTCCATAACTTAATGGGCACCTGTCTGGTGGAGCTTCTAGAGCATTCGAGGCAGAGACAACACACAAGGAACTTGTCAGCAATCATGAAATATAAAGCAATATAATATAATATAATATAATATAATATAATATAATATAATATAATATAATTAATATAATATAATATAATATAATCCTCTTTCAGCTCAGCCTAAATTCTGATTCCTCACTTACCTTACATAGGCTCAGTTACTCCTGATCACCCAAGGCATTGGAGCTACATGTAGCTTGACAAACTAAACAATTCCAACAGTGTTCTGACTTTAAACGTCACGGTTTAAAGAATGACCACAAATTACAAATGGGTAGAAAGCGCCATAGACACCTTACTTTAGTTTGAACACAATAGTCCGACTAAGCTTCCTTTACATAAAATGTAGTATGACTTCTACTGTGTTCTCCTTATTGTTTGAGGAAGCAATACTATCCACACAATAGTTTTCCAACAAACTAACTTGATATTAAAAGTAATAGCATATAATGGAGCATATTTTTATCTATAACATGTTTTAACCTCATGATAATTCAGAATTTTCAAGGCCACACATATTTGAACTTTAAGCATGTGTCAGGTCAAATGCCTCAATTAGTTGCTTTTTTTTTTTTTAATGAATGTTTTCCATTCCCATATTATGTCTTTTGCTTTTTTTCCTGTAAATCCTTATAAACACTAGTGCTTCGATGAATGAAAAATTCAGAATATTAATTTTCTAAACTTGCTGCATTATACATTCAAAGCAAAACATTAAAATAGTTCCTGCATCACATTACCTTTACAGGTTACCATGTGTTGATGATTGTTTTTTTTTTCAGCTCTATTGTCTTATAATAATTTCCTTTTTAGATTTTTCTAGATAGAATGACAATTATTATACAACATAGCATTTATGGGAAAGGGCCTTAATAAAGGTTAGTTCAATGATTTTGCTTTTCAGAAGAATCATTCTCAGTGATACTATGGCAACATTTAAAATATATAAATATTAATTTGCCATCTTTGCCTCTAAAAATGACTGGTATCGGAAGCAATGTTATAAGTGTAATATATAAAAGAGAATCTGAGTTGTAGGTCAGAAAGTATTTTTATCCGGTAATATTTATAGTGAATTCAGCTTCAGTGCCTGAGTCCTCATCCCTTGAGATTTTCTTTGAGATCCAGGCTTAAATGAACCAGAAAACCTCAAACTCAAAACTCATCTTACATTGCCAAGCTTTACATGGTTTCTGCCTAAAATAATAAATCAAACTTGAAATCCATCCCAGATTTGTTGAAAACTCTAATTTCCTGAAATCACCAAGGTCCTGAAGCTATAATGAGACTTGTGATAAACGTCAAGCAGATATGGAAATCAGAAACCAGATAAAATACCAATAAATTCAAATAGTTGCAATGAAGGAAGCTACTGGTAAACCATCTTTGCTTATCTCCTTTTCTACAAAGAAACTTTATAATAAGAATGGCATGGCTAATTAGCGTTAGAAAGTAAGATGACTGCATATTATATATTTAAAATGCGAGTTGTTCACCAAGTACTTGATCAGGGTGGTTTAGAAGCAAAGCGAGGGCAAGCTAGCAAAAAACTCGTTATTTATCATTCCTAGTTTGTCATGACATTTAAAAAGATCTCATCTTAAGTCACTGATAATTAAAATTGTAGGTTTTTCTGCTCATGTGTGAATGATAATAGAGTCCACACAGAGACAAAAATGTAGGAAAATCCTATTTATGATAAATATATGGAATGTCTCTCTAGAATATGACAAAACATGAATTTTCAGAGGTTTATGACTTTTAACATCTAATTTGTATGAATGAAAGAAGAGTTAATTGGTGTGGTAAGACCAAAAATATAGCAGCCACAAAGGCATTCTGTTTGTGAAAAAAATGCACAAGAAATATATGATTCTTTATAAGAAGCTTTGTCTAAGTGGGGTTAGATATTGAAGTGTGAACTTTAGTGGACACTGGAAATACTAAATACTAAACATACTAAATGGACAACCAAGGACTTGGATCCACTAGTAGAAAACCCAATATCCTAGTTCCTGGGAACTTCTCCCAGTAAGTATTTAAAAATACTCACGATACAGATGATATGCTAAACACAAATTGGTTATATTCCTGCTAATTCTTGATGTGTATGAAGTGATATCTTTACATATAGTTTGCTATAGTTAAGACACTTTAGCTTTTGTATAACAACAGTAAATACATTCTGCAACAGCAGATTATGAAATAAAAGAAATTCCATATATCATCTAGTAGACTAATTCATGAGCATGCAGCATCCTGCTAATCAAAATCATTACACCAGATAAACTACATGTAAAGGCTTCTTTAAAAATGAAATGCACAATGGAATTCACCCAAATGAAATAATTGGTTAATGTGTTCAATCACTGGTCCAATATCCGATTATTATCTGATCTTAACACAGAATTAATTTTAAAAAGATCACTGTTTTAAAAAAAAGATCTCTGTTTTGAATAATACTTTAGATGATTCATAAGAACTTCCTTGAAAGCTGGGCACAGTGTCACACATCTGTAATTTCAGTACTTTGAGAGACAGAGGAAGGTGAATCTCTGTGAGTTTGAGGCCAGCCTGGTCCACAAAGTGAGTCCAGAACAGCCAGGGCTACTCAGAGAAACTGTTTCAACACCCCTTTAGAGAACTCTTCCTACTTCCACAAGGAAAGAAACAAAATATAAAGTATTTTTACACTATGTCTAACATCTAACCTCACTATAATTCATTGATTTTCATTCCTATCTCTCTTGACAGCTTGCATAGTTGAGAGGTAATAGGGTTGGTGTAGCTGCATGAAGTTCAAAGCAAATATTGAATCCTGACATGGTAGTATTTGGAAATCACTTTAAAAACCACACTGCATAAAACAAGTTTTGAGTCTGTTAGATAAAGAGAAGGCAATGCAAACGCCCATGGAGCTGAACTGATTCACAGTTCTGGAAATCTGAGAGGACAGCACCACACATGTATGTTGGAGACCTCCAGACCTTAGCGGTTTATTGTAGCTTCAATAAAACATGCTTTAACTACTTCTGCCGTAGTCTTTAAATCCGTAGGGAACCTCATCCTACCTACACAGCATTTTTCATGTTTTGCATATTTTCAGACAGGACTAAAACGAGGTAGACTATGATATTGTGCCCTTTTGCAGACTCATTAAATGCCTCATTTGCTAGCATAATGTTATACTCAATGCCTGTGTGAAGACAGAAAAGATAGGAGGCCACTAGGACATTCTTCTACCGCTCTTGTCCAAATACAGCATCCCTCAACACAGATATCCATGCGTCCATTCAATAGCTTTCTCAAACACATAGTCCATTTAAGGACCTCTGGTAGGTTTATAACCAAAACAAATGAAACAAAGTAAAGTACGTGTGGATTAAAATTTTACACTGTAAAGAGACAGGAAGGCTATAAATAACATAGTAATATTAATATATTAATGGATCTTATGTGTTTTTGTAGTACTATGTAAATTTTATGTTTGAGAATACGAACAGAAAAGATGAGGAGAGTTAGAAACATGTGACAATTTTAAATAATGAGCCTTCATAAGATCTGCTATTTTGATAAAATTTTGAGAGAATTACCCTCATGTCACGCACCCACTAAAACTTTTGAATTATACTTGGTCAGGAAGCACATAGGTAGACATAGAACATACATGACATAAATAACAAGGGAAAGTTAGAGCTAACAAATATGTAGTATAGACATGATTAGAACCTGTAGATAGGGTTATCAGAAGAAAAAAAAAAACCAGAGCAGAAAGGGTCTACTGAGAATCTTGGGTAGCACGAAGGACAGAACAACTGTAGTGATAGGCATGAGTAAATTTTTTTAATGAGTGAACAGCATTATCCTAACAATGATCCAGAGAGACTTTCAAAATGGAACTTCTCTTGTTGAAACATCCACTGGGGATTTATGTGACCCTTGGAAGGTTAATCAGATTAATTAAAAGGCATGACAATTCTGGATTCAACCTATTAACAAAAGGACATAAAAATGAAAACTTTAAAAATTATTAGTGACAGAGGATTAGCCTTTGGAAAGCCTCAGAGATAACGGAATACACAGGGATATTAACATCAAGATGGTATGTCACCAAGAAAGTGAAAACTGGATAGAATGAGACATAATGCATAGCTTGTGTAGTAAGAAAATATTCATAGCTTAGTAATTGTCAGGAGGCTTAAACATGAACAACATAGATACCCTTAAACTGAAAATGTGTAAAATGCTATAAAGTTCAGCAAATTAATATAATCAACAGATTGAAAAAGATGCATTAACAAATTTTACAAAGTATTTTCTAGTTAAGATTATATTAAACAAAATAAAAACACAATATACATATATTAGTGCCAATGGACAGAGGAGAAAGATGCACATCAAACCATTTATAAAAGTGAATGGGTAGGTTAATAAATGTACTGATTATTGTATGACACAGATTTATGTAAGTTTGCTCATTAGTTAAATTTTAACTCCAGTTTTGTGAGGTGTGTGGAAAACCGTATCATTTGGGGATTATTCTTTTTCCAATTTTCACACATGTGATCAAGGGAGAATGAAGTTATGACTCTTCACAGTTCTGTAGCAAGGGAATAAATGTGAGCCCTCTTGAACATCTGGGTCTCGTTTCGTATTATGGATACACATAATTCAATTCTTTATTTAAATTTTTAGTTTTATTCCTTCCTTCCCCCTTCCTTCCTTCCTACATTCTTTCCTTCCTTCCTTCCTTTCTTCTGATTCTTTCTCTTTTTTTTCCCTCTAAATTGACCAAGATTTTATTACTTTGCATTCAAATTTCTAGATTATGTTTAAAAATACTAAGGACTCAAGATGATAATAGCTGATCATCTTTCAAGCAAATCTCTGCAACATTCTCTATCTCTCCCAATGTAGTCTGTAGTCTAGAATTGGGGTGCTTTGCTTTGTATCCTCACATGGCTGAAGGTTTCAGGATTCTTACTCTACTTGAGAGGTTTTTTTAACTGTGGTTCATGCATTCCAGTATATGTCAGAAGAAAGCTCCCATCAAAGGGCAACTAAAGTGTACTTGGGTTCCCAAAATATTTCACTGAAGTGTCATTCCATCAGCTTCTCATTTTTGCTATGTAGCTCCTTGTCCACCCTGTTGCTGACCTCTGTGGTTTCTTGATCTCTCTCTCTCTCTCTCTCTCTCTCTCTCTCTCTCTCTCTCTCTCTCTCCCCTCTCTTGTCTCTTGTTCTCTCTGTTTATCTCTGTATATGTCTCAGTCATTTTCTTTCTTACCAATGATAGACACCAAAACAGAAGATACCATTCTACTATCAATAAAAAATAATATAGTTTCATATCAAGTGTGATATTTGAAGGTGACACAAGGCATTAGTTTTACATGTTGCTTTTATGTCATCACCATGCTTGGACTCCTAATGTACTATTGAAGGATATTAATATGTCTTATTATTTAGATATATGACAATGATGTCTTAAATATATTTTTAAACAAAATCAATAAAATTTAATTTTTAAAAAATATATTTTATTAATTTCTTCACATTACATCTCAGTTGTTATTCCATCCCTTGTATCCTCCCATTCCTCCCTCCCTCCTGCTTTCACCCTATTCCCCTCCCTTATGACTGTGACTGAGGGGGACTTCCTCCCGCTGTATATGCTCATAGAGTATCAAGTCTCTTCTTGTTAGCCTGCCATCCTTCCTTTGAGGGCCACCAGGCCACCCCATCCAGGGGACGTGGTCAAATACGGGGCACCAGAGTTAGTGTGAAAGTCAGTCCCCACTCTCCACTCAGCTGTGGAGAATGTCCAATCATAGAAAATTTAATTTTATACACTTCCTTTTATGGACTTGAAAAATTGCTCCAACATAGGCTTAAAGGCCTTCAGCAGAATGTTTAAGAAACACAGCATAGTAAACGGTTAAGTATATCCTGATGCAACTTGGTAAGCTGGAGTGGATTGGAGCGCCCCTCCCCCTTTCTAAGAACTAGGGGGAGGGTGATGAAGAGAGGGAGAGTGGGATTGAGAAGTGAGGAGGGATGGGGTTATGAGCAGGATATAAAGTAAATCAAGTAATTAATTTAAAAAGGGAAAATAGAGTATCTGGTTGCCACCTCTGCTTCTATTTCTAATCCAATAATTGAGTTCCATAAAGATATTGTAACCACAAAGTAGAATCTCCATATCATAAAATTTGTATAGTTTACCCTGATCCTTCTAAGTCTCTTCCTTCTTTGTTCATTGTGATGACGGACGGCATTTGGAAGACATGATTTAATATTAACAATCCTGTGTCTTTCTAGATGCATCTATGTCAGTAAAACTTTTCTTCTTTAATTTAGTCTAACTAGATGTAGAAGTGGCCAAAGAGTTTTCAGTCACAATTCTTTACATTATTTGAAACACAAATTTACAGAATTTGAAACATTGCTTTGCTTGTTATGTACAAACCCTCACAGGTTAGGAGCTATGAAGTCAGGCATTCAAGAAGCTTCTTTCTTGGGATCTGAATGATAACAGGATCCTCAGTAGAACTGAAAGACTCTGGAAATACTGAGCCTTTACTCTACCCACAAAAGATGTGGTTGTGAATGCAGAGTCTGTAAGTAATTTCCTTCCTATCTGTAGGAGAGCCTTCAGCTGACGACCAAACTCTGATTCCACCGTCTCCCAGTTGCTTTCTTTGAGGAACTGTTGCACATGGGACGACTCCATTTTTATACTTTTTAAATTAGCTTGTAAGAAGCAGCTCACACTTTGCTAAGAATATTTCCTAGATGAATGGCTGTATTCAAGAACCATTAGTCCTTACTATTTAGTTTCTCTTTTTACTTTATTTGTAAACAATTAGGACGATTATGTATTGGGTACATATTCAAACATCGAGGGATACACAAGTATAGACATTGCCCCTATATGTTAAAATGGTCATCTATATCTTAACATGAGTTTCATCAAATGAGTGGCATTTTCTTTTAATCTTAAATATACTTTATAGATACTGTAAGTATGAATCTACTTTAAAAAGATAAAAGCTCAATTCAGAGACAGATATTTATTATTTGATTCAAATGTCATTTTATGTCAAAACAACATCTTAATTATCATAACAAAAGCATGAAGTAGACAAAGAAGAAAGTGACAACTGGGAGAAGGGAAAGGATGGTGTCACAATAGATCAAGAGCTGGACTTTGTAAGCTGTATGACATAGTAGAAACAGGAAAATAAAATAAGAAAGGAAGTAGAAAGAAAGTATGGAAAGTGAATGAATAGATGTTGCAAATGATTTAATAAGAATTGGAAGAGATAAGGAACTGTTAAGAAAATATGTTATGACATGGGATAGTAACTATACAATCCGATTATATTTTGGAAAATAAAGCCAAACATTTCTGCTTAGTACAACTGCGTATCAGACTCTGGGAGGAAGCTAGATGTGGTGGGGTGAGCAGCAATAGTATTAACATTTATCTTCTTGTTTTAAGTCAGATAAATTTAGATCTTCTCTGGTATTTTCATTTGATTTCTTTGCTTTGCTTTGACGATAAGGATCATGTAGCCCAGGCTGGCTTCAAGTCCACTATGTAACGATGGCTATGTACATCTCAAGGTTGCCTTGAACTTCCAAATCTCATGCCTCCGCTTCCCAAACTGTGAGATTCAGAACATGTGTCACCATACCCAGGCTAGTTTGAAATTTTAATCTTAGCAAATCAAGTCAACATTTCATAATTCAGGGCTTCATATTTTATTATAAGGACATTGTTTTCACCTAATTATGGTGACCAAAGGAAAGAATTCTATTTTGAGTTATTGGCCTTCCATTAAACTCAGTTATAAAACAACATAAAAAGAAATATTGGCTTCATTATTCAGTAGACTCCAAGAGACCGATTTTTATGTATTTTTCAAAGTAAATCAATATTTCAGTGGCACAAATTAAACGGGAGGCATATATACTCATAAAAAAAAAATACATGAAAGTTGCTCAGTAATGCTGTAGGCCAGAGATGTAAATGCGAATTCTATGAGTGTACTCACTTGATTGGCATGGTAATAATCTCAGGACCCTATGGTGAACCTACGAGTATAGAAGGTTCTACTAAACTTGTATTGATGTAGTGGGTGGTGCTTTCCCTATCCAGTATGTTTCCTCTCCATCCCTATCAGCAGAAACTAATACCTAGACTAAACTTAAGCATCGCACTTTAAAGAATAATTTACCTTACACATAGGTTGTTTTCAAAGTGGAGATTGTGCTTAGAAACTGCACATTGAAAAGCAAATATTAGGTAATCATTTAATATAGGTAAGTAATCATAAAGCTTAATGCAGCTTGAGTCAATCAATTAGAAAGAAAAAAAAAAAAGAAAAAGAAAACCTCAAGTTAGTCATCAAAACATAAGCAACGTTAAAATTAGGTCCTGTTTACATTTCACTGTGAAATTTACTTTCTACCATTTGGGAATTTACAAAGAAAAAAAAATCTCTTGGTTTAAGAATATTTTTTTCATGTTTAATTTTAGTTGTACACTTTTCATTTTTAGATTATTATTTTTTATTTGAATCTGTAAAGCTGCTAGAAAATGTGGAATACATTACTGAGGTAATCATCTGCTGTTTTGCCGTTTCCTTCTGGTGCCAGCTAAAATTAAAATGGGAATATCAATGTTTAGTGATTTAAATGTTAGGCATGACTCAGATAGTATCTGAAAGAAAGGCTCCCTGAGAAACCTCTCTACACTCACTGAAAAGGCAACTGATTTCAGAGGCTACCCCTCTGGGTTCCCAACTCTTCTGTTTAATATATTTTTCCTTTACAAAAGTTCAGTTTTCATTTGACCATGGATGGAATGAAGTAGTATAGCTTTGTTTCTAGAATTTAAATGCAGAAAAAAAAATGTAAAACAATACACAGTTTTCCCAAAACTACTTAGAGTTAGTGATTTTTCTGCTCTAGCCCCACAGAAATTATATAATCACTGAAGTATCTTATTTTCCAAAGTTTCTAAGCTGCATAAATTATTGTTAAAATTGTTATTTTTCTTAATATAATGATCTTCAGTTTGATCCAATGTTTGGGAAAATGTGCCCTTCTTAGTGGTTTTCTGGTGTATATACATAAGCCACAGATGCATTATCTGTTGATGGGCATTGAGACTGATTCTGTGGCTTGATGACTGTGCAGAAAAAAAACAAAAACAAAAACAAAAACAAAAGCAAAAAAACATGGATGTGCCTGACTCAGAAAGATGTCTATTGTGAGATTCTTTCATATGTGAAAGTTAAAAAGCGGAGGGAAGGGGAGTAGAACGAAAAGATAGAAAGGAATAGGAACATGGAATAAAGTAAGAGAAAACGAGATGAAAATAGCACAGAGAACTATCAGAGAAAGACCAGGGGAGGCAGCGGGAGGTCTGAGGGGATTGGTGTGGAAAAATAGAGAAATAGATACTATCAAAATACAAGACGATTATTTTCCTAAAGTTTTCATACAACCTAGAGAGAATTATTTGACATTATTTCCCCCATGTTTACTCACATGGTAGTAAAAAAGGACACCCAAGTCTAGTCCCAGTAAATCAGAACCAAGGAGGCTCTGTGCTGTACCAATCATAGCCAGGTTAATACTTCTCCAATAGCTGATCACCTATCAGCCACACAGCCTTAAGATACTATGCTTTTATCAACCACAAATTCCATGTAAGCTGCTGTCATGCTAAACGATAGTCCAAGTTTCAGTAAGTTCTATATATTTGAGCAGAACAAAAGCTATAGCCAGCATACACATGAGGACTGAAGGCTTTATACTCATATCCTGTCTGTTATCCCTGAGATTAATAAACAACAACACACTATTGATACTGCTAATAATATTGCCTTTACCTCTTCTATAAGACCTGTTGCACACTAACACACCAATCTAAGTGTTTACTAAGTAAACAAAGGGAAGTTAAGACTTTTGTTCTAAGGAACCATAAACAATGCTATGAACATAGTAAGTACATTGGAGGGAGCAAACTCTTAAAGTTGGGACGATGATAAAGGTGGGGCTGGATTCAGTATAAGCAGCTAGGTTACTATTGGGGACCAGACTGCTAGTCAAATGGCACAACTACTTTTTGTGCTACTAAGCAATATGACAAAGACATTGAACAACTTCTTAAGCCTTAGGAAATAACAAAAAATTTAAATATGCACATATATGCATATGTATGTTTATAATTTTATTAGTTGCTTAGTTGTATATATTGTATATAACATGTGCTGTGTGTGAGTGTGTTTGTGTGTGTGTATGTGTGTGTGTGTGTGTGTGTGTGTGTGTGTGTGTGTGTGTGTGTGTGTGTGTTAGGGAATTTCCCCAACAGAGATTTTATAGAAAATTTGATGAAAGCTGAAAGCAAGCAAGCAGTAAAATGCCAATGGCCTTTCAGCTAAGCTCTGATGGCTCAATGTTTGCTAGGCACAGGAGAAAGTTTAAAGATGGCATCAGGAAGTCATTTTAAGGTCACGGAAATAGGAAGGGAAAGTTGGCAATTATTTTTAGAAATGAGTGATGATGCAAAGCTATTTCAATGACCATTTAACAGACTGATAGGATAATATTACTCAAGGATCAAATGAGGAAGGTTTGCTTTTTTAGGAAAGAATAACAGTCTACCACATACTAAGGAAGTTCAGGATCTGGTTTCGGTTTCTTTTACCTTCAGTCCCGGCTTTGGGAAACTTAAATCCTTATAGGTATTATTCCATTGACTTTATGTAAGATGGGGGAGGGAGACCTCAAGGCTCCTTGATGGCAAGTAATTGGCCCAGGCACAGAAGCAAATTGTCTTCTCTTGTGTCCATGATTGGGAACCACAACTTTTCACCACACACAGATGTTAGAACTGGCTTGTACCCTAAGGATGGGTGGGTACCTGTATAGCTGTCTGTCATCCCCTGGAAACCAGCTCAATCGGACAATGAGCACGTGAACTTGGAAAGTCAACTTCAGACTCTGCAGTAGCCAGTAACTACACATTAGCGTTCTTGACCATAAAGAGTTAGCCAATGAGTTTCTGCAGCCAACCTTCTTAGATACAGATGTCTTGAGGCCTTTGTATCACAAAGAGTAAGAGAACATGAGGATGACTGCTCTTAGATTTATCATTGATGTCGGGTACAGAATTGCAAGTTCATTTTGATTGCTTTATGGTGAAAAGACAAAGTAGAAAAAAAGGAACAGAAAAGGAAGAGAGAGAAGGTGTAGGTGATGGCAGAATACATGCTTGGCATGCACAGGGCCCTAGATTTCAGCCCCACCACCACACATAAAATAAGTAAAAGAACAAGCAAATCCTTAGAATGTTTTGAAGCTAGAAGTTTTTGAGGCAATTTCAGCCCATTACAAATGTATTAGTAATTGGTTCGTAGACGGTGAGTATTTGTCCCCACTAATTGTTCTCAGCTTTGCCACTTATGTTTTTAAATTAGGTTTCCAAGGCCGGCCTATTAAAAAATTCAAAAGAGGTAAAGTCCTGAGGAATCGATATGTGGTAACATTGCATGCAGAGTTTACTGAAAAGCAGAGATAATAAAGTACCCTAAGTGAAAAGTGCCTGACTATTTTCATGTTAAGTAATTGTGTGGCATTCAGGAGATAATGACTTCATGCTCAAATAAGTACAGCTTATGATAGCTGGATAGTATATTTATTTATCTTCAACAACCCATGCTACAATTTGCAAACAAGTCAAGCCAGTTGGAACCTAAAGCAAGAACTGCAAACCATTTTTTCCATTTAAGAAATAATGTATCATGTTTCTTTTTCTTTTCTTTTCTTTCTTTTTTTAAAAAACATTTTTAAGGTCTTACATTTTGCTGTGCTCTGGTGTACACTGCTTATAAAGGAAACCTGGACTCCCAGCTCATTGTTCACTAAGTACTTAAATTATTGTTTTATTTAATGCAGGTCAAGTACCATTTTGCCAGTTTGATGCTACTCACATCCCAAGGAGATGTGATTTGCTTCATTTTCAGCCAACAGTACCTGCTGACTCTCTTTATCTATAGTTTCAAATTACTGCACATGACAGTATGAGCTTCCTCCCCTCAACACTTAACAATAAATAGATACGTTGAAAATCTCCTAGAAATTGGGTAGCAAGACCTTGTTATTCCCACAGATGATGAACATCCCACTGGTCTGGGCAGGGAAAGGAAGCTGTTTAAGAGACTGCGGGGCTTTAGCCCAACGGGAGTGTGGCTTGAGTAATGTGGAGCACCTGTTACACAAACCTGGAAACAAAAGTATTTGCTATAGGAGAGTTTTAAAGGACTCTAGTTTATTGGTTTGATCATTCATTTATTCCCTGTCTATTGTGTGTATGTGTTACCATAGTATCATCTAGGTATAAAATGCACCATTTCCCTTTGTATAAACAGGTAATATGATGGATCAGTAAAATAAATTAATAAAGATCCCTTATGAGTAATGTGTGAATGCATATGCTAATAAAACCTTATGTTTGTGAGGGCTTTTTTTTCCGGTGAGTGAAGGAAAGATTACATACAGTGTTTGCAATCATCTATAGTTTCAAATACTTTGTTTTTTCTTTTTTTTTAGTATTTTATATACAAGAGGTGGAAAAATATTACCAAACAATGGATCCTAGGTCCCATGTAAACCCCAATAAAGGCACTGGAAGTTGCTTTCTCAGTGAAACTGAAACTTCTTTTTCAATACTTGGTACCTCTACAGGAGAAAATATCAGTATCTACAACATTGGACTTTGCTGTGATATTATAGTATAAATAATTAAGAAAGTAGCACTATTTAATATAAATATTAAGAAGAACATCATTTCGAGGGGAATGTTCCTTCTTCATCCAGCCTCCTGTAAAATAATTTAGCATTTTATCCTCAATCATCTAAATATTCATCACACTGGTAAATTCTAGGATACACTCTCCAGAGTATGATACCATTACAGTCTGCCTGCAAATACAACACAATGAATACATTTTTAAATGGTCAGAATAACTTAACTTATCCCAGTAAAAATATGAACAGCATCAATCTTCCTCACCACAGATTCTCTCAAGTAAAACAGCCAGATCAAAACTGACAGGCCATAAAACATCATTGGCTCAGATATAAGTTAAAAAATCTATACATAAATTAATTTTTAAAGTACACATTTATGAAAGCAGCCAATATAAACATACATATTTTTATATAGATACAATTAAAATTTAAATGTTCCTTTAAGCCATGATGCTTCATCCTGTTATAAAGGGCTATGTATTAACTTAATGCTTGACAGAATAAATTTACTTTGAATAGGCAAAGAGAGCGCAGAGAGCATTTTTTGGTTAGCTAACATAATTTTTAAAGCTGTTGTATTTCTAAGTTGTTTGACATATATAACCATATAAACACCAAATGGGGCTATAAAAAGAAATACAAAATATATTAAAATGTCACACTGCACACATGAATATTTATGCTGACTTCATTTTATTTGATGTAACTCGGAAAGGGAGATGGGGAAAGCATACATGTGGGCCCTAAAGAGATATCAAAATTCAGTGATAATTTTACTCTTCAGGATAAAATGTAAAAGAAAAACAGAGATCGCGACTAGACCTAAATTCAGGGACACGAAAAGAAAGAAGATGCTGTGATAAATGTTAAACCTTCATTATTAAGTGATTTCTCAGATCTCTCAGTGGTTCTCAACCTTCCTAACTCTATGAACCTTTAAGACATTTTCTCATGTTGTAGTGATACCCACCCATAAAATTATTTTGTTGCTACTTCGTAGCAGTAATTTTGTCACTTTTATGAATGATAATGTATATATCTGATATTAAGGATACATAATATTCAAACCTCAAAAGGATCCCAACGCACAGGTTGAGAACCACTGTATCTATATGATCAACTCCCAAAACACTTACACCCCTGTATCTTCTTCTGTTAATATTAAAATCCCATTTGCCAGGCCATAGTGGTAAACACCTTTAATTCTAGCACTGAGGATGCAGAGATAGGTAGAACTCTGTGAGTTTGAGTTCTGGTCTACTTTGCAAGTTTCAGGACAGCCAGAGCTACATAGAGAGACTCTGTCTTAGAAAGAAGGAAAGAAAGAAAGGAGGAAAGGAAGAGAAGAAGAAAGAAAAAGAAAGAAATAAAGGAAGGAAGGAAGAAGAAAAAAGAAAGAAAAAATAAATCCCACTATTTAATTTCTGACATTGAGCTTAAATATTAAGAATATCTTTTGAATAGAATCAGTTGCATACTTTCAATCCTATTCTCCAGAATTCCAGTTCTGGGAATTCAAAGGTTCCATTTCTTTCCCATCTGAAGGGCTGGGGCTGAAGAGTAGATTCAGAGGTTAAGAGCACTTTTTGCTGTTGCAGAAGACTGGGTAATATTCTCAGCAACCACAGTGGTTCACAATGATCTGTAACCATAAATCCATGGGAGTCAACACCCTCTTCTGGCCTCAGTAGGCACTGTGTGCATCAGGTGTGCACACAATCATGAAGACAAAATATTCATACACATAAATAAAAGAGTTCTAAACAATTAAATACTGTAGGGCTTCTAATCCATGGTATTTTATTTATCACATGATTAACAATCATTTTCATAGTTTTGGGGGATAGCTACATTCTTTACAAAAGAAATTTCCATCTAAAGATGTAACAAGAATAAATTAATTAAAAAAGGGAAAAAAGGTGTTTGTAAAGCGAATTAAAATGGTCACAAGATTCTGTGATGTCAGCAAACAGTTACTGGGTGTGTTAGTCTCTTTGATGGAGCTGTGTCAATACCTAATAGAAACTGATTTTATGGCAGAAAATATAAGAATTGAGTCAATTTTACTATATCCTTCTGACAGAATTCTACTTTTTTTCTTATATCAAAACATCAAGTTTATATTGTTTTCTATCATTACTTTATATATTAAATTAATTGATATTTTACTTGATCACCTACAATATTTATGGTGAAAAAGACTTGAGAGAGAGAGACAGAGACAGAGAGACAGAGACAGAGAGAGAGAGAGAGAGAGAGAGAGAGAGAGAGAGAGAGAGAGAGAGAGAGAGAGAGAGAGAGATGCAGATAGACAGAGTGAATGAGCCTAAGTGAGCAGAAAGGCTTCAAATTTTCTGTCTTTCTTGGTAGAGAATATAACTTTTCAGCTCAAGTAAGTATTACCCACACTTTGCAAACGCACTGGGTCCATTCCACTTTAGGGACTATAATCCAAATCCGGTTTGTGCTAGGCACCAAACAACACCAGCAGCTGTACAAAGACACTTTGCAGTGGCTTACAGCACAAAATGCACCCACAAAGGCCTGACTCCTACTTGGGAGTTCTAATTGTTGAAAAGACAGTGATCTTTCTGACCAAATCAATAGGGTCATCTGTGATTCACATTTGTATGGCTTTATTTGGAGATACTGGAAACTTCCAGAGAAAGTGTCTAGAAGAAGGATACAGGTCTCTGTGGCAGTGTGTGTGTGTGTGTGTGTGTGTGTGTGTGTGTGTGTGTGTGTGATCTCTGGCACCCATCATACTTTCTGCTTCTTGGTGAGGGACTTTAACTCACCTAGTTGGCATGATTTTTCATCCTCTTTACAGCTGGACTAGAAGAGTGAGGTCAATCTACAAATAAACCATTGAACTCCTTATTCAAACGTATCTTCCCCACTAAGATTTTGTCTCATTAATGAAAGCCAAGTAATGCCTTGACACAGAGGACAATTTATCTAAATCCAAATAACACAAAGTCCAGCTGTGAGAAAGTACCTTGGTATACAATCTCATTTAATATATGAGAATGGAATTCCTTCAGTTAATCTTTAAGTCTGGTTGTCATCCCTTTGTCATCACACTTTCTTCTCAGAAGGCTTAATTCTTGAACTTTCAGATGGTCCATTCTCCAGCAATGACCCAAAACAGTTGAATCAATAGAGCCTTGTTTTAAATGCAATCTCTCTTTTTAAAATTTTTTATTAATTTTATTCTTGTTACATCTCAATGGTTATCCCATCCCTTGTATCCTCCCATTCTTCCTTCCCTCCCTTTTTCCCCTTATTCCCCTCCCCTATGACTGTGCCTGAGGGGGATTTCCTCCCCCTGTATATGCTCATAGGGTATCAAGTCTCTTCTTGGTAACCTGCTGTCCTTCCTCTGAGTGCCACCAGGTCTCCCCATCCAGGGGATGTGGTCAAATATGAGGTACCCAAGTTCGTGTGAAAGTCATACCCCACTCTCCACTCAACTGTGGAGAGTGTTCTGTCCATTGGCTAGATCTGGGTAGGGGTTTAAGGTTTACCGCCTGTATTGTCCTTGGCTGGTGCCTTAGTTTGAGCGGGACCACTGGGCCCAAATCTGCCTATCATAATATTCTACTTGTAGGTTTCTAAGACCCTCTGGATCCTTCTGCTTTGCTATTCTCCCATGCTTCTCTCATCTAGAGTCCCACTTAGTTATTGTACTTGCACTGTTCTTATCCATTCTGCCTAATGTCTGAACAAGGATGCTCAGACATCTGTCATTTGGGGCAGGCAAGACGGTGCAGTAAGTAAAGACACTTGTTGCTCATGCCCAGTGACCTAGTTCATTCCTTGGAACCTGTGTAAAGGCTGGAAGATTCTCTTCCGGGAAGCTCTCCTCTGACCTCTGCAGTGTACACTGTGACACACATGTTTATACACACTCATGAACACACACACACCAATACACAAGAAGAGTAAGTAAATTTTTTTTTAAGTTTTTGACCACTTAATATGAATTTGGTTTTTAATAAATGATATTTAGAACTGTAAGAGATATTAACATAATAAAACAATTTCCTTTTACAAGAAACATAGAATATGGATATTTGGCAATTTATCTATAGAGACATGACGTTCTTCCTCTCTTTCTCTCTATGTATGCGTGTGCATGTGTGCGTATGTTGTGTGTGTTTGTACATAAAAGTTCTTGCAGACATTTTAGGAAAATTCTATATAGATTCACACATAATTTATCAACAAAAGTATAATCCTCAATAATTTTCATTTCTGTAATTTGTTTGGTAGTTTGTTTTGAATTGTTGGAGGGGTAGCTGAGTACTAACCCAGGCCCACTCTACCACTGAGCTAAATCCATAACTCAGCATTTCTGTGGTTTTAAAAATTTAATGATCTTTGAGATTGTTGGATATTTAGGAAGATTGTATGAAGATCCTCCCAATTATTATAGTATCTTAATCCATCATGTGCCTATAAAACACTTTCATTTTATTTTGCATTCACAGGCATAATTTCAGTTTCTTTTTCTACAGTGAGTAATTATGTAAGTCCTGTATTTCTGAGAATGCCTAAATGTCTGGTGGGGTGTGTGTGTGTGTTTAGGTGCACCTGTGTGGGGTACATGTGAACATGTATGTTGAGATCAAAGTTGACCCTTATGTGTTCCTCTTTAAGTTATATTAACCTTTCTTTTGTCTGGAGCTCACCAAGTAGGCTAGATTGAATAGTTAGGAATGTTCACATTTCTGACTCTCAAGAATTGGTATTATGAGTGTGTGCTATAACTCCTGACTTTTTGTTCTTTTACATAAAGTCCAGGAATTAAACATATCTGGAAAACATCTATTGCCTATCATAATTGCATAAATAAATGATCTTTTACTAACTTTTATATTATCATATTGATATTCAGATGCATTTACATATAAGTACCTTCATTTATTAAATATTTTAAATGTTTAATAGCTGATAAGTCACTTCATAGGGTTGTATTTTTAAGTCAGAATTATAATTTTTACATGAAAAAGCTTTATAGAATTTAATCAGCCAGTTAGGAAGCCTAATTTCAGATATTGATGCACTTTATGATTTATATAGCACAAAAACTATAAATCTAAATGCCCTCTTGCAGAATTCCATATATGAAAAACATATTCCAATGATGTTATATATATACATGTATATACATATACGTATATATAAGTAAAATGCCTAAACAGTTTTTCTGTTGTTATATATTGGATAAGATGTACATAAAATATATTCTGCATTTTAAATTATTGAGTTTGAGTGGTTTAAAGATTTATTGATTTAAGGATTAATTTTGTGAGTAGGAAAAAATTTTAAATTGGAGATTCATATCCAAAAGACATGTAAAATCTTAAAGATTACTGTTAGATTAATCTAACACAATTTTGTATATGGGCTGGAAAGGTAGCTATCTTCTGTAATGGAACATGCCTGCCAAGCCTTACAACCTACAGCTGAGTATGGTCTTTGAAACCAACATAGCAAAGGAGAAAACTCACTCCCACAAATTTTTTTCTGACCTCTATATGTATGCTGTCAGTTACAAGCAAGCACGCACATACATGTGCATCAAATGAAACACACACACACACACACACACACACACACACACACACACACATTTTAAATAGGACATTGTAAGAAAATTAAAATATGAATGAAATTATTGAAAATTTAAAAACATGTGACACTTGTGACAAGTGTTTTGACACTGGTCTTATTTTCATATTCAGTGACTTTTTCTCCTATCATACAGAAACACATGCAGAGAAGAGAAGAGAAGGAGAGAGAGAGAGAGAGAGAGAGAGAGAGAGAGAGAGAGAGAGAGAGAGAGAGAAAATGAATCATGGGGCATTTATTACCATATGTCAATTAGTGTGATCAAAACTGTCCCATCTTTCACATGAAACCTGAAACCTGCAACTTGCAAATCAGCAATGTTCACACATTTCCTTAAGCCATCACACACTGACTTCCGGGCCTACTATGGGCTACAAAGTAAACCCAGTAGGGAATCAAGAGGTATAAAAAAGGACCATCATTATCCCATTGGGGAAAGGAGAATAAAGGGAAGTTAGTGATGCAGCAACCAGCACTCTACAAATGTCCAATTCCTCAGTGTTCTAAGAGCCTTTCACCAAGAACAAGACTTTCAGTTCTTGTGAAGTGTTACAGCAGTGCTTACCCTAGCCCACTATGTACAGCCACATCACCAAGTGCCTTTCCTGTGTAAGGGCAGTCTACTGTCACACAAAAGGAAGAGGAGGGTGCTTCGAAAAGAGAAATTGGCTAGTGCTAAAGAGAGAGATTTTCCACAGGGTTCTATGGTTGCCATAGAAACAGCTTCTTTTGTTTGTACATATTCAGAACAGCTGCTTCTTTTTGGCTTCTGGTGGCAGGGACACCATGAGGGTAACTCAGGGGAAAAGGAACCCCACACACCGGACACAGAACCTACTTTCCTCAGCCAGAGTACTTTCATTTCATGTGGTTTAGCTTTAAGGGTGAGTGGGGTCAATGCGGGTTTTGAATCTTGGTAAAGAGCTATAAAACATAAATTCAAATGAGGAGAGAACACGGAGTGCTTTAATAGGGCAGAGATGTTGGTGCTAATTTGAACACTATACCTCCACTCTTTTTTGCTCTCGTGGCTTAAAACGCTCCATGATATTACAACCTCTCAGATATATGCAAACTCTATTGCCAGCCCTCCCCCAGCAGGTGGTTTTTCTGTCCACCAGGAGAAAAATATCCCTTTCACATACACACAAATCCCTCCATACCTTTCCAAGCCCTAATTAATTTCTCTAATTAGAGCCTTCTCTGGCTGCAACCACTTACTAAGTTGAATGGCTGCATAAAAACAAATTTAATGACTATGCATAAACTAATAATCGTCACTGAATTAACACTCCTGTTGCCCACATCCTGCTATTGAAACCAGCTTATTAGAGTCTTCAGTAGACCTCACCAAAGAAGGTCATCTCCAAGGAAAAGGCAGAGAGAGCCTGTTTGCAGGACAGACTCTTTAACAACTTCCATCTTATGTATTTTGTATATGCATGCATACATTTGACATATAGTTATATTTGCATCTATACATTTATATAGCCATAATTCATATAGAACTAAGTAACATGGAATAACTAGATAACCAAGGAGTTAAAATAATCGAAGCAAAACAGTAGAAACAGCGTCTGCAGTAGGAGTAGTCAAATTACACAATACACAAACTTACAATGCAAATAGTCACAATATAAGGCACAGCTGTTGTTATAAACAAATACCAAACATAGGTGTATTATATTACAAAAGTGCAATATAAAAACAAAGTCACGCTTCTGTATTTAGATGGAAATGTGTTTTTGTCCAACAAGGGACTTTCAAGCCTCATATTTGTAGTTAAAATCCAGGTAACATTTGGTTGGTTTAAATTTGTAACTACAGATTTTCACAGGTGCTACCTCAAACAACTCAGCCATGGCAATTTAATTAAATATTTGCTTAGTGCTTCTCATATCAATCAATTTATTGTATTTTTTAACACATAAAATCTGAGTCAACAAATTTTGATTGGTTTAAAATATACAGAAATCTAGGCAACAATATAAATGTTTATGTTATTAAATAAAAATAAAAATTCTAATGCATATTGGATCTCATGCATATTCATATTGGCTTATTTGAATATTAGAACCAAATAACTTTCACCGTGGTTAAATATGAATTCATTTAATTAAATATGAATTACAAAAACCAAGAATGACAAAAGCAAGTGTGCCCACTTTTCCAGCTTTTGCCAGCATGATTTGAGACAAATCTCTAACCTCTTTAAACATCAATTTGTGTAAGACAATGGTACCAACACCTTGATGAATAAATTGAGGCAAGACGTATAAATGCACATAGAAATTATAAATGTTACATGATTCTGTTATGTTAGTAGGTGGGAAAATTGATTTACTTTTTATTTCATTTTCCTGACCACCTATGCTTTTTTAGCATTATCAGTTCTCTAAGTTTCAGACTGTGAATGCCACATATTCATAACTGAAGTTCCGTTGGTTAATGTAGATGTACTAGACCCGAATTAAACAATTTACCACATCTGTTAAACAGGGGTTTTATTGTTGCTGTACTTCTGAGGACATTTCTTTTATTTCCACTCTGGAACTCCCAGTCTCTTATGTTTTCATCAAGGTCCTTGCTTTTATTCCCTTATCTCTTAACTGTGCATATACTTGTGTTTTCATTCTCATCCCTCTTATTCCCACTGAATTTTTGAAGAAATTACCATGAGTCCTCGCCCAGGCATCCCAGAGCTTGAAGCTCTTCCATTCCAGAGATCAATTATTGTCCCAATGCATCATACAAACCTCTTCAAATATCTGTTAATTTCTGCTTTCCTGCTGTACAGTTAACAATTAACCCCTGATGCACGTGGTATTTCATATTCAAAATCCAGCCAACGTGGTATTGAAGTTTCCCTTACTTATAGATACAAGTAAAGTATGTATAAATTCATACTTTGAGAAGTTCATACATATAATATACGATGTATTTTGATAATAACTAACTACTTTCTATATTAGCCTCCAACTCCCTCTTGACTCTCTTCTATTATGTTACCTCCAAACTGAATATCATCTTCTTAGTTTTTCTTAATAACTCACTGAGCCCACTACGTGTTGCCCCTATCTGCACGGTGTAGAGTCATTCACTGGAGCATGGGAAATCTCTCAGGGGTTACCTCTGAGCAAAGCCAATTTTCTTTTCCCTGGTAGACACCAACTACCAATAGCTTCTCTGCCAGGAGTAGTGCCTCAAACATTTTGCTTGTGTTTGTGACTTGGCTTCCTACAAGTCGAAGCCTTAGTATTTGGGTTTTTGCCATAGTTTACAGTGTATTCTGTAATATATTGACAGAAGTCAACGTGGAGGAGAAAAGGATTTACTTAAGCTTACATGGTATAGCCCATCAGGAATGGGTTATGGTTATAGTCAAGGCATGAGCTTGAAGCAGAAACCATGACAAAAATGTTCACTGACCTGCTTCTAAGATCTTATTCAGCTTCCTTTCGCATGAAGCCAAGGACCACCTGCCTAGGGATGGTACCATCCGCAGTACGATGGATCCTCCTATATAAAACATCAATCAATAAAATCCCTCACAGACTTGCCCATAGGCCAGTCCCTTGGAGGCAATTCCTCAACTGAAATTTCCTTTTTCCAAGTTGACAACTGAAGCGGATATGACATCTTTTATAGGCAGCTTTACACTGTTGGAATAACTAGAGGTCATGTGACACTTCTTTCTTGAAGATTTACTCAGTTCACTCATTTGTACCAAGGCATTCCTCTGGAAGGCACTTTGAGCATTCTGACATTCTTACTTTTTCTGTAATTGTTTGCTTTTGCCGATTTCTAATAATTAGTTATTCCATTTAATATTCATTATGCCAGAAACATTACAAGAAACATTAATGCGGATGGTATCTTAAGTTGAACTTATATGTATAGATTTAGATATGACTACTGATAATTTCTTACCTGTTGATGAAATCTGATGATAAACCTGGGCTCTTTTATTTTTTAACTTTTAACCTATTTACAATCCTGTTACTTCATACTATCTCCATCTTAATATTTTGTGAATACCATAAAGTTATTAATAAAATAGTACCTGTTTCATAGATAAAAATCTAGCTAGGGTACATATAATGGTTAATCAATATTTCATGGAACTAGGCCAGAAATTTTCTTATTATTTTAGATGGCATCTGATGCTGAGAATGAATTTTCTGTCTGGTATGCCAGAGAATCACAAGTGCAATAAGTCAGACTCATGAAAAGCATCATGATGAGAAGAGAAGTTGGGGTCTATAGTGTTGTAGATGAACTGTTGAATTAGCATTCCTAAAAGATCAAAAGATATTACTGTATTCTCTTGCCATAACAGTAATTTTTTATGTTAAATATTAATATTATCTAATTTTTAAAATGAAAGAAGAATGAAAAAACAGAGGATTTTAGAAGGCATGTAACAGCCCATGAAACTTTTAACTTGAACCTACATATTCTGTTTCTTTTTTTTAAAAAAGGATTCTCTTTTCAATACATTTTAGTCCTTCATTAAATACGATTTATTGACTAACTGTAATTCTCTACTTATCTAGTAACAATAACTATATCATTGTTTAGCATCATAAAATCTAATGTTTTCATGGTTTTTAATCCTCTTTTCTCCAATTTTTGCTTTATCATGTACATCTACATCTTGGATTTTTTTGTTGTCTCTTCTTTCCTCTTCCATCGGCCTTCCACTGATAAAAGAGGTGCTGAAGTCATGAGGTAATTTCTCATGTAACCAGCTGCTATGAAACCTCACTTCACCTGGTTCAGATCAGTGCCTTCATTACACTCATGAGATTGATTATATACAATTGTAATTAATAGTCATGCTGTATCAGAACTATTCCTCACCAAGCTAATGCTGTATTTCTCTTACTTAATATTATCTATAAGTAAACTGATACAGCTTGTGTTTAAACAGCAAAGAGAGACCATAAAAGGATTTACTAATAAGAATTAAAAAAAAATAGAACTGAAATAAAACATTCCCAATTTCTATGCTGAAGATTTTTGACATACACCATCACAGACACAGATGTATACACATAACTAAAATAATTAAATCATGCATATGTTTGATTATAATTTCATAAGTTATTAATAGGTCTTTGAAGTACACAGATGATAAAGACACTGTAGGCTCCAGGAACTTATAGTTCATTATATATAAAGAGAAAATTCATTAATAAATATTTTATAAATCTTTAGATACTATTTCTTATACATATATAGTGATACATATATAATTAAATAAGTAGTCCTAAGTCTATTATCATCAAACCCTACTCTAACTTTAAGGAGATATCATAATGGCATAGAGGATTTTGTACCAGGGCAATTTGAACTAAAATTATTGGAAACTAGGAAATAAAGTATATTAACCAGTGACTCAAAAGCGATGGCAATATGCCATTAGGAAAACACTGATTTGTTGGCGAGGAGATTTTAAAGGCAAATGGCCTTCCCTGTACTGTTGATTCTGAGAGCTCTATTCAGAGAGCATGCTTAAGGCATTCCTTGGGCAGGAATCATGCCTACGAAAGAGTGCAACAACTGAACAGGACCAGGCAGTGTTCTGCAAGGTAAGATATGTTTGGCCCAGAGAATGGAGTTGACCACATAGAGATGGACTCAGCACCAACTACTTTCCAACATGAGGAATCACACAGAGGCAAACCTAGCACTTGACCTTTACAGATATTATAATTGACAGAATTTTCTGACCATGTATCTTATTCTCAATTAGTCACTAAATCATGTAAGTTAGGAATAAAACAACTTTTTTGGACTTTATTAAATTAATTGATGCATATGTGTTTATATCATTTGCCCTCTCCCTCTCCTCCTTGCAACTCCTCCCATGTGATCCACCACTTCCAAAATTTGTGATTCCTATTTTTATTTTTATTTTTTATTTATTTTTTATGGGAAGCAGCTTTTATTGATAGGTTGTCTCCAGAAACCAAAAGGCTTTGTGCTGTCAGTTGAACCCCTTGCCCCCAAGACGCTTCCAGGGCTCTTCTTGGAGAAGGGGTACAGATTGCCAAGTTCAAGGCCCAAGTCTTTCACCTACAGTATTGCTTAATTTAGAAACTCTGTGACCTTACCCTTTCCTCAAGTTTGGTCATTTCCCATCCAGCTCTAGCTACTCTGTAACAACCAGAGGTGACCTGGTGAAAGAACCATGAGTAAACAGAATTCACAAGAAAACAGGAATGCAGCCTATCCAAAGTCCCTTGTCCTGCCTCAGTGGCTTCATCCTTCCTTTACTGGTTACATTTCTCTTTGTGCTGGATCACACCCTTCTGAATGAGATCAGGGATTTCCACTGCCAGCCAAGGACCCTATTTTTAAATATTATATTCCATGTATGATAATTATATGCAACACCTGATGTGTTCACTCAGTATAATTCATATGTATATGTGTTTATGGCTGACCACTTGGTATTGAATCTATTGAAACTATCAGGAGACTCACTTGGTATTGAATCTATTGAAACTATCAGGAGACTCATCTCTGGAGAATATTGATTCACTCTCATATTCTCTGTCTTTCTCTCTGTGTCTCTCTGTCTTTCTCTATCTTTCTGTCTCTGGGTCTCTGTCTCTCTCTGTGTCTCTGTCTCTCTTATTCTCTCTCTCTCTCTCTCTCTCTCTCTCTCTCTCTCTCTCTCTCTCTCTCTCTCTCTCTCTCTCTCTCTCTCGCTTTGCCTAATGCTCTTCTTCCAGCTGTGGGGCTTTGTGAGGTACTGCCATACAAATTGTCATGTCATTTGTTGTTATCATTTTCCATAGCTTGTTTAGGCAGCCATGTTGCTGAAATTTGAGATTTCCTGGGTTCAGCCTTCCAGTTGCATTGTAGAACATTATCTCACCACAGGAGCCTAGTCTTTTGGCTCTCAGCCTTCTGCGTCATCTTCAACAATACTCCATGAGCCTTAGGTATAGCGATTGTATTGTAAGCATATCAATTCAAGATCGGAAATGCTTGGTCATTTAATCTTTGAATTTTGAGCATTTTTAGTTTTCTGTAATACTCTCTGTCTATTGAAAAAAAAAGTTTCTTTGATGAGGGGTAAGAGCTATACTTACCAGACAAAAGTGGCATGTTTGTTTTATATATGATTCGTATAAAGTACGGAAATTCATGTAGAATGACTAGAGATGATTATGAAAAGGAAAAGAAGCAAACATCTATCTTTTACAGGAATTCTTCAATGAGAAGGTAAGTGGCTGTGTCGATTGAAAAAAAGAAAAAAACGTGAGAATTCAGTGTATTTTTTCCTGCGCAGAAAACTTTCCTCTTATCATCTCCCCTACTACTCTTTCTACTTACATATCTTTTAAAGTGGATTTGGTTATGCCTAACTTTAGACTGGACAATATAATACAAATTGAATAAAAACTGTTTCATTTGGTAGTGCTAGGCATGGCATTTATTGATCAAGTGGATATAGAGCAAATGAGTTATCAAAATAAGAGTGAGAGAATTCCATAACCAGAGAGAATTGGAAAAGTGAGAAAGAATACTAGTGTTAGAAACAACATAAAGACACCCACTAGGTCATTATTGGCACTGCTGTTAGTTAAGTCTTTTATTTCCTTGCTCTCTTTGAAGTGGCTACTGTATATCTCCATCCCTTGTATTTATCATTGTGGTAACGTGTCAGATATCACTAGTAGTGTTCTAACGCATTCTTGCTTTCTTAGTGCATACTTTGTGTTCCATGTAATGCCTAGGAAGTGTGTATGTTAGAGTAATGCTCATTGGACACTGTTTGAGTCCTTATAAATACTCAACACGTGTTAACAGTTATTAGCAAGGCTAATAAAGCTGCAAATAGACTTTAAATTACTAATACCAGCTGAGGACGTTGTGTCATCACATTTTTTTCAGACATTATTTTACAAGCACATATCACACTCGTGATATTTGAACGAGGTTAGGAGCATATCATCTCTTTCCAGTGAGCTTGCTACACTATGACCTCTGGAGGGAAGTGCTTAAAATAAGCAGTGCGTGCATACAGCGCCTGTGCTCATTTTTGCCACCAGGAATCAATCCATTGGCTAAAACAGACAATTTAGGCCAAGTCGGTTTGTCTCAGAGAGATGTAATTAAAATAGTCCAAGACCAAGCCAGTTATCCTTGAGTGTTGAGCTAAAAGAGTATATTGATTGGAAGAATGCGTTTTGGATGAAATCCCAGTCACAAAGTGCTGGTGGAAACAGAGGAGAAAGGAGCAGGGAATAAGAAAAAGGAGGAGAGATGAAAAGAAGGAAAAGGGTGAAAGTAAAAGGAGAGGGTAGGTTGCTAAGTGGCAGAGAGACAGGCATCGGAAACAGTACAGCCTTTGAAAGATGACAGAGTAGTACAGTAAAACTTTAGCATCGCCACCCTCAACATGGGAATCACATGTTTCCTTAAACCCTTAGGATCGTCCAGCATACAGCTTCCTACCAATTGCCTTCAAGTGGTAGCTATTAAGAATGAGGAGACAGTATATATATATTTGAGTAGTATGCTGGTACCTTTAATACATTAATTGCATTGTTTCTTCTCCTGTCAGCCTTGGGAGGACCATTGCTTCATTGTCATTTTTCTCCAAAGGACAACACATTCAGTAAAGTGAAGCACATTACTGAAAATCTTCTAGCCAATTATCAGAAAGAGGTTTAATCAGGGTTACATTTAAGTCTGATTAAGTGCCTGAGAGCACACAATAGGAAAGAGAGCACTCAAGTCTTCCTTATATTTGTGTGTAAAAGTATAGCAATAAAACAGGAATTGGTAGTGTTTGTACCACAATATTTAAAAAATGCATACCAGCATATTTTAACTTATTTCTAAAACTTGTGAATGATATGTTTAAAATACTAGCTTTGGGCTATTTTGAGATGTGTTAGGTAAGTAAGTTACTAAGTACAGTGAGAAGCATTTTACTTGTACAGAACTCAACTATAAGTTTAAACACACTTCCAATTGCTTAAAATGAAAAGCCAAACTATGCTAAAGACAGAAATATGCACTTAAGAGAGGGCCTCCACACATTAAGTGATGCCCCTGAGTATCTGTGGATAAAAGCCATGCTACAGATGCGTTGGGACTGCATGAGGAAGCAAAGATTAGCCATGAAGAAAATAGCTCTGTGGGCAATATGGTCAAACATCAGAATCCAGGGTAACTGAAAGTACCTGAAAATAATGGGGTGTGTGTAGAAGAGGAGGTGCTAAAGTAAATGATTCATGGGGACCTTATCTAAATAGAAGAGCTGGGATAAGCACTGTGGTCTTCCAGAATAACCTGAAGGCATTAAGCCTACCTAGCTTAGTCATGCTTCATTGTAAGAGGTGATTTCTGTGCTTGCCACACTTTCACGTGGAGGGCTTTGCTAGAGACTAAGACACTTGATTTTGATCCTCTCTAAGGTAAAAAATGAAAAGGTATTTACTTTAGTAAGAAATATAATTCTCATTTACTGGCGTCATAGCCAAGCTGACCAAGATTGCATCTAGTGGCATAGTTGAGCTGGCTCTAAACTCAAATTCTCAGTTGGTTGCCAAGCTGAATAAGTAAGAAAAAAAAGATATTTTTTTTAACTTAATGAACGTTTAACAACTACAACTCATTAGTGGGTTGGTGTGTGCTATGTGTGTGCATGTATGTGTCCATGTGTGTCCACATGTATACAAATGTGTGTTATGCATGTGTGTATTCATATGTGTGTGTATACATGTATGTTCATGTGAATGTTTTGTGGATGTGTGTAAAAGCTCAGTATTATGACCATTTGTGGTGCATCACAATTTCTATATTGCACTATGCTAAAATGCTTTATTTCAATTTTTTTTTACTTTGATCTTTTACTTTTAAGTAACATTTTAAATGTATTTATCAGTGGGCATTAGACTATCAAAGATGATATATTGTATTGAAGAAGTTACTATGGATGTAGGTCTGTCAGTCAGTTTGTGCTCTTTGATTGCTCTGAGGATAAAAATGATAGGAATAAAGTATTATAAAAAATAAAGTAACTAAAATTAAAATAGAAAAATTTCAAAAATTACCCTGATTGTATTATATAATTCCACTAAAATGATAGTAATTTTAACAAATGTTTCTCTTAGTCAATCATTTTCATTTATTCATTATTGTCAAGGAAATTGATGTTGTGCAAAAAATTTCCTACTTGTGCATGAACAAGACAAACTGATTGTGTATTAAGGAAGTGTTAAAAGGTGACTATAGTAAAAAAAAAAAGAGGACGAATCCAAGCTAAAGGTTCACTTTAGACTCCAGTGACAATGAAATATGCTTGTTACCTTAGCACTTGGAATGGCAGCCTCAGTTACACAACATTTTGCAATCTCACAGTTTTATGGCCAATATAATGTTAGAATATGGCTTCTGGAGTCACATAACATGGTTTAAGTACTCTACTAAATGTGTGGCTCCTTATTTCCACTCTGTGGGCAGATTGGAAGACAGGTACCACCCTTCTGCGTATAAGAAGCCAGCCTGGAAACTAATATTTCCCCAGGGCTATGAGTGGTACTACTGGGACCAGCTGAAACTCACAGTTATCTCTAGGGTCAGAGGCCTATATTCTTTCTACTGTGTCACATTTGAATCATTTCCCCGTTGCAAACTAATAACTCCCATCCTTTGTTCCACCCTATCCTGATCTTTGTCTCTATGCTCCTGCCCCCGGGATCTGTGCTGCTGCAATCTCTGACCCACCCCAGAGCTGCCACAGTTCACACATTCCCAGTACCACATGATGATTTCCTTCCCACTTTTTCAGGCCATCTACTGCATCTCTCCTGGAACATGTTTTTGGATAATTTTTTCCTCCCTGCATATCCACGCCAATCTTGTTTATACACATAACATTTCATAGGTTCATATAATTCACTATAGTTTTGTTAACAGTTGCAACTACTCTGCTCTTTCTATCAGATCAAGGTAAGCAACATTTCTTCATGGAAAGGGGAAGATAGGAAATGTTTTGGGCTTGGGGAGTCCAACAGTTTCTGATGCTACTACCCAGCTCTCAGGACAGATAAAACCAGCCCTAAAGAGACACTAGCGAATAAGCATGAAAACCTCCTAGGAGAACTACGGATGTAAGCTGTATTTGCCCAGAAGGCTACACTCTATCCATTTAATCTGGAGGTCGACTAAAAATGTTTCACTGTTTTTTTGTGGCTCTCTGACCTTTAGCACAATCCAAACACGTTCTGAAGCAAAAAGTTCATTATCTTGACTTCATAGCTTTACTTTCAGAGTGAAATTTCCTTTTAGAAAGGTATGCACAAAATAGTTTGCTATCCGTTTTCACCCGCTCCTCAAACCATATTCTCTCGTGATCACCTGTCTGGTCTTTACTGAGAATTTTATGATTCAAGAGAACAGGGTCCTGTCTATCTGTCTATACTTGTTCAGTTGCTGTTTGACCTTGGTCAATATATTTGTTGATCTAAACGTTGGTGTATATTTCTTCTTATCTAAAATGAGTGTAGGAAAAAATATTTCCAATGTGAAGACTGTAATAGACAATTATTAAAAAATGTGGAAAAAAAACATCATAGCAACAAAGGTACCACAGGTAATGATGTTACTTTTCCTGTTATAGCATTCAAATCATCAACTAACAAATGGAATTTACTCAACAGGGTGTGAGCCATTCCTAGCCCTGGTGGTTTTATTTGGTAACATGTTATGTCTATTTACACCATCACCTCCCTCATCTTATGGTGACTCCATTTAGATTCCTTTCATATATGTTTCTATTTTAGGAAGGTTCTACAGTACTAGGTTTCCATGTTGCTGTTCTAAAGGTTTTTAATACTAGTCATCCATCCCTGTAGCACCTTCTTTACTCTGCCCCTGCCATCCCCTTCCTCATTTATTTAATCCATCTATTCGAGTTTCTCCTTGATCCCTTTATACAGGCTATTTATGGCCAAGGCTACTTGTTGTTTACCTTCCGCAATCTGACAGCAAGATCCGGTTGCTGAAGATGCCACCTACCGAAGTCATTGAATTCTCACAAATTGATCTGGTGCCCTACTAGAAGATTCCTTCCTACTGACTAGCATCACAGTGCTGGTATATACTATACATGTTACCAGAGGGGGGATATGCTCATCAGTGTTACCTAGTTATGAGCCTGTGAACGACAATATAAACCTGCCTGCAAGATATACTTTTGCAGTAGTGGCACAAATATTATGTGAATAATCAATGATATTATCATTGGTTTCAGGACCACTTCATGAGATGAAGCCCACTTCATGATGACACTGTTAAAAGTGGTGGCCATGAAACTGAGACTGGATAGATCTTGGGCCTAAGGGAAAACTTACTATTATTATTATGTTGTCTTTAGAATAAAAATATTACTCCTAATGATAATTAGGAGTGCTTAGGAGGTTAAGTACTCCTAAGAGCAGTATTTATTTCACCCTCATCAGAGAAGTTTCTTCTTTCAGTGTATAGAGACCCATGACTACAAAATGTGAAAAGACTGTCTTTGAAGCCCTCAGTCTTAATATATTTACTATTGATGTCAGCTGGGAGAGGGAAAAGCTGTTTTCTCCAACCTAGTGATACTGGATGTGTTAACCACACTCCAGAGCAGGCTTCATGTTCAAGAGGTACTTATTGGCCAACACAAACTAGATTGTGTGTGTGTGTGTGTGTGTGTGTGTGTGTGTGTGTGTGTGTGTGTGTGTGTGTTTCTATTTAGACTTTTTTTCATTTTTGGAGAGAAAGAGTATGAAGTTGGTTTGGTAGCAAGTTGGGGGAAAACTGCAGGAGGAGAGAAATTGTGATCACATTATATTGTATTAAATTTTTTAAAGTTAAAAAAATTCTCTTAAAAATCAAAACAAAACAATCTAATGGAAACAGATGCAGAGAACTACAGGCAAACATTAGAGTAGGGATGTGGCAATGAGGTATTGGGAGACTGGGAGGACAGGGGAGAGGGGAAACTGCATTCATGATGCAATAAATGAGTGAATAAATGAAGTAACAAAAATAAATAAGTCCAATTGAGGTTTATGGACCTTTTTAACCTTGATTTATGTAACTTGGTGATGGTGGCCACTCTGTTTATACATTTTCTTCTTTCACAGACATATCTATGCCCAGCCCTTCACTTCTTGGTTCTCTGCACTCATTCTGCTCACTCTTGTAGAGCCTTCTGCCTCAAATGGGCTTTCTTTTGATTTTATCTAGCTGCTTCTTTCTTCACAGACCATTTCAGTGATCATCTTGCAGAGAGGATTCTGCAATCTCAAACCCAACAAACCCTACCCTTGCTCACTCTTCCCTGACTCACTTTAACTCCCTGCACGGAATTAACTGGCCTTTGCTTGTTGGTGTCCTTATCATCTCTGCTAACTGCTGTTTTCTTCAGCACTTGCAACAGCCATCTGCACAGAGCAGGTGCTCCCCAAACATTCACATACTTGAATTCTATGGGCATGCTGATATTCTATGTCAGCTTGCCTTTCTGTCTCCTTTTTGAATAAACTCTAAACAATGTCATGCACTTCCAGAACTCCCAGGCTATAATAATCCCAAACACAGATTAGGAATGTTTCCCCTCAAAATCCTGACTTCTTCCATTTCTCATGCTTTTACTTTTCCCTCTCTATATGTTGCATGTCTGTTTTCCATATCACAGATCTGTGTGCTTAATATCCTAGATTTAAACCATGTAGGGTTTCTTACTACCAGAAAACAGATCTGGGAGTTCTGAGCCTGACAGAGACAAGTAAGATCCATTCTCACCTGGCTGGGTAATCTTCTTCTCTCACCACTTCCTAAAACTATAGCCCGGGACATTTCATAGAATTCTTTTTTGTTGTTGTTGTTATTTTTTCACTTGATATATTATGATTATTTTACCCCACCTTTAATTCCTCCCAGATTATTCCTTCCTCCTCACCCATTCAAATCCACATCCTTTATGGGGTCTTTGATTAGAACAAAACAAGAATGTAAAAGAAAAGTAAAAAATTAATAATAAAATAAGATGAAATTAAAACAAGCATGAGAATGAAATAGATAAATAAGGAGCCAAAGAAAATGAACAAAAGTACATATAGACATAGAAACACTGGAAAATACAGAAACCTCAAAAAAAAAACCCACAAAATTAGAGACCACAGCATATAAGCCAAAGATTTGTATATGATAGGAAGAAAGAAAGAAAGAAAATGAAAGGAAGTAAGGGAGGGGGGCGGAGGGAAAAAAAAGAAAAGAATGCCCAGACAAAGCACTGTGAAACAACATCCTTCAAAAAATACTGTTTAGTTTGTTTTTCAAATATGGATATTGATAAAAAGATATTTTTCTTATCAAAATGATGTTTGTAATAAAAAATAATAAATGCCCTAAAAAGCTATACATTACAGAAAGGAATGTCATATTAGATGGAATTGCCAAGGGCCTATTTCATTTTCATTATAATGATTTTGCAATTGTGTTAATTTACCTGAAGATAAATTTGCAAATTCTTCCAGGTCAAGTCCACTATGTTCACTGCTCATGGTTGAAAACTGTGAACTGTGACAGATGTTTGTGAGCTTGTCCATGTGTGGTTCTCACAGACAGCGAACAGGATAATGTCCCATAGAGCAGCAATCACTACAGCCTTTGTAGCACAGCTGTGCCTCAGGACCGATCCTTTACTTTTTTCATAATCCCTCACAGTGAAGGTGGGGAACTCTTTAAACTTTTCATTGTTATAGGACTGTTCAGTGCACAGACTGCAACAACACAGATAGCCAGGATATATTCTTGAATAATGTCATGGAGTTCTTCATGCCTCAGAATATATTACAAATATCCATCTTATGATTCTGTAAAGGTATTTCAATATTATTAGTTCATACAAAGGAGGTTATAGAGAGTAAGCAGGCTGGATGCACACCTGCCTTATTGCAGAAATGATGCCTTAATCAATTAAAGTCCACCTTTCTCTATATTCTATGAGACATTTTGAGTCAGGCCAGAGCTACGTCCCTACTGGAGATATTCATCCATATGGGTCTATAAGTCTAATCTGCCCAAGGAGTCTTAGTGGAGAAAATTATACCATGTTCCACAGGCTCAGGTTCTCACACTTCTCCAGTGAAATGCAAATGACAACTAGGGAGAATGCTTAAATTTCATTCAGAAGGGAAAATAGAATAGACACTGGAAACAGTTGAAGAAAAGGAATAGGATGGGAGCCTATCATAGTGGTCCTCCGAAAGACTCCACCCTTCAGGAGACCCAAGAAGACGTTGAGACACAGAGCCTAACTCCAGGATGGAACACAGTGGCTCTTAGAGAAGAGTTTGGGAATAGAGGGACCTGGAGGGATCAGGAGCTCCACAAGGAGACCAATGGAGACGATAAATCTGTGCAGAGGAAGTGGTGCCCCAGAGACTGATGCACCAACCAAGGACCACGAATGGTGTGGACCTAGACCCTCTGCTTAGATTAGTACATAGGCAGCACAATCTCCTTGTGTGTCCCATGATATGGGGAAGGAACTACTTCTGATATGGTCCCCACACATTAATCACTTCCCCTTGGTGGGGCAGCCTTGCCAGGCCACAAAGGAAGAATATACAGACAGTCCAGATGAGATTTGATACGCTGAGGTCAGATGTTAGGGGAGGAGGGCTTCCCTTTCTCAGGACTAGGGGAGCAGGGAGAGGGTATGAGAGAGGGAGGCTGGGACTGGGAGGCAATGAGGGAGGGGACCAAAATTGGGATGTAAAGTGAACAAAATTTAAAAAATTGTGAATACAAGGGAGAGGATAACCATTGAGATGTAATATGAATAATTAATAAAATAAAAAAAAATACAACAAAAAATGTGGGTCATCATTCAGTCCTCTGTACTTGTTGCTATGGTAATTTCTGTGTATATCTCACACACTTGTTGCCAGTTCTGTATTATGATTTGTGTGTGTGTGTGTCTGTGTGTGTGTGTTGTAGCTAACAACATGGATTACATCTTTTTGATGTAGGGTTTCTTTGTTATTTGCCACAGGGTAGTATACGCCAGGCTGGGCCAAAGCATGAGAGGATTCTCCTGTCTGTGTCTTCTGTCTTACCATAGGAAAGCTCGCATTATAGACATGGGTGACCCAATCTGCCTTTACGTGATCTTTGAGATTCAAACTCAAAACCTCTCACTCACAAGGCAAGCACCTTAATCATAATCCCATCTGAGAAGTCCATGTGGCTGCTTCTTAATCCAGAAGCCTTCTCATTTCTACCTTCTCTCGACTAGTCTGCTTTTAATAGCACTCAAGCTGTCTTGACTTGACACTACCACTCACTAGCAGCAAATTGCACTCCCTTCGGGTTGATCCATCTTCCACAGAGTAATTTTGTTCAGCCCTGTCACACTGCATCACTTCTCTTTTACACCTTAGTTAACTACGCTTTAAGTAATCTCCTTCACCTATGTTCAGGCATATTTTTTAATCTTCAGCCTCCTCCCCTTTCAACTACCTCCATTTCCTCATGATGCATCTCGGTTCAGTTTCTTCTTCATTATTCTGCAACTGTAACTTGAACCTAGAACTTAAATCCGCCATCAACTTGAATATTGGTTCCTAGGGATACAAATGTGTCAATTTTATTCCTCCTCTCTGATGAGGTTGAAGACCAGATTGTTTAGTTTTACAATTAAGTGTAGTTGTTTAGGGGTTAAGATGTTTTTAGGTCTAAATAGATGTTTTAAGTTGATAATGAAGAGATATGATAGATTTTTATTTACATTCAGAATTTTAGACATACCAAGATAGGAAAGATGTTTATAGCCAAAACACTAAGAATGTAACATTTATATAATTCCTAATTGTGTCATAGTTCTTCCTGCTATGGGTAATTTATTGTGTGTGTGTATATATATATATATGTACATGTAAAAATAAAAACTATTTAATAAAAAAGAAGGAAATGAGACAATTAAGTTGTAAACATGTAAATTAGAAGATATAACCTTTTTAAGAAGAAAATGCTAAGCCAGAGTCTTATCTTCGATGGTAGTGTCTATCTTGAATTGCAGTACTGAGAAAGCAATCCATATTCATATGTTTACCTAGTTGAACAAGTCTTTCTGGATCATGGTGGAAAGCAGCTCAGTTTTCAAATTTATGTAAAATCAATTGTGTGTTACTGGCTTTGGTGTTTCAAATAGCCCTCTCTTGTGAGAAATATAGGATTTCCTCAATTTCTTTCAACTTATTATTAGTCTATAAATTTGAATACTTGATTTGAGGAGTATATTTTTTGGATTAATAGCATTTGAGTCCCATTACCTTCAGAGAAGCCATTGTGTGTAATGACCATTCAAACCTGTAAGCATTGTTTTTATTTCCTCAGAAGAGGTGATGAGAGGAGAGTCATCCCTCAGCATTTTTAGCTATCTGTGAACTCTCGCTGGCTGGTTCAGCTCAGTTATTATGTCCCCAATCCTCTCCAAGATGACTGGCTTCTCCTGGTTTCTGACTGAATTACTCTGCCTGGCCACCTACTAATTCTAGCAACATGTTCTAATCTAATCATTCTCTGGCTCATTCTGTCTTCACCTGTATCTAGCGTGTTTAGTCTGCAACCTATCTATGCGAAACTGCCCCAGTTAAAAAAAAAACTCTCTCCTCTCTAGCTGTTCTTTCCTGTCCTGTTCTTGTGAGAGTCGAGTGTATCCTATCTCTCATTCTTTCCAATCTTTCTCTGACTTGTCACTTTGTCTGGCCCTAAATTAGATGTCAGTTTTAAACATGTTTCTTCCTTCTATAAATTAACCTGACTTTCATTATTTGAGACTAAAGGTGTATACTAAGCATGTGTCTGTGTCTGTATTCCAGTCAGATCATACTGAAATCCAGGGTGTATCTGCATTCCAGCCAGATAGAATGGATCTATGAGGTCTTTGGATGTGATCTCTTGCCAGAGCAGCCATGGAGACAGATTAAAATTCCTCTACAAAATGTGGCACTGTGGCAATATCCGATCCCATCTTATAAGGTCATTTGCTCTATATTATTATTGACTAATAAAGGAAAATGATAGGTTATAGCATAAAGTCCCATATATAAACATGGCCATTTGAATTCTTGTGTACTTTATAGATTCTAACATTTATGGCTTACGTGGAATTAAAGATATTTAAATTTTTCTCATCATATTGCTGGGGTGCCAGAGAATTAGCGATGTACAGTGAAGTGTGTCTTTAAAATTGTGAGGAAGACATTATGGTAACATGAATTCCCTGTGCCTTATATCTGTATCTTTGGCTTCATGAGTGTTAGCACACAAGAGCTTTACCTGATAGCATTCATTGCTAGTGCCTGCCACTGTTACTAGTTTGGTTTAGCAGATGATACCATGAACTATAAACCACTTTTCACAGTACCAAGTTTCCATTGTGATAAGGCCGGGACAGGATTCTGGTTGCTTCACGTCCCAAGGAAGCTCAGTGCTCAGACATTAAATTATTACACTTGTGCTGAACTACCGGCTGTGGGTAGATTCTGGGAAAGGGCTATTCATTGACTTCAGCCATGTACCCACTGCTATACACACCAGGATCCAAACCATGGCCACAGAGACAACTCTGGCTAATCTCAAGTGGGTCACAAAACAGAACAAATAGAAAGGAGTGAGGGAGAGATCTGTGTGGATGAGACAGGGTGAGCAGAAGAGGTAGGGAGATCAGAGAGCATGGAGGATGGGAACGGTCAGTGATAATTGTGTGCATGTAAGAAATTGTGTTAACAAATTTAATAAAAGCAATAGGCTGGAAGTGGGGATGGGAACAGAACAGCGATATGCCGTTATGATTGAATGAGCGGAGGTGCTCTGGATGCTTTCTCGCAGCAGACCTTGAAGACCGGTGTCCACACAAAGAAAAGTGAGGGCCAGAAAAGATGACATGGACTTCCTTTCATTGAGTCTCTATGCTTGATCATTTAAGTTCTAAGAGAGGGTCACACAGAAATCTGACTAAGGGTTTTGAGAGGAGAATAGAGTCATTGAAGCATCAAAGAAAAAGTCTTTATGTGACTATATTTTCAGCAGCGAGGGGAGAAATTATGTAGCTGTGTAAATTCATCAACTTTTCTATCACACTCCAGGTCTCATCGCCAGTGAGATGAAAACCTCCAACGAAGTAATCATGCGGAGCTCTTCTGAGAAATCAACTTGAAAGAACAACGGAAACAGGTAATGGATTAAGGCATATGGCCATCTGGAAAATACACACTTTGTAATAAATAGTGCATGGGTTCTTTGGCATAGGCAGATGTGTCCAGCATATTCGATGAAAGTCACTCTCTCCCTCTCTCTCTCTGTCTCTCTCTCTGTCTCTCTCTCTGTCTCTGTCTGTCTCTGTCTCTTTCTCTGTCTCTCTGTGTCTCTGTCTCTGTCTGTCTGTCTGTCTGTCTCTCTCTCTCTGTCTCTCTCTCTCTCTCTCTCTCTCTCTCTCTCTCTCTCTGTGTGTGTGTGTGTGTGTGTGTGTGTGTGTGTGTGCGTGTGTGTCTGTCTGTCTCTCTTTTTTATTCTGTCTCTTTCTCCCTCTGTTTCTATGTCTGTCTCTCAGTCTCTTTCTCCCTCTGTTTCTGTGTCTGTCTCTGTATCTCTTTCTGTCTGTCTCTGTGTGTGTGCATTGTGCACACACACGCAGATGTGCATGTGAACTAGAGATAAGTAGAGGCTTGAAGGGATGATTAAAAACAAAATAGGGAGACCAGTCTTTAGGTTTTTAGGTTTTAGGTCATTGCAGCAATTTTTGTATTAATGATATGGAAAACCTAGAAAGCCATGAAAAAAAAAACTGAAGTAAGTATCTGAGTAGGAGAAAAGAAAAAAAAAAGATTCTGAATGTATTTATTCTATAGCATTATCATGATAATAGATAATAGCCTGCAGTACAGGCTGAAATAATAGTGTGCATCAACAAATGCTTTGCACTGCACAACTGCTTTGTCAGATTCAAACTAGAGAAACCGTGAGATTTCAGAGGTCACATGCAGCAGTCTTGTGGTCACTAGTCTGAGAGGCAGCAAGGTCAGATGCCATGTTGGACAGTTACAGAGGTTTATGGAAGGTTCTAGTTACAGCCAATGCAATCACCAGACAATCTTCTATAGACATCGTTGTCCACTAATGGCCAGGAGCACCACTGAGCACTTCCACATTATGCAAAAGTAGCAGCTTCCTTTACAAGCCACACAAGCTTTCTTGGAATTTGCATCTGATAGCCAAGTGCTTGCCTTCTGGGATCACTTCTCTGATGATCCCACTATCACAGCTACTCTTCAAGTCTGATGTTGCTTCCACAGGGTCTTTGATCTGATTTCTAGAGCACATTTCTTATCCAAGACACTTAAGAGTGACATTCTCTCGTTTAGACCCACTTAACATAGTACAGTTACAAGAAAATATATTACTGCTTCCACATTGGATAAAATGGAAGACATGGACAACTTTGTAAAAATTAAAAAAATCCCTCATTCTACCTTGTTAAATATGTTTGATATACTTTCAAATGCAACCCTTTTTGTAGAAATGTAATGTGGGTTTGTAAGCTTGATCCAAGGGTTAAGAATAACATTTAACCTCAACTTCTGTTTGCAGATACTGTCAATTTAGAAATTGAGAGCAGATGTTGACAGAGATATATTTGCCAGTCTGATTCCTCAGCAAACACTCTAAAGGAAAGACAACATGAGTCGAGACTGAATAAATACCCTGCCTTAAATTTATGTTGCCAATTCTTTTAGCTGTATCCTCTAACGATGACATCTGTATGATCTTGAATACAAAGTGATATTTTCATTAAACTCGGCAAAGTCTCTGTACTTTAATAGTGCAGCTTTGAACATAACACATCCACATTAAAGAGAATATTACAGTGTGTTTCAGTTTGAAATGTAAATAAGTCTACTACTTTGTTCATAGAAATCCTGAATTCATTTTCCCCTTTCTAAGTCTATCCATTGTACTTTAGTTGTCAAAAATCTCATCACTGGAACATCTGAATCAAACATGAGACCCATTGAAAGAAACGAAGTGTGAAGAAGGATTCTCTTTTCTTCTCTTTAAACAATTCCTAGTCATTCTTGATTTACCTTATTTTCTGTAACATGGTGTTTGTATTATAGGAGAGCTGTTTGAGTTTTTAGCAAAGTAAGGAAAATACAGCTGACCCCCCTTTCACTGCAGTCATCAGTGGCTGACACAGCTCACCTGTATTTTTAATTCACTACCACGCTCCTTTAATCCTTCCAATTAGTGCAGGGTTGACTTTTAGAGAAAAATAAAGGCTCCAAGTAATTAAGTGGCTTTCCCATTTTCCCCCTAGAGTCATTAAACAGGGAGAAGCAGGGTAGTGTGAGGTACCGACCACAGATTCCTTCTTCTAACTCCCATGTTGTTAGATAAAGAAGCAATGACACTAAACCTAATGTTTTATTTTCATTTAAACTGTACTAGACATGTGTCAATTCTTCTTTAACAAATTATATAACCAAGGACATGAGCTTGCAGATTTAAGTTCTTGCTAAATGATTATGATTCGGGATTTTATTTAAACCTTTATCTTAATTCCAACAATGGGTGGAAAAGGCTTAAGTCAATGATTCTGTCTTAAGCCCTTGAAAATGTGGTAACATTGGACAGATGACTCACTGAGTGTCACTGTCATTGTCCCAGGAGTTAAAGACCTGATTTACACATAGGATTTCCATGAAAGTCATCCACCACAAGAGATTAAATATCTTCCCTTCCACAATATTTCAAAGTAATGCTGCTGTAGAACATCACTGTTCTGGATAAATTTGGCAAAAGCAGAAGGGTGGCAGGGACGCTTGAAATTGGCCTTGCTTACCCAAAGGTGGTATTCAGAATCTTTTAATTTGGGATACAGTAAAGTGTGGACCAGTGGGAGTTCTTAACAAAGAAATTTCTACAGCATTGTTGATTAGCCAATGGGGAGGGAAAGGAGCTGAGGGAGAGGAAACACAATGAAGTAGTTTTGTAGAGTACCAAAATCTCCTGCCTCCCTTGGAACCAAAGCTGTGCTGCTGTCAGGAACAGCTGGCCTGAGCTATGGAGTGATCCTGTTATCCAAAGATAGGCCTGCACTAGGTCCTAATTTTAGTTTTTAAAATCCACCTAAAATGTCCTAACCTGAACATATGTTTCATTCGAAAGATCTAGCTTCTTGTGAAACCATAAACCATTCATTTATCGCCTACTATGAATCCTAGTTTGAGAGATATAAGCACACAAGCTAAGCAGTGTCTGTTCACTAGCATAGGCTTAAATGTGGCAGTGTAATAAAGCACATAGCTTCTAGTCTTGTGTTTCTATTCTAATAATATAGCTCTTTTCTTGTGTGTTGTTTCGTACACAGTAGCTCCATAGCATCTAGAGCAATGTTGTCAACAGTCACTGATATTGCTGACATACGATCTCTGCTTATTTAGATTTTTGGACTTGCCACATTGGGCTATTTTGAAGTTACTTAATCTTCTTCTTCTTCTTCTTCTTCTTCTTCTTCTTCTTCTTCTTCTTCTTCTTCTTCTCTCTCTCTCTCTCTCTCCCTCTCTCTCTCTCTCTCTCTCTCTCTCTCTCTCTCTCTCTCTGTGTGTACTTGTAGTATATTTGTACATGTGTGTGGGTTCACTATCTATGCACATGGACAAGAGGAGGATATTAGGTGTCCTGTTTTGTCATTCTCTGTCTTATTTTCTTGGGAGTGGGGGGGTCTCTGTCTGAGCACGGAGCTAGCCTATCATACAGATGTCCCCAGTGGTGCTGCAGTTTCTGGTCCTAACAACAACAGGGCTATGGTGTACATGGTCATACCCTACTTTTTATGTAGCTACTCAGAACTTTAATTCAGATCCTGTGCTTATACAATGAACACTCTTACCTAGTGGACCATCTCTTGAACTCCTGCTTTACATATCTGAATTGATAAAAATGAAGTTTTCTGTATTTTACATTTATTTTTCTCTGACTTCCATTACATCTCACTATTCAGAGCATATGTGTATGGGGGTGTTCAGAGTGGAAGGAGTAGTTTTGGGGACGCTATTTGCTTTTTTTCTCACTTGCTACTTTGAGTTATTTGTTTTATGAGGACAATGTCCTTAGGTGGAGTTGAAAACCAGATCTACATATTGTTGTTTCATACCATTTGAGAATAGACAGCCATAGGACAGCACCTTCTTAATCAACTTTACATTTTTACTGTTGCTTAATGATTGACGCTCCCAGTTAAAGCCAGAACCATAAGCCAGCATTCATGGGACACATGTGGTGTGAAACATACTCAAGAAATACATCTTTCTATGACCTGATTTGACTTAATTACAATGAAACAAGTAGCCTCCTCTGTATAAAGCTTTAAATGCCACAGGGATACATCAGTATTTCAAATACAGGTCCATCTGGTTGAAAGATGAGGTGATTTAGGTGTATAATTTATACCACTTATGTGCCGTCAACAAAACCAATTGCATACTTGATTTCAGTACAGACAAAACCACTTTCTGGTTTCTTTCATAAGCAGGAGGATGACATTGTCCCGCCCCCTAAAACACAACTTCGTTTAATTCATGGATAAACAGAGATGGCAAGGATCTGAGAATGGTCTCCATTGGCTCGTATAGACGAATGTTTGGTCCCAGTTGTTGGCATGGTTTGGGAAAGAGTAGATGCTGTGGTCTTGTTGGAGAAAGTACATCATTAGGGTGTGCTTTGAGGCTTCAAAAGGAACCCAATTAACCAGATAGCTAGGATTCTCTCTCTCTCTCTCCCTTTCTCTCCCCCCTTCTCTCTCTCCCTCCCTTTCTCCTTTCCTCCCTCCCTCTCTCCCTCCCTCATTCCCTTGCTCTCACTTCTCTCTGTCTTCTACTTGTGGCTTAGACATATGTTCTTATCTATTGCTCCACTGCCATGCTTGCCTGCCTGCTGCCATGATGGAAATGAATTCTAACCCTCTAGAATCATGGCACCAAATGAAATCCTTCCTTTTATAAATTCCACTGGTCATGTTGCTCTTCGCAGCAGTAGAAAAGTAACTAAGACAATACTATAGAAGCTATTTAGTTTTTCTAAGCCTCATTTTATCTGTACAATAGCGATAACAACAGCTTCGAAAGTGTCTATAAGGATTTACATATGAGCTTGTATGTTGGGACTAGGATAAAACCTATCATATAAAAACAACTAAAAGTCAGCACTGTTTAACAGAAACCTCATCGAAACTAACAGAGAACACTAAGAGATTAGGATAATGTAGAGATATGGTGAACTGCCTGGAGGCAGATTATTAGGCTCCACCACATACTGTAACCCATGTGATCCTAATGCTTGGTGCCGTTATACTACTCAGACTGCCATATATTAATACAAAAAAATGCATGAGTTCATGATACATCCTTCATCAGGAACTCTTTGGGAGGCAGCTGCTATCTGTGTTGCCTTAGCAGCAGCATCTGTGTAGAGCATCTTCCTGTTATGTTTAGCATGGTCCATATGTGAACAGTTAATAAATCACATTTCCACGCATTAGCAACTGTGGGGAATCTGTAAGAGAGCTGTAGCTTCAACAAAATAGGCTCTGTTCATGGTTGTTTGAAAGCTCTAAACTAGCATGTTTAAAAATTTTTAGTTTTTTATTTTTTATTTTTTATTTTTTTTTGCTGTTTCTTTTTTTAATTATTAATTTATTCTTGTTACATCTCAATGGTTATCCCCTCCCTTGTATCCTCCCATTCTTCCCTCCCTCCCATTTTCCCCTTACTCCCCTCCCCTATGACTGTTCCTGAGGGGGATTACCTCCCCCTCTATATGTTCATAGGGTATCAAGTCTCTTCTTGGTAACCTGCTGTCCTTCCTCTGAGTGCCATCAGGTCTCCCCCTACAGGGGACATGGTCAAAGGTGAGGCACCAGAGTATGTGAGAAAGTAATATCCCACTCTCCACTCTACTGTGGAGAGTTTTCCGTCCATTGGCTAGATCTGGGTAGGGGTTTAAGGTTTACCGCCTGTATTGTCCTTGGCTGGTGCCTTAGTTTTGAGCGGGACCCTTGTGCCCAAATCTGCCTATCATAATGTTCTACTTGTAGGCTTCTAGGACCCTCTGGGTCCTTCTACTTTGCCTTTCTCCCATGATTTTCTCATCTAGAATCCCACTAGAATGTCCTCTCCTCTGTCTCAGTTTCCTGGTAAGTGAAGGCTTTCGTGGGACATGCCCCTTGGGCTAATATGCACACAACAAGAAAATTTGCTCAACCATGTTCATAGCAGCCTTATTCATAATAGCCAGAACATGGAAACAGCCGAAGTGTCCTTCAATAGAAGAATGGATAAAGAAACTGTGGTACATATACACTATGGAATACTATTCAGCTATTAAAAACAAGGAATTCCCGAAATTTGTGGATAAATGGATTGAGCTAGAAATGATCATAATGAGTGAGTTAACCCAGAAGCAGAAAGACTCAAATGGTATAGTTTTTTAAAATATTGGCTTATTTTTTTAAAATTTGAATATAGTTGTCTAAGGGTTTGTATTGCTGTAATATTTTCAATGAACAAATAGAACTTGGGAAGGAAAGGGTTTATAAAAATGACCTGCCCATCTACAGTCTACCATGAAAAAATGTCAAGGCAGGAATGTAGAGGCAGGAATAGAAACAGGAGCCATGGGAGACTGCTGCTGAGAGGCTGCTCTCTTTGATTTTCTTGGAAGCATTTGTTTACATGATCATGGTCCAGACACAACACTGTCCACAGTGAGCTGAGCCCACCCACATCTATCATCAAAACAACATCTCATAGACATGCCTATAGGACAGTTTTACAGAGACATTTTCTCAACTAAGGTTCCATTAGCCCAGCAGTCTAGGTTTGCATCTCATTGTTGAAAAACAATAACAAAAAACAAAAACATAAACAAAAACCAACTACGCACTGACCCCTCTTTTCTATCGATTTACAAACACATCTTAAATGATATAATCCTTTCTTTTGTATGTATTACTGATATTTCATATTAATCGTAATATGATAATATAAAACATTTTAACTCTTAAAAGATTTGTGGTCTGTAAAATCTACAAAATTAAAAGCTCAGTATCTTTAAAATATCCAAAAGTCTCTTTAAATTTCTAAATTCACTCAAATTTCAAAGTCTCTCTAAAACTCCCAAAGTGTCTCTAAAGTCCTAAAGTCTCTTCAAACATTTGAATCTCACAGCTCTTGTAAGACCAAAGATAAGAACCATAATTTCTTTTTCCAGGAGGAAGAACTGGGCACTGTTACATTCAAATCAAAGTGAAATCTAAGTTCAACAGTGTGGAACTCAGTGTCAGACTTCCATGACTCATGGGCTCCTGGGTTCAAAAGGCCTTTCCAGAAAGCACATAATGTTTTTCATAGGATTGGTTTGGCCCTACTGCACACCTCATGATGTCTTTAGTAGTTGTCTCATAGTATTGGTATCTCCAAAATGCTGGGCTCTTCATCGTAACTGGGTTGTACTTTGATCCTCCTGGGCTCTCTTCAGAGGCCTGAACCCCTGCCACATGGTGCCGGTCTTCAACTTGTTTCCGTGCCCCCTTCACTCCTGGGGCTTCTAACTGTGTCTGATACTGCACCTTCAATGATGGTCTTTTCTGGCATCTCAGAGTAAAAAAAGCCTCATTTGCTCTCTATAACCATTTCATGACTTCTAAACAAGTACCCTTTGGGGAACTCTTACATATTAACAAATTTGGATGCCAGCACAAGTCACAGCCTTAGCCCCTTTCTTAAGCAGTTTATGTGCTCTGACCCTGGAAAACCATTTCCCAGAAGATATTTTTCTCAATGATGTTGGTCTCTTCTTAATTGCAGCCAATTCTTCTGGCCCAAATAGCTAGAAATACAGCCCTGACTCAGAAACTGCCAAAGCTGGCACTCCATCTCTCAACAATTTTATTTTCCAAACTTACACAGAACAAATATGAGCTCTGTGCATTCAGTGGATTTTTCTAGCCTATGCTGTCCTTCCTATAACAGATGGACAGGTGCATCACATCAATATCCCACTCTGGTAACAACTTCTGTCTTTAATATGGTTTATCCTGCTGTGATGAAACACCACCATGACTAAAATCAAGTTGGCAAGGAAAGGCCTTATTTGAGCCTATGTGTCCCAATAACACTCTGTCACTAAGGGAACTCAGGATAGAAACCCAAGGTAGGAATCTAGGGGCCAAACAGAAGCCATGGAGGAATGCTGCTTACTGCTTTCATGGCTTGTTTAGCTTATTTTCTTATACTAGTCAGAACCATGAGCCCAGGGAGGCCATCCCAGATCAAGCACACATTTAGACAATACCCTACATAGTTTCCTGTAGTCCAGTCTTACAGATTATTTTCTCAATTAAGTGTGTCTTTCCAGATATGTCTATTGTAGGGTCAAGTTGACCACAAACTACCAGCACATCACTTCAGTCTATCATGTAAACAGTATAGAAGGGCACAGAGCCCCTACCCCATCTCTTCCTCACATCCTCTGCCATAGTATGATTTACCTTTGCTACAATAATATGCAGAGGCTTCGATATATAAAGGTCTGTGTGACATACCCAAGGTCAATCTAAAGGAGATGTAATACTTAAAATGATGGTGGGGTAATGTTACAAGTATACACATCTCTCTTTTATAGATATACATGGTGGGTTATTCATATATTCTGATTATAACTGTCTAATCAAACAATCTCTCAGTACAGGTCACTGTCAGTGGCTTCTCGCTTCTTCTATTAATCTGGATTGAGTTGAGATGCTCAGCCAAGTTAACGACAAATGATTAGAGCTAGTAAGTAATGCTTTTCTTTTCATATGAGTATGTAGTAGATGCCCCGCCCCAAAGAAGAACCCAGAAAAGTTACTAAAACAACTTATCCACTCACGATTATTCAATAGGATATGAACATTTCCAAATGGAACAGAGAAATCTACTGATACTTAGTAGAATATAAGAGTATGCATAGGGATGAATGAGGCATCTATTTTCAGAAACACCGTGGATAATTTATATGAATATAGCAGATTGAATATAGAACCAGGAATTGATTGATGTGGGGATACAGCAGTATGCAGAAAATCAAATGTAAAAAATCAAAAGAACAAAATGTAAACATCTTAAATGTACCTAAACTAGTTCAGGAGGTTACCTCTGTCACATGACTAAAAAAGGTAAAGATGAAGTGTTTTCCAGGGTCAGATTTTCTGGCAACGTGCTGGTAGGCTGAAGTGCTGCAGAATCCTCTTGGAAGCCAGAGGCACCAAGAGCAGATTACCATATTAACTCAGGGCAGGCTGGACCTTGCTGAAGCCACGGTGCATGCCTGAGAGTTCTGGGAAGTTCAGAAACTATTTGATATCTCTTCACAATTTATAAAGTAAGGAAACCTAGATTCTGACAAGAATAATAGCTTCTTAATATAAATATAAGTCCTTCCTAAAGAAGAATATATCTACTTCAGGTAAATAAAAGTTCAATGTAAAAATGTACACACCCTGGTCCACATGGTCTGTATGTGCTCATGAGACATTTAATGAACGTTATTATTTGCTTCAGCAAAACTCTCCTTTCTGATGGGTGTAAGATGGAATCTAAGTGTCGTTTTGATTTGCATTTCTCTGATGCCTAACGAGGATGAGCATTTCTTTAAGTGTTTCTCAGCCATTTGATATTCCTCTGTTGAGAATTCTCTGTTTAGTTCTAAGCCCCATTTTGCAATTGGGTTGTTTGGTTTTGTGGTGTTTAATTTCTTGAGTTCTTTATATATTTTGGATATTAAACCTTTGTCAGATGAAGGGTTGGTGAAGATCTTTTCCCAGTCAAGTAGGCTGTCGCTTTGTTCTCTTGACAGTGTCTCCTGCCTTACAGAAGCTTCTCAGCCTCATAAGGTCCCATTTATCTTACACCCATCAGAATGGCTAAGATCAAAAACTCAAATGACACCACATGTTGGCGAGGACGTGGAGAGAGAGGAACACTCCTTCACTGCTGGTGGGAATGCAAACTAGTACAACCACTTTGGAAAGCTATCTGGCGTTTTCTCAGAAAAATGGGAATAGGGCTTCCTCAAGACCCAGCTATCCCACTCCTTGGAATATACCCAGAAAATGCCCTAACATACAACAGGGACATATGCTCAACCATGTTCATAGCTGCTTTATACACAATAGCCAGAACATGGAAACAGCCTAAATGTCCCTCAGTAGAAGAATGGACTAAGAAACTATGGTACATTTACACTATGGAGTATTACTCAGCTATTAAAAACGAGGAATTCCCGAAATTTGTGGACAAATGGATTGACCTAGAAATTATCATAATGAGTGAGTTCACCCAGAAGCAAAAAGAGACAAATGGTATATACTCACTTATATCAAAACACTAGTCCAAGGGATACGTCCCATGAAAAACCTTACTTACCAAGAAAGTGGGTCAGAGGAGAGGACATCCTATTGAGTCTTTAGGCGAGAGTAGCATGGAAGAATGGGGAAATAATAGGACCCACAGGGTCCTGGAAATCTACAAGAAGAACTTTATGACAGGCAGATCTGGGTCCTGGGGTCCTCCTCAAACTAAGACACCAGCCAAGGAAAAATAGGCAGTAAACTTCGAACCCCTACCAAGACCTAGCCGACGAACACGATATTCTCCACTGTTGAGTGGAGAGTGAGATCTGATTCTCACGTGAACTCTGGTGCCCCTTTTTTGACCATGTCCCCTGGATGGGGAGGCCTGGTGGCACTCAGAAGAAGGATAGCAAGTTACCAAGAAGAGACTCGATAATCTTAGAGCATACATAGGGGGAAGAAGTCTCCCTCAATCACAGACATAGGGGAGGGGAGAAGGGGGGAAGTGGGAGGGAGGGAGGAATGGGAGGAAACAGGGGAAGGGCTAACAATCAAGATGTAATATGAATAAATTAATTAAAAAAAACTCTCCTTTCTAGAAGCAGAGAACTTTGCAAAGGAAAAGGAGACAGTCCAAAGTTATTTTAATTTTTTGACTGAAAATTGCTAATTAAAATATTGTAGAGGTAACCGTTTTGAAAACAGTTCAAGTCAGGTGTGGTGCTGCAGGCTTATAATGCCAGCACTTGGGGTGGAAGAGGCAGGTGAATCTCTGTAATTTCGAGGCCATCCTGGTCTACAAAGTAAGTCCAGGACAGCCAACACTATACAGAGAAACCCTGTCTCTAAAAGCCAAAACCAAAAGCAAAACCAAAACCAAACCAAAACAATAGCAACAACAAAAAAAGAAAGAAAGAAAAAGAAAAGGAAAAAGAGAGAAACAAGGAAATTCAAACAAGTAACTTTTTTGTGCCAAACTTGTCCTATAATTCAATAGTGACAAGATTTTAAGGAGACTTGTGTATTTTAGAAAATTCCACACACATATTAGATAGTTCTCACTGAATGTCCTACAGACTGTGTTATAAAATCTTAGTATGAAGAAAGTTCAAGGATTCATCATTCATTTTTCTAGTAAAGTCATCTACCTGGCACAGCTCATCCAAATGTGTCTTAGTTACATTCTCTTATTTTGATAAAACACCAAGACTTGGGCAACTCTTAAAAGGAAGCATTTATAATTGAGTTATATGGGCACAATACCTCATATTACAGTAGAAATATATAGTGTGTGTGAAGAATAATCTTAAATTTGCATTCTATACCACTGTATCTAAAATTAAACTCATTTTGTGCTTATATACAAAATTCTATACCAGTGGATTAAAAATAACCTTTTGAGTGACAATTAATGCATTAAGTTGAGGAGTAGATTCGCTAATCTACTTTTTGTTCTATCTTCCCTATATATTTATATATTCCCCTTTCTTTCTTTTCAACCACTATCTCCAAACCTAAGAATGGAAGATAAAGGAAAAGAGAGAGATCCCTGAGTCCAACCTTGTTTTCTCTCTAAATAAGACCAACAATAACTTGTAACCAATTCCCATTGAAAATAGCCCTCTATAGAACAAGAAAGCAACTGAAAGCCTACCTTATCCCCTTAATGGAAATTGGGTGTGTTTTTTAAGGTTTCTTCTGGCTGATTTGGGACAAATAATACCCTTGCAGGGGTGCAAATAAAATTGGAGAAATAGTTAAACAAGGTAGGAAGAGCATTTGTGTTTCAGTTTCTAAATGGTGAGAAACTCCAGGCTTAACCAAAATCCTGGGTTTGAAAGTGCTATTGCAGGCTGTTTAGGATAAATAAGTTATACAAGCTAGTTGTTAGTTGTTCAAATTATGATTATATCAATTACTAGTCTATCTTTATCACAATAATATACATCTTAGGTACAAAAGATAGATATGATTCTATAGAAATATAAGGTAAAATAGTTATATACGGTCTTCAAAAAATATTTAATACAAAAAGAAATAAATGCAAGGTGGAAAAAAAGGAAGCATTTAATTGGGCTCAGCATTCTGGAAGATTAAATTCTATGCTGATGGAGCAAAGATATGGTGCCAAGAACACCTGAAGTTCACATCTTGAGGTAAGCAGGATACAGAGAGACTGGACTAGGCAAAGCAAGAGGCTTCGATGCCTTAAATCCCACACCCCAAGACACAATCCTCCAACAAGACCTTACTTTCTAATCCTTCCCTAACAATTTAACCAACTGGGGGGCCAAGCATTAAAAGATATAAGCTTATGGGATCCACAAGCTTATGGTTGTTATTCAAACCATCTCAGAACACATTATAGATAAAGATGAATCTCAAAGCAAAACAGTCAGTAATAAATATTGACCTCTGAAGTCAATATTTTCTTTATACTTCTTAAAATAGGAATGTACAAAAACCAGGTCTTTCAAGTATTTTTAAAAATATTTTCTTAAAAATCAAATATTTTAAAATTCTGTGAGAAAAATGATCTGTAGAATGTGCTGAGGAGAGAGCCATGACAGATACTGTTTTTAGACTAGTATCACCCTTACAAATTGCATAGTGGTGTGTTCAACCTGAGATCAGGAAGACAGACTCATTTGTAAATGACAATTGGATGTATAATGTCAGAAGGTCAGTCATCCAAGGCAGTAGGCACTGTCCTGTGAGGGCAAGTTCCCTGTACCCAGGAGTCCCTAGTTTAATTAAAGAGACAGAAACAAACCTAGAAGCTGTACCCACCTTCTGGGTACATACAGATCCTGCACCATGAGTAGTGTAACACGAAGGTAGTTTTGGTCTATTTCTGTTCGGTTTTGTTTGCTTGCTTAATGCAGTCCCTGGATTTACAACAGGAGATTTCCTGCTACTCCCAAACTTTGGCCGGAGAAACTGTTGAGCTGTATCTAATTCAGTGAAAATACAACTTCAAAAAGTGAGAAAAGCAGATTTTTGCAAAGATGTTCTGGCTAGAAATTCTCAGTTTGTCCTTGGAATGTAACAGTGGTTTGATGAATTGATTTTTAAAACATCTTGTTGCTTAGTTCTATTGACAGACTCTGTAATGAAACAAACTTATTCTTAGCCCTGCCATCAGGTAGGACTGGGAGAGTCTCTCACTGCAGACCTCCTTGTGAAGCCATACTTGGGAAAAAAGCTTTATTGGTAAGCACTAAAATTGCTTCCCCTGAGAAACAGATGTTTTCTCTTTTTTGAATCTAGTACTTTTTACATTTTTTTCTGAAGCTGTCAAGAAATTCAGTGATGGATTCAAAGCCCAAATATAGCAATTTGGAAGTCAAAATGTCCTACGGTTTGTACTAACTTTTTCCACCTAAGGTTATATAACTTAGGTTTCTTCTTATTTAGGTTTTAGGTTTAAAAAAATGTATGATGAATTTCACATAATGGCTAATGTAGTTAAATATACCTTGTGAAATGCCATGGGGCATGACAATAATTAATGAATATTTTAAAGATGATATTGGCATCAATATCAAATTATAATTGAGATGTAATGTAAATAAATTATAATAAAACATGTATAGAAATTGTAACTTCTGATAGTAAAACCTTTATGCGTTATCATGAACAAAAAAAATCCTATTTATCAAATTGTTCTATTCAATGGGTTATATTCATAAAATTGTAATTTATATAAAATCATATTTACAAATGTATAAATAATCAAATGCCTTTGTTTCTGGGATGCTTTATCCTTAAGAACTTTAATAGTCCATCCAATTTTATCACAAAGGTGGCCCCAGGCTACATAATTTAAAAGGTCACAGCCAGGCTTCTCTGTCCTATCAGGCATCATCTCAGGATAAGAGATGGCTAAGGCTTTATGTTATAAATATAAAATATTTTTGTTTCACTCCCCTGAAAGACACACATTAATACATAGAGTAAAATAATACCTTGTCTTTGGATGGGAAGGAACAGTTCAAAGCTTTTGATTAAGGCAAATGTGACCACACATATTTTGCCTTTTACCATAGAATCAAATATTTTATTATCTCAGTGCCTCTCTTAACACATTGCCTTCACTGGGTAAGGGTGTAATGCACACCAACCTTGAGAAAGAAGCGAACACTGATGGCAAGGAACTTAAAACTGTTCATATAATGAGCCACTACAAGAATGAATGTGGTTAGCTCACCTGGAGATTGTGTTTGGTAGTTTGACAGAAAATCCTGTGTAGTGTTTGTGTTTTAAACTTTCTCTGAGCAGGATAGTTTTTGCTGTGAATATACCCACCCATGTCCAAGCTGAAAACTTGGGTACAGTTTAATTCTAAGATACCTCATATCCCAATTCCAAATTCTCCATCAAGTGCCCTCTGAAGCTTTATTCATCTTGTTCTGGAAAAGAAAACTATTTCTATTGTGCACTCATGAATCTGCACTATAAGGTCAAAATAGTTATTAAATTACTAAAGTTTAGGAAGTGACAAGTCATGCACATGAAAATGGGCATCAGGTCTTCATGCTAAGGAAGAGAAAATTCTCTTTGGCTCTTACTTTCCTTAGTGTTTCAGATTATAAATACAGTGGTCATCCATGTTGACATGGTTGATAGATGACAAAGTTGATGGCCTCTTGATGCTTGAAAGTCTGCGTGGGTCTTATTTCCCAGCCCTGGAGTTAATTCTCTGTTTGTGTATACATGTCCTGCTAAATTTACAATTTTGGTTGTGTGTCAGCTATATGTGAGAATTCAGATACAGATGTCTTGTGAACTTTCATCTGTCTGTAACAAGAAAACATTTTATCTCATACTGTACACAACCATTAACTGTTATACTAGATTTTAAAGTTAAAATAATGTCATATTAGTTCTAAATCTACATTTGCACATTATGCTTATACAATATTAGAGACAAATTTAAGTAAAAATTTCAGATCAGTGTATAGTGTATTTAGAATTAACTTTTTGCTTTTTTGTTTATTTGTTTGTTTGTTTTTGTTTTTGTTTTTTAAGACAGGTTTTCTCTGTGTAGCCCTGGCTGCCTGGAACTCACTCTAGATCAGGATGGCCTCAAACAGAGATGAGCCTGCCTCTCTTTCCTGAGTACTGGGCTTAAAGATGTGTGCCACCACTGACCAGCTAAAATTAACTTTCTTTTTTTTTCTCCTTTATTAATTTATTCTTGTTACATCTCAATGGTTATCCCATCCCTTGTATCCTCCCATTCTTCCCTCCCTCCCATTTTCCCCTTATTCCTCTCCCCTATGACTGTTCCTGAGGGGGATTACCTCCCCTGGCACTCAGAGGAAGGACAGCAGGTTACCAAGAAGAGACTTGATACCCTATGAAAATTAACTTTCAAAGAGAACAAATGTTTATAGAAAAAGTAAAAATGCTTTACAAAGTAGGCTAATAACAGTACAAAAAGAAATCAATAATAACTAAGAAAAGGTTTAAGAGGAACTCAAATATTAAAAAGATAGATTTTTACATATCTAAACATTTTATTTGTGTGTGTGTGTGGCATCATATATGTGTTTCAGAGGTCAAGTTCGAGAGTTGACTCTCCATCTCACCATATGGATTCAGGGGATTGAATTCAGTGTATCAGCTTTGGTGGCAAGTGCCCTTACCCAATAATGCATCTCCCTGGCCCCAATTTTTCCTTTTAATGGGAACAGTTTTGCTGTGCTTTCACCATTTTTGACTTCTGTGCTTTCACTATTTAGACTTAAATATTGAAGGTATTTGGAGTCAACACCAGACATCAACATCAATTTTTAACATACAATCGTCTTGGTATTTTTATACAATTAAAATCTAGAATATAAAATTAGTAGAATTCTTTGATATCTCCTGAAACATAGGTTTTTGTTTGCTTGTTTTTAAACCAGGGCTGTCATAACCAGGATAACCCAGTACCATGTAGGCTTACATAACAAAAGGTACCACCATCATGGCTCATTACATGAAGAGTGAAGGTATGCCTTTAAACCAACACAGTTTACCCCTTAGCAATCTTGTGCACGTATGAAAATGTTTTTATCTCATGCTGCACACAGCTAGCAAGTGTTACACAAGATTTTAAAATAAAAACAATGTCATATTAATTTTTTAATTAATTAGTTTATTCATTCATTTTACATCCTGGTCATAGCCCCATCCCTCCTCATCTTCCATTTCTATTCTCCCTCCTTCTTCCCAGTCCTCCCTTCTTTTTTCCTCCTTCCCATCCACCCCAGCTCATCAAGTCTTATCAGGACTGAGTGTTTCCTTTCCCCTGTGGCTTGGCAAAGTAATACCACCAGGGGGAAGTGATTGAAAAGCTGGCAAGAGATTCCGTGTCAGAGACAATCTCATTTCCCTTACCAGAAGACCCACATGAAGCCTGAGCTGCCGGTAGGCTGCATCCTTATAAGGGGCCTACGTCCAATGCAAGGTCCTTGGTTGGTGTTCTAAATCTACATTTATTCTTTATGCTTATACAAAGATAGAAGAGATTTTATTCAAGTAAAAAGTTTCAGATCAGTGCATAGTGTACTTAGAATTAACTTTTTGTTTGTTTGTTTTTGTTTTTCAAGACTTTTTGCTCTGAAGCAAATTAAACATTCTTGTATCACAGGAAGTTGTTTAAAGATGATGAGCAATAAACTCCATTAAGGAACCAATTAATAATAATTAGACTCTAACCTGAGGAAAGTACTTAAGAGTTTCCCCCTGAATCCTTAATAACTTAAAGTAAGTCATTAGAAGGAGGCTTGCTTCTTCATTAGGACCCGTTAGTTAGATATTCACTAAATATCTGTTAGGCTTAATGAAATATCAGCTTATTTGTTAGCCTGCACACTGTTTCCATTAGCAGAAATATTTACTATTAGAGCACAGTGGTTTGCAGAGCTCAGTGTACATGAGGGTCAGCTGGGGGCTTAGTCAACAGTCTCCTAGATGGCAGTTGCTGTCCCTGCTTCCGTTGTTCTGACATGAAAATAGAGGGCAACAGAGACTAAAGAAAGGTATGCAGGCAATATTGGCACCATCTTTTCATGAAATACTTTCAAGACAACCTCCCTGTTTTAACCAATATCTGCTTCCTTTGCATCATCCAAGTCTCTCAGTACACAAAGGCCTTGGAAAATCCATAAGTGTCACTGATTAGACAGGGCCCTTCAGCACTCAGCACTCTACATCCCAGCTGCTGAGTATAAATTCCGCAGCAATCACTTTATTACAATCTTCAAGAGCAAGCGACTTCTTTTTCCTACAAGCTATTCTTTTCTCTAAGGCCTTCTTGACTTATCTGAGTCCTGCAACCAATCCCCAGTGGGGTGCTTTAACTTGGCTCTAAGTAATTTTACTCTAGCTATCTCTATAAATCAGTTAACCAATAAAAATGCAAAGTTTATGCCACAGAACAATTTTAATTTCCCAGTAGTTATTGTGAAAAAGAAAGTAAAAAGAAAGAATGCAATATATTTTAACAAGCCTTATTTAACACACATAACCCTGAATAATATTATTTCCAGCCTGTAACAAAATCATTAAGGTAGTATTTTGCAAAGTTGCAACAAATCTTTAAAACTCAATATCTATGTTAGACTTAAATGGTCATCATAACTCATAAACAGAATTTTCAATAATTTAAATATCTATGAAAACAATGCACATTTTTCTAGTTACAAAGAGCAGTTTCTTTAGAATACTAGCCTGATATCTAGTCCAAGTGTCTTGCTACTCAGTATGAGTAAGTGATTACCATAAGAGGCAACACACTTCTCTATCTTTAACCAGAAAGGAATCTATTTCCTCAGGCAGGAAAGTGGAAGGCCAAATGCAGGTGAAGATCTCAGGGGGAAATTCCATGGAACACAGCCTAAGAGGGAGGAACTGAGCAGTTTGAAGAGGAGCAGACCCCGGAGAGATCAGCAAACCAGAAGAGCAAAGACGCCACCTCAATGAAAATGACTTTTCCTCAAGGAACAAAGCACAGCTGAGAAGAGGCGATTTATTAGCTTTTAGTTTCCCAAAAGTTTCTGTTTTCAGAACAGAGCGATCTATGTAACTATACTATAAAAGAAAGAGTATAAGTGTAAGTGGAATTCTGGAGTAGCTGCCACTGATACAATGATAGAGTTCACAAGGACGATCCAGACATTTTTATTGATATGCTGCTGTGTGTCACTTTAGGGAGACGAGCACGGGCTGTCACTCTGCACTCACTCATGCTTGTCATTCTCATTCCATAGGTGGAGAAGGTGGGAAAACATGATTTTTTTCCCCAAGGCTGATTCCCTAATTAAAGTATTAATTTTGTGTGTGGAGTAGCCAATGACCTCTCCTGTATAATTCCTGCCCTGGGAAATCATATAGTAATTTACTTTCTGAAGACCATTACTCCAAAAACAAAACAAAACAAAACAATTGACATATTTTGTTTTAGCCTGAAAAACCACCCGTTGAATCCCAGTGTGTGAAGGAAAGACCTTTCACTTGTTCATGAAATTCACAGCACACTGCCAGGGCTCATAAAGGAACAGGAAATTTACTGAAACATTCTATCTAATGGAAGCTGCATTTCTAAGGACAGACCATCTCTTTCCTTGTGTTTGCATTCCCAACTCTCTGGGCCCCTGGGTAATGACACATTCAGTGAGCCTGTGCAGACAGTCCTGGCTTTTCTCCAGTTATCTTAAACATCAGTGAGGAATTTTCCGCTGAAAGTACTTTAAAATCAAAGTAATGGAACATAATTGAAAGTAAAAGCATGGCTGACATCATTAGTAAAAGTAAAAATTTACTATCTGAGAATTAACAAATGTATATTTGACTAAGAAACATGTCAAGAGCACCTAAACTCATGACATTTTTTAAAAGAATATTGCTGCCCCTAAAAGCCATAGATTTATAGATCCATACTCAGTGTAATTTAAAAAATTTAAATCTTGGTAAAATTTTTGCAGTAATGTTTATCACTTTACACGACATCCTGAAGAGGGAATTTGGACTGTATTCACTACTATACTGAGTTCTTACTGTATGTTTTATTCTATGGTACAAGAAAATATTAATAACCTCTGAACTGTAACTGGCACAATGCGTTGTGCCATCCCATAGGTTTCCTTATATCAATAATTTGTGCATAATGAGTAAGCATTTGCCAATAGCTGTCCTAACTTTTAATAAAAGAAGAAAAAGGATGCTTTCTAGATATAACACTTGACCATTCCATGTTATAAGCTGAGTGTGTTTTCCTGCAGCTTATCATATCCATAAGTGGAAGAAATATTAGAAACAATGGAAGTTGCACTACCAGAGAGTCTGTCACTAATAAGGTGTCCTATTAGGTATTCATGGCACTGCCAGTCGAGTATATTTAAATGGTTTTTGTAGAATTATCACTGTGAAAATAAGGAGTAAGTGAGGTCAAAACAGATTGAAATATTTGTTAGTAACTAGATTAGCTTCTATTCAGTAATTACTGTTAACCTAATGGTCGACCATTGTCTGAATGACAGCATAATCTGAATGCTTAAAAGATTGCAGGAAACCATTAATAATCTATAAATTAGGGGCACAGATACAGTATGCAAATAATACAAAAACAAAAATACTGTAGCACAGATAAAGAAAGAAAAAACAAGAAGATAGTAATAGAAACCGAATTGATGAAATAAAGAGAAAGAAAGAAGGCTAAAGAGCCAAGTCTGTCAGTATGATGGTTGTCATGCAAATATGAGAACCCTAATTCAGTTTGCAGGACCCACAGAAAGACTGGTGCAATGGCACATACCCAAGATTCCAATGTGGGTAGAGACAGGAGGACATCTTTGCAATGTCCTGGACAGCCAATCTGGTGGAACCAGTGAACTCCAGGTTGACTGAAAGACCATACTTCAAAATGTAATGTGCAGAAATGATTGCTGAAGAACACCCTTGATCAACATTTGGCCTTCATACATACACAAATCAAAAGGTCTGCACACACACACACACACACACACACACACACACACACACACACACAGAGAGAGAGAGAGAGAGAGAGAGAGAGAGAGAGAGAGAGAGAGAGAGAGAGAGAGAGAAAGAGAGAGAGAGAAACACACACAGAGAGTGTGTGTGTGTGTGTGTGTGTGTGTGTGTGTGTGTGTGTGAGAGAGAGAGAGAGAGAGAGAGAGAGAGAGAGAGAGAGAGAGAGAGTGTTTAGGTAGTGAGACAAGGGAGCCTGTGCTTGAATTTTGCCTTAGGCAGGTCATCTCAGTACTGTTGACACAGATAATGTACAGTTTTTAACTCAAGGATTAGCCCATGAAGGGCAAGGCCTGCTGTTAAACACTAACAGTTGTCAAGCTTCCCCAGATAGATTGTCTCCTAGCCCATTAAGTAGATAGATTGTTCTAGATTTCTTATTTAAGAGGTAAATGCATAGCAGGCTGTGGTGGTGCATGCTTATAATCCCAGTACTCTGGGAGGCAGATTTCTGTGGATTTCTGTGAGTTCTAGGACAGCCTGGCCTATAAAGCAAGTCCAGAACAGCCAAGGTTACACAGAAAAACCCTGTCTCAAAAAAAAAAAAAACAACCAACAACAACAACAAAAAAAACCCAAAAACAAATTTAAGAAACAAACGAACAATAACAACAACAACAAAAAAAAAAAACAAAGAAAGAAAAAGAAATGAATACATACATACAAATACACATATGTATAGACTTATGAATATGGAAAGCTCTCACATGCGTATAACAACAAAGATCTGATTGTAATTTTCAGACACAATTTTAGAGTTTGTTTATGGTAGGAAAGAATACTAGTTCTATAATAGAATATAATATTGTGCTGGTGATGTATATCTATGGAAGAATGTGTGAGTTCCTGGGCCCAATCCCTGAAGCTGAAGTCCCAATCCCTGTCTCTCTGTCTATCTCCATCTCTCTGTCACTGTCTGTCTTTCTGTCTTTCTGTCTATTTTCCTTCCTCTTCCTACTGTTCCCACCCTCTCCACTCCTTTCATATATGCATGCATGTATTATCAGAGAATGTATTTAATTCATATGCTTCCTCTTTTCCTTTTCTCCCACCTCTAGAAATATTTGAACATATATACATATATTTGAATATATATCCATATATATGTGTGTGTGTTCAAACATGTTTATATATATATATATATATATATATATATATATATATATATATATATATATATATATAGTCAATGAATGAATGGGTGTTCTTTTAGTCAGTCTGTGCTTTGGTTTTTCCTTAGATGGGTAGTCTTAATACTGTTGACACAGATAATGCACAAATTTTAATTCAAGGCTTAGCACATGCATAGTAAGGCCTGATGATAGACATTAACAGTTTTCCAACATCTCCTGACAGTATGTCTTCTAGAACATTAAGTAGATAGAAATCTGAGCCAATATTTATATGGATTACTTTCTGAGATGTATCAACTGAGAGGTAGATTACTCTAAAATGATAGTTGTTTTTTCATGTATGGTAATATGGAGTCAAATATTAGTAAACAATCTGCTAAAGAAAAGGTTGAAAACTATATTATCCCTATATTTGTTGCAGTAATATGAATAAAGACATTATATATATTCTTTTTATTTTCTTAATTATTTAAAATAATTTATTCAGATTACATCCCCAATTGTTCTCCCTTACTTGCTTCTTCTTGTTCCCCTTCCCTTTTTCACCCCACTCCCTTCTACTACAGCTGTGACAGAAGGGTACCTCAGCCCCAACAGCCAATCAGGTCTCATCTGGATAGGCTGCTTCCACTTCCTCTGAGTGCCACCAGGCCTCCCCACAAAAGGGAAGTGGTCAAATAGGGGGTCAAATGAAACCAAAGTTCATATCAAAGGCAGTCCGTGCTCTTCCCGACAGCCATTGAGAATGATCTATCCATTGGCTAGATCTGAACAGGGGGTCCAAGTTTACTGCATGCATTGTCCTTTGTTGGTACAGTGGTTTTTGCAGGACCCCCTGGGTCCCGATCTCCCAGCCTTGATGGTTTTCTTTGGGGCTCCTAGACCCTTTAGGTCTTTCTATTTCCCCATTCTTCCATACCCTTTTCACCTGGAGTCCCAATAGTCATTACCAGCATTTGTCCTAATACTTTGCTGAGTGAAGACTCTCAGAAGACATTCTTGTTGGGCTAATATCCATTTAAAAGTAAGTATATGCCATGCGTGTCTTTCTGGGTCTGGGCTACTTCACTCGAGATGATCATTTCTAGTCCCATCCATTTGCCTGCTAATTTCAAAATGTCCTTCTTCTGAATAGCTGAGTAGTAGTGCATAGTGTAAATATACCAGTTTATTTACCCATTCTTTGACTGAGGGACATCTAGGTTGTTTCCAGATTCTGGCTATTATGAATAAGGCTCCTATGAACATAGTTGAGCAAATGTCCTGGTTGTGTGGTGGAACATCTTTTGGGTATATACTTAGGAGTGGAATAGTTGGGTCTTGAGGTAGCAGTATTCCCAATTTATATTCAAATGTTGGAGTGGAAGTAACTACTATTAGCAGAGAAGTGATATGGTGATAGTCACCCCCATCAAAACTCTTTCTCTATGATATCAGTCCCATCAGCTTCTACCATCTCCCTAATGCTGGAAAATTCCTGACACTAAGTACCATCTTAGAGTTGGTGAGTGAAAAGCTATTTTCTTAAATTTAAAATGCTTAACAGATACGATTTTATGTGTGTCACTTTCCTTTTAATCTGCATATATCACAGTGCAGAATGTTGAAAATGAATTTAAATTTAGTCCTAAAATCTGATGCAATATGTGCTTCTAAAACTTAGTGTCCTAGTTTATCTTAAAATACAAAACCTTCCCTAGACAAATTAAAAAGAGAATGGCACATTTTAATTATTCAACTAACTTTTTGCTAAAGGCCAACTTCCCATCCCTAAAAAAAAAGTAAAGTTAGTTAAAATTATTTCTATTTTTATTTTAGAAACATTTTACTTTTAAATAAAAACAGTTGAAAACATTTTAGCTTGGTAAACTGAGCTTTCAGAGTGGATGGAGAAATCTTTATGATGAATGACTTCTCCAAATTAAATAAAATTTGAATGTTGTCTTCATGTTTTTATGCTTTCTAGATCACTATTAATGTAAACAATATTATAACAGAGGCAGGAAGATAAAGTATGCATACTTTCTAATCCATTCTTCATTATACTTTGCCATATATATTAACATATTAGTAGAAAAAAATCAGAAACTGTAATAAGGAAGATTAGAGAAAAACACTTGCGAATGCTTCAAATAAATGGAAACAAACAAGAATGGTTTTGACAAGATATTGAGTTAGCTGTCCTGGGTACTAGATACATCAAGTATGTGCCAGTAGCATGCACAGCCTTTATTCCAACCTACTGGGACTCTCTAATGTTTTTCTACATGTTTTCTGTTATGATTAAATATGAAAAGTTAATGATTTAAAAATATTTGACTTGAAAATAGCAGAACTAAGATCCCTATAGAAACCCAGGAAATCTTATCCTAAGAATTATCAATAGCCTACTACCTTTGTCTTGACCATTTAAAATGGTATATAAAAATATAGTTCTAATAGGTTTACAAACAATATATAAAGGTAGTCATTATAAGAAAACAATTTAGAATTAGCAGGAATAATGAGTATTTGTGTGAGACATATTAGAAAAATCCCTCAGAGAACCTCAAGCATTAAAAATGGCTAAGAAGGCTTCCTGATAAGGAAGGACTTCAATTAGGAAAAAAAAATATTTGAAACTTGGAAGCCAAGGGTCTTCCAAATGGGGTAGACTGTTAAAGGAACTGTACATGCAGCTGGGTAAAGTCAAACTATTGATCATAACTGGAAGACAGTTTTAGTTCTCACAGACATCATATCATAAAGGAAATACCATGGTGTGAAACATGAAAGCAATTTCATGTTCCTAGTATAAATATTGTTTCAAAATAATTGTCTCAATTCTGTGTGGGCTGAGCAATTTGTGTGTGTGTGTGTGTGTGTGTGTGTGTGTGTGTGTGTGTGTGTGTGTGTGTACTTATAGGTGCATATGTCCTTGCGTATACATAATACTGAGTTGTGGTATACAGTTCTATTCTGATTATAATAAGAGTTAAAGAAACAGGATACAGTGTGTAGGTAGCTAAAAGGCTTCTAAAGCTTAACAAAGCAACATAAAAAGAGCAGAGATAAATGGAAGGCTTTTAAATGCCTTGAGCAAATGGAATGCATCAAAAACCAGGGCAATGTGGTGTTATATTGTCAGTGAAGTACCAGCTAATTGGGCACAAGGAAAAGATGACTGTGAGCAAGAACAATGAGATGGCTTTTACAGCTACGTAGTTAGTAGTCAAGGACCTAAAGCAAAATATTGGCTATGAGTCTAAAGAAAGCAAAGGGATGGATTGACACGTCAGAGCACAAGCCCATAGGTTGACTGAAATAGAGAACAACAGCAAGAAATAAATTAGAGAGAATATGGAAGTTTTGATCTTTTAATTCCAAGAACATTGGTGTTTTCAGACCAGTTCAGTACACATTGGTTTGGGAAGGTAAGAATGGTTTGGGCATAGTTGATTTTTCAGTCATGATGCAAGAGATATTAGAAGACAGAATTCTCCAGGTACTGGTTCAAGAAATTCAACCTCAGATGAGAACTCAGTAACTGTAATGTTACAAATAAACTCAAGATCTTTTGACAGTACATGATAAGAATGTAATAAGGAATCAGAGGAGCAGGCATTGCAGCATTAAGAAAGCCAAGAAGAAAGAGGCTGATGAGAGTATGTTCTGAGGAAGATCTTGATAGTTCCTCAGTAAAGGCAGCCACATGGAGCCTTGAGAGTACAGTTTTGCCAGGCGAATCTACAGTTTCTGCAACCTCAGGATGGAAGGGATTGTGAAAAAAAATGCAGAAAGAAGAATACTAAGAATGTTTACAAGAAGATAACTGGAGAGCACCCATTGAGAAGAGAACAGAGTTCCTTTTTAGCCCTCATCTGAGGTTGAAGAAATACCTTCATAGTGCTGAAAGTCAGCCAGGACAAATCACCTGGATTCATGGCTGAAAATGTTGTAGGTCACTTAGAGGATGAACCATAAATTCTTGAGCTGCGCATAGTTCACATTAGATTGCTTTTGTGCTCAGGACTCAAGGGCACTCAGGAATAATTGTCACATGCTAAATTTTTCTTAAAAGCTGGTGAATACAACGATGTATAACATTAAGGCCTCATCTGCAGTTTTCTGTCTTGCCAGAAGAGTTTTCATCACTCGCGTACATTTCTCTACTCTTGTTCACACTATTGTGGTATGCCTGAATGCTAGGGGGGGGGATGTTCGGTTAGAAGGAAGTAGGAGCTGATTGGTGAGAACTGTTAAAACCTGGGGGTCGCTTTGAGACATTTAGGTCAGTACTTTGTATCCATCATTCACTCCTGAACAATTTTTGATAGGAAAGCTATAGAGAGCACTGGCGGACTGAATTACTTCCTCTCTACCGTTGACCACACTGTGCACAGCTTAGACAGGCAATAATTCATCTGCATTTCTTTTCGTTCTGACATTAAGAAAATATTAGCATGCATACTCTTTTTGTTTGAACATCACGTGTCACAGATATTTAACGAGGCATAGTGTCAATGAATTGTTTTATCAACAATATCAACACTTCCTCTGTCAAAACTGTTGAAAACACAAGAACCTCCTTATGGAGATGGCTTCAAATGTAGCAAACCAACCACTGGGCAAAAATGTCTTCCTTTCAGCCACAGATAGAATTCTGCCTAAAAATAGGGAAGCTTGGATGTAGGCAGAATCGATGGCCGAACTCTGCCAAGACAGGGAAAGCAAGTCCTGAGTAGTTCCTCCTCACAAATATGTGTCAGATATACTGGGCCAGAAGGCTGAAGATGATGCTCCAGCATTATAAAGAGTTTTGGGTAACTGTTCATTCAGCAAACTGTATATGCCATTTTTTTTTCTTTTTGGAAGCTGCTAACCCGCAATTCCTGTTTACTCAGGTTATTAATTATATTCCTTCTCAAGTCTCTGATGGGGTTGAAATCCAGATAGTTTAGTTTTACAATTAGTTGTTTAAGGGTTAATATGTTTATTTTTTAAGCTCTAGGTAGATGTCTTAAGTTGATAGAGATGAAATATGATAGATATTGATTTACATTCAAAATTTCAGACTCACCAAGATAGGGAAGGTGTTTTCTTCAAGGTTTCCAAATACAAATAGCCAAAACACTATGAATGTAACTTGTATATGATTCCTGATTGCTCCATGGTTCTTCTTGCTGTATGTAATTTATTTTATGTATGTGTAATAATATAAATGTATTTGTGAAAAAAATTAAAAAGCACCAAACCTCACTTAGGAAGAAGAGACTAAGAAAATATGATAGAATGATTAACAAAATAATTGGGATTAACACAGGTATATTGTAAAAAGTCACCAATAAAAAAGTGCAAGTTATTCCCCCAAAAATTGAAACATAAAAGTCACTGTTTCATGTGATTGTGATATGCTCCTCAATGCCTGCTATCAACAAGAAATTCCTTTGCCAATACCACTAATATATTTTCTATGAGAGTAAAGAAATAAGTTTACTGCACAAAACTTTGCTAGTAGAACTATGGTTATATTCAAGAATAGAGTGTCCAATAATTGGGAGATAATGTTTGGGTTAACTAACATGAAATTTCCTTTCACACAGAGTAATCAGCCTAGTTATACTATTGTCACAAAATATTCTTTCTGTGTAACAAAATAGTGCATAATAAGGCACGGTGTGATATTTACACATGAAACTCACACACATGCCGATGTAGTAATTATACCCAGAATTCCAATTCTTGAAAATACTTTGCATATATTCTACATAGACACTTATTAGAGTTCTCTGAATGCTCTTCCATATACCCTAGTTGACTAGACCCAACTCACCAGCCTATAATCCAGTTACTTCCAGATTGTTCTGGGCACAAGCACCACAGGGCCATCCAGTAAACTGCGCCAACCTATTGCAGCTAGCACCACAGATTACAGATAGTGTTCTCTTCTGACTTGAGGCATGTGGTTGAAGCCCACGGCTAACATGCTGATGGAGGTTCCACTGCTCCTCTCTTGTAGGTCCGGAAACAGCAGATCATTGTTATGGTTTTCAAATGTCAATTTCTTTATGTTTTTGGATGCACAGCGTGCGTTTTCACTATTAAGCTACTAAGCATATTGCATAGTTTCTAATGACCGCATAACATTATTCGCCTTGGAAACTATTTTGGAAATATTCTATTCACATGCATAGGTTTCTGGAATATTTGGAATGGAACTGTGCTGCTTTTTATTCTTGTGTGTCTGAAGTTCCTTTCCCTTTAGTGATCAACAGTGAAATGGGGATTGAAATAAAAAAAAAATCAAGCCAAAATAACTAAATCTTTCAATAAAATGCAAAGGAGACCCCACTCCGGAAATACCTTATACCTTAACAGCACACACATACAGTGAAACAGGCAATTAAAAAAGGGTATCTCCCAAGTGAAGGCAGTGGTTAAGTGGAAATGTGTACTTTCAAAACTCCAGACAACTATACAGAAGAAGTTGTTTACGTTTTTGGTTTGTTTGTTTTTTTTTAGTGGAAAGCTTCATTATGTTCCATAGCTGGGCAAGTTAACATTGCAATCAGTACATAGTGAAGGCAGAAGAAGATACTGTTAACAGGGCTTCTCAGACTGCCACTCCTTCAATGACCTTATTAGCACAAGTAGAGGGCATCAAATGACATAGTCTGCAGGCTTGTGGTGCTTGGGATAGGGAGCAATCTCCAAGGAGTATATTAGCAAGTCAGTGCCGGAAATGGTACCCAAGAAAATACAAACAGCACATTGCATGCAAGTGTGGCTGTAATGAGAATGTATGGTCTTCATTTAAGCTTTTTCCTCTACAGTGTACATGAGTTGTGCTCACAGCATTATTACTGATAATATTAGCTTTCTTTATGGACACAGACGCGGTGTTTCAAAAATAAAACTAAAAGCTCATTAGCTCAAACCACCTGCAAGAGCTCACAAAGCCCAATAAATAAAGTCCATTGCTGCAAACAAATCTGTATTCCAATTCACGTTCAAGGCTTCTGTAGATGCTACATTAGATCTGCCTGCCTTAGAGTATTGCAAAAGAGTATTGTGGCGACTAGCAATACCTTGCTATTTTAATACACATCGCAAATAGCACCAGCCCTTCTCAAGAGATTTAAATCAATTTATAGATTCATATGCCTCATGTGTTATACTTAGATGAAAAAGGTGTCAGAGAGGTTGTTTTAAAGCACTCGCCAGTGCAAACGAAATGTTCAATGAGGAAATCAAAGCTGTATGATAGCCTCAGACTCAGTGAGGAGGGCGGATTTGAAATTCATTCCAGGTAGTCCTCATCTCTACAGAAGAGAAACTAAATCTTTATCGATTCTTGTAAGGATATTGCTTGTTTGAGAGAATGAACAAGACGACGGTGCTTTCAGTGTATAAGGAAAAGGGGAGCTCTGCTCTAGAAATTGAAAAATATGCAGTTAAGTTCAGGGACCCAGTGGCCTTTGGCAGGTTACCTTGCATTCTACCTTTGTAAAGCAAGGATCACAGCAGGGGAGAGGGGAAAGGAGAATAAGAGGAAGGAGGATTAGAATGGAGGCAGACAGTAAATTATCTATTCAGTAGCCTTTAGGGGCAGCCTTTATGATCTAAACACCACTGGCACACTTCCTAGAGGTCATACCATATGACTCCAGAACTTTAATATCTTAAAATAATAGTAAGTAAAGGTAGATTCCACTTATGTGGATTTGATTGATAAAATCTGAAATGATATCTTATGGATGATTTAGAGACTTTTTGGTGAAAGTATCTCTATCAAATATTGAGCACTCAGACATTACATTCAAGCTCCTTTGTACCATCTGTAAAAATAAGCACGAAATTCTAAAAGGCATTATCAAACTTGCAGCATTTCATTTTTAGCTAAGGTTCCAGCTTGACTGAGGGGTGAAAAACGCATTGATTGTTATTATCTTGTTTTCCAAGAGGCTTAATCTAGTTACTTGACTAAAGGGACAAGGTGGGGGAAGGCAAAATAGGCTTCAAGTGTTGGCTTCTCCTTCTGGAAAGTAAATCTGCTCTTTGGAACAAAAACCTGTTATCTTGACAGCACTTTCATCTGTGTAGCTGTCAGGCAAGGACTCTCACACAATGAGGTGTAACGAATTCCAGGGCTTCCGCCTTTAGTCTGGAGACAATTAGGGTGTCATGCTATCTATTATTCATCACTCTCTTCTCTGTACAGTAAACTGTAACAGATCTATGGGGCAGTAAACAGATCTATAGATTAAATATTTCTCATCCCAAACAATTAATCCCTCTAGCATCACACTGTACAATTTTAATAACCTTGAACTTATGCTTGCTATAAACTTCCCCAACATGCTTTGTTTGGAACGGAGGAAGCAATAGTTTCTTTTGTTTTCTATGTCTTCTTCCTTTAATATTCAATAACTCTGAAGCCCATTCCTACCCTTCTCTTGTCTCTCCAGGAGTGGTTCTCAATCTATGGGGTCATGACCTATTTGGCTGTTGACATATCTATTTACCTACATTTGGCCCTGGATCCTTCATCTGCTTCAGATGTGTTTGTAGTTTGACTTTCCAATACCTGAGGAGCTGGTAGCAACTGTAGCTTCATATTTTGAAAATCACAGAAAATGTAACTTCTCAATTGTAAGTCCAAATGAAATGTTTAGAGTTAAAAAAAAAAAAAACAAGGAACTACATCTTACCTTCCAGTTTATTTTAAACATACAAACTCAGTTAATAATGAGAGTAACACTGTTTTCACGGTAAAGCCTACTCTTTAAGCCAGTGAAGATTTAAAGATCCAAATAGGTAAATGTAACCAGAATGATAAATTCTTAAACATAAGACCAATTATTTTTGCAACAAAGATACAGTTCTGTGTTCACTAAGCTCTGGTGGCTTATAACAATGACACAATGCACACATACCTAACGCTTTCAATTCGCTCAGTGGGAGCAAGAATCTCATCATGAGAAATCCTTAAGAGATGATGTAGTTGTGTGTATATTGGCCTTTATAAGTGGTCTTGAATTAATTTTGAGTCATTAACATAAGTAAATAAGAGTGAGAAGCACAACACAGTGTGTGATGATGGAAAGCCAAAGAAGTTTTTAGGACATCGCCAAAGAAAACAAATTAACATTGATGTCATTCTTCAAAATACAAAAGAAGTTTACTTTGCACATTAAACATTCCTAAGTCGGCTCTAATCGCCACCAATTAACTTTCTTTGTGTAGGTGTATGTGCTGTGTGTGTGTGTGTGTGTGTGTGTGTGTGTGTGTGTGTGTGTGTACCTTTTCTGATTATTTGAAAATGCTATGTTAATCCAAGTTTAATTGTGTATTTAAGCATGTTTGTTTCTCTCTTCAGGAAACATCCAGCTGTTTTGGGTTTGACGTTTGCAATGATCACATGAGTTAATGTCTGTGCATCTTCTGAAGTGCACAACTGAATGTATCCAGCACCTCACTCTCCAGAAGTAACAATCTTACTTAGAAGTTGGTTTTACCTTCCTAATGGTCTAGTTTTCTTTCTTCACCTTGTGTTCTTTCAGTAGAATTTTTTTATCTGTATCAGGGAAAAATGGACTTTTATAAAAACTGGTCGTTTCTGCCCTTTCCCATAAATAATATTGTAAACCACAAGAAGAAATCAATAGGAAGGCCCTCCCCTGAAGGGCTCATGTGTTAAAGACCCACCTGAGTATTGAGAATAAGAACAGAGGCCCTGACCAAACCTACCATTTACTAACCCAGGAAAAGAGTTAAATCCAGAAGGTTTTATAAGAATGAATATTGGCTTTAGACTATGACTCACCTCGGATTCAGGGAATGAGAACGGGTAGGAAATAGGTCATATGTATTAGAAACAATACATATGGTTCCTTTGAGGTTTTATTAAAATCCAAACTGGGCCTGGGGAGAATAAACAAAACACCTTGTACAGAGTTTTAAATCATGAAAATAAATTCTGGTGTACAAGTGTATTCTAATGTCTTTTAACCTTAAAAATAAGGAAAATAGCAGAAATAAAATAAACAAAAATAAAAAATAAAACACAGACTGATATTTGTTGCTGTCATGAAAACTGAAATCAGTTGCATATTGGATGACAGCTAGTTGAACTGCGCATGGGATTGAAGGCCTAGAAAGGGAAAATGCAGGATGCATTCGTCTTCCCTACAGGATTTTGTGTTGTGATTGCATAATTAAGAAAGATAGTTTGATTCTGATAATGAATGATGACTTTTTTTTGATATTTTTGTTTTGTTTTTTTCTGACCTGCCCTTCAACAATATCTCTCAGGAAACTTTTTTTTTTTTTGCATGTTTGTTTGTTTTCCCCAATAACATTGAATTTATTTTTGATAATTTCATATGAAGTATCAACAGGTTACTATTTTCAATATTATTGTAGTATTATACAGTTTTATCATAATATATCATCTGCAAATATTAGTACGGTACCTCACACACCGTCAGCTTAAGTTGCTTCTTCTTTATTCTGTTCTACTGGATTAAAACTAAAAACCAGTTTAACTGAATGGGGTTTTATTTTAATGAAATGTTTCTAAAATACATACATTTTCAAATTTGAGCATGACCAATTCTATTTATTTTAACAATTAGTAGCTTTGTGGTTTTAAAAATCATTATCTCTCAAAACTATAAGATATGTTATATTAAAATCCAAGTAATTTACAATTTTAGTTCTTAAAGTTAAGATTTAAATTCAGATTATTGTTGTACATAGTACAATGCCAAGCACCAAGAGCTATTTTCCCGTATCTATCTATGCAGAAATTGTTGTAGGAAAGACCTTTTTCTTTTCATTTAATTACTATGATGCTATTATCAAAATCAATTTACTATTTATCTGATAAGTTACTCTATTGATCAGATTGTCCTCTTCATTGTAGATATCACACTGCCACAATTAGTACAGCATTAGTGGTTAGAATTAGACATCTATTTCGTAAAACTGGAAATCATCAAAATATTGAGACTTTCTGTTTTTGAACTTGGACCAACTTCCCTTTTACTTGTCTTGTCATTAACTACCCTGAATTGATTAATGATTATTTTACTATTGAAACCATGTTTATTTTGTTTAATATATTCTACTGATGCCACTGAAGGAGGTATTTTCTGTTTCCTGTTTTCATTTTTTTTGTTGTTGTTCAAAGTATTTAAAAGAATGGAATGACAAGTGATGAATCATACAAAATTCCTATATAAGGAACATTGATCTTAGGTGCTTCAGAAAATAGTCAGTAAAAAGCACTATGTCATTTATAAAGATGACAATAAGCTTAGGGGTTGAATAAAGTCAGGAAGATTCATTAAATGAACCCACTGTGAACAGTGTAGGTCAATAAGCCTGCTCCCTTAAAGATCAGTATCATAAAATTCAAGAAAATTCAAGGCTCAAGGAAATTAAGAGCACACTACAGTAAGTAGTAATACATGTTAAAAATTTATCCTTTATTGTGAAAAGCAAATGTTGTAAATGATGGTATATAGATGGCTTGCAAAATTTAAAGGTGGATTTTATTAGTATTATTGCCTCAGTGTAAATATGTCTCATTTGAAGGAGTAGTTAGATGGGCTAGTTTTGTTATTCATAGCAGATAAAATATTGAGTAAGGAAGTCAGCATCTCTGTAAGTAAATTTAATTGGCTCATCAAAATAATGAATAAATAAACACACACACACACACACACAAACACACACAAACACAACCAAATTGGAAACAAACAGCAAATGTAGTAGTTTTTACGCTAATTTAATTTTTGTGAAGACCTCATAGGTATTCATATAATTGCCATTTTTTTGGCACCTCATATGTAGGTATATGTACTTTTAGAGACTTCTAATGAAACTGATTATAGCAAAGTTAAAAGCATGGGTTATTCTTTCCTGTATTTTCCCAATGCCCTGTTTGTTGTTATTTGAAAATACTGGTAAATGATGTGTTTCAATTGCCAAAGTTCCCATAACCTCTGGATCTTCTTTTCTTTGCTTAATGATAGGATAATGTCTTTGCACTAACAAGTTAAGAATAAAGGACTGTAGAAGAAGCTCCCAGCCCCTGAATTTTATGTGCTGCTCTTTGTATGGTACATTTTCAAAAGAGAATGGAAAATTAAAAATAATCCTGACTGAAAGTATGACTGTTTTCCTTCAACAACATGGCTAATTAAAAGGTCAAATAGGTTTGGGCTAACAAATTAAAAACCCACAGCAATGCAATGTGTAGTGTACTTACTTCATCATCTTTTTGTTCCATGAACTTTTCTTTAGCAAAATTTGAGTAAAATGGATATCATAAATCAACAGAAAACTAGATGTGAGAAAGGCACATCTCAAACATCAATTTATTTTATTCGCATTCTTTAGGTAACATTTTCAGTATATAAAATATTTTCAACAGTGAGGGACAATTTAAAAGGAAAAGTCAGTGAAATCTAGAAGGCAGGGATAATATATATAAGTATTATAATTCATAAAGATTTGCTTTTTTAATCTTAGGTTGTAACTGAAAGGTTAAACTTGTTTTTAAAGCCAATTGCCACAAAGATAATTTTTGTTGCTTTTTTACTGATACTAAACAAACACAAATACAATGATAATTCTGGCCCCACTAATTCAGCTTAGCACTCCTCTGGAAAACCATTTCATTGGGTCTCATTTAGACTTTTTGACATTTCTTCTATCCTCTTGAAATTTGAAGAGATTAATTTCCAAGGATGCTCATGAGAATGAGGCAGTTGACTCTCTACTGAAAAATATTAATTTGTTAATGCATGCTTAATTGTTTTTCTTAGAAAGCAGCCATTTCTTTCCTTGCATACCATTAGTCTTGTATTTCCAGGGAATTCCTCTTCTACTTAAATCACCTCTTTCACACAAGTTTTATACTGCATGAGCAATTTTATCACCAGGTTGAAATACTAAAAACTGATACAGTGAGGACCTGGTGGAGACCCTGATGAAAGAGAAGGCTGCACACACCCGATGCACAACCATGCTTTAATAGAGACTGTGATAAAGAGCCTTTGAAAGTCAAAGATATCCTTTAATGGAGTGTGGGCATTCAACAATGAGCTCAATTTTTTTTTTACCTTAAGTCTACTGCTGCTCTCTTGACTCACAGTGGTTCACAGAGTGGTTAAGGTTAATTCCCTTTACTAAGAACCGTCAACATGGTATTTATAGAGGGATTCATTTGTCGTCTTATTTCAAAGAGGTCAGCAGGTGCATTGCATTCTTTAGAGGGATTCTGACTCATTTCTACAGATTGCCAGATATGGTCTTTGTCTAAAATAAGCATTTTAGGAATTGCAAGAATGGGAGGCTGCATTTTTCAACCCATAGCTTTGAGAAGCCTTCGAAAGTGTTCATGAAATATAAACTAACGGATGGTTTTCATTATTTTTTTTAAATCTATTAAACAAAACTAGATATATGTTGTATAGAGTGTATATATTGCATTATACATATATCAATCCTGAGTTTACTTGGTCTCCTATTATAATTATCAATAACGTTGCCATTTTACTTTGAAAATAATTGTTACAAAACTGTTATGCAGCACATTAGGCATGGTATTTTGATATTCTCATCTCTCTATATTTTTTACAAGTAGGAAGGTGGCAATTTTTCTGCATCTTTGCTGTAAATATGATTCATCTTGATTATCACTGAATCCTGGACTAAGGGGGAGTGAGCCATGTAGAAGAGAAAGTTTCCTTCCAAACACACTGGTTTCTGGGGTATTGTTATTGGGATTAGTTGTACACAGAAAATGGTAAGAACCCAGGTTTTCAGGACTGTGGATTCTCTCAGCATATGCATGTCTAATACAAGTCTCTGCATTTCAAAAGAAAACTAAAAGTAAATTATCCATATTATGATTTAGACCTTGATCTCCAGGTTAAAGTCTCAACAATAAAACACTTCACCAATGTTCGTGACAGTTTTACTTTTACTTACTGAAGCCCAAATTTCTTTCACATTTTTTATTTAGCCACAAATGAGATTTCTCAATCTCTTTTGCTTGTGACAGTCAGTTTTATGTGATTTTAAAACTCAATTCCTTTTTACATTGTATTTTAAAACTCTGATATTGTACTAATTAGGTGCCAAGAATTACTGTAATTTTATTAATACAAAGTGAATATTTTGATAAAATCATATCTATTCTAGCCACCATTCTCATTTTACTAATGACAGAATTATGGACAAGGATTTTCAGTGACTGTGGAAGAATTCTTTGGTGAACACAAGTTCCAGAGACAGAGGAGGGCACCTGACCTAACAATCTATTATACAAAACTTGATATTTTTTATTACATCATTGTTGATATTATAATATATCTATATAATTCCCCTCTCTAATTCCTCTGTCAAAACCCTTCCAATATCTGCCCCTGCAATATTTCAAATTCATGGTTGGTTTTTCTTTCTTCATTAATTTTGTTACATTGTATGTGTGTATGTGTGTATGTGTGTGTGTGTGTGTGTGTGTGTGTGTTCCTAAATACTCAAGTATAACCTATTCAATATGTAAAATGTTACTTGTCTGTGTGTCTTATAGAAGTGGTAGCAGAAAGATTGTAAGAGCCAAAGTATCACTGAGCTTGCTGTGAGACTGTGTCTCATAAGATGTCAGAAGCCATACCCATAAACACTTACTGAAGTTTAACTGAACACGGACAAGTACAGCAGACATGCTAACAGGATTCTTTATCCTTCTTCCATTAGTTATCCAGTACCAAATGCTCATCAAGAAATTCACACGGTGTGAAAAAAGTAAATGATAAATCAAGTTCTGGATAGGCTAGGACGGTTTGCTTTACACTTTAATTTGGTCAGTGATTTAAAGGAATAATTTGTTGGGTAGCTACTCTGCGTAAGACAACTTGGGAGCAAAGATAAATTTATGTGATTTCCAAGACCCTTTATAGAATACATATCAGATATTCATGTTATATTATTTTGACGATTAAACCATACTGTGAATGGGAAATGAAATGACTTCTTGTTATAAATTTGTTATTTCCAGGAAAGTATGGATGGACTTTACAACCTGCATAGCAAGAAGTGTGTGTATTTATATAATTACATGTAATGAATGATTAGAAGCCACCAAAGTAAAATATCTGTATATTAGTCAGAGCTCTTTAGATGAATATAACTTATAGAATGGACACACACACACACACACACACACACACACACACACACACACACACAGGATTTATAGGAGTGGTTTACTGACTGTTGTCCATCTAAAAGTAGATGTCAAATTGGCAACCATGAATAGCCATCACAACAAGAAGTCCAGAAGTACTTCACACTGTTCTGTTAAGACAAGACTTGTACCCACAGGTATGGACTATGTATGTCCCTATACCTGCAGGAAAGGGGTTGGAATGCACTGAGGTGCAGTAGGGACCTTCTATTGTGAGCTCTGAAAGAAGGCAAAGAATGCTCAGATGGTGGTTGTACCAGATAAACTCTGTAGCCTTGAGAAAGCAGCTGAGTTTCATGATTTCAATCGTTAAAAATGGGAACTATAAAGTACTCACTTTTCTTTAGGTGTTGTAGCAATTTTTAAAAGGAAGATTTTAGAAGAGCACTGTTAGATCCAAAGGAAACCCCAATTCTCTGAACTTTAAATGGCTAGTCTAAATATCCAGAAATGAGCGCAACCTGGACTATAGGAGGACTTCTGACAGATAAAATCCCAGAACTTGTCAAACCAATTCCTATCTGCCAAAGGGAGTCATTTTCGTTACCTCTGCAAGAAGGGGCATATGTCTACCTGTGTTACTTATCAGCATATCAAATCACGTGCCCAACTCCCGCAGGCTCCTTCAGTGTCACAAGTACTTGTTATATATTTCAAAGTCCATGCTAAGATCGCATCACTTCACACCTCTTTCCCTACGGTAAACGCCCTCCGGTTCCCAGGCTTCCCTTCCTCCAGGTACTCATTTTCCTTACAGTCCTTCTATTCTCACTAGGTTTTTCTCTGTACTCTACTCCTGCTTCTCCCACAAGAACATAGGTTTTCTCTAGCCTCAGATATCCCTCTCTTTCTCACATGTAGGCCTGGTGATATCCAGTATTCTGCACATTTTTCATCTAATTCTTTCTCTCACTGCTACGGATTCTTCCAGATGCCCCCTGGCTGTTCTTTCCATGGTGTCTACAGGGGAAACCTCCCACTTAAATATACCATGGAGTGGTCATGCCATCGGTTTATCCAAATAGCAGCATGTTTTAAGCACTCAATAAATGACAACTGCTATTATTACTTAAAACCCTAAAAGCATACTATATAGTTACCCTAAATTATAAAAATGCAAGAAACAGTTTAGCTTAAACTACAAACTTTTAACAAGGTATTATTGTGTATAACTGTAAATTTAAAAAATAATGAATTCCATTAAAAAAAAACTCTGTTTTTTTTTTTTTCATGTGTGTGTGTTCTACACTGAGCTAGTGCTATGGAAGGGATGGTTACTTTAGTTCAGAGACCATGGAATTATAAGCAAGAAGTATCCTTTGTTTATGTTCTCATGTCCTTACTATGAAAAAAACATGTTTACTAAGTTATTCTTGGAGAGGCGAGCGCATATAAGCTATATGAAAGAAAATGCAATACCTGTTATTTTTTCTAGGTATCTCATTGTACAGCTAACACCCCTTAAAAGATTGGGTTTCCTCGTCATTCTTTACATTAAAAGTATATTTTAACAACAGCTCTTCAACTCTCACATAATAAGTACTTATGTGATTGCTTTGTCTATCATCTTAGACTAGGAAATTACCATTTCTGTAATAGAGCTGAAGCTCCACCAGCCATTTCAATTTCTTTCCTATCACAGGAAAAAAAAAAAAAGATCAAGATGGCATTATAAAACTCTCCCTTTGCGAAGATATTTAAAGCAGAAGCAACATTGCTCACATTTTCAAAATGCCAAGACCAATAACAACTCTTTAATAATATAAAGTATTTGCCAAAAGGAAATTCATCATTGAGATTATTGGCATCTTCGCATGAGCCAGTAATTAAAATAAGACGTTGTATAACCCACGCCATACACGCATTGCAATGAATTTATTTGAAATAGTGACTGTCGGTAGGTATGAAATTTCAGTAGGACACCTTCTGTTCACTCTGGAAACAGGAGCTGCGAAGACAGGAGTAATGCGATTTTAGACTGAGCTGAACAGAGGCTGGATAATAGGACCGTTGGATTCGAACATCGTTAGACGCTTTTCTATGGACTTATTCTTTCAGGGAGCAAATTCTGAGAAGAGCAATCTGGGAAGCCATAAATCCTACTGAGCCTCAGATAAGTGACATTCATTAGAGAAAACACCTGGAGGGAAGACCTAAGCACTGAGTCCCAGGACAGAGATCCGATTACTTGAGGTCTGCTCCCCTTGGCTAAGGCAAGGGGCTGTTGGGGGCGTGCAAGGGTCTTTCCCTGTCATCTTTGCAGTGAGTTATGTAGGGATAAATGGATAAAGCCGAGGTTTGTCTAACATGGTGGTGTTCCTCTGGCCTGGGTTGTTCCTCACTAATTGACATCACACATCACTGTGGAGACCATTTGTTTCTGTTACCCTACACGTTTCCTGTGGATTTACTACCCCGAACAGTCATCACTTTTTTTTTTATAGGAGTAAGCCTATGCTTTTCTTTAAAAATCTATGTTTTATTATTTGAAAAAAAAACTCTCTTGATACCTAAATTTTTCATCACACGTTATACACACAAAAATACTGAGAGCAAATTAAAACCAATTCGCCTCACACAGAAGGGTGATCAGGATCCATGCATGCTTTAACTTTCAAATGATAAATTATAAAAAAAAATAGTTAATTTTGTGAGTAAACTACTAAAATAGAATGTAAATGTGACTGGCAGTTTTTGAGAATCACACTGGTCGAGAAGGGGCATTGACAAGGCAACTCAATTAGCTATTCAGTAGGTTCTCTTTACGACTAATTATAACAATAGTCAATACCAGTTCTTTGTAAGTAATAAAACAGTTTCCTTCAAATATTTTCCATATATGTTCTACAGTAAATATTTCAGATTAAATTTAATCATCAGATAATAAGATCATTTTACAGGTTTAACTAAAATTAAAGGGAAGGGCAAATATTATTATTCACAAAAATAAGCAAGAAAACACCTTCCCTTTTGCAGTGTAAAATTTAATGGAAGTATCATATATGAAAGCATCGTTTTAAGAAATATCAATTGTTTTGTCCAGCAGTTGTACTTACGGAAACATGTGCACCGAAGAATAAATACTCTAGTCAAGCAAGATGAGCGTGCATTTTCTTGGTATGCCTTTGCAATTGTAAAAAGTTAGACATTGTAATATATTTCTTAAGTGCTTAGGTAACATGCTATCCTCCTCCTCTTGTTTTAGCAGAGTCCGTCTGTATACATGCACATGCAGGACCATATTTGCAAAGAAGATTACAGACATTATACGCCATCATTTATCAGTAAATGTCTCTTAGTTTGAGTGCTATCATTGTGTGTTTTCTATATGTAGTTCTGTGTCTCTTATTTATTTTTACAAGTGGTATTAAGTCACAGAAATAAGGAAAGGAGGTACAGGGAGAGGCTGGAATATATGAAGTCCTTGCTTGCTGAGGTGTTGAAAAATCTCAGGTCTCAGGGTATGCCTGGTGACGTGTTTTTGATACCACACAGATTTTACAGTCTTATTCCATGTGACAAGATTTAGAAAGAAGAAGAAGAAAAAAAAGACAGGAAAGAAGGAGAAAGTGAAGAATTAACTGTTTGGAGAGACTAGTATAAGGATGAGTCTATTTCTAGTGTGTGGGTGACAGAAGAAAACGAGCTCAGAACAACTGCAAAGAAGGTTTTATGGCTATTTTATCAGGAGTATTTTGGGACATGCAGGGAAGGCTGGAAGGTAAATCTACATATGAATGTGTAAAATCGCATGGACCAATTTTTACTTTCCTTTGCCAGTGGGTACCTAACACAATAGGTTAAGGGTGCAGGCATTTGGGACACAGCTGAACTTCTCTGACCACTCACATTTCTCCTTCTAGGCTCACTAAGGAAGATAACTGTTTACATATTTTTGGAGAATTCCAGGTAAATAAACGTTACCAAATCATTCTTTATGCAATTAGTAAACAATAGAAGTTGTTGATTTTTACATTTCTTACATTGGCCAAAACAAGTAGCATATGACATTGAAAAGAAAGAATGAATGGGACTTTTGTGGATCCCACCATTGAAAATATGACACATATTCTCATCTGCAAAAATGCTTGCGCCTGAACTATTTTGTGAGGACCTTCAAACTGTAAAATTTTGAGTAAAGAAGGCCAATTTAGAAACCGGTCACTAAAGTCCCATTTCATAAGTACCCTAGTAGAGATATGGAAAAGAATGTTAGGGAATGTGGAAAGGTGCCTGAAGGGATTTAGAAAACACCTTTAAAATGAGCTGAGATTGACGCTGTACAGAAGTTTGCTCAGAAATGGAAAAGTGTTGAAGGGTGCAGGAAGGGGTTCAGGGAGTTATCCTCAGGCAAAGGAACTCAGAGGGCAAGGAGAGGAATGCTAAGGGTCACGGCGGGGGGTGAGGGGAGGATGCAAACAGTTACTGAGTATGACATTAGGACCAAAGATGAAGAAAAATGGAAGTGTTTCAAATAAACTAAACACTGTCCACATTAACAAACTCAACTTTCCCCTTTAGATAACTGTGGTGGGTTTTTGACAATTTGCATATTTTCTAGGGTCGAGGGAGGCACTTATTTCATGAGAACAGGAGAAGAAAAGTGTCGTGGCGGTGTCCTGACCAGACACAAGATATACCAAAGTTTATATTGGCGTATGATTTCTAATCAACAATTCAGACAAATTTGACAACAAAGCCTGTATCTAAAATTATACAAAGATCACACTCCTGCACTAACTACCCTCATGTCACTGAACTTAAAACTGTGAGAAAGAAATTTATTTTGTTCAATAAGTCAGGTTTTAAACGGAAAATACTGAGAGAAACCTACTCCTGCTGGTGCAGTTCGAGTCAATTCCACCTATCCTTTGTGTAATCAATCAAATCTGTGATTAAGAGCTAAAGCCTGTGGGATATGGCCAAGTGGGCTTATAAAAGCATCTCACTTGAAGAACTCTAGTAAGGTCTACAAGTTCAGACAAGTACAGACGGTCAACTTCATGCCCTCTTGCCTTCTGCCCATTAATAGTTTGCTTAAATTCAACAACAAATTAACTGATTTGAAGAATGGGATAATACAGTACTATTGACTCACAATGTGGCAGCAGTAAAGCAATACAGTGGCTTGTATAAAATACCAGACGCAGAACTGTAATTCAGTAAATATTAGTTGTTTGAGAAAAGACTTATTTAGCTAGAATGCTTTAGCTCACATATGATAATCATCTGGGATTAACATCTATGAGGCACATCCGCTATGCATACACTGGAATACATGCATCACTAAAGATAAACTTTTAGAATGTTAAGTCAAATATGTTGTTAATAAAGATTTCTCAGAAAAGAAGAAAACGTGTTAGTGTGTTTAAGAAATGTAGGTTGAAACTTGTTTAAAATTATTCTTTTTTTGTATTAATTTATTCTTGTTACATCTCAATGGTTATCCCATCCCTTGTATCCTCCCATTGTTCCCTCCCTCCCATTTTCCCCTTATTCCCCTCCCCTATGACTGTTCCTGAGGGGGATTACCTCCCCCTGTATATGCTCATAGGGTATCAAGTCTCTTCTTGGTAACCTGCTGTCCTTCCTCTGAGTGCCACCAGGTCTCCCCCTCCAGGGGACATGGTCAAAGGTGAGGCACCAGAATATGTGAGAAAGTAATATCCCACTCTCCACTCTACTGTGGAGAGTGTTCTGTCCATTGGCTAGATCTGGGTAGGGGTTTAAAGAATTACGGCCTGTATTGTCCTTAAAATTATTTACTCATTATAAATCTTTGTACATTTTTAACATTGATTTTTTTCAAATAGATATGATTTAAATTTATGTACTGTAATATGATTTCAAGATGGGATATTTTCTAATACTAAGAAAAATTTATATGCAAATATCTGATTTATTTTTATATTCTTTGCGAAATTTACTACAAACTCACTGCCAATTTTGTACTTTGTTTTTTTATCATCATGCTAGGTGTTTCTCATCATTAGTGCAAATTTCACCCAACACAATCTAAATGAATACTTTTTAAAAAGTATATGATCTCTATGAAAGCAAATAGACATGGCAGGTTTTCTTGACTCTATGCATTACTACACCTATCAAAGCCAGTGTAATCATTTAGGACGATATCTAAACAGAACTAACAACTGACAACAGATGAACCTCCCCCTGATGATTGTGAGGAAATAAAGGAATGATAAAAACAGGAAAATAAGAGCAAAGCCTGTAACCCTGAAAAATATATGGTTGATAAAGATTTCTCAGATAAAGAAGAAGGAAAATATGTTAATGTAGCTAAGATAGGTAAATAAAAGCTTGTTTAAAAGTATTCCTGAACAAATAAACCATCGTATGAACTTAGGATTGATATATTTCAAATAAATATATTTTAAATTTATGCGCTGCTACAGCAGTGTCTTCTGCTCAGTCATTTCAGAAAAAGACTCAGGTGAAAAATAGCACTGAGTCCCAATGAGCTTTACATATCCACTACATTGTAGTTTTAAAGCATCTTTCAACCAACCAATGATTGCACAATCCAACATCACAACTCCCTTTTTTGTTTTTAATCCTTCTTGCAAATCTCTGGCCATTAAGCACCTGCCACTACTGATTTTATCCCCTTCTAAAGAAAAAGCAGCATAAACTTTTCTACCTAGGCTAGAAACTGTTTTTTTTCCCCAAGCAGCAGCAGCAGAAGTATTTCGACAGTGGAGATCACAGGGAGCTCCCTGAGAAATGAGTGAGTTGCTACAGAAAAAAAGTACATCAGTATTTTTTTCCCATTTAAAATTAAGAAGTTTTATGAATGTTAAGTTTTGACCATGGAAGCCAAATATTTTGCTTTCTTGGACCTCGAGTGAGCTGAGTGGAAACTTCACTATAAGTTTTAGACATGTGCATCCTGTGGTGATTAACACACTGAAGATTTCTAACTGCTCTTCTCAACAGCTTACTGTTGTTATTAAATGCAGACGATGATATACGTATGAAAGAGGAAACACTAATCTGACAATAATTATTTCTTTTTCTTCTTTTTCTGAGATAGGGTATCTCTGTATTGGCCTTGGCCGTTTGGCCTCACTTCTGACAATAATTCTAAATAATTGACCTTTTGGACCTTACCCTTTCACTATTGCATAACAATGGTATTAAAGTGCCATTCCTGATCAGGAAATCTCAAGAATACACTGAGTAGAACTGGGTGCATTGGTGCACATCTATAGCCCACAAAGCTCATGAAACTGAGGCAAAAGGGTTACAAGTTTGAGGGCATCCAAGTCATGTAGTAACTTCCAAGTCTTCTTGAGATACAAAGTGTAACCATGTCTTAAAAGAAAATGAAAATAATGAATGATGAATGCTAAGCCACATATAAAATGTCAGTATTGAGTAACATAATAGTCAGTAGAGATATCGTAATGTATCAAACAACCAAACAAAAAAATACAAGTAAGAAAATTACATAAGAGATCTGTTGGTTTGGTTCTTAGAGATTGCTGGAGACAATATTGAGTCATTGATTGGGCAAGTGATGGATGCCTATAATAACAAGAGTAGTTTCCGGTAAATATTTGCTTTAATATTCCTTGTATATTTTCCATTAACAATAGTTATAGATTTAAAAGATTTAATCCTTAAAATATTAAGCAGAGTAATATGATCATTAATACAGAAGAAAAATATTCTGAAGTTTATTTTATTTGTAATTTTATAAACCAAAATATTTTTGACTACTACTCAATTTTCCAAGCTCTGATCTTACATTTATGACCTTGTGGTATTATTTTTTAGCCTATATTTATTCTTCAAAGGAAATTTATCAAGTGAAACACTTGTTGTTAGCCTTGGTATACATTTCTGGGTCCATAAATTATTAAGGCTTAATATTTTATAGTTGTGCTCAGAAAATTAAAAAAAAATGTCTATCACAGCTTATGCTATGATGCAATTTACACTAGGATCAAGAACCACATTGTTAGGCATTCAGTGGAGTGGACTCTGAAGGCAAGAATGAATGACATCAGAAAATGTGTTTCCTTCCATCTTCAGAAGGTTGGTATTGGCCTCTATAACAAGAAGTATCAGGAAAGGCCAGAGAGACTTTGAATTAATTTTTTTAGACAAACTTCTGAGGATTGCACATATCCTTAAACATATGTATATATACATATATATGCATATATACACTCACATATATATGGATGTGTGTGTATATATATTTGTGCATATAAATACCTTGCAATGGTCAATTATGTTTGAAGCATAAAACGTACGAGAAACCAACTTGCTAGTTTATCTAACTGATCATCACTGAATACATAACAAACAAGAAACCTATCACCTGAGTCTGATTCCCCAGTGAACCTGATTCTGAAGGCTATGAAGAACACTGAAGAAGAGTCTTGAACTTTATCCTGAGAGTTTTAATGAGATTAATTTGTATCCCAGGGTCTTGCATAGTTACACTAAGCTGTGAGGCAAAGCTGCTAAGAACTTGGGACCCATTATCAACTTTGAAGTGTGTGATCTGATAAGTGACTCAGCCTCTCTGGTCTCAATGTTCTTTCCATGAAAGGTGGATAGCAGGGCACATATTTTATGGAATTGCTGTACCCTTTATTCAATGCATAAGATTCATTTACAGTGATCCTTAGCTTCACGAAATCATCAGTGTGATTCCTGTTTCAGCAACAGCCCTTGATGGCAATGTGAGAAACAGATTGCAGAGAAGGGAAAACAAAGCATCCATGCTTCCGAAAGTGGGTCATGTACACTTTCATCGGAGTACTGGACAGTGAATGGAGAAGCAGCAGTAGCGCTCTGAGATATTTATTGGCCTACAGTGTAGATAGAAGAGAATCTAATTCGAATAGCTCATCTCAGTGATCTGTACTATACCAGCAACTTCTATGTGGCTAAATGTCTGAAGACTCTTTCAGCAGCTGGCTCCCACAGAGCTAGTGACTATGACACACAAGCAAAAGAGACAACAGAGCAAACACAACCCCTTAGAATTCAGCAGAAGCAATCTGCTCTTAATATCCTACTCTGTCCCTTGAAATTGATCTGCTCTCAAGCCATTTATGAATAAAAATAGCCAAAAAGTCACCTCCCAAGCCACCAGAAAAGACTGCATTTTTTTTTTCTCACAAGTGATCACAGTCATAGAACTGGAGGGTGGATCAAATCACTCCTATCTACAGGACATTTTTGTTTCGCATGAGACAATAATGAAGTAAAGTTGTGGGGAAGACTGCTTTTTCAGAATGCTTATTTTACTAACAGCAACAATGAATCAAGTATGAATTCTGAAAGGCATGAGGTGTTAGAGAAATTAGATCAGGGAAAGAAAATAAATTTTAGAATCTCTGATGTAACAATATCCTATGGAGTAAAGTATGGATATGCTGGGATAAGAGTGAGAAAGTTACACTGAAACAAATCTCAGGCAACACACTACTTGGAAATCTTTCCTGTTGCGTGAATTATACACATACAAACTATATGCCTATTTCTGTATTTAAAACCACCATCTGCATTTCTACTACACAATCCAAGAATTAGGAGAGCTGAATATATCATATGCATAAAGCTTATGTAATCCTATTATAATAGTTATTTCATATGACTAAACTTTTAACTAAAAAATTACATTGGTTTTTTAGTGATATTTTAGTATGTGAGTAAAAAAGTGCAATTAAAAAGTATATACTAATTGTTATTTTAAAGTTGAAGAAGAAAGAAAAACTAGTAATGGACCCTAGATGTCGTAAAGTCTCTCTCTATTTTTTATTTGTCTATGAACAACTTCTCGAAAACATCTATGGTTTAGAAACTGTACATGAGCATTCATTGCTCTGTCATACAAATGCCGTCAAAGCAGAGATCACTTGTACACTCTTTGTATCTGTGATTAACATGTCACCTAAGAGAGAGGTAAAACCCAGCGGCACCATCACTCTTACTTCCAGAACAACACCTTTTAAGTCTCTCTTCATAGCTTGAAGGAAAGGGAGGCTCGATGTTAACAAATCAAAGCCATTTTCAACTTTAGCGGAGCTAAGCATCACCTCTGGAATGCTGAGTCGCTCAGGCTAGGGCTATCTTAGCCACTTCCCAGCCTCCAGCTGGTGACAAGCAGCACAGAAACAAGGAAGGCAAGTATAAATCCTGATTGGTTAATACAATTGCAACTGTACTATTTCTGGGATCTTGATGCCAAAAATCAAAAGACTACCTGATTTTTTTTTTACTGAAGATTACTTTAGTTTTCCAGATTTTTGGAAGTTGCTTGGTGACATGTGTTACATACTTAAATACAGCTGCAGGGTTTTAGGGTCTTCAAAGGGTTATTTCTATGACATCCTGCACCAGAAAATGAACTAAAGAAGTAAACTAAGGCAGAGCCAATTTAAGATATTCTTTTATTTTCTCTTATTCCCAAAACCTACAAACCACAAACAAGAAAATAACTAAAATGTTTTCTAGTTCTCAGTCATTACTCGTCTCAAGGTATGTTTTTAAACACGAAGGCATGACAGTATTAAAGTGCATGCCCACCCTTATATAAGTCTCAGCATAATTATAGTTTTATATAATTAGAGTTTCATGTCAAAAGATTTACAGCTTCATCACCTCAAGCAACATTCAGAGCTGCCAAGAATGATTTATGCAATAATGACTTAAACTGTAAAATAGAATCCTCAAAGGAAGGGCTGTCAAGTGCTCCTACTTCAGATAAGTGGGTTTTTAAGAATTGAGATTCTGGTAAACAGCAAGCTCTGCTCTACCTAGAACAGCCCCATACTGAGCCAGGTAGGAGGAAGCACCACTCCTCAGTGGACTCTGCAGCTTGTGATGCTTCCGTTGGGACTTGACTGATACGTCTCTTGCTTCCACTGCTCCGCAGGCCAGCGGGCCACTTCAGAAAACAAGCTTTCAGAAATAATGTTCGGCTCCTCGAAATTTTTGCTCTTCAAATGTTTTTTAAAATCATGAATCAATAGTCAACATAGAACATAGCAACTATTCCTAACTTTCCTGTTGTGTTCATTACATTATATATATATTCCTTTGAATTACTGAGTTAGTAATTAGTAAGGGTAGTATTTACTGAATAGAATCAAGAACTAAGAAACCAAATGATCAAAGTAAATGACATCAGTTAAAAGGCATTAAGGAAACTTTAAGAAACAAACCAATGGAAATGTTTCTATGATTTTCTTTCTTTCTGTTTGCTTTTATGAATAAAAAAGTGGATTGTAGCTCATCAATAAGAGGTGAAACTATCAAAGCATTTGGATTTTACAAACGGTCACTGATTTAATAGTTGCCATGTGAATAAACAAACTCTCAAGATTCGATTCATGCACCTGAACTAGCATTAAAGCCAACCACTAATTTACTGCATCCAAAGTAGGGAAATACATCTGTATCTTAACAGCCTCCAAGAGGGTTGGATTTAATAACTTTTCCTTGAAAAATAGTAAAACTGAGTTTATCTATCCTTTTATTCTACCAACTAAAGTTAGTCTTTGCTAACACTAAAGATGATTTACTCTACGTGGGAAAAGATTAATAGGCACAAAATTTTCACAAAAAGTGATGCTTTTATACTTTCATGGCCTTCCAAACACAGAATCTTTGTATGAAATTCATTCTCATTCTCCCTCCCCTCTCTCTCCTTCCCTTCCTCCCTGCCTCCAATTCCTCCCTTTCTATTCTTCTGTTTTAAAAATTTGTAAAGGTAAACCATTCAGATATAGACTTGAAATGGTCACCACACTGACATCTTTACTACAGACTTTGTAACCAACAGGTTTGTGCTTATGTATAAAATTCCTTTTGAAAAGTGTTCTCAGCTCAGTTTGTAGTTATAGTGAATGAACTGATGAGGTTTTAGAACTTTCACACCAGTTACAACCTAACAGATACAATTCCTATTTAAAGCCGTTGTGAAAAATGTACTTGGTACCTAACCAACTTAATCAGAACAGTCCTGAAAATTTTTAAGTTGAAAACATTCTGAAATATTCTAGAAAATATGACAGCCAGTGATGGACCACCATGCCTTGAATAACCACAACATAGACCATGTCAAAATCATCTTGTATATACAGAGAAAATAAAACACCAAACTTCTTACAATTTCCAAAATCTAGCTTCTTGGCACCAACTGGACAAAAGAGGCGAGTTGCAAAGTTTGGTGATAGCCTTGTTACAAAACAATTTCTAGACAATGACACAATTGGTTTATTTATCATACACAATGTTACTGATTGAAAAGTAAGATTGAACTGGGAAGAATGTAAGAAAAAAAACCTCTGTGCTGTTTGAAAATCATATAATTGCTTTCACTGCACAGCAATACAGAGTTATACAAACCTGTTTTTCCTGTAATGCTTGGTTGCAAATACCCACCCAAGTTCAAGTTCGTACAATGGAAAAATCCAGCAATTAAGAAGTATACATTTCTTATCATGAAACATTTAATTATAAGAAAATAAGAGAAGGAATTAAGCTTTTCTTTACTATATTTTCTTTGTAGTTTTCAAATAATGAGTCCTAATAAGGTATAATCTATAGTGTGGCAAACATTTACCAAATTTGAAGGATTTCTAAAAATCTGAGCAGATTCTCCTCAACCACATTAAATTTTGGACATAAAACAGAGAGAAATAGGTGATGTAATGTTGGCAAAATAAACTACAATATACCTGTTTTCTACAAGTGTTTTTTTTCTAACTTGGCAAAGCCATTATATATGCACCTTTAAGAGTATATATATATAATTATGTGGGTGTTTATATACAGTAACCTATTTGTATTCAGTTATCTATATCTGAGTATGTATGTGTGATGCATATAAACTCACATGTGTTAATGTGAGTGTGTGTTTGTGTGTGTATGTGTGTGTGTGCGTGTGTGTTCCCAGGGCAAGGCTATCAGAAAGTAGTGTTTCCTTAAATTGAAACAATGGTCTTCACTTCGAACTGAAGTATACTATGGTGGACAGGTAATATGGTTAATTCTGCATACTCAGAGCTCCTTTCTCTATTTCCTACAACAAATAATTTCTTCTATATTTCCTATTTTATAACAACCAAATGGACCCAAGTTTAGTGCCTCAATTGCTGAAGTTATTATATACTATGTTTAATCTTCTCTAAAAAAACCAAGTGAAAGAAACCAGAGGTATCATCATCAACACTTTAAAAGCCAAGAAACATTCATAACTGCACCCACTTTCATTTCAGATTACATAGTTTCCAAGAAGACCTTGGAAATATGTTGAAAAGCAGGCAGATAAAATGTGCAATGGAACAATTGCAAACAGTGAGTTACTAATCCTCACATCACTCCTTTGAAAAGTGTCAGGGTTGACTTATGGCATTTTTTGTCCTTGGTGACATTAAGTTACCTCACCTCTGCAGAGTTCATACAACATACATTTTCATAAAGAAGAAAATTTTCCTACAGGTCCATACCTCTTGGAAACTAAGACTTTACATACCTCTTGGAAACTAAGACTTTACATTAAGAATCATCTATAATTAATTATATAAAGTTTCTATGCATATGAACTTTCACTAATCAAAATTTCCCTTCAAGGGAATCAAATACAAAGAATCCTAAATAGATACACTTTACCATTTTTATGATAGTAGGTGACCTCCACTTTCCTCTCCTCTGACCCCAGCAACGCCTGGGCAATTTGGGCAATATCATGCCTCTTGGTCTCAGGTCCATGGAGAAAGTCGCAGGTGCATGGCTTCTGCATGACATCTGGCCTGGAGAAGCCAGTCATCTCACAGAAGCCATCATTGCAGTAGATGATGGCACAGTTCTGCACTCTGGCATTTGCAATGATAAATTTTTTATCTGCAATAAGAAGATGGTATGGCATCTTTTAAAAATCTTCCACAAGGTTCTCACAAACACTAAAGCAATTTGTTGCATAACAAGGGTCTGAAAGGCAGTTGCTTCCCCAAAAGGCTAATTGCTTGGACTTTCCCAAGAGAACTAGAGCACACAAACAGTCTCATTCACACACACACACACACACACACACACACACACACACACACGCATACACAAACAACACATACACACATACACACACACCTCTACAAACTTTAGATGTGAGATCAGTGCTGTTAACATATTTACTAGACAATATTAAGAAAATTATTCTTCAATTCTAAGAGCAGAAATTTCTGAGTTGTCTAGTTCCCAAGCTCTGTGAGTCACAGGGGTTCTAGTGAACAGGCAGACAAGCAGCGTGCCAATGGTTAATTCCAGAATACCATTCAGTTGTATGATATAATCTTCCTCAGACAGAAAATTGAAACATCCTGTCACTGCCAGGTTTCTCACTTCAACTTTGACTGGGCCTTAGAATGCAACTTTCTCAAAGTACTTATTCTTACATTTGGGTTTTCTTGATTTCTATAAGGAAGGCATATGCCTATTTTTTTCACACATGCTTGTATTTTTTTAACATAATTATCTTTAGAAATGATATGCCTCCACATTCATTAATGAAGAATAATGTAAAGCTTCACACTTTCACAACGACAAATACCAAAATGTAAAAACTACACACATATGTAGTAAGATAATAACACATTTTTAAAAAACGTTTTCTTTGGATCAAGCTATAATTTTGTGTAATAGTAGATATTTTAATACGGATCACATTAAGTGTGATGAGAAATTATATTCGCTATTTCCAGAATAAATATGGAGCAGACTAGAGAAGTTAATGTTGTGCACAGCCACCAGGTCTTCACATCACTAAATGCAGTACTGGAAAAATCGGTAAGGTAGATTTAGTGAAGCATGTAAATAGACAAGTATGGGATTTTAAATGACCGTATTTATATAAAATAATTAATTTCTGGTGGTTTGCTTAGATGACTACATTAAATTTCTCTATATTTAGTCTCTGTGGGATTTACGGACTGCTTTAGATGTTTAAATTCCCACACCATCTATTTTAGAGGAGCAACAGAGAAACACAAATAGTGTTTTTTGAGTAGAGGGCTGCTTGTTCTCAAAACCGGTTCACTGCTCACCAAATTATTCTTTGGCGTCTATTTTCAGTTTCCGTACAAAGTTCAGTTTTAAGAGCCAACTAACACCAAGGAAGCACCCCTGGGGTTCCACAGCCCAGCCGTTTACCAAGATAAAACACAGTTTGCATAGACATTTACATCGCTACTACCATTTACATGCTGTTGTTCCGAGCCTATGGTCGGGTCTGCTCCCCGACTTTAAAAAGTCTGCCACAGAAAAAGAGCTTTTAGTACAAGCCCATGTTATACCAGCACGTTCCCTTTAAGGTAGTAGACTAGTAGGGCATGAAGTAGCAAGGCAGATAATGGAGCAGTGGGAGAGGAGGATCAAATTGCCTTGTACAATGGAGTCTATAATCTAAAATATAAATCCAAATTAATATTAGAGAGAGAACAGTCCCCGCTGCCATCTGAACTGTCTGCTTGGCTTTCCCAGCCTCTAACTTGACAGCCCGGAGTTGTCCATCCCTCTAGCTTGGTAACGACGGACGCCAAGTGCTCTACCAAAGCCAAAAGCGAGCGACAGGAGAGAACAAACGAACTTACTCTGCCCTTCAAATTTCCGTATGATGGTCCCCAGGAAGGTGTTTTGCGGTGCCACATGCCCCCTGCGAACAGGCATGTTGCCCGGGTCTTCGCCCGAGCGCTCCGAGCTCGGAGTTCTCCCGGGATGTCTCCCGGGCTAGAGCCCAGGCCAGCGCGCGAGCCGCTCTTTGTGACAGCGCATCTTCTTTGGGGAGCAGAAATCTCTTCCCATTAGCACCACTTCGAGACACCCGCGTTCCCTGCCTGAGTCCAATCCATCCCGCTCACCTTCCGGAGGGGGCCTTGCACTGGCCTGCCGCGGGTGAGAGGCTTGGGGGCGGGGAGGGGAGGAGGCGGGGTGCGGGAGGCAGCGGGGGAGGGCTGAGGAACGCGGGGGGCGGGCTGGGCCGGGGAGGGGGGCGGGGGGACGGGGAGTCACAAGGGCAATCGATCTGTTTCTCTTCTCCCAAACAGCGCCAATTTCTCAGTGCAAATGGGCTTAAGGTGGCTGTTGCCCAGAGCCCCAAGGATTGCTGGTGGGCGGGGGTGGGGTAGGGTGGAAGACTTGTGCGCCTTTTGCAGGAAGGGGAAAAAGAAAAAGACAGGGTGGGGGTTGACGTTTCTGTCCCCGCCCTCTCCCCCTACACACACACACACACACACACACACACACACACACACACACACACACACACACACACACACAGCCTTTTTCCTGGGAGCTTGGGCGCCGCCACAGCTCGGGTTACTCAAGCGTGCCTTAGCGGAAGGCAGCCAAGAAATCTCCAAAACTCAGTAATAAAAGGACTACTCTTTTATTAGTGATCTCCACAACCACTAGCCACAGGGCTCCATCCTTAAGCGCCTCTCACTCTGGTGGTTAACACACCCTCTGCTGCAAAGAAAAGATAGGTGGGAAGCCAGCCCTTCAATGAGCGTTTCTAAGCCAGCTCCACTGGCGATCAGAATGTTCAAGATCTAAGAAGCGCCGCCTAAGAGTGCAGGTGCAATTTCAGGATCCAGCTTGGACATTTATGCCCCTCAGGGGTGGGCCCCGAATGGAGCCAGGGTTACCCAGAACTGAGCTAAGTCCTTTGAAAGATTGAAGGATGTCAGCACCGCTGAGCATGCTGGGTTTCCCTGAGGGAGTCCCCCTGAAGAGTTGCAAGGTTGATGGGTGACTGGGTCTCCAAGCGCTAGAGGTTGCCAGAATGATGATAAGGCCAAAGACTGTGTAAGCAAATGGTCCAAAACACGGCAAGAGTTTGAAATGGATGAGGCTGGGTGCCAGCGAGAAGAAACAAAAGGTGGGTGGGGCTAAGAGTTTGCAGCCTTCAAGTGACCTCCCTTGTTACTTACCTTCTAAGCACACTAGCCAATTCCCTCTGCTTTCTCACCTTTCTAAGGTAGCGCTTGCTTAAGACAGGAAGAGACTCAAAGGGCAACGTCAAGACCTCTTCTTTCTCCCTTCTCAGAGGCTTCCAACGTGGCAATCTCCTGCTGGTTTACAAATACTTTGGCTCACATGCTCCTGGAGACTTAAGGCAAGCTGTGTTAGGAAAACACCTTTTCAAAGTTGATTTTCCACGTTTCTTTTCTTCCTATCTTGCGTCTTCCCCTTCATTTGTGCAGTCACCTTTAAGAGCCCTGTCCACACTCCTTTCTGTGTTTGCCGTCATTTCAATCCACAAAAGAGAGCATAGACAAATCTGTTGTTCCTGACTGTCAATAAAGGTCCATAGACTTCCATCACGACATGCACCTTCATGATGGTAAAGGGTCTCTGATAGGTCAGGCTGCGACACGTTGTCCTGCTTTGTCTGACGCTGTCAGGTTCATATTTTACGGGTTCAGTTGCAGCTCAAATTCGAAGTGGAATGCTGAGACTGGAACTAAGTGAATCACCTATTTTGTGGTAAATAAGAGAGTAGCATAGCAATTCTTACATTCTATAAGCCCCCCCCCATTCAAATAAAGACAAGAACCCACGAAATTCTAATTCTTTCATAGGAAAGTATTGAAAAATGAATCAAATGGGGAGACAGTGCCTGGAAAAGTTTTCTGGCTAATTAGCTTGCTTTTCCTTGAGTCTGTGCAGTTGTATCCCTTGCAGTATTGAGGACACACACTTTCTCAAGGCCCGGTCTCTTTTCTTTTCTTTTACTTCGTAGGTAGATTGTTCTGTTCCGCGTTAGCAGCTGGACTTGCAAGACGACAGTTCCTCTTTCAGACGCAGAGAATGTGGAGCTATCCAGGGTTCTGACTCTGATCCTGACACTGCCTTTCACGGGCTATTGAGTTTGGAAACTCCCTAACTTCACTTTCTTCAAGAGGAAAAATGGAATCCTATTCTCTAGAGTACCTTCTCTTTAGTTACAGCTATAGAAATGGCATTGTTAGGGTTAGCTAATGAAATACATGATAAATTTCCATACCCTGTGTAACATGTAAGTAAGTTTATAGGTTTCACATTTCCTCAGCCATATTTAACTATAATCAGTCCTATTCATGAATCTATTTAAAAATCATAGAACATTCCATAACCTATGTATTGTAATTGATTGATCTGAACATAAGATTAAAGGCATCCTGTTTCTAAATTACCCCAGTAATTGTGTTCATGCATTATATATTGGTACAGTGGAGACAAGTACATTAATCTATACTCACCCAGTAATAGAATAAAATCAGAGGGTGACAATCAGGGCTTTTTGCTAGCTAGGAAGTTATCTCTCTTTAAAATTCAGCTAAAATTAGATATTATGGGCTTTATTTCTAACAAGCGTTTTGAATTTTTTGGTGTTATACTGAAAAGTTACATAAAGTGAGCTCTTAAAATACAATGGAATATACAGCTTGATACCCAGTCAAAGATGCAGAATAGATTCATTAAAAGTCACATAATTATTCATATTGCCTTGAATCTAAGGTACTAAGAATTTAAATATGCAAATGTTTTAACAATGCCTACCACATAATAAATAGTAAGTTTCATACGCACTTCACGTGTGTGGTGCTGGGTATATAACTCTGTGATAAAGCATGCTTGTTTAGCATTCTAGCACACTTTTAAATAACTGAATTTTTCTTTAAAAAAACTACATTACAAAAAATTTAAACATCATGCATAGTTGCTCCCATCTTTGGGGAGAGAATAGTATTCTTCATAGAGTATTAAGTGGTAGTCTTATTCTGAGAAGAAAAAAATAAAAACTCTATGAGAAAATAAGTGGTGTTACTTTAGCATTTTACTGTATTTAAAGTGATATAGAAAGTAATTTGGCAATATTTATGTAAAGTTTTTGTACAATTTAGCAAAACTTTGTTATTAATCTGATGACCACAATGCATCATTTTAATGGCTATCTTAATGTGGTCTTCTTTGGGGATTCTGGACAGCTTCTTACTAATTGGGTCACATCTAACTTAAGAAACATCTGACTCTACAGTTATGAGATAGGCAGATTTGAGCTTGCGTCATCCTTTGTATCTCTGGAATCTTCTAAGAGGCAGGAATATTGAGGTCATCTATTAACATGATAATAGGTTTGTGCAGTTTGGAGTAGAGAAAAAAGTAGAGGAAAAAGTAGGTTTTAACATCACACTATTTTATGATAGTGGAATTAATGGCTGTGGAGACTGTTCAACTGTTGAAGGGCTTTTTGCACATCATGACAATCTGAGTTCTTATGACCAGGGTTGGGATTTCCATCCCACAAAGAAGCTGAATAGCATGGCTTGTCTGTAACACCAATCTTAGGCAAGTGGGGACAGGTGAATTCCAGAGATGCTAGTCAGGCAATATAGGTGACTAAATCTAGCTCAAGATTCAATGAGGAATCCTGTCTGAATAAACTAAACTAGAAAGCAACAGATGAACATATGTATTAACAATTTTTGGTCTTCTAAAATCTAAGGAAGGCATTGGTACTGGGAGATACCCAACATTGATCTCTGAACTCCCACACAAGTGCCTATACATCCCAATATAAAAACTTTAAGACATAACAGAAAATATTGAATATGTTTAAGATATATATTTGTGAATTCATTTCTCAAATTGGTGGAACAATTCCTGAGAGATACATAAATATTTAACATACAATCTGGTATTTAGTGAATGGTTCATTTTATTGCTGATATATTAAACTGACTATAGTAACGAACTCTGTTCTGTGAAGACTCAGGCGGCTGTCTCTTTCCTAAAGTATACCAGCAATTATCACAGAAAGTAACCTGTTCAAATGAATCAAAGATCCATCAGTAGCAGAAACAAGAAATACTGATACAATTGAACTTGATAACTTATGAAAATCATCTAAAATATGTTAAAAGTAGAAGCTTATAGCAATATTCTAGCTGACCATTTGATAGTGTATGTTAGAACTTTTTCAATCTTAGCTTTATATGGACACCATAGCATTTCCATATAGTTTTAGAGCACCTTTATCAAAATCTGAAATTTTTAAGCTTAAAATAATATTGAATAATTATTAATATGAAATTAATGTACATATTTTAAATGTGAAATCAAATGGTTCTTTAAGAAAGTTTTCTTGTATATTACTTAGAAAGTTTCTATTGTATTAAATTTCCATGCCACTAATTTCCGTTGTCCCTCCTTATATTCTAACCTCACCCCACTTTCCCTCCCTTCCCCATTTATTCTTCATATTCCAGTCCGTCTCCTGTGCCTCCATAACCATAGATTCTACTTACCCTTCCTAGAGAGACTCATCCTTCCACACTATTCCCTTATTTTATCCCTAATCCCTGTGCTTCTCTGGATTGTAGATTGCTTATCAGTGACTTATCAACTATCGTGTACATAGAAGTGAATACAGCGTACCATATTTGTCTTTCTGGGTCAGGATGATTTTTTCCTAGTGTTTTCCATTTACTCTCAAAAGTCATGATTTCATTTTTTCAATGGTTCAGAAATATTCCGTTGTGTAAATGTATCACATATTCTCTATCCATTCATCTGTTGACAGATATATATGTTATTGTCAATATCTCACTATTATTAATAGAGCAGCAGTAAACATGGCTGAAACATTTCTCTAAAGTAACAAGAAGCATCCTTTCAGTACATGCCCAAGAGTGGTACAGCTGGATTTTGAGGTAGACAAATTCTCATCTTCCTGAGGAGACAGTACATTGGTACTCATAGTGGCTGTATAAGTTTGCACTCCTATGAGCAATAGAAAGTGTTGCCCTTATCCCACATCCTTGTCAACATAAGCTGTCATTTGTTTTATTGATCTTGGCCATTCTGACAGGTCTAAGATGAAATCTTGAAGTAGTTTTGATTTGCATTTCCCTGATGACAAAGAACGTTTAAAATTCATTAAAGTGTGTCTCAACCATCTGTGTTTCCCCTAATTCTCTGTAATATCAGGTCTGTACCCATTTTAAATTTGATTGCTTGTCTTCTTGAGGTCTATGAGGTTTTTTTGATTCTTTATATGTTTTAGATATTAACCATCTATCATATATGATGTCAATCTAAACGAAAGTGTCAAATAACTAAGAAAACTGATTCCCAAATGAATGTCTCTTATCACCAAATGGAGCTTCCAGAACCTTAAATGGATTACATGTAATTTTATTGTTGTCCAAAGGGGTTCCATGAGAACCTCTGAACAATGCTTCTGATAGCTCAACACAATCTCACAGTAAGGCTCTATTGCTGAAGACATCTACACAACATTGAACATGGAGAACTTGAGGTGGTGACTACCTAATCTTCACTGTACTACAATGTACTAAAGGAGAAAAGTAAACACCCATTTAGCTACAACCCCTTCAATCTACAATGGTGACCCCACTTGTAGATAATGTTAGTGCAGTAATGGCACAAGACCTGTGTAAGTAACCAACAGAGATTTGATCATATTTGGTGTAAGGTTAACACCATGAAGTGAGATAAAAACCCATACCCAACAGTACTTGGGTATCCAAGAACCTGAGATTATGTAAGCCAGGGAACTAGAGGAAAATCAATTCCTACTATTCTGCTAAAGGAACATAACAATAAAATTGACTCCTAACAACATTCTGATGTACTCATAGGTCAGTGTCTTGCTCAGCCATCACCAAGCAAGCTTCATCCTACAGTAGATGGAAACAAACACAAAGGCCTAGAGCCAGCAGAGAGGGAGAGACTTTGGAACACTCAGCTATAAGTAGGATGTGTTCATCAAATCCCTACCCTCAGTGCTCAAGGACTCTGAAGAAATGGATGTGAAAAGGTGGTAAGATCCAGAGGTGAGGAAGAACAGCAAAGAAACAAAGATTTCTAGACATAACAGAACCAATGGGCATATGAACTCACGGAGACTCTGGCAGCATGTACAGGACCTACACAGGTCTGCACCATTTAGGGGCTGTTCCAGATAGGGTCCTAGGGCTGAACAAGAAGTGGACACACTGAATCCCTAACACAGAAGCTAGTTCCAACTGCCAACTACTTGCAAATAAAAATTAGTTTTCTTCAAGTGAGTTTCAATAGGGAAATAAACCATTCTTTCAAATAGTGTCCATGCCCAACAACAGATGCCCAACACCAAACAAAAGTACTTTGGAGGCTTTTTGTCTCATAATGTTGTATCAGGGCATTTTTTAATCTCATAGACCTGATACATACATACATACATACACATATATATATATATATATATATATATATATATATATGTGTGTGTGTGTGTGTGTGTGTGTGTGTGTGTGTGTGTGTGCGTGCGTGTGTGTATTATCCTGTTTCAGTGCATCTATATGTATTTCTTGTACTTTTCCTTTGGCTCTTTTTCTTTCTTCTATTTTGTCCTATTTTTATTAGTTTGTTTTTTGTTTTATTTATTTTACTTTATTATTGTTCCATAGATGTCTGCTTGTTTTCTAAGAAGAGACAGAAAGGGTATGTATGGGTCAGGCTGTGTATAGGGTGGGGCAGGGGTGGGGGGGACATGAGGATGAACTCAGCAAAATGTCATTGGTGGGAAAGTTCAGGGTTTGAGAAATCCAGGCATGTGGGCATTTGTTTCACAATTTCTAAGTCTCTTGGGAGGAAATGTGTGTGTGTGTGTGTGTGTGTGTGTGTGTGTGTGTGTGTGTGTGTGTGTACCCCTGTGTATGTGTGGGCATGCATGCATGTATGTGTACATGGGAGTCTATGTATGCCCATGTATATGTAATTATGTGTGTACCAATGTGTATGTGTGTGCATGCGTGCATGTGTGGGTGTGGGTGTGTTCAATGAATTGTCAACAACTATAAATTAGTTTCATTTCTAGAGATATCTTTAAAACATATAAACATATTGAGGGCAGAGAAGTATGTAGGATGACATTATGACTCCCCACCTTTCTTTCTTTCTTTCTTTCTTTCTTTCTTTCTTTCTTCTTTTCTTTCTTTCCTTCCTTCCTTCTTTATATATTTATTTATTTAATGGAAGGATCGCTCCCTGAAACAAAATATCACTGTTTTGACTAGTATGGCCTGCCATTGCCCTCCTGTGATTTTAGGGAGCATATATCTACACTCTGCTTTTACATGTATGCTGACTATTTGAACTCAGGCCTCCACGTTTTCACATCAAAGATTCTTACTCATTGAGATATTACCTAAAATCCAGAATAATTTTTTAAACAATAATGAGACAAGCTCTTACTAAAGGACAGGATCTTCAGTAAGAGCAATTTTGCTTGCTGGTTACATCATCGAGCATCGGGTGGCACAGCTGGGCATGAGCACAGTGTCTGCACCCTACACCTGTAAGTGCTCTCTGGAGGCGTGGAGAAAGGCTGGAGATGAAATACTGTGAATAAGCCTTCTTCTTTCATCCTGAACCTCATTTTCCATTGGCCTCTGTATGATTTTTTACTAACAAGTTTCAAATTATTCTTTTCTCCTTTTAGAGACACATTCAGTATCTTGGCGACCATGTGTTATTTATTTCAGGATTCCTAATATTGTGCATGCCATCTGTCACATAGTGGTGTCCAATAAGTGTTGTTATGAGAAAGAAGAAAAGAAAACATACAAGATGAACATATGAATGGACAGAGAAAAAAGAGGAGAGGTGGTTGAACATATGAGGCAGAGGAAGAAAATAAAGAAAGAAATAGTGGAAAGAGGGGAAGATAAAAAGAAGAGAGAGAGAAAAGAGAGAAAAAGAAAAATAGGTAGCAAGAGAGAAAAGGACAAGGTTAAGAGGGAACAGGGATGGGGAAGGTGAAAGGAAAAAACAAAAACAAGGAATGGTAGAAAGGAAAAACAACTTTTCCATGCACCAAGGAGAATTTCTAAGTAAACACTGAGCATTCTCCTACTCACACTCTTATATAGAATTGATATGTACTTGATACTCTAACAGTGTCTGTAAATAATTTACTATAAATAACACCCATTTTAATAACATCATAAAGAAGCATAAACACTCACACATGCACGCAAAGTAGCCTGTTCATTGGCAAAGCAAAATCAATTCTGTACTGAAATTGTTAAATGGAACTGTATGTTTGCAATTAAGTAGCTTTCCTTGACTATAAAATCAATGATGATCATACTTTAAGTGGTCATATTGATGCTACAAGCAAAAGCCGGGGCTCATACATGCTCCTATGTGTGAGTTAATGTATGTTCTTTTTTTAAATTTAAATTTAATTTTATTGATTTATTCAGATTGCAACTTAATTGTTATCCCATCACTTGTATCCTCCCATTCCTCCCTCCCTCCCGCTTTCACTCTATTCCCCTCCCCTTAGGTCTAAGACCAAGGGGGACCTCTTCCCCCACTCTATGGTCATAGGCTATCAAATCTCATCTTGGTAGCCTGCTTATTCTTTCTTTGAGTGCCATCAGGCCTCCCCACCCAGGGGAGGTGGTCAGATATGGAGCACCAGAGTTCATGTCAATGTATGTTCTTACTGCCATTTTACCCTCACTGTTTTCTGTGCGAACAACAAAGGGATCTTCCTGCCCACAGAGTGAGGCAGGTGAGCACAGGAGAACTCTTTTTCATCTGGCCTCTGGTTTACAGCTAAGAGAACTGAGACGGAGAAGAGATTTGCTTTAGGTCCAAAATGAGTTCAGTTCAGTTCACTTTGCAGCCTTGTAACTAATACGTGGATCTCATTCTCTTCTGAACTGCTAAAACATACTCCTTCTCCCAAATCTGTTAAATTTCTAAATTTGATAACTAATTTAAATGTTTCTTTCTTTCTTTTTTTTTTTTAAACAAACACTGCATATCTCAGCCAGGCTCACTGCAGCAAAGCTTTGCAGCACTCAGGATTCTGGGTTGCTCCCCGGTACTTGGTACCCTGTCTGGCCGTATTTAATCTCTTCTAGGATAAGTTTCCATTTCTCTGCCTCTAATTTGTCCTAACTGAATATTCTATATCATCTTGGACAGAATGAAATTATAAGACTGTATCAGACTAATATTTCATCTCAAGCCTTCTGCGTTAAATTCTTCCTTTCAATGCTGTTAATATATCTTTTAACAGGGAATTAAATGAAATAACGAAACTGGTGGCTGCCCTCTGTTGAATCAGTCATTGACATCCTTAGCCTAGGATAGACCAGCACTGGAAGTGGTTTTCGTTTCACAGTATAGTCCTTGTTTTACAGAAGATTTAATTTCTTACCGTTTTTATTCGAAATTGCTATTTCTCAGCTTTATGTCGCACAGCAGCAAATAGCATGGGGTCATTTTCTCTAGTCGCTGGTTTCTCGCTGTCATTTCTCATTTTATCAACTATAATCTAAAGAATGAATTCAGGTCAGAAACTCCCACTCCACATCTTTTCACTTTTGTTTTAGGGTATTTTTTATGCCCTCTCACAGGTACAAGTTTTCACGTTAAGACACTATTTAAGTCATTCATGAAAGAAACCACCTAAGGGCCCATGAGATGGCTCAGCAGGTAAAAGGACTTGCCTCCAAGCCTGAGAAATTAAACTCAATTCAGAGAACCCAGGGAAGAACAATTTGCAGCAAGCTATATTCTGACTTCCACATGAACACTGTGGCAATCATGTACCCCTCATCCTAACCCTGCAGTTAATACATAAATATTAAAAATGAAGGAAGCATGGGCACCAGAGTTAATATTTTAGAAGAAAAGATCTTAGGCACTAGGCTGGCATTGTCTGTAGTTATTTTCCATAAGAATCATTCGAGATCGTTCTAGAATTTGGCATTTTCTCAGACTTACATTGTTAACAGGATCAAGCAATGTAACACTGGCGTTCCCTTGACATCTCACGTTATCTCATTTGATGTTGCATTGAAATATTAAGAAAGGGTGGAGGAAAATATTTTCTTTTTCTTGTGGTTGTAAGTGTGTCCTACATGAGAGGAACAGAAATCTCCATCTTACTAAGAACCTGTAGGCCCTCACCCTGAAGCCTCAGTTATACGACTCTCTATCCCCAGTCATAGCTCACCTGAAGCCTTTGCCACCAGAGACCCAGGGCTGTTCTATCTCCAGCTTTACTTTTCTCATGTTTGTCTCTTCCTCATGACAGAATTTATTCTAGCCTATTCAGGCTTCTAATAGTATGTCTGGTAATGTGAATTACAAAAAAAAAAAAAAAGAAACTGTAACCCACCCCCACTCTACCTCAAGAAATAAAAGGAAAAAAAAAAGAAAGAAAAGGTATGTTTGCAGAATCTGTCGTCATCTTAAAGAACCAGGTTAGACTTCATCTTTCCTAGATTTCCCCTAACAGCATTCCCACACACTAGATCAGAACTGACCATTGTAGTCACCCTCCACTCTGAAGTGACCACATTGTTGGTATTTATACACATTTTATTTCACATCTGAAACTTTATGCTCAAGTTTTATTATCCTCTGTCAAAGGCCCCAAGGACACATTTGCATGCATAACTTATGATGTATGTTCATTCTCTACGCTATCTCAAGTGATTCCCGAAGGAAAGTCTCCTGACAGAAACATTTGTGTACAATTCTTAGGGCGCTCACCAATAAAAGCGAATAGCAAACTGTGAGACAGAGTAGGCAATTTCTTGGAGGACATTTCATTTTCCTGATGTTCTTCAAATCATGTTACATGTCAACCTTGCTTCCCTGTGCACCAACAAGACTTACTTGCAAATAGGTTTACTTTCTCTCATTCTTTCTACATTATACCAAGAAGGTATAATGATTTCTTACAAAACTCAATATAAACATTGAATCGCCTGGTGATTTCTTATTAGGCTGTCTGGTTGAAATGACTGATGGATTCACTGTTTCTTTAACCATGTCATGAAATGAATGTAGGTGTACATCTTCTATAACTACCTAATCAGAAACATGATAATATATATGCAGCATATTTTCAAGTTTAAATGATTCGACCATTCAGAAAGGCTCATACACTTTTATTGTTAAATTATGTGGCTTTGAGCAATGACTTGTGCAGCAAATACAGATACAATTAAAACTATAATACTTTGGCCTCTCCCTAAAGCAATTCTTCAGAAGAACACAAATAGGTAATATATCCCTCTATCTTTAGTTCATTTAGGTTAGAATTTAAACAAGCCTATGTTATTTTAACAAAGAGTTTTCCTACTTTTACCTCTTCGCTTTCCTGATTTGTTTACAGCCATCATAACTCTTAACTACAGTATCTGGGAGAGAGCCATTCATATATATGCAGAAATTGTTCAAGGGTGACTTTTTTTTGCATTAAGACATTCAGCACTCATTTCATTTCAAAATATGGGGAAAATTCTAAGTCACCGATTCATTATATTTTCTTTCAAGTGTTTAAAGAAAGTGTCCATTCAAATTGAGCAACAATTTAAATGCATGCTGTGTGTAAGCTAATGTGTCAAGATCTTCAGAGTTTGTGAGCATACTTCGAAGTGAAGACAAAGGGAGGTAATTGCTGCAGTTACCATGACATCATTACATTTCACACTATACTTTTGAGTTTCCAAATGGAAAAAATGAACGTGATGGTTAATCTCAGGCTGGCAGGTTATAGAATGCCCTAGGAGATACACTCTCAGAGAGCCTGGGAAATACTATTTCCATAAGGTAAAGTGAAGTAGGAAGACCTATCCCAAATATGGACAGCCCCATTCCCACATGTGGTGATTAGTGTTTATTGTCAACTGACAAGTTCTAGAATCACCTGGGAGGTGGGCCCCTGGGCTTACTTTTGGAGAATTGTTTCAGTGAAATTCATTGAGAGGGGATATCCATCCACTGCTAATTGCTCCATTTTCTAACTGGGATTCTGGACTCTAAAAATGGAGAAAGAAACTGAGCAGCACCATGAATTAATCTTTTTCTGCTTTCTGCCTGTGGATACAGTTAGACCTGCTGCTTTGAGCTTCTGCAAACTTGACTGTTCTATTAAGGTGGACAGAGCCTTTACGTGGTGAGACAACATAGCTTTTTTCCTTTGCCAGAGTATTTTACTGCAGCAACAAGAAAATATACTTGGGTAATTATCTGCTATATATAAAAGAAAGTAAAGTGGGCACATTCAGTCATCATTTTTCTTTCCTTTCTATCCATGAAATGTGAGCAGCCACCTCCTGGCCCTGCCATTGCATCTTCTCCACTACATTGTGTTGTATGCTCACAGCATGCCAAAACAAGCACTTCTTTAGGTTGATAATTCCAGTTGTTTCTTTTTTTAATAACAGCATCAAAACAAGCATCTAAGATACACATTATATACATTTTATTGTTCCTAACTTATCAATTAAAGTGAAGCTGGTATTAATCAAAATCAATGAAAATTAGTATATCTCATATTTATTTGGTCCAGGAATGAGAAAATGTCTCAGAGACCTTGAAAATATAAAACAAGAAAAAGGAAATACTGGTCTGACATGGAAAAGAAAGTCTAAGAAAGATTGGCATTGTTTTTGATTATTAAAATGGAGCAAAGTTCTTATAACTGTCCAGACAGATTTTTTCATATTTCATCAAATTCCTAAGTTGTTTCCAATCATAATTGTAACTCGTCATCTACTTTTATAAAGAAGCAATAAAATTTAATTATTGTGGCTGTACATAATATATTGTCAAATGCAATAGAAAAGTCGCCTTGGAAAATCTCCTCTTAGTGTCTCAGGAATTGACTGACTCCAACATTTATTTGCCCAAACAAAGCACTCAGATGGCCAAAGGCCCACATCTTTCTTTTTTCCTTCTTCTATTGTTACTGTCTCTCTTCTTACCCATAGAAACAAAACCAAAAACCAACCAAACAAACAAAAAAGCAAATCCTCATACCACAGCAATATTTTTAGTGGAATCATTTCTTCTTTAAGGACAGTTGGTGTCTTCCTGTCCAGGTGCTTCAGAAAGTATTTTTGCCTTGAATTTCAGCCCTTCCTACTTCCCCCGCCCCAGTGATCCACAATCACATTAGTAACTTTAAAGGACATTTTAACTGTTTCTCACCATTTGAATTCCAAACATACTGATTTATACATAATGTACAAGAACAAGAAGGCTGCCAATCTGCAGGGAATTGATGGTGATGTCTGTTTCTAGGATACTCTCTATTAAGAGTCTTTGCAAGTTTCTAAGAACTTGCTTCTTCTGAAAATTGGCATATTGAATAATAATCTATAGATAATGCCTATCTTGATCAAGAGGATCTGGGTAAATGTCCAATAAAGAAATTGCTCAAGCTTGATAAAGGAGCTAACCCTAAGGAGTTCACTGGTCCAACTTGAGAGTCATGCCAGGAGAGGGAGTCCACCCTTGACACGGTCTGGAGGGCTAGGAACCAAAGTCTGGATTGCTCTGATACCTAGAATAGAACGAAACATGTCTGGCCCAAAAAACAAAACAAAACAAACAAAACAAAACAAAAACAAAAACAAAAAAAACAACAGAAAGAAAGAACCCACACACACCAAACTCCAAAAACAACAACAACAAAAATATCAATGAAATAATTCCTAATGATACTCTGCTATACTCTTAGACTGGATCCTCCTGTAGTGGTAATCAGAAGCTTCATCCAGCAGCTGATAGAGGCAGATGCAGAGATCCATAGTCAACCATTAGCTGGATATCAATGAATCCTACAGAATAAGGGGATGGAGAGTTATAGGAGCCAGAAGGGTCAAGGACACCACAATAAACCCCATAGAGTCAACCTATCTGGGCTCATAGGGATCACAGAGACTGAACCCACAGTCATGGAGCCTGAATGGGTGTGGTCTCAGACCTTTGCTTATATATTGTCATTTTATAGCTTGGTGTTGTTGTGGGACTCCTAACAGTAGGAGCAGGGAGTGCCTCTGACTCTTTTTGCCTGCTTTAGCGACCATTTTCCTCCTACTGGGTTGCCTTGTCCAGCCTTAATATGAGGGGAGATGCCTAGTCTTAGTGTAGCTTAATATGCCATGTCTATTTGATATCCTTGGGAGGGCTGTCCTTTTCTAAAAAGAAGTGAAGAAAGAGCAAGAGCAGCTGAGTTGTGGTCTGGATGTAATATATGAGAGAAGAATAAATAGAGAAAATAAAATTCAAGTGACTTGGAATGGAAACTAACTTAATACACTTCCATCCACTCAGATTTGAAAGGCCATCCCCGTGGTTAAGCCCTTAGCCCTTGATATTTCATGGAGAGACATAAAATCACTGTCCTTAGCTTTGAAATTGAACAATATGAAATTTTTCTGGTCAAAGGATCTTTATTAAAAGGGAAAAAATATGGTACTAAACTAAGCTGAAAATTCACTGGAAGTAGGACTATTCTGCATATCCAGGGTTCAGTCTTAACATAGGAAGATTCAACTTCATGCAGTCTGTGTGATAAAAGGTTTGCATACACTAACATAAGTCTGTACTTGTTTATCTAGTGCTGTGTGACAAAACTTATCCCAGGGAGATGCAACACACATATCTACTCACCCCAGATAGGAAACCCACGGTAAAGTATGGATACCATCAAAGTCCAACTTGGTGAACCATACGTTTCATTGGGGTTACTTACAGGAATATGGGTGAGGGGCAACTTGCAGAAGCTCTCCCCTGCGTGGGTGATCTACAGGCTGGAAACCTGGCACGCTCTGTACAGGAAACAGGCAGCTCAACAGGTTGGCCCTTCTCAGTGACTCAGTTTGTCTAATCCTCTTCCGGGTAATCTGCTGTCTCAGCTTCTTTGTAGCTTGTCTTGTGTAAGAGTCTTCTACACAGTACAGCTTATTTAAAAGGCACGCTGAGCTTGTATATTCCGCCAGGGTGGGACTTCCTGAAGTAATTTTAAGTTGTTTACCTCACTGCTTAAGGAGGACCCTTGCAAAATGGAATATTTCCATCTCAAAGGAAACTGTGACATAACAACCAGTGTTGAGTTATGACAATGGAAAATTATGAAAGACTGTGTCTTGCTGTTTTAAGGTCCGTTCAAGTCTTCCATAGTCCTGAACTACATATTGAAAAAATGACATGTGTCATGTTGTGAAGTACACTTTATTTTACAGATAATAGTTGTCAATCTTCATGGTGTGATGTTAGGTATATTTATACAATAAGGTCTGACTAAGTAAAATTACTTAACTTGTGTATAATCCCAAGAATTTATCTTTTACTGATGTTGAAAACATTCAAATATATCTTTTCCATACATTTTGATTTATGAAAGAACAGTGTTAGCTATGTTGTTATTATATTAGAGAAAACAGTTTATCTTTATTAAAAATCTGTGCATACTTCCTCTCACCCACCTCCCAGTCTCACCCACCTCCCAGTCTCTACTAAACACCATTATGCTAACTCTATGAGTACTATCTTTTATAGTCAATACATGCATGATATGAAATACAACAATATCTCTCTGTATGTTGGGCTAATTTCATTTTATATGTTACCTACGCTCATCTATATTAATGCAAATGACAGAATTTCATCTTTTTATGTCTGAGGAGTACTTACTCCATTCTGTATGTGTTTTATTTTCTTTATCATCTTATTTGCTAATGGTTATCTGGTCTAAAGCCATACATGGGTGATTATGATGCAATAAACAAAAAGATGCAGGAATCCATTTGATAGTCTCATGGTATGTCTTTTGAAGATACACTCAGTGGTAGGATTGTTAAATCACATAATAATTTCATTTTAACATTTTTTAGTAACTTCCATATTGTTTTTCCATCATGAAATGTAAATTAAAAGTGTGTAGCAGATGCTTGGTCTCCAGCCCTCTTTAGCAATTTTCATTGTTCTGATTATGTGTATTCTAATACACATAATAATTGAGGTTATGCCAAATGTGGTCTCAACTTTCAGTTTTTCTTGTGATTAAAGATGTAAAGTTTTTCATGTTCTTGGCTATTTGTGCTTCCTCTTTTGAGAAATGTCTGTTCAGATAGTTTGTCCATCTGTTAACTAGATTGATTATTTTTATTGATTATTGAACATTTTTAATTATAAGTTGTAGCCATTACTACTTTGGGGGATTACTAGCTTATAAATATGTTCTATTTTATATTTTGTTCCAAGCCCATGCTCTTTATGTACTTTTGTGTGAAGTTATGTACTATTGTGTGAAGCATCTCATTTGTCTATTTTTGTTATTTTTCCAGTGTATGAATACATTTTATAGATTGAATTTTATATATCAAACTATCCTTGCATTACATAACTAGTCATGACATATAATCACTTTATTTCACCACCAATTTAATTTGATAGGCATTGTGAGATCTTTTCCCTCTAATATTCATTGGAGTTACTGATCAAGAGAATATTTTTTTATCTTGTTGTATCTTCAAACATAGTATCAACTTTGGCATATGCAGGTCATATATGAGATCAGTTTTTTTTTGTAAGACTTAGTGAAGTGTTAGTGTTAATTGTCTTAAATGCCTGACAGAATTCACCATTGATGTAATCTGACTCTTTACTTTTCTAGCTGGAATCTTCACCATCTGCTTCCTTAAAAGCTCTGGGATAAGATAAAACTCACCCTTATAATCAAGGAGCTTCTTCATTTTAAGATAATCTAAGGAAGAACTTTATTTACTGAAATTTGTTTTGTCGTGCTGACTAATTTCCAAAGCTATCACAAAATAATCACAGACTTGATTGCAGTGAATATTTATTTTCTCACAGTTTACATCGTTTTACTGTGTAGTTCTGAGGCAAAACATACTCTAGGCTCTCTTTTGTAGCTCAGGGTAGCTACGGATATTTCTTGGTGATCTGTGGATTCTATAGATGTCTTTTACTGATGTCATCTCATAACCTTTGTTATTGTTAATGTGTCACTGTCAATTTTTTGAAGATGCTTTCAGTAGATTTAGTGCCCACTGTAGCCCAATAGTAATCACCTTCACATAAACTACACATACAGAATTTTACTTATAAATTAAGGATAAGCCAGGTGTGGTGATGTGTGCCTATAATCCCAGCACTCAGGAGGCAAAGGCAGGCAGATCTCTGTAGTTCAAGGCCATCCTGGTCTACAAAGCAAGTCCAGGGCATCCAAGCCTACAAAGAGAAACCCTGTCTCAAAAACCAATAGCAAAGAAAGAAAGAAAGAAAGAAAGAAAGAAAAAGAAAAGAAAAGAAGAAAGGAAGACAGACAGAGAGGAGGTGGGAAGGGAGGAAGAGAGAACGAAAAATTAAAATTTAAGATCCTTGGTGGAAGTGATTTCTTTTAGGCCAATCTACTCAAGCAAAGAATTTAAGAACTATACAACAAAGCATAATATAACATATAACATATCTAGATTTTCTATGGATTAGGGTGGGGACATTTTTGGGTGGCTTTTATGTTAAGATTATGGTGGGCTGCTGCTGTGGTCATCTGTTGGCTTGTAGAACTCCGCTCAAAAGTAGCTTCTAGTTGGCTCCATAATCAGGCAATCTAACCCAATAGACACCTGATGTCTTAGTCAGCATGTCTGTTGCTGTTAAGAGACACCATGACCACAACAACTCTTATTAAGAAAAGCATTTCACTGGGGCTGGCTTACCGTTTCAGAGGTTTAGCACAATATCTCCATGACAAGAATCATGGTGGCATGCCGGAGGACAGGCTACATCTGGATCAGCAGGCAACAGGAAGTGAATATCATACTAGATCCAGCTTGAGTACTTGACACCTCTAAGCCCTCTAGTGATGTAATCCCCCCAAGAAAGCCACACCTACTCCAACAAGGCCACATTTCCCACTTTTGCCATTCCCTGTGAGCCTATGGCGACCATTTTTTTTTTCCAAACCATCAAGCCTGGTATCACATAAGGCAGCATTTTGGGTTGTCCTTTTATTTTCCCTTGCTTACATTTATAAATTTAAACATTCTTTTCTTCTCATACTGCAGCTTGTCTTAAACCTTACATAGTACATTTCCCTCTATAAATATGTTGATTATCACTGTGATTGTGCCATATTGACTGGTTGCGTGTGCTTATTCGTTGTATCTCTGCCTGCAGTACAGTCTTCATTTCTTACTCATTTGGTCTGATTAATTGATACCATTAATATAGAGCATGAAATGTCATGTGAAATGTTCAAGTGGTTCAGGTCCCGGTGCACTATATTATGACAGAGATTAAGGGAATCAATCTAACCCTTGTACAAGGTAATAAATATAAACTTTAGCCATTGCCCTTGAGTAGGAACTATTTATAGCTTTCATTTTCTACAGGCATAGAAGAGGATATTCTTGCCAGATCATTGGCTGTGAAAACAATGTAAACTTTGTCAATCTACTCAAGCAAAAAAGCATCACACACCACAATAGTTATATATAGGTACTTTCCGATTGTGTACTTGGAGGTCACATGTAGTTTTACTCAATTAAGCAGAAAATCGCTTTATTATATTAGCATGGCTAATGAGAGACTGAAATACAAGACTATCAGAAGAAAACCTTGTGGTTACAAAAGCAAGGGTATTCTTGGTTGCCTTGTGATTATCAGGCAGTTCAGCAGGTGCAATTTGCTCATTCCCAGGAGAGAAAGTGTGTTTCTCTATTATGCTTTAGAGCAGTGGCTTCAAAGTTTGTTGTGGTTTTCAATTAACTATGAAGCTAAAATCATGGTCCCATGATTTCAACCTAACAAGATTTAGGGATGGTATCAAAGCACCATGGGTCTTAGAAACTATGCAAGTTATCAGCATCCATAAGTCACAATGAGTACTTTAAATTAATACATTACACTTGAAGGGGAAATAATATATTTTTGTATAAGAGAGTGCAATATTTACATGTTAAGTTTATGTGTCATATACCACAAAAGAAAGGTTAGATCAAATACATGTTTCACTCAGGCAGGTGTCCCGTTTTCCCAAAAATACTGCTTAAGGACCATGGGAATCATCTTCTTGGATGATAATAATTCTGAATGAAGACACTACAAGGCTTTATTTATGCAATTATTATAATTATCATGATTATAACACTGAAGATCATAGACAGAGTGATAAGCATTTTATATAATCAACCTGATCCAAGCACATTCTCTCGATGTATGTTTGACAGTTTTTGAACTTCAAGAAAACCATGAATAGGCCAATATTTAAATAAAGCAATTTATCATTAAAGAAACAATGAAGAAACTTTGCAGAACTAAAATGAGATGATAATTAACTAGAAGTAGGCTATATTTCACATGTTGGGAGACCTAAAATAATGTTAATACTAACAGGATGAAAATTTATTATTCTCTCATGTATTAATGCCCCAAGGGAATCAGTTTTGAAATTACATGCTAGCTCTTTTTTCCCCTTAAGGATTCCAACTTTCAATATGTTTATCCTCTATTATTAATAAGTTGTCTCAAGGTTTTTTTTTGTTTTTTTTTTTTTTGTTTTTTTTTTTTTAGTTTTAGGCATTACCTTCCAACTCTAGGCAGCAGGGTGAAAAAAAAAGAAAGCACAGTCAAACATTAAACAAACTGTTTAAGTCTTGAGTCCTTTGTCTTTGGAGCTTTAGAGAGGCTTAAGGTTGTGCTTCCTACTCAGTGGCCAGCTGCACTCACATGGTCTTATTATCCACAATAAGCTTGAGGTGATGGTTAGCATTGACTGTTAACTTGGGAGGAGCTAGAACCACCGAGTTGGCAAATGTGTAGGAGCGCTCGTGAGAGAGTTTCCACACTGGATTGATGGAGTTGGAAAGTCCTACCTGAAATGTGGTCAACATCATTCCATAGCCTAGGATCTCAGGTTGAGTGACAAATACAGAAGGGGATGAAGAGCATCACTTAGCTGCCTCTGTTTCCTGACTGAGGGTACATTGTGACCAGTCTCCTGGGATTTCCGCCATCGTGACCTTGCTGCCTCAATGGCCTGCATTCTCAAATCCCGAGCCAAGCATATTTTTTTTTCTTCTTGAGCGTTCTGTCATAACAAGGAAAATGTTGACCAGTGTACTGGAAATTAAACTTCTTAGTTGTATGGCGATGCGCCCATATTGATATCTGTGCTATTCTTATTAAAAGCAATAGTAATGGTCGAATTCCCTTCACACACTTGTTCATGAATGAAGAGAATTATTACAACTTATTCAGAAGCACAAGATGAAAGTATGCTAGTACAATGTAATTTTATTTACTTCTTAAAAGATTCTTGAAATTTGCAAGGTATTTATGCAGAACACTGCTAAATTTATTTACTTTAGTATGTCTGGTTACAGACAATGCTCTGGAACACTGGAAGAGTTTTTGTAGTTCCCAATCTCCTCTGACATAATATTGACACTGTCATTCTTAGTTCTCAACGAGGGAGTTTGTGATAAATCATGAAAGGAGTCTTGATATACTGGCAGGTATAATCTAATGCATAGGACAATAGATAATTATCCAAAACACAATATCAAAAGCTAGATGTGGCCTTCATTGTGGTTAAGACAAAGTCAATGTCCTAAATGTCAAACTTGCATCAGGAAAAGTAATAGCAGAAGCAAACTACGAAGCCATCATTCGGTTTTATAAAAATGTAGAAACATCCCGTTCTGAAATAACAACAAGAAAAAGTATAATGTGTCAGCATATAAGTAGTCAGCCATCAGACTAAAAGATCAAATTCTTCAAGAACAAATTTTGGGCATGTGGACAGACCTGGAGCTAGAGTTAGGCTGACATGTGTCCAAGCCCCAAAAACCTCAATCTTGAGACTGGCAGGAGTAAGGATCGCTTCTTTTCTCTTCAGTGCGTGCATGCCACTGAGCACATAGTCTTGAGTCCCCACCTCATGAATATTGTTACTCTGTAGATATCCATCACTGATATGAAGCACTACAACTTGAGACTTATTATAACATAGACTTGTCACTGCAGTGTGTTCTGGCAAGAGTATGATCTCTCTAAAACCAGAGATGATTTTTTTTCTGTCACGTACTTAGTTCTCTATGGTCACCAGCAGTCCTTGGTGTTCTTTGTATTAGAAAGTCATACTCTATTCTCTTTCCGTCTTTCTCTTTTCTCTCTCATCTCACCATGTAGCCCAGGCTCACCTTAAATATATCATCCTTCTACTTTAGCTTAGTGCAGGAGTACCGTCAGTTTCCTTCCTTTCATAAAAATTTCATTGATTGGATCAAGGTCCACCTTGATCTAGAATAACCTTTTGTTGATTTGATTAAAAATTGAAAGTCATTGTTTCCAAATGAAAATAATGTCATAAGAACTGAATACTAGGCCTTCAGTGTAACTTCAGCCAGGGAAGACAATGCACCCCACAAAAATTATATGCAAGGGCTTGGTCTCTATGGAGTTTTGAAACTATTTTTAAGGGAAGTAGAAATTAATCTTCTATTCATCTAATAGGATCAATCCTAGGGTCTTTAACATGCAAAGCAAATGTTCTAAGGCAGAACTTTGTGGCTGCCCAGATTTTATGTTAAATACTAATATCTGTAAGATGAATGTAAATTATAATTCTGTATGATTAACATTTCTCTTTTCATAGGCAAAAATAAGCTGGAATTGTAGCTCAGTGGTAGAGTGTCTACCTAGCATGATTGAGGACATAGGTTCAAATCCATGCTCTCCCCCCTCCCCACATTAACAAAGGAATGTGAAGAAGTAGAGTATGTTCTGACACTAAATACCAGATGGCACCATGGGTAACAAGGATATAACAAGAACTTAAGCAGTAGAAAATAAAATAAAAAAACAAGAAAGATCAGGAGCATGATATTATGACTGGTTGAAAGGAACAGTGACAAGTTAAAAGTGGTTGTGCCTTAAGCAACAGAAGATTATCAGCATACAGGATGTGCATCACCATGTTGTAGGCAAAAGTTCAAGTCAGTTTTCATGAGCAGGATGTAAACTTGCATCCAAGGACTCATTTGCATGGGTAAATGAGTTTATGCATCACTGAGATTAATGTATTCATTCATAGACTAGACTTCTGGGGGTACAACACCTGCTGGATATTTAGTAGACATTTAAGCATTGTTGATATGTATGCCAAAGGTGTACTAACATCTATTCTGACATATTTTGGAAATGAATACAAAACAGTGTCTATCTATGAAGATTTTGAGCTCTCCAAGAGTCTGCATTCAGATTTGGCAGGCAATGTTAATAGTTACATTTTCAAAATGTACATGCCCTTCTTGAAGCCAAGTGCACAGCCAAATCCACCTCTGTCGAATGGTTGAGTAGGTGAGATTGGTCCTCAGAATTCCACTATCATAGCACTGACACAGGCTCAAATGGACACATGCATCCTTTCATCCATAACTTTCTCCATGTCCCTTCCTCTTCTTCCCCCTTCTGTCTCTCTTCTCCCTCCTTCCTCTTTTTCCTTTCTTTATATTCTGTCCTTGTCTTTCTTGAATTATTTTATTCATTTAGTTACTAGTCAGTGGCCCTGTGATCTGGCAAGAACTCTGGTGCTCCCTATTTGGCCACTCCCCCTTGGTGGGGAGACCTGTGGCAGGAAGAGTAAGTTGGGTACCAAGATGAGACCTGATAGGCTGTGATCACGTGGTGGAGGATGAGGTCCCCTTCTGTCACAGACCTAGGAGAGGGGAATAGGATGAAAGAGGGTGGAGGGGGTCATACAAGTGAGAGGATAACAATTGGGATGAAATCTGAGTAAATTACTTAAATAAATTTAAAAAACTGTATAATATCCCAGTAAAAAATAAAATGAACAGAGCCAGTCTATTTCTTAAAGGGGGTGTTTCTAATGCAATATATAGACCAAATCAAAATGGTTTAAGAGTGTGTAAAATCACGCAGTCTATAATGATAGCAGTGAAGATAAAGGTGAAACTCTGCATATAGTGTCTGGGTGGCTTTACAGAAAATGATATTAAATATATCATGAATGATGCATAGGAAATAACCAGATGAAAAATGTATGAAGTGCTTAATCAAAAGACAGACTAGAATGTTCAGGAATCATTAGAAGACTGAGACAGTCAATGAGGAAGCAAAGTATTTGGTATGGCTTCTCACTTGTGGGTTACTGTTAAGGTAAACTGGGAAATTGATTTCAGGACATAAGCAGTATCTACTATGAGTTTATATTTAGTGTTAATGGCAATTGTAAGGTCAATAAGCAGGAGGAAATTAATGGATCTTGTGAAACTATAAGAGCATAAGCAAGAAGCAAGCATTGAATGTTTTGGGGTTTCTCAGTGGTAAAGCATATGTTTTGTGTAACTGTATTCAACACTGAAAAAAATATGTTAGCAAAACAGTCAAAAGACCTTACTTAGTAGATGTTTTTTCTTTGTTTCATTTTTATTTTTTATATATTTTATTAATTTATTCATATTATATCTTAATTGTCATCCCATCCTTTGTATCCTCCCATTCCTCCCTCCCTCCTATTTTCCCCTTACTCCCCCTTCATGACTGTGGTTGAGGGGGACCTCCTCTCCCTGTATATGCTCATAGGGTATCAAGTCTCTTCTTGGTCCTCTGCTATCCTTCCTCTGAGTGCCACCAGGCCTCCCCATCCAGGGGACGTGGTCAAATATAGGGCACCAGAGTTCGTGTGAAAGTCAGTCCCCACTCTCCACTCAACTGTGGAGACTGTCCTATCCATTGGCTAGATTTGGGTAGGGGTTCAAAGTTTACTGCACACATTGTCTTTGGCTGGTGCCATAGTTTGAGCAGGACCCCTGGGCCCAGATCTGTTTATCATAATGCTCTTCTTGTAGGTTTCTAGGACTCTCTGGATTCTTCTATTTCCCCATTCTCCCTTGCTTCTCTCATAAAAACAAGGAATTCCCAAAATTTGTGGACAAATGGATTGACTTAGAAATGATCATAATGAGTGAGTTAACCCAGAAGCAGAAAGAGTCAGATGGTGTATACTCACTTATATCTGCACACTAGCCCAAGGGGCATGTCCCATCAAAGTCTTCCCTTACCAAGAAAGTGGGACAGAGGGAAAGACTTCCTATTGGGACTCTAGGGGATGTTTGGAATAACCCGATACATACTTCATTAGTGTCAGGACAGTGGGGAGGTTAAAACAGACAGATTAAAGTAGAGGAAAAGCCAGGGAAGAATCTGAAGAGCCTGAGTATGACACACCTGAAATGAAAAAGGATTTGAACAGTCCTAGGGAACAGAGGCTTTAAACATGATGACTTTGCACATGTGTTGCATTGAGCCAGGGCTTTAGTTTCATCAGACGCTAAGTATAGAAGGCTGTTGTGAGCCAAGGAGCTGATAGGTGGGTCTTGAAAACTGGTGGTCTTGGGTTGTAAGAACAGATGCAATCCAGTATCTAGGAAGAGAAAGGCTTGTGGAGAGATGGAAATTAGCCAAAGTAATGACACAGCTGGTGATCAGTAAGCCAGATATGACAGCCTGGTGTGTATTGAGATTTGCTTTGATCTCAGGCACTGTTTGCATGTGCGCGCGCACACACACACACACACACACACACACACACACACACGCACGCACGCACGCACGCACGCACGCACGCACGCACGCACACACACACATCTGTCTCCGTTCTTCTTTCCTCATTCTACTTTAAACAATAGCTTTTCATTTAGGAAAGATATTTTCTGTGTCCTTTCATGTATATGATAATAATAAAAAGTACAGCTTCTTAGTTCTGTCTTCTACCCATACTACCAAATTATGTAAGAAAAGGAAATATTTGTGGAAAGACTCCAAATTTACATCTCCCCTTGTCTTTCTATTTTTCTGCCTCTTCCCACTCCCCCTCTTTCTAAATATCTCTTTGTGCTGTCCATCTTTATTTCTTTGTCTCTCATTTCTTCTTTATATTTCATCCATAATGCAATCTTCTTCATCTCTGAACAAGGAGAAGCAGCGCCATCAACCTAAGGTATGGCATTACAAAGGTAAGTAGCTAGGCATAGCTAACACTTGTATGCAATGGCAACATTACTGCGTAAGGGTTTCTCATGTGGTCAGAGAGGAGACAAGCAGGTCACTGCATCCTGTGTCCTTGGGGTCACAGTGGCAAAGGCAAATAATTAGCACTATGAGAGACAGATTTGCATACAGCATGTGATTTGATTTTTCTTTAATTTCTTTACGAGAAACGCAATCTGATAACAGTGACGCTAGGAGGGGCAGATGGTGAGTTTCAGCAGATCTTATTACCTGTAGCAACAGAATCCAGCTTGCCTTGGACAGCTGTAATTGGCCTTTTCCAGCCTCATTGGAGCTGGAGTAAAAACATTACTTCTGAGCCCTTAGTGTTTTTGCAAGACAAATGGAATGGTTTCCTTTTCATTTATTACATGTGACAGGAAGCTGAAAGAGTAAGAGTTGGCCTAAATTCATGAGAGACAGCCCTTCTGAAAGAAAGTCTCACCTCCCAGGAGGGAAAGCAGCCATGAAGGTGTACATAATTCAAAGATCATTTGATAGTAATGTCAAGTGTTTGGCAGAAGTAAGAAGACACTTTAATTGGTCAGTTAAAGTTTCTACACCCTACAATTTTTTTTTCAGATGGCCCTGGAATATAGAACAACTACATGAACACATGGTACCTTTAAGGCCTGCTTTGCTCCAAGGCTTTCATTGTTGGCATGGGGATTTAATTAAAATTGAATGTGCTGGCCGGTTCATTGCCTGTTAAGGCTTGTGGCCAGACCTTGCTATCAGATCTCAGAGTTGTGACAGCTTTTCACTGATGGTGCTAGCTGCTCACATAAGGTCTGAACAAATAGGAATGGATTATATTAATTCTCTTACCCTTCACTCACACCTTGCTATATAAAAGCCCAAATGGTCATTTTCTTTTGTAATGCAGATATAAAAAGCTGTTAGATTTTAGTCTTCCTGCTGACCTGGATTCTGTATGAGGGAATAGAGAAAGTGCAGCCTTTGAAATTGGGGATTATTTCTTTTCTATTTTATTTTATTTATTTGTTGGTTTATTTTTGTGTGATGAGAAAGAAGACCTCACTAACGCTTTTTGACAGAACTCACAACATGGTTTTTGAATGCCAGAAGTCAGTGGAGATTTCTTTGGGGAAAAATGTTTGCATTTGTACATCAGAGACCTCCCTGCACCTTCTGTGGCCTAGTGTTAAAAGCTTTCTTTGCCCAGCAGCTTTCCTGTAACTGTATGTAAAGTTGGAAGTACAAAACTCTCGATCACCAAAGAATGACTCTGCTTATTGTAGTATTCTGGCATCTGTTTAATGTTTAATTCCATTAATATCTGCTTAATATTTAATGAGGGACTCAGGAGGGCACATGACATTCATCAGCCTCTATCCCGTTGGATATACAAATTTGGATCAAATCAGGGGAACAAATGGATCCCAATAGAGAGGACAAAAAAATCCACCATTTATCTAAATACAGCATTCCCCTGTCAGAATGTTCTTGGTTAGGAGTCTGACACCATTAGCAGAAGTCTGAGGCGAAATTGTTGATGCCTGTGAGGCAAAAATAAATCTAAAACTTTAATCTGCAATTAATTTGGATTTTCATCTTGTGACATAATTCCAGTTCAATTTGGTTTGCGTCAATTAAATAAAGGTAATAATTATTTTCTGATATACATAGACAGCTATATATTATGGTTTATAAATATTAAGAAATGTGTAAAATGTACTTCATAGAAAGACAGCTTTGCTTACAAAACCTGACGTGGCATTATTAGGTATCCAATATGCTATCAGAGGAATTTCTAGTTTCACATACATAAAGACACAAATAGCAATGTAAAATTCTTTTGTACTCTGGCTAATAAATTCTTATCCTGAGAGCTCCTATAAACAGCTCTTCAGAAAATACACAAGGGCCTGGGATATTGCTTGTCAGTTACATTCCAGCCATGAGATTCTGGGATGTACTAGGGATGAGCTCCAGGAGGACGTACAGCACGTCCTTTGGCCTATTTCTAAACTCTAGTATGGAATAGGCAATAACTGAGTGTTGAACCAACCATTGATGGAGAGAAAGCTGAATAAAGTTCTAGATGTGGTAAAGCAAATTTCTTAATCTCTCTAAAACACAGGTTTGCTTATTTGCATATGGAGATAAAGTGTAGCACAAGAGAGGATGTTCTTAAGTCATATAAATACACCCAGCATGGAGACCAAACTAAAATTACTTATTATGGACCTTACTCATTCTCAAATGTGACTGCATTTTGGTAGCTACAACAGGGCTTTTGGTTGGTTGGTTCCCCCCAGATTCTCCCCCTTTTTTTTTCTAACAGCAGATATTACTCCTAAAATTTCAAAGTGCTTGTTTTTTTTTTTTTTTAAGTGAAGTATATGTAACTCTAGCTTAAGAAAATATTCAGGTTATCTAGGTGGCTTATGATGTAGCCAGAATAGAAAGCTAGGGAAACATGTTTACACATCAAAAATGGTTTTTCCTTTTTAAAAAAAGCCAGGGGAGATTTTCATGTGTTAGCCTTTGTGAGTACTTAGCCCTCCCAGATTTTAGGGTGTTTTACTTAAGTGCCCTTTTCTGCCACAGGTTTCTTCGGGTCCTTCCTTGTGCTTTGTTCACTATACCTAAACTGTAGAGACCATATTTGATCATCTGGTTATTTTCCCCTGAAGATAAATTCTGAGCAAGAGCTGAGTACTCCTGTCTCTTTATTATGGAACCAGAGTCCAACAACTCCCATTTGATGACTCGGGGACATAAAGACTGGGTCTTCTCACCTTTCCCTCCTCTCTTTATTCTGCCTGGAGATGTATTACAGTTCCCTTTTAGTAAGAATGTTCTTGTCTGACTTGCAAACCATACATTATGAGGCTTGAATTTCTGTTTTCCTAAAGACTTCACTCTGACTGGGCTGTTGTGTTTCATTTTACTGCTCATGTCTAAGACTACGGCAGAACATTTATTGGCTGTGTTCCGTAAATTCAGTGGCTAATCACCATCTTATCAAAATTAACTTATAAATTAAGTGCGCTTATAGACTTCACTTCTGAAGGAAATACTCAAGGGATTAACTGGATGAAGAAAATAACTCAGACTTTGTTTTTGGTATATTCTATACACTTGCTTCAAAGCACTATCATACTTTTTTGGAAGGTATAATGTGCTGGAAAATGTGTACCATTCAGTACTTGCTTAGAAATAGGATTTTTTTTTTAACTCAATGACAACTGACCTTAGCAGTGCCTCTCTGTCTGTCTCAGGTCTGTTCACCTGCTTCCTTGTATTCTCTTCACTATAATTAGACTAAAAAAACCCTGCTCTTTAATCTTCTGATCATTTATTTGCTCCTGATGATCTCTTAATTTTATTCATTTTATCAAATTCTCTTGCTTCTGATGTTTTACAAGTGCCTGTTTTACTCTGAAACCTGTCTTCTACAACATCAGCAAACAGTAGCGCTGTCTTCTCCATCATAGGGACTTTTTGCATAAGGATTTGCTATCATAACAATATTTTGGCCTCTGTATATGACTGTCACCTGATTTCATATGGCGATCTCTGTTTTTGTCTCCAGGCCACCTACTGTGCCTTACCAACATTCTTTATTTACAGGTTGAACTGGTTAGAACTGGTTAGACTCTAGACAAGTATCCACATTCTAGCCTCTCACCTTCCTCCCAAGCCTCTAACCCTTGGAAAATCTGCACTAACTGTACTTGACCATCCATAGAGATGCATTACACTGGTTGTCGAGGAATGTATTCTTTGTGTGACTGAAACATGCATACAAATGCTTGTACACACACAGGAGTGAAGATGGCATTAGTTTGAGCTGATACTTTCTAGCGTTGTGAAAATTCTTCTCTCCTGTATTGATGATACATCTGTTATTGTGCAGGGTTATTCCTTCTTTCCTTTCTTCCTATCTCCCTCCCTTCCTTCATCTTTCTTTTTTCTTTTTTTTCTTCCTATCATGTATCAGATATCTTATACAGTGAAGAGGAATAAAATGGATCTTTAAAACAGGCTGAAAGAGAACTAGACTTTCAACACCAATAACACTTGTACATTTCCTCCATCAGTTAAAATGTAATATTAGCCACTACAAAGGTCCATAGCCCTGGAATTCAAGAGTCATATCTAGTAGCATGTTTCAGGTAACATATTGTCATTTCAGCTCCTCACAAAGGACCTACTTCTAGCACCAGTCTGAGGATGCTCATGAATCTTGTTGCTTAATGTTTTCTTCTTAATGATAACGGCGATTTTAATGCTTAATATAAGTCAGAAACTGTGCTAGGAGCTTTGCATAAATTAACTTTAATCTTATTTACCAAAGAAGAGAGGAATGTGTTGTAGTTCTGTTTTTCATAGTTGCTATGTCATAGTCCTGGTAAATCCAAAGATCATGGTCTTTACTCTACCACACTATCCTGGAATCCTTTCCTGAGAAGGATGCTAAATCCCCTTATAGGTTTCAAGTTTTAATAAGCATTCAAAAAGGAATAAAGAATCGGCCAATTTTCATTGTGACATAGTGAAAAAACTCTTTGGCGTTAGAATCAAATTAAATTTCTTCTCTTCTGTCAGTTTAGGTTTCTATATTTTCACTCACAAAATAAAGATAATTAGTCCTATTTTCTTCCCCTTTTCTACAGTAAAAGAATTTGTGAGAACCAGATGCACTTTGTGGAGAAGCTTGCTAAAAATGCAAAGCACTGATTTATACAGAATATGTACACACACTGACTCAGTTAGCTCTAATACAAAAATATACCACAGTATATAAAAATAACTCAGATGAGATATCCATGTTATATTGACACATACACACAACTGTGATATGTGGAAAAGTCTCAAATGAGAAAGTCTGAAAATAGAAACAGTACATAACAGAAGTCAATACTAGACTTTTACTATTCATTCACCAAAGCATCATGAATTGTACACATTTGAAAAGGGAAACACAAGTTGATATTTCACATTATTATTTCCTCATGATATGTTATTTCGGATCATATAATAAAAATAGCAGACTTTGACAAATATATCAGTTAAAACATGACTTTATTGTACTCTATTATACAAAGAAATGGACTAAAATTAAAGATAAGACATTTAAGAAAAGCAACAACTTTAGTTGTTTTGAAAATCTTAGTTTGGAAATTATTGAAAGTCAAGCAAGTTCATGAACAACAGCTACTCAAGTCAAATAATTTATCCCAATGTATTCAAGTGTCAGCTTATTTGACTTTTCTTTCATATAAAAGATTGAAGTGATACTAAATTAGTATTTTACCAAAATCTAGTCTAACCTCTAAAAAGGACTTACAGCATTTCAAATGGTATTGTAAAAATTGAAGTTCATCTTTGTTCCATTGTCATTTTCTTCAGTAAAGACATTTTGCTCTATCATTAATAATGTTTTAGGAAGTTGCCTAAAGTTCATTAAAAGAGGGAAAATTTAGTTATGGAAAACATTTAGCTATGTTTCTGTGAAAAACTAGATCCTGTGAGGCTTGTGCAGATGGAATTTACCTTCACTTGGTTGGTCATTCTTTCTTTGCTTTGCTGCCTTTTCTATACATTTACCACCAGGTGGCAGCGGGGCAACATATAAGGTCACCAGGTGATTTCTCACATTTTACTTTGAAATGGCAAAAGTGTGTGTGTGTGTGTGTGTGTGTGTGTGTGTGTGTGTGTGTGTGTGTAATACCATTTAATTAATCATCAAAGGGCAGATTGTTAATATGAAGATGGTCAAATAGGAAACACCAATTAATGGATGCTCAGCACAATTAGAAGTGTATGTATGATTACATGAACACGCAAAGAAGCATGGCAGGCTAAATATAGACTTAGAATACCATAGAAATGCTGGCATTAAGTTTTTTATTTATTTCTGTTTTGAGACAGGCTTTCCTTATGTATTTCTGGGTGACCTGGAATGACCAGGCTGACCTCAGACTCACAGGGGTCTTGCCTGACTCTGTCTCCCATACGCTGTGTTGTACCACCACATCAACCCTCAGAGAAAATTTTAGTAATGACCTCTATGTGCACTGCTCAAAAGAACAGGCAAATTGGAAAGTTAAGAAGGAGAAAAGGGAGCTGGAAACACATAATCACAAAAACTACTGCAAACATTCTTACACTTGATATTAAAATTCAAAGAGTCAGCTGGCAGAATCTCAGAGGCATGTGACATGGCTCATGCCCTCAGCCTGGTTTCTTTCTATTAATCAGAGTGAGCCATATAAAAATAAGCATTTTACCAGAATTTATTCTTGATTCCTACAGATCACTTAAAGCATTTCAAGGTGATAATTTAGTTTAAGCATTTGAGAACTAGAGGCATGCTAATAAATAACTGTACAAAGACTGCCTAAGCAAGTGGAAAGAGCAATAAGCCCAAGGTCACACTAAAGCAATCTATTAGTTGATGAGCACATGTGCATAAGCATGGCAACAGAAAGAGAAATGAGTATAACATAGAAGGTTTGCAGTGTGATGCTCTTCCAGTCACTGGACACTCACATGAAACTGCACTTATGAAGGCAATGTGGTGTAAACCCAGGAGCAGAACTAATTGCATGGTATATACTAGGCAAACATTGTAACAACTGAGCCCTAGCCCATCCCCAGAAACTGGCTTTATATGTAGAGGCGTGCATGACATGAATACCAGATGTCTTATTTCCTCATAGTTTCAAGTCTTAGGTTTTTAACCTGGAGTAGAAGGGTGGGCACTAGTATTTCCCATGTCACACCAAAGATATGTGAGTATATTGTGTTTATAGGTGTAAATGAGCCTAGCTTGTAGCAACATATTCCAATTAAATATTTACCTGTGTTTAATTGGTCTGCCACTGAACATTTAATACTTCTGTGTTCAGCTGCTATTATTAAATTACAAGTTTCTCTCTTCAATTCTGTTGGCTTTTGCTTTGCATATTTGGAGCATCCATTATGTGTATTTATGAACATATATTTATAATCATTGTATATTACTAATAATTCCTTTATGTTTATCCTCTTCTCTCTTATTCTCTGTTTTAAAGTTGACACTTGTACCATTGCATGGTTGCTCTCTGCATTACATGGCTTTATCTGTCCTTTCACTGCCCCACATTCATGACTCAATCTGAAGCTAAATTGTGTTTTTTGTCTTTATTATATCATAGGGAATTTAAAATAAAAATCTCTCAATTACTCCACCACTCTTAGATGGCTTGGTTTTTTTATTACAGTTTTTTTAATACTTCTATTTTATTACACATGTATAAAACAAACTACATACAGCAGGAAGAACCATGTGATAATCATGAGAATAATGAGTTTTTTTAATACCTAAAATTACTATCTATAAATTTGGATTTATGGTTGCAACATCACTTCTGTCTCCTAAGTTCAGGATATTTCTCAACTTCCTTGACCATTCTTGTTTTTAACTAACATTTTCTGAAATGAAATCTCAAAGCATTATATTATACTTTCACTATATTTCCAACACTATTTTATTTTTGCTTATGTTTGCATCTAACTAATAATAACACACTTCAGGTTTTTAGTAAATAGAAGTATGAGGTATGATTTAGAAACACTATTCCTGGGCTGAAGAGATGACTCAGTGGTTAAGAGCACTGGCTGCTCTTCCAAAGGTCTTGAGTTCAATTCCCAGCAACCACATGGTGGCTCACACCCATCTATAATGAGATCTGATGCCCGCGTGCAGGTGTATATGAGCTAGAGCATCCATATACATAAAATAAATAAATAAAAATAGAAACACTATTCCTGTGTAGCTCTATTGCATCGTTATTTTATACTTCCATTGTCATACTTATGTTACTGCTGTGATGATGAGCTATTATAAGTTACTTTATATAATTTTGTATCTTTATAAAATGGGACTATAGAAAAAGATACCCAATATACAGCTTAAACCGGTTTGACATTTCTGACTCTTTTCATTTGTTTATATAGATTCATGCCATCATTTGTTGTCATCCTTTTTCACTCTAAATCTTCCCCTCTTTGCATTATTTAAAATTTATCCGATGTCAAATTGTATAGAGCCAAATATAATTATATAAATATTACTTCATGCCCTTGTTTTTGTGATACCAGTTAAGACACTGGAGGAGGAACAGTCCACAGCTCTACTCTGTAGTCATCTGGGAGGACAGGTTATAGAAGCCTCTTACATTATCTCTTTTCTCAATTCTTGTTCTGTGAAACTGCTTGCTTGTATTGGCAATATGCCAGTCGATAGGCTACACTAATTGCCAGGTGATTGTTACATGGTTTTCAACAATGCCCTTAGGTATCAACCACTATTCAGTCATATCCAATTCAATCTAGACCATTCTGCAAGGTAGTTTTGAGTTCAGTCATTGACATTTATCCTTGTAGGGATTTTAATGCTTTCTTTTCCCTAGCTGTCTGTTGAAAGAAATATCCAAAGGAGTGTTAGCATGTGGTGGGAGGTGTCTTACCTGGGGTTCCTAGTAACAGTATGGCCTCAAGTAGAAAGGGAACCTTCTGCCTAGGTGGTGTATGATCCTGTATGACACAATAACTTCCAGAAGTATCATCATCCCTGGTTTCAAGCTCTACTACAGAGATACATTTGATATTGGCATAACAGACACAGGTGGATCTTTAATTGAATAAAAATCCCAGATGTAAATACAGATACCTGATTTTTAATAAACTTGATAAAATTATATTGAGAGAGAGAGAGAGAGAGTGAGAGAGAGAGAGAGAGAGAGAGAGAGAGAGAGAGAGAGTCCAACAAGTGGCACTTGTGTAACTAGATAGCAGCAGGTAGAATACTGCAGTATATCAATCTCAACCACTCTGCACAAAACTCAAGTCCATGTGCTTCAAAGACCTCAACAGAAAACTAGATACACACCTTATTGAAGAGAAAATGTGGAATAGCCTTGAACACATTGACACAGGAGAAAATTTCCTGAACAGAACACCAATAGTGCAAACAGTAAGATTTACAGTTAATAAATGAGACCTCATGGAATGGAAAAGCTTATGTAAGGCAAAAGATGACATTAATAGGACAAAACAAAGGCCTACAGAACAGCAAAAGATCTGACAGAGTGTTAATTCCAAAATATATAAAGAATTCAAGAAACTAGACATCAAAAACCAACTAATCCATTTTTTAAAATGTAGTGCAAATATAAATAGAGAATTTCAACAGAGGACTCACAAATGGCTAAGAAGCATTTCACTAAAATACTCAACATCCTTAGCTATCAGGGAAATGCAAATCAAATGACTCTGAGATTCTATCTTATATCTTTCAGAATGGCTAAGGCTAAAAACACAAGTGACAGCTCATGTTAGTGAGGATGTGAAACAAGGGGAATACTCCTTCATTCCTGGTGGAGGTGCAGCAACTTTGGAAATCAATATGGTGGTTTCATGGGAAATTGGGACTCAATCTACCTCAACACTCAGCTATACCACTCTTGGGCATATACCAAAAGATGCTTTGCCATACCACAAGGACACTTGCATAATTATGCTCATATCAGCTTGATAGCAGTTTGTAATAGCGAGAAATGAAAAACAATGTAGATACCCCTCAACCAAAGAATGGTTAAAGAAAATTGGATACATTTACACGATAGAGTATTAGATAACTTTAAAAAATGTTGTGGAAGTTTTGATTGCTTTAAAAATTCAGTTGTGTATTAGCATGTGGTATATGGCAGTTTGAAGAGACTAGAGACTGAAGGTGTCACCAGTTTGGAGAAGACAGATGGAAAGAAATGCTTCAGGGCTCAGTGGCTTGGAGGAGACTGGTGGCTGCATCTGCTATTAACAGAGATGGGTAATCATCAGGCCAATCAATCATCTGGCCAACTATCCGCCTTTCAGGAAGGTGGGACTATCACCAGGAAGACTGACCTGAGAGAGAGAAAGAGAGAGAGAGAGAGAGAGAGAGAGAGAGAGAGAGAGAGAGAGAGAGAGAGAGAGAGTCAATAACTATTCCTTTAGTGAGATACCATGTTCATATTTCCTGCCACCCTCTGTGTGTCTGCTTGTCTATGATGCATCATACCTCTATGCTGGTTAAACAAGTTAAGAATTTTTGTGCTGATTGAGATCCAAGATGGCAACACTGATCAAACACTGTGTCTGATCAGCAGGAAACGGTGACTGCGCAATGACTAAAGGACCAAACTAAGAGTTCCAAAAAAATCACTAGTGCTAGTATTTCCAAGGTGAGAGAGGACTACTCAGTGTGGAACACAGCTGGGTCTGGCCGGTAGTCACTACACTAATCAACAGGGAAAAAATCCCTGGGCAGTCTCCAGTGTCTCGTCAAATACACTGGGTGGCAGCACAAAATGCTGAGTGTCCCAAACTTATATGTGGGCCACAAAATACCAATGTCTGGGCCTCCCAGCCATGTGGAGACCTCATGTTTTGTGTCATAAGTAGATCTGATCCCAGATCAGCTGACTAATCCCAGAAATGTTTTTAGCTACCTGCAAGTGTCAGGTCTCTAGCTTCTAGTCATATGCCAGCCCACATGCACTCAGTATCAGACTGAACTGTGAGCCACAAAACACCAGTGCTCAGGTCACCTGGCTGGTCCATGGAAAGTTGCCAGGTCTGAATTCAGGTAACCTGTCTGATCCACAGAAGGGTTCCTGATCTCTGCAGGGAAAGTGTTTCAGCCTATACTCACTCACCTACTAACTGCTTTCAAAGGCAAGTGAAGGACACCAGAACCTACCATCCACACAATGCCAAAGACAGCCAGATAGCTAAAGTCCACAAAAGAAAACAAACAACAAAAGCCAAGTAATATGGCATCATTAGAACCCAGTTATCCCAAAGCAATCAGTCTTGGATACTCTACTACAACCAAAATTCAAGATAGTGACCTAAAATCTTTCCTTATGAATGTGATAATGGAGGAAAAGAAAATCCATAAAGAAACACAGAAGATACAGTAAAACAGATTAAGACCCTTAGTGAGGCCATGACAAAGGCCTACAGAGAGGAAATGAAAAAAATCATTGGAAAAATTCAGGAGCATCAGCACCACCAGGTTCTTGACAGCTTTGTCATTTTTGTCCACCTCAGCCTTTTGCCGCAGGATTTCTACAATGGGGTGGTCAGGATTGATCTCTAGATGTTTTTTGGCCATCACGTAGCCAATTGTAGAGTTGTTGCTCAGTGCCTAGGCCTTCATGATTCGCTCCATGTTGGCTGTCCAGCCATAGGTGCTTGTCACAATGCAGCAGGGTGAAGAGATAAGCCTATTGGAGATTGTCACCTTTTCAACCTTCTTATCCAACATCTCCTTCATGAGCTTGCAGAGATTCTCAAACTTTGCCTTGCTCTCCTGCATTTTCTTCTTCTTTTCCTCATCCTCTGGTAGCCCCAGGCCTTCCTTAGTCACTGAGCCCAGTTTGAAACTGCTCTGCTCTCCTCTGGTTTCTCACTTGAGGATTTGCAAACCCCTCCAACCCCATCTACCACATGATTAAACTAGGCTTGGGCATTGATGAAGAGATGACAGCAGAGGATCCCAGTGCTGCTGTTCCTGATGAAATCTCCCCACTTGAGGGTGATGAGGATGCCTCTTGCATGGAAGAAGTAAACTAAAGACCATCCAGGAAGCCCATGCCCTCTGTATAGTTCCCCTAGCAGCCTTAGCCCACCTGGATCTGGCTCTCATGTCAAGAAAAATCTCTTCTATCCTGTCCTTGTGCCTTAAGGCAGGAAAATCCCCTCCCATAGAATAGCAGGGTTGGGAATTGTGTATTGTGGGTTTTGTTTGTTTGTTTGTTTTATTTTGTTCCTAAATTAAAAGTATGCAAAAGAAAGAAGATGCAGTTAAAAAATTCAGGAGCATGCACACAATCAGATAAAGGAAATCAATTAAAAGTTTCAACATCTGAAGATGAAAATAGAAACAATAATAAAAGCACAAAGTGAGGAATCATGGAGGGAACATAGAGAAAAGAAAAAACAAGAACTACAGAGGTAAGCATTGCTAACAGAATACAAGAGATGGAGGAAGAATTTGATGCAAGCGATGGAGGAAGAATTTGATGCAGCCATTAAAGAACATGTTAATCTAAAATATTCCTGAAACAAAACATCCAAGAAATCAAGGACACCATGAAAAACAAAACGAAAGAATAATCAGAATTGAGGAAAGAGAAGATGCCTGAAACTAAGGCCCAGAAAAATATTTCAACAAAGGCATGGAAGAAAATATCCCAATTTAAAGGAAGAGATAAGATGCCTATAAATACATGAAGCCTATAGAACATCAAATATAGTATACCAGAAAAGAAAATGCTCCCACCACATAATAATCAAAACATTAAATATACAAAACAAAGAAAGATATTTAAAGAGGCAAAGAAAAATTTCTAAGTAACCTGCAATGGAAACCTAACAGAATCACACCGAACTTTTTATCAGAGACCAGAAAAGCCTGGGAAGAGGTCTTGCAACCTCTAAGAGACCACAGATACCAGTCCAGACTACTATATCCAGCAAAACATTCAATATCCATAGATGAAGAAAATGAGATATACCACAATAAAACCAAACTTAAACATTATCCATCTATGAAACCAGAAGATAATAGAAGATAATAGATACAGAAGGTAATAGAAGGAAAACTCCAACTCAAGCATGCAAATTATACTCAGGAAAACACAGGAAATAGATAACTTCATTTCAGGAAAACAAAAATTAGCCAAGCACACAAACACACTACTACAGCCAACACCAAAATAAAAGGACTTAATAGTCATTGGTCATTAATATATTTCAACATGAATGAACTCAAATCTCCAATAAAGAGACACAGACTAAGAGAATGGATATATAAACAAGATCCAACATTCTGTTGCATACAAGCATACCTCAGCCACAAAGATAGACATTACCTGAGAGTAAAGGGCTAGAAGAAGGTCTTCCATGCCAACAGACACAAGAAACAAGCTGGAGTACCCATTCTAATATCTAATTAAATAGACTTTCAGCCAAAATTAATCAAAAGAGATTATGAAGGACTTCACTCATCAAAGGAAAACTCAAGAAAGATGACATCACAATTCTTAACCTCTATGACCCAAATACAAGGGCACCCACATTTATAAAAGAAATATTAATAAAGCTTAAACTACACATTGTTTCCCACAGATTAACAGTGGGAGACTTCAACACCCTCCTTTCACCAAAAGATAGGTCAACTAAACAGAAGCTAAACCAGGAAATAATAACACTAACAAATATCATAAATCAAATGGACCTAACAGATACCTACAAAACTTTCACCCAAGCACAAAAGATTATACCTTCTTCTCAGTACCTCATGGAACTTTCTCCAAAATTGCCCATAGTAGGTCTCATAGACAAACTCAACAGATACAAGGAGATTGATATAATATGTTGTATCCTATCAGACCACTAAAGCTGGATCTCAACAACAAAAGAATTAACAAAGAATAACATACACATGGAAACTGAGCAACTCTCTACTCAGTGACAGCTGGTTCGGGGAAAAATAAAGAAAGAAAATAGGGACTTCTTAAAGTTCAATGAAAATGAAGGAACAACATACACAAACTTATTGGACACATTGAAACCAGTGCTAAGAGAAAAGTTCATAGCACTGGGTGCCTTTATGATGAGATTGAAAACATCTCAAACAAGCAACTTAGGGGAACATGTTGAAGCCCTAGAACAAAAAGAAGCAGACACATTCAAGAGGAGTAAAATGATAGAAATAATCATATCCAGGGTTGAAAAAAATGAATATGAAACAAAGAGAACAATATAAAGAATCAATGAAACCAAGAGCTGGTTCTTTGAGAAAAAATCAACATGACAGACAAACGTTAGCTAAAGCCAACTAAAAGGCAGAGAAATACTATCCAAATCAACAAAAGCAGAAATGAAAAGTGAGGCATAACAACAGCCACCAAGGAAATCCAAAGAATCATTAGGTCTTATTTCAAGAGCCTATATGCCACAATATTTAAAAGTCTAAATGAATGGGAAATTTTTCTTGATAGATGCCACTTACCAAAGATGAATCATGTAAACAAATGAAATAGTCTTATATCTCCTAAGGAAATAGAAGCAGTCTCACAAGTCTCCACCATAAAAAGTCCATGGCCAGATAGATTCATGCAGAATTCTACCAAATCTTCACAGAAGAACTAATACCAGTAATCTTCAACCTATTTCACAAAATAGAAATGGAAGAAACATTACCAAACTCATTCTGAGGCCACAGTCACCTTGAAGTCAAAACCATGCACAGACATAACAAAGAAAGAGAATTTCAGAACAATTTCTCTTACAAACATTAATGAAAAATACTCAACAAAGTACAACTGAATCCAAGAACATATAAAAATACTATTTACCATGACCAAGTAGGCTTCATCCAGGCATGCAAGAGTGGTTTGATTTACAGAAATCAATCAATGTAATCCTCCATATAAAGAAACTAAAAGAAAAATAACCACATGACCATTTCCTTAGATATAGAAAAATCATTTGACAAAATCCAACACTCGTTCATGTTTGAAGTCATGAAAATATCAAGCATACAAAGCACATAGCTAAACGTAATAAAGGCTATATACAGCAAGCCAATAGCCAACAACAAATAAAATGGGAAGAAATGTAAAGAGATTCCACTAAAATCAGGCACTGGACAAGACTACCCACTCTTTCCATACCTCATCAGTATAGTACTTCCAGTTCTAGCTAGAACAATAAGACTACAAAAGGGGATCAAGGGGAACCACATCAGAAAAGAAGAAATCAAAGTGTCACTATTTGCAGATGATATGGATGATATGATAATATATATATATATATATATATATATATATATATATATATATATATATATATATAGTGTGTGTGTGTGTGTGTGTGTGTGTGTGTGTGTTGCTAAAAATTCCACCAGATAACTCCTACAGCTGATAAACATGTTCAGCAAAGTGGCAAGATACAAGATTAATTTTTAAAAAGCAATAGCCCTCCTGTATACAAAATGACAAATGGGCTGAGAAAGAAATTAGGGTAACTACACCCTTAGCAATAGCCACAAATAATACAAAGGGTCTTGGTGTAACTCTAACCAAGTGAAAGATTTGTATGAAAATAACTTCAAGTCCCTAAAGAAAGAAATTGAAGAAGATATCAGAAGATGGAACTATTTCCCATGCTCCTGTATTGGGAGTATCAACATAGTAAAAATGCCTTCTTACAAAAAAGCAATATACAGATTCAATACAAACCCTATCAAATTATCTACATGTATGGGGAAAACCCCAGTATAGCTAAAACAATCCTGTACAATAAAAGGTCTTCTGGAGGAATCTCCATGCCTGATATCAAGCTGTACTACAGAGCAACAGTAATAAAAAGAGTATGGTACTGGCATAAAAATAGGTTGGTTGATCAATCAAATAGAATCAAAGAGCCAGAAATATAACTCCAGACACATTGGGGCACTTGATTTTTAACGAAAAAGCCAAAACCATGCAATGGAAAAAGATCATCATTGTCAACAAATTGTTATGATCTAACTGGATATCTATATGTAGATAAATGCAAATGGATCTATATTTATCACCCTGCACAAAATTAAAGTCCAAGTAGATGGAAGACCTCAGCACAAAATCAGACATGCTAAATCTGTTTTTAAGAAAGTGGGAAAGAACTTTGAACTCACTGACACAGGAGACAGCATCTTAAAAAGAGCACCAATAGCTCAAGCTCTAAGATTAACCATTAATAAATGGGACCTCGTGAAATGGAAAAGCTTCTGTAAGGCAAAGGGCACTGACAACAAATCAAAATGGTAGCCTACAGACTTGGAAAAGATCTTCACCAACCCTATATCTGAAAAAGGGTTAATATCCATAATTTATAAAGAACTCAAGAAATTAAATACCACCAAACCAAATAATGCAATTTTAAAAAGGGGGCACAAAACTAACCAGAGACCTGCAGCCATGCTCTGGTTGGAGCACTGAGAGTTGTATGGAAGAGTGGGGAGATGGAAAAACCTGAAGGTGTCAGGAGCTCAACAGGGAGACCATCAAGGCTGGTGGATCCAGAGATGCCTGTCCAAACTGCACCAACCAAGGACAGGCAGAGAGCCTAGAACCCCTTTTTAGATACAGCCTATGGACATCTCATTCTTCACATCAGGGTGTAGGTAGCAAGTGCAGACTGCATCTGACATAAACTCTGGTTCCCTTAATTTAATCACTTTCTTTTGGAGGGTTGGCCTTGTGGACACACAGAAGAAGGGGACACAGGCTATTCTGATGAAGCCTGATAGGCTGTGGGCAGAGGGTGGGAGAGGAGGGCTTGGGGAGAAGAATAGAGCAAAAGACGGAAGTAGGGTAAGAATGGGAACTGGACAATATGAATGAGGGGATAACAACTGAGATTTAATGTGAATAAATCATAATAGATAGAAAATTAAAAATGAGCTCAGTCATCTTTTAATCCCAGGTATGGGATATGTGGGCTGTCCCCAGATCATCCTAGTGAGGAGGCATGTGATCATTGTCAACAGGAAACTGCCTAGAACAGTCCTTGCCAGGTGAAAAAATACAAGAGCTCAGAGGTAGAAGAAAGAGGGCCATGAGAAGAACAATTGGAAGTGATGGTCAGAAGAAGAAGGGAACCCTGCTGCTGCGTTTCCTGTTGCTGCCCTAATATCTTGATAAGGAGACTGATATTGCCCCCAAAGAACCCTATGATCCTAAACAGCAAGAAGTAGCCAAAAAGAACTATGCCCCTCTCTCCACTAACCTTCTTTCCCTCTTAGCTGCTTTTGGGGTGTTGGAAGGGATTGGAGTGGAGTAGGGAAAATAAGATATAAGAAACCAATAAAATCGATCTTAAAAGTATGCCTACAAAAAACAACATCATGAACATTTCAGGTAAACGTATGGAACTAGAAAATATTATCCTGAATAAAGGCCAGATCCGGAAAGACAAACACATCATGTACTCACTTGTAAGTAGATACAAGCTGTAAAGTATAGGGTGTACACAGGGTGTAGATGTAACATGTAAAGCTTTTGGGATGCTTTTCCTCATACTGTGTTGCCTTCTCCAGCCTTAATATGAGGGAAGGTGCCCAGTCCTACTGCAACTTGATATGCTCTATTTGCTTGATATCCCTGGAAGTCCTGTCTTTTTCTGAAGAGAAATGGAGGAGGAGTGGAGGAGTTGGATGGAGGTAGGGGTATGTGGGGGAAGGACTTGGAGGAGAAGAGGAAGGGGAAACGGTGATCAGGATGCAAAATAATACTAATGATAAAAGAAACTTAAGAAAGACATATCCTACAATTTGTGTCTTATGAGTTAGTAGCTTCATTTTTATTGCTTACTCTCAAAATCTCTGCCGTTTTTAAGAGTGATCAGACTCTAAACCTTTCATACAACTATTTCAAAGACCAAAGTTTTAGGGAGATTATGTAGCTGTCCTTCATTTACCTACTGACAAATTCTGTGAACATGGAGACCTTGGTCTGCTTTTGGAGGAAGCACAGACTGAGTTCATGAGTGAGAAGCTTCAGTGAGAATATCTGGGTCCATCAGCTTGCCTCTTCCAGGATGAAGCTCACACTCAGTGAAACAGCTGTGGCTGGGGTCTGTTTCTCAGAGTGCCACAGCAGCCTGTGAGTAGAGACTAGCTGAAGGAAGAGCATCCACACCTTCCATGCCTCTCTTATACACACACAGAACATTTGTTATGCAGAGGTAAGACTGGGAGGGGAGAATTAGGGGTTCATGCTTTATAAACTGTCATTGTTCCTCTCAAGAAGAATTTTGTCTCCATTCTTATGACATTAGGACAATTTCTAGAGACTAAGAATTGCGATTTTCTTAAATAATTTGGCCTTGTGGTTTTTAGTGAAGGAGTGAGTCCATGTCCTGTCCTGAATGACGTTGTAAATGAGGGGTCATCTTCCATGAGTTCTTCATTTTAATAAGTTTCCCACTCTGTCCTAGAGTTTATCAGTCCTCTTTCCCCCGACAATAATACCTACTTGTTAATCTATCTGTTGGCATTTTATTTGCCAATATTAAAGTTTTCAATTCTAGAAATTTTTGAAGTTCCCATAACTTCTACTGCTCTGCACAGCTCAGTATATGGTTTCACTTGATCTAGTTGTATCTTGAACGTACTTACTGTAGCTGTTACATAATTTTTGTTCAAAGGCTACCACAGAGAGTTAATCTCCATTTCTATTTGACTATTTTATTTAATTCTGTATTAACTTTTTGTTTCTTTTTGTATGAAGGAATCTGTTACTTTAATGCTGGAAGTTGTAGATTGTGTATTATTCAATCTGAATAGTACAGCCACACTGCTTTCTGTGTGCTTCTTTGCAATTTTTTTTCTTGCCTCAGAATGTCTAATGTAAATTGTCATAAAAAAGAAACCTGACTAATATGCCATGTGCTTGTGTAAGGTAAATTCCACAGTTCCTGAGAGTGGAGCATTTATACCCAGGAGTCACATATGGGCTCTACTTATCATGTCCTTGAAGATGCTAAAAGAATTATGTTCAGTTATATGGAATTCATTCTTAAAAACATGTTCTAAATACACTTCAGAGAAAATGATAAGAGATTCTCCTACAATCACAAAATCTAAATATTCAAATAACACTTTGTAAATGTGTATTTGAAATTCTACTTTCTGACTGATTACCATATATAGTCAATAGGCATTATGTTTTCCTCTCCAATTTCTTCCAAATCAAGAAACACCTTTAACAGCCAGCCAATTCCCTGCAAAAAATGTTGAATCACTTGACATACTCTTCTTTCACCAACATCCAGTCTTCAAATCACCTCCAGACACACACTAATCCCACACCTGTTCTCTATGTATATTGCTACTTTGCTATATAGGGCCATTTCTTCTATGATTCAGTATGTTACTTTCTAGCCATTCTTGTTACTGTTTATCTTGTCTTTTATAATCCATTTACTAAAGAATAGCCAAAACAATGTTTATACAATGTTCTATCTTAAACCCTCTAGTTTTATCAACCCCACAGACCTGAGGAGAAAGACCACTGACCCAAATCATCATGGTCTAATTAACTGAGGAAAAAATGTTTTACTCATGTACACGAGCTGTTTCTCTGTAAAGGCGTGGTGCAAGAGATCAGCATTAGACACGAAGAAGATATATATATATATATGTGTGTGTGTGTGTGTGTGTGTGTGTGTGTGTGTGTGTGTGTATGTGTGTGTGTATGTCAGAAGTAGGGAGTTTTCAAATGATGACTAAGGCAGGCAAATAGATTTGGTTACAGAAGCAGAACATAGGCATAACAAGTTGGTCATAACAACCTCCTAAAGCAAATACATGGTTTCAAAGTGATCATAACAAAGTAGTAACAAGGTATTCATAATAGAGCTATCATAGCAAGGTTTGGTATTAACAAAGCAGTCATAACAAGGTGGTCTTTAGCTAAACCAATAAGACAACTAAAGGAGATCAAGGGAATACAAATGGGAAAGGAAGAGGTCAAAGCATCTCTATCTGCAGATGACATGATAGTATTTATAAGTGACCCCAAAATTCTACCAGATAACTCTTACAGCTGATAAACCCCTTCAGCACAGTGGCAAGATACAAAAATCAGTAGCCCTCCTTTATACAAGGGATAAATGAGCCAAAAAAATATTAGGGAAACAATACCCTTCACAATAGCCACAAATAACACAAAATATCTGGATCTAACTCTAACCAAGCAAATGAAAGCAATTATATGACATTAACTACAAGTTTTTGAAGAAATAAATTGAAGCAGAATATCAGAACATAGAAAGACTTCCCATGCTCATGGATCAATGGGATTTACAGTAAAAATGATCAACTTACCAAAAGCAATCTACAGATTCAATGAAGTTCCCATCCAAGTTCCAACACAACTTTTACAGACCTTGAAAGATCAACCCTCAACTTTATATGGAAAAATTAAAAATCTAGGATAGGTAAAACAATTATGTACAATAAAAGAATTTCTAGAAGTATCACCTTTCCTAATGGACAGGGCAATTAAAAAACAAAACAAAAAAACAAAACAAAAAAACAAGACTCAAGGTATGAGTATAAAAACCGACAGGTGATCAATGAAATCAAATCAAGGATCCAGAAACAAACCCACACACCTATGGACACTTGATTTTTCACAAACATGCCATTCAAAGTGAAAAAAGAAAACAGCTTCAACAAATGGTGCTAGTCTAACTGGAAGTCTGTATCTAGTAGAATGCAAATTCATCCATATTTATTACCCTGCACTAAACTTAAGTGTTGGGATCAGGAACTGGAGGGAAATGTGGTGAGGGGTGACAGAGCCCATACAGAATCCCAGGAATCAGACTCTAGAGACCAGACTCAAAAGTACAGTTCTAACTTTGTTGTTCAGTGTAAAGGCCTTTAAGAGGTTAAAGGGCCAATCAGACCATCTCATACTAGCCTCAGGCACCGATAGCAATCACTCAGGTTGGTATAACTTCGAAGAAGTGTGGGGATTGTGGCAGGGGCAAGGTCCCCTTAGGATACTCCTGTCAAAAAAGGGGGAAGCAGTCACTGCCCTAGCCTCAGATCCTTTTTGAGACTTCACTAGTGTGCTAGGAGTCCCAAGGAGATCAACACTGTGTGCACTGGATCTGGACCATTCAAGGATTCTTAGGAGCAGCTGACTCCCCATTCTCTGTGGGCTTCCAAACGGCTTATCTCAACACTCCCCACGGATTCCCCCTCTGTCTTAATTTCAAGGTTAAAATCTCCAGTAGGAGAGCTTTGGTGCACTGATTTTGGAGACGTATACAATTTTTAAAGTTGTATCAGGAAAATATAATAAGTAAAATTATAATTGCCATGGCATAGATTACTGGGTGAAAATAAAGTAGTGAGCTTGGCAGCCACATCCTGGAAGAAATGTTCCATCAGATTGAGTAGCTACATCCTCTATAGTGGTATTTGTAGCCACTATCTCCTGGTGGAACTTATGGAGCAGAAGCATAGGATAGTGGAATAATTTCTTAAAAAGAGTTAACTACAAATGGACTGGTCCTTGCAAATGTTGACTTAATGGATAATTCTTATTTTGTTGTGTATAGCTTATTTTATTAAATAGAAAGGGGGAGATGAAGGAGAGATAAGCCTATTTTTTTATGATCCCACGTGTTGGACTGGAATGGTCTTGTGAGAGAACAGGTGATGTTAATTCACTCAAAGACATGCCACCTCATGTGGGAGCTTGATTGTTTTCAGCTGAAAAGATCCTATGAACAGATTTTGGGAGGAGATATATAAATGAGCCCAGGACTGGAGGCGAGGCTCATTGGAGACTTGGGATAGTTTTGGCTGTTTGTTGCTCCACTTCAAGAGGCTCCTAAAGAGAGCTGCTCAAAGGAGGGCTTTTGGGCTCTGGATCCTGCTGAGGTTCCGGATTTTGGTTACTCCAGGTTCCAGCAGAAGAAATCCTGCTGATTATGACAGTAGAATTGTTCCTTGGAACTGATATCTTTATGGTTTTGTTATTGTGTCCCTTAATCTTCATTTCCTATGGTTTTGGTTAATTGGGTTATAAGCGACGTATGCTCGGTTAATAAGTTCTAATAACATATATTGGTTAACAAAATTGAGCCTACATATACCTTTTTCACAAAACAATACATGGTATAGATAATGGATCAGTGAGCCATTACGATAGACTAAATGAGTGAAAGAATCATTCCGTTTACTTGTCATTTTTCCAGACTCATGTTTGTGTACATGGAAATAATCTTTGGTCAATTTGATGAGACTCAAATGCGTGTGAAACACACTTCCTTCTTATTTTTTTCTTCTTTCCAAGTGTACACTTTAGTTTCTTCTAGCTGGTCCAATTTTGTCTTTGTATTGATTTACAAGAGTTTTGCATTCCTCTGTATTTTTTTTCTCTTATAATGAAAAAAATAACTTAAGACTTTTGTGCTTTGATTATTTTTGTCAGTGAGGTTCTCCTCTGGCCATAACTACCCATTGAGTTTCAAAGTAATTTTAGGTTTTTAGGTTTAAAAGTCAGTAAGTCAATGCACAGAATTATCTTCCACCCTTGCTTAGGAGCAGCCTCAAAATTGTGTTCACAGTTCATGGAAAAGAAAAGTAGATCATATCTCTGTGGGAATAATCAGTACCTGTTAGACACAAAGGTTGGCATTATGTCCCTTAATAACTTGAAGTATATTCTATTTTTGCATAAGAATAAATCTGCTCTTTACAAGTTTATATCATTGATGCTGGATAAGCCGTGTCACCCAATTCATATTAGAAGTCCTAACTCTTAGTTTGAGTATGTTTGATAATAAAGTCTTTGGGAAGTAATTGGGTTCACATTAGGTCGGAAGGTTGTTGAGAGTCTCCTGACATTTATAGAAAACACTGGGGTCCTGTCCACACCTTCTCCAGAAGGTAGAGACAAAGTGGAAAGGTGGCCATCCTCAAATCAGAAAGAGCCCTCAGGATACAGCGACCCTGCTGGCTGACAGCCTGATCAAATTCCCAAGCAGTGAGAAACTTAAGGTGCATGATTTCCTGACACTATGTGCTATTTGTCATGACAGTTTACACTGAACAACAGAATCTTTGAAATGTTATTTGAGAGTAAAGTCCATGTTTTTCTCTTTTTTTTTTTTCCAAGTGAGGAAACATAGGAGTTCTAAATGTCAGGGTAAGAAGTTGGGAGAAGAGTCTGCGCTAGAACCCAGGAGAGCCAACACACACTTCGCTGTTAATTCCACCACACTGCGTGAACTCCAAGCAAATTTGAAGCCACATGCTGATAATAAAAGCTTGATTATTAATAATTAAAAACAAAAGGTGACACAGATGGGGGAGGTTTACTGAATGGCTCTTTTTTTCACATCATACAATGACTTTGGCCTTTTAAATGAAACTTGTTAGAGGATCAAAGCCCACAGGGTTTTCTTTTTTTCTTTTTCTTTTTTTTTTCTATTTTTTTTTAATGTTGTAATTACAACCTCAGGGCTTGTTAACATCTTCTGCAATAATTACAGGACCAGCTATCTCATGAATATAATTATCTGATCTTTGATGTACTGATATGATTGATTATCAAGCATTCAGCACAGCAGGTGAATGTCACAGGGTGGCTAAGGCAAGAAGATGGTTTGTCTGTGTCTAGGTTTGGCCATGTTGAGTCTCTATTTTTCTACTACTGCCAACATATTTACAAACATACAAATACAGCTTGTCTTTTTCTATCCATTCTAACCACCTTACATTGAATATTCAAAGGGGAATGGCAAAACTGGGAATTATTTCAATGTTGAATTGATATCTGCAGTGTCAACTAATATAGAGTTCCTCTTCATTGCTAACTTTCTTTTAATTGAATGTGTACTATATATGGTCAAACAATTAGTGTAGCTGTGAATAACATGCATGCACATCAATCATTAATTCTTTAATCTCATACACACTTTCTACCTTTAGATCATTAAATCCTAAGTATCATGCATATATCCAAGGGGTATATCTTTAAGCTATCTATAAAAAATTTTTGTATTTAAATTATATCCCAATCTTCAAATAGTAAATGCTAAATCCCTTACTTCTCTTTGGGCCCCAGAATGCTGCTTTACTGGATATAAGGTATTTACAAGTATAATCAAATTAACAAAAAAAAATGATGCGTGAGCTACTAATGACATCTAAACACAGACACAGGCATAGGAGTGATGCAGCTTCCAGAAGGACTAACAAAGGCTGGTGACCAACTAACAGAAGCAAGGACAAGACAAGAATTCTGAAGTCTGAGATGGCTAAGCTTGTAAAGGCATTTGCTGCCCAGCTGGTGGGCAGTGTTTGATCTCCAGGACTCCCAGGGCAGAAAGAGACAAATGACTCCCACAAGATGTCTTTTGAATTCTACATGTTCCCCATACCATGTACCCACCCAACACACACACACACACACACACACACACACACACACACACACAGGCACACACACTCAGACACATACACACACTCAGACACACACACACACACACAGACACACACACTCAGACACATACACACACTCAGACACACACAGACACACACACACACAGACACACACACACACACACACACACACAGACACACACACACACAGACACAGACAGACACACACAGACAGACACACAGACACAGACACAGACAGACACACACACAGATACAGACACACACATACACACATACACACACACACACTAAAGCACCCATGCATGTACATAAATGTAAATAAGAAGCCTAAAAATAAAAATAGTTCTGAGTTTCTGAGGCAGCATAGCCATATTGATGCCTTGGTTTTAGATTTCCAGAATCCAGAACTGAAAGAGAAGACATTTTCATTGTTTGCAAGTGCACAGCTTGTGGTCTTCTGTTGTAGCAGGTTAGGGCACTAATAAACTCTTATTTACAGCTTTCTCCCCATCCTACATTCAGTCTCTCACCAAAGCCCATGAAACATGTATTTTTCTCACAGCCAAACCATCAGAAAAGGTTGTGTTTGATTCCCATTCTGAATCAAGTTTTAAGACATTTGATTTGCTGTTTTCCATTCATCAATAACTTTATGTGCTTTACAATCAAAACAGAAGGGAAGAAATTGAAGAGGTTTCACAGTAGTTTATAAACATTCTTCTCTGTATTTACCAGTGTTCAGTTACAGACAGGGGAGCAATTGTATCATGGTAATATTTTGAAATTATATTTCAAATCATTCATACCTGCTGAAACAACCATTTAAAAATTCACAAGGAGTAGACAGAAATTGTTAAATTCCTGAAAGAACTTTCAAGCCTCAAACAACAGGCTTCTTGATCTGAAATGAAATATACTTAATATTAAAATGTCTATAGATTACTTATATGGTTATATTTTGTATATTTATAAAATGCACAAATGTGTCAGGAAAACTCAAATCCAGTTTAAATATTTAACTCTTCAAATCATACTTTAAGCTTTAAACAGTATTTACCAAATATGTTTTTGTGTTATTTTTTAAATAAAATACTTCTGTATGCCTTTCATCCAATACACATTTATATTCTTTTTGCAATGATCCTTTTATGAGAAGAACTGTGTAATTCTCAAGTTTAATTTATAAAAGACCATACCTCCTCTTCTGGGCATTCCTCCTCATACGTCATCCCTCCTGGATCACCTAAAACATGCTCTGGATTCTGGATGCTGAGTCTCGCCATGATAAATGTAAAAACATTTGGCAAAATCTCACACAAGCCTCAAAATGCAACTGGAGATGTCTGGCAGTGCCTATGTGATGATTGTCCTTAAGGGATTGCAATTGTCTTCATAATCTGATTTGCAATGTTGCTTAATGTGATCTAAATCAGGGATGTTTATTCTAATGACTAGCTCAACTCAGTTGCAGTGAATGGAACATTTATTAGTTCCTATAGAGTTCCCAGGTATAAAATAAAATTGTCATCTGGACAAAATGATGCCCCAGCTCCTCTAAAAACTACGTGTTGTTGGAATCCAGGGAAAGCCTTCTCAGAAAGAGTGTCATAGTCAAAAGAAATGGGGAGAAGCATGTATTTTTATTGTTTGGCTCACTGGCACCTTTAGGGACTCAGCAACCAGAATCCAAAGAGCGTTCTAAATGACCCAGAAGGTGTGACATAATGAGAAGGCATGTCCTGGAGAGGTGGTGCTCTCTTTTATAAATTACACTGTGGTCTGAGTTACACAGTTTTTCTCATATAAGGATCATTGCAACACGAGCATAAATGTGTATTGTATGGAAGGCATGGCTCTTATACAGAAGTATTTTATTAAACAATTAATAAGGAGAACACAAGTCATATTCAGTAAAGCCTTTTTAAACCATAACATATGGTTTGAAGAGTTAAACTTTTGGATAGCCTTGCAGCTGTTTCTTCTTATGTGAGAAGATTAAGTTTAATACTCAAACATAGGCTGCAAACGTCATTAGCATGAGAAAGGTCATTGCTGAGTATGGGGCACTTGTCCATGCAGAGTTACATTTACAAGCCAGTATCTGGTTCTCTGCTCTGTCTTATTATTCTAGCCTGGTGGGGGATGGTTTACAAGGTTGCCTCCTACCCCGTATTTCAGGTATTTGGAGGAAAATTAAGGTCAGAAGAGTTAAGGCGGGAGAGAGAACAGTCAGGCAAGTTAACTCTCAACCTAGTTGAACAGTGGTAGATTGATGACAGTGAATCTTACATGCAGGGAAATCTGCCTTAATCAGAATCAGGCGGTTGAAACAAATGTGCACAAACACATTCGTTCTACCTGCCTGAGCAATTAGAACTTGGGCTCTGCTTCTGCTCCGTAGATTTTAAGTAATCTTCATGTCATGCTTCAGAGGGTTATGGTAAGTGGAGGATGCACGTAGTTACACAATGCTTGCTCACTAAGTAGGAAGGACTTTTGACTTCAACACAGATAAAATTCAAGAAAAGTTAAGACAACAAATGTGAAGCTCAGTTTACAGTGAACTATGCTCAGCTGAAAACTGTAAGACGCAAATATATGTCACCAAAGTATAGATAATGAGTGGCCATGGATAGATTTTTATCAATATATATCTTGTCAATCATAGGCTTAGTTTCTTTAAAAAAAATAGGTCAACATAATAATTAACAATTTGAATTTACACACAATACTTATAAAATTATTCTTTCAAAATAAGACAAATAGAAGCTTCTGCAAAGCATGTAGATACTGGTCTGATTTCCACAATATTTGTTCAGATGCCTGTAATGCAAACATGTTCTGATGCTTCACACTCTGCATTTCGGTTTGACTCAGATTATACTGTATTTTGTCTTTTTTTTTTTTTTTGCCAAATTTCTATAGTACTAGGGCTCCAATTGATAAAGATAGACTCTCTTCCTCCTTTCCCCAACCCTTGCAAGTATAAATCAGGAAATGAGCATTATAAGTAAAACAAGCAAGTGTAGTTTCATTCCTCAAGCCCTCTTATATCTTGCACCATTTTCAGAAATAGCTTTTAATAGATAGGTAACCATTCATAATGTTTAGTTCTGGCATGTGTCTTCAGAATCCAAAGCCTAGTCAACCTACTGAAGTTACTGTAAACTACCTTCCTTTTTTATTCCAAAAGAATATATATATATATATATGAACCCAGCTTTTCTACATGAAGAGACAGAGGGGAAACATAAATCAAAAGCTGTGAAATATCTAAATTTCACAGTGTGATGGTCTCTCTCTATCAATTGGTTTAAAAATATATTGGTTTAAATTGGTTTAAAATGATATATATCTATATCTGTATCTATCTATCTATCTATCATATATATATATATATATATTTTAAAATTGGTTTAAAAATAGGTACACCGTAAATGTGGTGTTATGTAGGCTTGGTTGGGCACCAGAACTCTTTGGTTTCAGACCACATCATGCTTGTGTATGCATGCAGTGAGACAGCAGCCTTATATTATTGCCGCCATTTTCTGACCTCTCCCCATGATGGACTGTAGGCCCTCAAACAGTAAGCCAAAATGAACCTTTCCTTTCTTAGGCTGCCTTTGTAGGTTGGGATAAAACTGACGATGTAGTTCTTAAATATTTGGAACTAGTGTGAGCTGATAATGGTGAAGAGTCCCAAGCTTCCGGGTGGAAATGCCCTAGAGTTCTTTCAGGTGAACGTAAAAGGATGCTCTTCTGGGAGTTAGGGAAAGCAAAATGCTGAGGAATTTTAATTGTGCAGGCCAGCTTCACAAAGATTAAGAGAGAAGCAAGGAGCCCCTCAGGAAACAAAATAGACTCCTCTCCTTTTATGGGAACCTAGTTATATCCCATCATGCTCATATCCTGAGAACTCAAGTGTTGCTGAGTTTAAAAGTAATTAAAGAATTAGTTTAGCCAAAGAAATTTCTGAGGTACCATTTAGATTGTATGAAGATTCAATGCATCTTGCTGTCTATCTGGTCTACACTGAAAAAACAAAACAGAATAATGGGATAGGTGGAGTTTGGCAAAGAAAAACTAACAAGTTTAGAGTTGCAGACAAATTTAGAATTCAGGGTTGAAAAGAAGCTGTACTTGTTAAGTAGATTAATGTACTGGATCATCAGGACAAGACCCCACATGTAACATGAAAGACTCTGTGAAAATGCAAGTTCTTTGGAGGAGAGAGCATAAACTGAGAATGCCACCAAGAGATTCCTTGCTGAAAATCAATCCACCTATAACCATGCTTCTATGGTGTCAGGAAAGAAAAGAGGGGGGACGATTGCCATAGGCGGCCAGGAGTCCTCCTAAAGTGGCAGCTGACCTACATGGTTGTGCCATCCAGGGGGTGGGTTTTTTACAGTCATGAAAAATACAGGATATTAGGAATCATGTAGTCTCACACCTTGGTTCCATAGAGCTGCTAAAATAGAATTGTGTGACAGTATCAGGTTCTTTCCAAGAATTCTCGGAGCAGCCATTGCATGAAGCTGTGATGTGGGAAAATAAGTTGCAGTGGAGGCCAAAGAATCTCTTAATTGCTAGAGCCAAAGATCATCTGCCCAGGAAAGGTACACAATGAATAGAGCCAGTCCAAGAAGCAGGCATGCTCCCTCCAGGCAGCAGCAGAGATGAGTTCAATGCTACCCAAGCCCTTTGAGCCTCAGATTAGCCCCATGTGTCCAACATTTTCTGGATATGGTGACAGCCTGCTGGGTTTCAGTCTTGCTTTTTTCCCTAGTTTATCATGGCTGCTCTCCCATTGCTCCCTTTTATACGAAGGATATTTCCTCTCTCCCATCATACATTAGAAAGATGTATCTTGGTCTTGTTTGGTTGTTGGTTTGTTTTCTGTCTTCCAGGATTTTAGTTACGAGCGATTGTCTTAAGTCTGAGATTCTTCAATAGTAAACAATGTTGGAACTGTTAAAGACAAGGAAAACTTTTAAACTTTTAAAGTTGGACTGAATGAATGACCAGGAGCCAGTGGAGGCAAAATGTGGAAAGTTATGAATTAAAAGTGATATGTTTGAATGTCAAGTTGAGAAGGGGCAGGTAGTAATGGGTTATTATCTGTGTCAACCAGGAGGAATAGAGAATCATTTTGGAGACAAGTCTTGGGCCTGGTCTGTGAGGGAGAATTAGGCTGGGCGGAAGGTCATGGGCAGCACAATTTCAGGAGCTGGAGAGACATGTGGCTTCCTGATGCTTTCCTCACTTTGTACTTTCTCACTGGGAATCTAAAATGATTTCTTCTTTTAGTTTCTGTAATCAGGTATCTTGTCACAGAAAAAAAAAGTAACCAATGTATCCAGCAATAGGAGTTTACTCTTCTCATGAAAGATGAAGAACTTTTTACCTAAATCGTGCCTCTGTTACTGGGAAGCTTGGATCAGGTCTATGCTTTTGCAGGTCTGTCTCATCCTGTCCCACTGATTTTTCTGAACCTGATTTTCCTCATCTCCTTTGCCTTAGTCCCTTTAGAAGATAAACCTGGTTATAAATTAGCTTAGCTTATGGTTTTTTCTCATTTCATATTTATTATATGTGATACTTCATGGTGCTATCTGAGTACTTTCAAATACAAAAGTGATTTTTTAAAAAATGGCAATAAAAATTCTTTAAAAAACCCATAAAACCTATCTGAAACCTGACAAATCATGTTATTATATCAAATAACACATAAGTAAGAACTTGGCACATTTTTACTCTGATATAGCTTACATTTCACATCATAGCACAAAATCTGGTTGATTTACCAAACCATATGTTTAAGATTCAGTGCTGAAGACTCTGGGTATTAGTGGACAAGTAAGTAATAAACACATGAATCTGAAAAGAGGCAAAGCAAATACACACCTCAAGATGCTGCATCTCACTTAAGAAACTTAATATTCCAATTATTGCTGAGGTAACTGTCCTCAAACAAAGAAGGACCATTTTCAAAAATTGTAACAGGGGCTATAAGGAACTAGCTTAGTGTTTATGAGCATACACTGCTTTTGCAGAGCACCCGAGTTCTGTGCCCAGCATTTACACTGGCTGCCCACAGTTGTCTAGAACTACAGCTGCAGGGACTCCTATACTTTCTTCTGGGTTCTGTAGGCATATGCACATGCACGAACAAAAGCAGATAGACGTAAATAAAAATAAAAGAAAATAAATCTTAAGAATTATAAAAATAAGAATTAACAAAACAATTTCAACTTATCAATTAAATATTATGCATTCTGTTAATAAAAACAAAGATATTTTTACATAACTTATATTGGAACCGAAAGGCTTCAAAATTACCATGGATTTCTACTAAATAAACCCAATTTTATTTTATTTCTTTATTTCTTTTCTTTTTTTTTTTTTTTTTGTCAAGGTTTCTCTGTGTAGCCTTGACTGTCCTGGACATGCTTTGTAGAATAGGCTGGCCTTGAACTCACAGATCTGCCTGCTTCTGCCTCCCCAAGGGCAGGTGTGAGCCACTGCTCCAGGCACAAGTTTATTTTTAAGTTGTATTTTCCCCACAGATTGTCTATGAATATTGTTAAAGAATATTGTTAAAGAAACTATTGCCTTGTGCTAACAATCATACATTCTCTACCGTGGTTTTCAGAAATAAACAAGATGAGGGGGTTATGGAGTCTTATACTATAATTGTAGGGAGGTACTGAGGCCAGTTCATAAGTGGTCCTGCTGGAGTCTTTTCAAGAGTTTTCTTGGTAGACACTGAATGCTACTATGAAGATGAAGTCTAAATTGGTATGGAATCTGTAGGGTATTGTGTTGTCAGAACCATGTAATATCCACAGAGCAAGGAAACAGGTATGCGTTAGAGATGGCCTAAGGGAGAAGATATGTTTACCTTACACAGCAGAGGTAAGTTATGGGACTACCTTTGGGATCAAAGGAATGGGATCCTTTGGAATCACAATCTATCATGGGTCCTGATCTACAGAATTTTGTCTTGTTTTCCTGCTGTATTTTCTTCTTGCTTTGATGCTTTTGTTGCTAGGACCCACCTTACCAGATTCTCCGCCCTAAAAAGTGAATGTTTATCCTGTACCATTGTGTGTTGTACATATGTAATTTGTCTTTTTATACTACAGTTGCTTACAGTTAATACATTACTTAAGCCTCTGAAAAGACTTTGAAATTACACCTTCAAACAGTGTGGAAACTGGTAAAGACAGTGGAGACTTTGGTAGTTGGACTCAGTGAATGTTGCATTACAAAATGATTAGGCATAAGGATATGGAGCAGATGTGATCTGTTTATATGTCAAGATGAAAAGGAATTAAACTCAGTCAATCTTCTCTATTTGATAGAGTTTAGAGTTACCTTGAAGACAATTCTCTGGGCATGCCTATGAAAAAGTTTCTAGATTGACTTAATTGAACTGAGAAATCCCTCTAAAAATGTGGGTGGTTTTTAATAGCTGAGTAGTATTCCATAGTGTAAATGTACCACAGTTTCTTTATCCATTCTTCTATTGAGGGACACGTAGGTTGTTTCCAAGTTCTGGCTATTATGAATAAGGCAGCTATGAACATGGTTGAGCATATGTCCCTGTTGTGTGGTAGTACATCCTCTGGGTATATTCCAAGGAGTGGAATAGCTGGGTCTTGAGGAAGCCCTATTCCCATTTTTCTGAGAAAGCACCAGATAGCTTTCCAAAGTGGTTGTACTAGTTTGCATTCCCACCAGCAATGCAGGAGTGTTCCTCTTTCTCCACACCCTCGCCAGCATGAGGCGTCAGTTGAGTTATTGATCTTAGCCATTCTGATGGGTGTAAGATGGAATCTCAGTGTCGTTTTGATTTGCATTTCTCTGATGACTAAGGAGGTCGAGCATTTCTTTAAGTGTTTCTCAGCCATTTGATATTCCTCTGTTGAGAATTCTCTGTTTAGCTCTGCGCCCCATTTCTCAATTGGGTTATTTGGTTTGGTGGTGTTTAATTTCTTAAGTTCTTTATATATTTTGGATATTAGACCTTTGTCAGATGAAGAGTCGGTGAAGATCTTTTCCCAGTCTGTAGGCTGTCGCTTTGTTCTCTTGACAGTGTCACCTGCCTTACAGAAGCTTCTCAGCCTCATGAGGTCCCATTTATTAATTGTTGATGTTAAGGCCTGGGCTGTTGGTGTTCTGTTCAGGAAGTTGTCTCCTGTGCCTATGAGTTCCAGACTCTTCCCCACTTTTTCCTCTAACTGGGTTAATGTCTGTGGTTTTAGGTTGAGGTCTTTAATCCACTTGGAAATGGATTGAACTAGAAATTGTCATAATGAGTGAGTTCACACAGAAGCAAAAAGAGCTAAATGGTATATACTCACTTATATCGAGACACTAGTCCAAGGTGTACGTCCCCATGAAAAACTGTACCTACCAGAATAGTGGGTAAGAGGGGAGGACATCCTATTGAAACTTTAGGTGGGAGAAGCCTGGGAGAAAGAGGAAATGGAAGGATCCAGTGGGTCCTGGAAAACTATAGGCGAGTCTGGGCCCTGGGGTCCTCTGCAAACTGTGGCGACAGCCAAGGAAAAAATAGGCAGTAAAAACCTTGAACCCCTACCCGGACTAGCCGATGGACATTCTCCACTGTTGAGTGGAGAAGGAGATCTAACTTTCACACAAACTCTGGTGCCCCATATTTGAACATGTCCCTTGGACGGAGATGCCTGGTGGCACTCAGAGGAAAGATAATAGGTCACCAAGGAGAGACTTGATACCATATGAGCATATTCAGGGGGAGGAGGTCCCCCTCAGACACAGACTTAGGGGAGGGGAGGGGAGTAGTAGGGGGGAAGTGGGAGGAAGGGAGGAATGGGAGGATACATGGGATGGGCTAACAACTGAGATGTAATATGTATAAATTAATAAAAATGTATTAAAAAAATGTGGGTGGTACCATTGCATAGATTATGGTCTCAGATGGAGTGAAAAGGAGAAAGCAAGCTAAGCACCAGCATTTACCTTGCTTTGCTTCCTAACTACAAATAAAACATGAACAGTTATGCCATGCCTTCCCCAACACAATAGTTTGTATCCTAAAACTTTGACCCAGAACAAACCCATTCTTTCTTATGTTGCTTTTGTTAGTATGTCCTCACAACAATGAGAAAAATAACAGAAAAAATGACGAATCTTTCCTACATTTATCCAACTCTTATTGGCATTGCTTTCCCAGAAGTGCCTGTGATAGCAATTTAAACATTTGTTAGAACTTCATTCCAACTTATTTTTTCCCTCACTACCATTCACATTTTCATTCCTGACCTTTTTCTACCAACAACATCTTCTTTACAAATATATTCTTACATTATAATCGCTATGCTTCCCAAACAATATTACATGCTATTTTAGCAGAGTTGGAGAAACTGGGCATTAAATGGAGCTTCATATCTATCTATCTATCTATCTATCTATCTATCTATCTATCTATCTATAGATATAGATATAGATATAGATATAGATATAGATATAGATATAGATATAGATATAGATATATCAAATTCCTCTTGGCTAGATTGGAAATGAAGGTACCATGATTGGCAGTAGATGAACACAGATAACCTCTGAGTATAAAGTAGTAACACAGTTATTCAAAGATTTATCAGTGGCCCACTGGATTGCATGCTGTGAACTGATCTTATTAGGTGGTGAAATGTATTAGGCATCTGAGATACATTACATAAATAGTGATACCAAGGGCATTAGAACTTGGATGCCTTTGTTAAATTTGATCAGCTTTTGTGCAAAAAAGTATAACGCTAAGAGTTACTAATCAGTCATAAAAGCTAAGTAAGAAGGGCAGAGCCCATCCTTGGTAGTATATGAGACTTTCACCTTGTTCAGAAATGTAAGAGAGAAAACTGAAGACCAACCACAAGGATAAATAATCTTCAAACAAGGTTAAATTCTTAGCAAGAATCTTTCTAGGAAAGAATGGGTGATTAACACACCTAAAAACTTTAAAAATCTTGAATCTCTAAGATCCTTAAACTCTGTCAGGTGGCAGGAGTTGTCTAAATTGTTTATTAAGATTTACCAACCCCCATTTTATGAACATGAATATCATGGTAAGATGCCCGAGGCAGAAGGGATAGTGTAATCCTAGAATGGAAGATAAGGGTGCTACTCCAAGGGAGAGGGTAGGAAATGCATTTTCTTGGTGCTTTTTATGAAAAATTATTGATAATTCTGTCAACACTCTGGGACAGGACATGTATGTAGAGTTAGGATGACTTTTATTGGCATATTGTTCACTTAGATGTCAATCTAGAGTGAATGCCAGTGTTGAAATTGCCATGGCATACCTTAAAAATTCATATGTCAGAAATATGACTGTGTTACATGAGGTATAGTGCATGTGGTCAGAAAGCCATTATACTCTCATGGTTAATGGGGTGAGGGCAAGAGGACACATGATTACCATGGGTAATGAATATGGTGGTGATACTGGGTCCCACATCATGAAGAAGTTATGTTATTGAACTCTCTCTAAGTCACATGAGTGAGAAAAAAGTCAATATAAAACTGAATCAATAATAAAATTATGAGTATTAGGATGTCCCCTAATAGAGGCTATATTACACTATTCAAATAACAGAGGGCAGATGATTACTACAGTGGCCAACTTGGGGGTTCTTATTTGACTGGACTGAAGAATGCTTACAAAATTGGTAAAGTGTATGTCTTAGTGTGCTTGTGAGGGAGGTTTCTAAAAAAGGTTGTTCAGTGGACTTAGTGTTTAAGATTCTATTAGAAATATGGATGGGTAACCGATCAATGATGAGTGTAAAAGAAAATAAGAGGCAAACAAAAGTCAGGACTGTCTTTTTGGCTCTTTACTCTAGAATAACATTTATTTTTCATGCTTAAATACATGACTCTAAGTCCTTTGTTTTTAACTCTATGATATATGCTATAGGCCCACAAAGGCTTTTTGACAATGGGACTTGGAATAAAGATTTTGCTGTCAGCTTTCCAGATTCTTGAATTGAATAAGTCTATAAAAATTTCTTTCTCTAGCTTCAGCCTTCATGAGTTTTCAAAGATACATGCATCCTATGATAAGAACTTTTAATATTTGTCATCTAATGAACTAATTCTTGGCAGACACCAAGTTGAAGGAGGTGCTGCGGGCAAGTGAGCTTCCTAGAGACAGCCCACCATTTTGCATGGTTGTGATAGGTATAACTTGGAGAGGCATGGCCCCAGGGGTTTCATCTCTAGATTCTTCCTGTCGCTAATATGCCTTCTCATGTTTTTCATTGCTGTATTTCTCTTATATCTGGCATGATGTGACTGGACCTGGGGAGAACCTCACTGCCTGTAGACTGGTGTTAGATTTCCTGGATATTAGCTTACTCTAATGGGCAAATTTCCTACAGATCTACATGAAGACATACTTTCACAAAATGATGCTGTTTAGATGAATTGATGATTTTATAATTCTTGATAATGGTTTCATACAATTACTGATTTTACTCAGGTACTTTTAAGAAGTTAAAATTTTAAGACATTTGATGAAAAGTTTAAAGTTAAAATCAAAAGTAGAATGTGCCTAATAGCAAAAGCTGCAAAAGGAGTTCAGTGAGTATGCAAACAGAGATTGGCTGATTAGCTTGTTTAACTATACAAGACTTCAGAACTAAGACGAAGATAGACGACCTGTTTCTTGATAAAACTCTTGTTAACCTCTGACATGAAAAACCTTGTTACTTTGAAATTATAATGAACCTGTGGAATGGGAGATAGATAAATATATTGTTTGACAGATCGATAATGTTTGATTAGGTGCAAGTTTTGATAGAAAAGCACATGATCAATAAACCTGCTTTGACTCCCTCTTGTATAATGAGAAAATATGTAAACTATGGCTATGAGGTCATTTCTCTTCTCATGTAAAGGACTTTGTTTTGTGAGCATAAAAAGGCTAAGAAAAAAAAAAATAAAGTGTGGGTTGTTGGACTTGGAGATTTGCTCAATCCACCATCCACCAAACATGCAGGAATGTATATATGTCTGTGTGTGTGTGTTGTGTGAAGCTTGCTGGATATATCTCTTTAGAGTTTGTTCCAACCACCCAGTGTGTGTGTGTGTGTGTGTGTGTGTGTGTGTGTGTGTGTGTGTGCATGTGTATGTGTATATAGAGTTGTTCAACCTTGCCTTTGCTTCACCCACCAAGGGTGTGTATGTTTTTTTCTCTACTTCTTTTTTTTTCTTTACCATGTGCCATCATCAATGGCCTTCTGACAACAACCAGTGACAGCATAAGCCAGTTTTCACCAGCACTGGCTTCCTCTCCTCCTTTTCCCCTTTTATTTGCCTGCTGGTATCAGTGGAGGGCTCCCATCAAGAGGAATAGGCTTTGACCCCTAAGAGTTGAAAGAATTAAAAGTGTTCAGGGTCTCTTGCCAGTTACAAGCAGTACTGGCCCTGAGTCACCAGAAGCAATAAGCTCTGGCCCTGTCACTAATTCAATGTTCAACTGCCTCTGTTTACCCTGACCTATAGTGTGGAAAGTGGTCTTCAACAAATTCTATAATAAATCTATCAAATATATATTGAACACAAACATACATTACATATGTATGCATATGTAATTGTAATAATTGACAATTTCTATGGAAAATATTATTAATATAGTTGCATTTGTCATAATATGTATTAACATAGAATCAAGTCTAGGGATCAATAAAATTCTATAAATAGTGTTACAAAGATGACAAAAAGAATAATTAAAAGTATATATTTATCAGCTGGGCGGTGGTGGCGCACGCCTTTAATCCCAGCACTCGGGAAGCAGAGGCAGGTGGATCGCTGTGAGTTCGAGGCCAGTCTGGTCTACAAAGCGAGTCCAGGACAGCCAAGGCAACACAAAGAAACCCTGTCTCAAAAAACCAAAAAAAAAAAAAAAAAAAAAAAGAAAGAAAGAAAAAAAGTATATTTATCTATAAAAAGAGTACTAAGTAATTGGGAAGTTGTAGAATAGATTGCCATACAGATAAAACAACAGTAACCATAGGAAAAATAAAACAATTTACCCAAAAAAAGTATCTTAGTCACACCAAGGAGCCAGTATAAAAAGTGGAGGCAGATAGCTTATGACCATATAGTGGTGGAGGAGGTCCCCCTAATTTACCATAGTCAGGTGAATTTCCAGAGTCTGGAAAACCAAGTTCAATATCTAGAAACCACATCTCACAACCACCTTAACTGCTGTTGCTGGGAACTGACACCCTCTTCTTGCATCTCCAGGCACCTGTACTCTTGTATGCAAACATACACCTACACATAATAAAAACTAAAGGTCAAAATAGGAGGATGTGTAATCAAAAGAGACAACAGAACATAAAAATCATAAAAGGGGCCCAAACATGTGTACATCTGATAATTGGCCTTATTACAATCACTGGGCTCTTGGCATAGGAGCTAGAGTAGCAAGTGTAAATCTCTGGAATTACAATCTCTATGCACTTTCGTTAATGTAGCAAATATAATAAATGATTGACTGGAAATGAAAATTTAATCTCACCATTAATTCCCTAAAAGGTGCAGTGGTAGCAGTTATAATTATTTTTCTGCTTAATGAATAAGCCTTTTCCATGTGAAACAAAGCAAAACAGACTAGACAAAAAACAAACAAACAAACAAAAAAACAAGAACTTATAATGTGGACCACTGTAAAATCAAGATGAGAATAGTCCTCATCATTGCTATAGAACTGGATATGACTTGCTTGATGAATAAATTAAGATGACCTCAGAAGCTTAGTAAGTGGCCATTGATTTGATTTGGTAGATGTTTTCTTTGGTATCTTTATTAGAATAAAAGAAACAGGCAGCAGAATGTATTTATAGTCTTACTCATGGGCTGTGATAGTGTTCTGTCCTTTTTCATATCATGGCTTGAAGAAATCCAGGCCATCTGGCCATCTCACAGAACACCAAAATGTACCACTATTATACAAATGGCATTATTGTAATTATTCTAAATGAGGAAGGAATGGCTGGCGTCATGGAAAGCAACACATATTCTAGAGTGTGGGAAAGATCCTGTGAGCCATTGTGAGCCCAACATGGTAACATACTTTAGAGAACCATCATGCTGGGTCATTTTTCTACAGTAAAGGATAAAATCTTGTGTTCTTTACCATGGTGAAACGCAGTGGCTGGTTGGCCTGGCAACGTGTCTTAGAGTTTCTGCTACTGTGATTAAAATCCCTTTATCAAAAGTAACTTGGCGCTTAGTTCATTTTATTCTTCTAGGTAACAGGCCATCACTGAGAAAAATCAGGGTGAAAACTCAAGGCAGAAACTGAAGTAGAAACCATAGAGGAATTCTGCTTAATGATTTTCTCATCCTGCTTTCTTATATTTTTGGTTGTGAGCCTAGCCTTTAGCAGCTGAGCCCTCTCTTCAGCCTCTAGCCTGCTTTTGTATATAACTTAGTGGGCAGGGTTTCCCCAAGTCAATCATTTATCAAGAACGTGACTGACAGTCTTTATAGACATTTTCTAATTGTGATTTCTCTTCACAGATAACTCTAGCCTGTGTTAAACTGAGGAAAAACTAACCAGTATAACTGATCCCCTTTCAGTTTGACAAACATATCACATGTTAAGCCATAACTTTTCACTTCTTGTTCATTCCCAAGTTCTCATCTTAATATCAATATCATGATATAAATCATTTCATCTTTTAGAAGTCCCATTGTCTTCAAAAATTCAAACATTTTAAAAGTTCATTCTCTTTAAAATATTCAAGTCTCTCAAAAGTGTGCAGTGTTTCATAACGGTAAGAAGGGGATGTAAGAGGGGACACAAGAGGCGCTGGAGACGGGAAGGCAGGGGGGATAGGATTAAAGTGCTTTGTACTCATGCATAAAATTCTGAAATAAGTAAAAACAAACAAGAAAGTCACAAGACAAATGTACACATAACACCTCATACTTTTTGTTTGAAGCTTTAAGAGAAAAATTTAGAAACAAACAGAAAATATAGACTTTAGAAATATGAATGAAAATATAATTAAATATTAATATTACAAAAGCATGATGTTAGTAATAAAAACAGAAGTCAGATAGTTTGTGTTAATGTGATGATTGTTGATATGAAAGAAAGTAAATATACCTTATAACATTTTTAACATATGTATTTATTTTATTACACATGAATAAAACAAACTACATACAGCAGGGGGATCCATGACACAATCATGAGTGAAATAAACGTTACATTCATAGTGATTTGGCTATTTGAATTTGTCAAACTTGAAATAAATATCTTTCCTATCTTGTTGTTTGATAACATTTAAAAATAGCTCAGTATTGGATACTGGAAACCACAGAATGGCAAGGTCTTCATGAAAACCAACACTGTGGCTTGAACATGGGAGAGGTGCTTTACAGGAGAAGGAAATCCATTGGGGAAGGAGTGGTTATTATTTGTTTCCCTGTTGGCTCTATGCCTTTTTTTCTGAATGTTGAATTGCTAGTACTGTTTAATTCAGAACAAATTAAATGTCAGTCTGACACACTCACTCTTATGAAAGCTTTATTCAGTTAATCCTAATTAAAGCAATTTCTTGTGTGTAACAGCTATGACATGTCTAGAAGGCAGCTTGCATTTGGAGAATTGATGTCATTTTCTTCAGTGGGGTAACCACATATAAGTTGCTCCACGGAGTAACCTTTCACCCATACTCTGGTACCTAACAAACTGATTCAGCCACACACAAAAAAGAAGACTTGAAAGTAGGAGTAGGACTGTAGTCTTGTGACATCAGAAGGATAGAAGAAGGTGATAGAGTAGAACAGGGTGGAAAGAGCTCAAATTCATTATAAAAGTTAATAAAAACCTCACGTACAACAAAAAATACTCAAAAACATATCAGTTGTATGTACTACATCTAGGTGGGTATACTTCATCCGCATTTGTGTACACATGCTTCAAGCTTTATATAAATTCAGTCCACTGATATTGAATGGATGAGGGTTTACCTTTAGTGGTTTCAGTGGGTAGCTTAAAACAAGGAACATAGATTTTTTCAAAATTAAGATTTTCAAAAAGTAAGACTCACACCATCTCTGAGGTACTGAAATCCTTGAAGTACCATAGAGAAATTTTCTCTTTTCCCCACTTTATTTAATCATTTTAAAGCACGGTTCTCCTCTCCTCCCAGTCCCACCCTCATGAGCCCTTCCTCCATTTTCCCCCTCTCTTCTTTTTGTAGAGAAGAAGATACTCCCCAATTGGTACCATCCCACTCTGGCATCTCAAGTTGCATCATGAATGAGCACATCCTCTCTCTGAGGCCTGACAAGGCATTCCACTCTTGAGAATGGGAAACAAAGGCAGGCAACAGAGTCAGAGATATCCTGTACCCCCATTGTTAGAGACCCCACATGTTGACCAAGCGGCATATCTGCTACATACATGTAGAGGGTCTGGGTCCAGCCCATACATGCTCCTTGGTTGGCAGTTCCATCTCTGTGAGATCCATGGGCATAGGTTAATTTATTTTGTAGGTCTTCTTGGGGTGTCCTTGACCCCTCTGATTCCCTCAATCCTTATTTCTACTTTCCACAAAACTACACAAGTTCAGCCTTTATTTTTGCCTGTGGGTCTCTGTATCTGTTTCCATCAGCTGGTGGATGAAGCCTCTAGGAAGACAGCTATGTTAGGCCCTTGTCTGCAGCATAACATAATATCATTAATAGTGACAGGCCTTGGTTCCCTCCTGTGGGGTGCGTGTCAAGTTGGGCTAGTCATTGGTTTGTCATCCCCTAAATCTCCACTCCATCTTTATTCTCATACTTCTTGTAGGCAAGATAAATTTTGGATCAAAAGTTTTATGGGTGGGTTTTTGTCCTCACCCCTCTGCCGGTACTCCCACCTAGCTACAGGAGGTGGTTACTTCAGGCTCCTTAACAACCATTGCTAGGAGTCTCAGGTAGGGTCGCCCACATAGACTCCCTGGAGCCTCCCCTGTCCCAGAGATGTCCCTTCCCAGCTGCCTTCCATTCTCTCTCTAGGTTCTCCTTTTTGATCAAGCATGGCTACTCCGTCCAGGGATTACATCACTAGACCTAGGTCTATGAGATCTGGTTGGAATACAGACACGCCTTTCATACATACCTTTAATCCCAAACAACGACATCTAGTTGAGGGGCAGACAAAGTGACCATCAGAGAAATATTTGACAGAATGAGTATGAGGTAGAATACATACAAGTCTCATAAATACAAGAAAGAGAAGATACTTAACAACAACACAGAGTAGAGAAAAGGAGAGTACACTGCAAGAATACAGTCCAGTCCATGCAGTTTGGTTCAGTTTGGTTCAGTTCCACTGAGTTCAGTGTAGGCAGTTTGATGCAGTTCAGTTCGTGGGGTTCAGATGCAGCTTTGTCAAGCAGAGTAAGTCCGTGAGAAACTGAGAGAAGCCAGACTGAATCAGTCAGTTTGGAAGGCAGTCTTGAGCCAGGACAGCTGAGTTGAGCCAGTCAGCCAGAGTTCAGAAAGAGCTAGAAAACATGAGATTATTCAGTAGTAAGTGTTGAAGGCTGAAAACATTCTAGGCCTAGGTTAGCAGATGGAGGCTGGAAGCTAAAGCCTTAAAGGTCCAGTATTGCAGAAGTAAAGATTGCATGGTGGTTTGAAGCTTCTAGGCTTAGACCTAGGAAAGGTAGAAATTCTCTGGCCTTAGCCCCTAACCATGTCTTCATAAAGCTTGGGAACATCTCTCATGTCATTCCATTAACTGAGGAAAGAAAACCATTGACCAAGGCATTAGGTAACAAGGAGGCTGTTTGGTCTAGTCATCAGAAGCGAAGGCATTTAGATTTCTCATTCTGCATTGTCACTTAAGTTCAATCGGAGATAAAGAATTAGTTAGAGGAATCAGCTTCAGTGCCATGGCAAAGCTGGTTGAATAGAATCTGAAAGAATATTCCTTTGATTTCTGATCTTGGAGCTTGAAACATACAGGGCAGAGGGTGTAGAGAGGTAGAGTACCCAGGTAATCACAGGGCAAGAGCTTTAACTTGCTAAGTCCAGAAGTAGTACTGCCTCCCAGTCTCATGGCATGGTTGTGCTTCAGGAACAGTTGATACCCTTTGTCACAGAGGGAAACACAGCATCACCTGGGAGTCAGGTAAGACAGCCAGCAAATAAGAAGTAATCTCAGGGTTACCCATGACCTGAACCCTAATAGTATGAACTTTACAGGAGAGACAAGCTTGAGCTACAAACATGTCTTGGGAAAACAAAGCAAAACAAACAAACAAAGACAAAACAGCTGCTCTTCTTTTCAGGCCCTTTGCATGTTTTATAATATTTCTCATCCCCACCCCCACCTCATTCCAGTGATATGCAGGGAAATTTGCAAAATTCTATTTCCATTTAGCAAGCCTGATGTTTTAAAATTGTTTTATCTTATATTTTAAATTTGTATTATGTGCATATATATTTATGAGTGTCTATGTGTTCATATTTGTATGTGGGGGTGCAATTGATGGTCAACCTACTCCCCTCCCCCATGCCCCATGACAGGTCCTGAGTGTTGATCTCTGGTCCTCAGGTTGCATAGCAGTTGCCTCCACACACATAGCCATCTGTGCAGCCCAAACCTGTATTTATATAAGCTGCCAAAATAAGTCATATCTTCTAGAAGATACAAAAGTAGTTAATATCTGGTTGTCCTTTGTTATGTAGCCCATGAAATCTCCAGTGCTTCTCATCTGTGGTTTTGCTGAAAAATGAATAAAAAATATAATTCTACTTGATGCTCCCCCATATAAGATTTAAATGCCATGTAGCATTGGCTCTAAGTGAAGCAGCAGAAGGGCCCACAGTACTCCTGAAGAAAGCTGTGTCCTGAATGAATAAAGGGCCAAGTTAAGTCAACTTATATGTGGATTTCTGATGATGGAGTCCTGCTGTGAATGGTGAACAGTGGCTTCACCAGCTAGGTCTCTTTAGAATACATAAATGTTTTTTGGTTATCTGCTCTTAAATGTCTAAAATTTGATCAGCAATATTATAGCACTGGTTGTATTTGAGGGCTTAAAAATGTCCATCAGCATGCTTATTGCTTAGCAATAACTCAACTGCTAGTAGACATATTATTTTATTCTCAAAGTTAAACAAAGGACCTTTGCCCTGCTTTGTTATTTGGAAGCAAAGCAAAAAACTCAATCAGCTGGCTCATGAAGCATGTGATGATGTTAGATAACCCTCCTTCTACGCGCGCGCGCGCGCGCACACACACACACACACACACACACACACACACACACACTGCTTTCCTTTAAAATTTTTTGAGCATTCTTTTGCCTTTTGCATAGAGAGGTTCCCTTAAGCATTTTTTTTCCTCAAATGCTACCACCACATGGGAGAATTTTCAGCATGCAGGTGAAGGTAAAAAAAAAGAAAAGAAAAACATGGTGTAGAGAGGTAGTAAGAAAATAACTGTGCTTTTGTATACAAGTCATTATTAAGTTTTGGACTTCCAATAAAAATTTAACTGTATTCAATACTTATTATCAGGAGTCTGCAATCTACACGGCACTATGAGCTGGCACTGTGATAAGTGAAACCTGGTGCAGTTTATATTGCAAATACTGTACACACACACACACACACACACACACACACACACACACACACACACCGAGAAAATAGAGTAAGAACAGCAAAAGGCCAAGAAAAGAGGAAGGATAGCAGGCTAACAAGAAGAGACTTGATACCCTATGAGCATATACAGGGGGAGGAGGTCACCCTCAGTCACAGTCATAGGGGAGGGGAGTAAAAGGAAAATAGGAGGGAGGGAGGAATGGGAGGATACAAGGGATGGGATAACAATTGAGATGTAATATGAATAAATTAATAAAATATATAAAAGAAGAAGTAAGAAAAAAGAAAACAGTTGAGGAATGTTTATATGTTTTTGTTTTTTAATCACTTTACAGCCTGATTTCTGCCCTGCCTCCTCTTTCTTCTACATATCCTGCACTCGTGCCCATCTCTCCCATTTCTTCTTTTCCTTCTTCTCAGAGAAGGGAGAGGGGTGGGCTAAGGGTACCAACCCACCTTGGTACCTCAAGTCACAGCTAGATTTAATGCATCTTCTCCTACTGTGGACAGACAAGGCATGCCAGCTAGTGGAAAGTGATCCAATGGCATGCAAAGTGTCAGAGACAGCCCCTATTCTGGTTGTTAGGGGAGCCACATGAAGACTGATGACTGTGCTGCACATCTGCTACATGTGTGTAGGGGACGTAGCATCAATCCATGTGAGCTGTTTGGTTGGTGATTAAGTCTCTGTAAGCCTCCATGAGCCCAGGTTAATTCATTTTATAGCTCTTCTGTGGTGTCCTTGAACCCTCTGGCTTTCTCAGTACTTTATCTCACTCTCCTTTAAAACTCCCAAGCTCAGCCTATTGTTTGGCTATGGGTTTATGTATCTGTTTCCATCAGCTGCTGGAGGAAGCCTCTCAAAAGACAGTTATGCTGGGCTCCTGTTTGCAAGCATAGCAGACTATCATTCATAATGTCGAGGACTGTCTCTTTCTCATGGCGTGGGTCTGAAGTTGGGCCAGACATTGATTAGCTATTCCTTCGATCTCTGCTCCATCTTTACCCCTACACTTCTGGTAGGCAAGACCGATTTTGTGTTCAAGGTATTATGGGTGATTTGGTGTCTCCCTCTCTCCATTGGAAGTCCACCATGGTTACAGGAGGTGGCAGACTTCAGGGTCCTTATCTGCTGATGCCAGCCCAGGAGTCTCAGCTAGGATCACTCCCAGGAGCCTCCCTGTCTTAGAGATACTCCTCACCAATTTCTGTTCTCTCTCGCAGGTTCTCCCCCATCCACTCCCACACCTTTTTTTTTTTGCCACACCTGATCCCCAGCCCTGTTACCCTTCCCACTTCCTCTTCCACCCAGTTCACTTCCTCCATCTACTTCTTATGTCTATTTTATTTAAGTATCTCATGAAATTCAAGCATCCTCCACTGGGCTGTCCTTAGCTTCTTTGGATCTATGGTTTGTAGCATGTTTATCCTGTACATCATGACTAGTGTCCACTTGTGAGTACATACCATGCATCTAAAACTATTTTGTACAATAAAAGAGCTTCTGAAGGCATCACCATCCCTGATTTCAAGATGTACTACAGAGAAATAGTAATAAAGACTGTATGGCATTGGTATAAAATCAGACAAGTTGATCAATGGAATTGAATCAATGACATAATAATAAACCCACACACCTACGGACACCTGATTTTAGACAAAGAAACCAAAATCACACAATGGAAAAAAGACAGCATCTTCAACAAATTGTGCTGGTCTAACTGGATGTCTTCATGCAGAAGAATGCAAATAGATGCTTATTTATCACCCTACGCAAAACTCAAGTCCAGGTGTAATAAAGACCTCAATATAAAGCTGGATACACTAAATTTATTAGAAGAATTATTATTCAGGTGTCTCAGTCAGTGTTCTGTTGTTATGAGGAGACACCATGATCATAGCTGCTCCTTTTTATTCTGTTGTATGTTACGCTCCAATTGCAGCCTCCCCTTCCTTCCCTCCTCTCTGTCCTCCCACACCTACCTTCTCCCGCTGATCTAATCCTCTATCATTTCCCCTTCATTGATAACATCTGGATATGACATAACAAGGTACAATATAAGCCCTCATATCAAGGCTAAGTGAAGCGCCCCAGTAGGAGGAAAGGGTACCAAGATCAGGCAAAAGAGTCAGAGACATCCCACACTCCCACTGTTAGGAATCCCACAAGAACACCAAGTTATACAGCCGTAGCATATATGCAGAGGACCTAGCTCAGACCCATAAGCCTCTATGATTGGTGCTTCAGTATCTTTGAACCCCTATGAGCTTCTTTTTTTTTTTTTTTTTAGTTGATTCTATGGGCTGGACCAGTCATGACAACTCTTATAAAAGAAAGCATTTAGCTGGAGCTTGCCTAAGGTTTCAGAGTTTTAGTCCACTGTCTTCATGGTGGAGAGAGTGTCAGCACACAGACAGATATGATGCCGAAGAAGCACCTTAGAGTTCCAGGCTCAGGTCTGCAAGCAGCAGGAAGAGTCAGACTCTGATCCTGGGCGTGGGCTTTTGAAAGCTCAAGGCCCATCCCAAGTGACACACTTCTAACATGGGCACACCTCTGATCCTTTCAAATAATTCCAGTCCCTAATGACTAGTATTCAAATAGGTGATCCTATGGGCGGCCTTCCTAATCAAACCTCCACATCAGGTAAAAACAGAACTGCAAGCATATTATCTGTGGTGTTAGCATAAACGAATGTTTACATTTCTCATATTTCCCGTAGTATTGGATGAAAATTTGTTTTGTGTTCCCAGTAACACTGAGCGCCTCTAAGCCTTTGAATTATGTATGTGTTTATGTTTTTATTGATCCTTCTTTTATGCTTATTTTCTGGCATTTCATACACTTTTAGAACCATCTAAACTATTGCATCCAGGAACCAAGGGATACCAAAGAGAAATGGGTGCCTAATATGGACAAATAAATCATTTCCTTAGCAACTTTAGTCTCATTTATATCTGGCTGGATACATTTTAGAATCAGTAATTCAAGTACTAATTATGTGATTCCACAAATAAGTTTTCATTTGATAGAACATTTATTTTAATTTATCATAAAAATTTAAACCTAATGAAAGTTCTTTTTAGGGGCAACATACATAAGTCTACTGTTTAAGAAATTTAAAAAAATCTTAAAGACAAGACTTGGTTCTCAGTATCAAAAATAGGAGTTGTGTTTTAATATCCTTAAAGCAAATTCTTTGCCATGGTGAGTTTTACCTTAAAATGTGGCCCTGCAGCTGTTACCAAAGGTGACACTAACGACAAGGTTATACTTTCCTCATCTGTGGCCATGGAAAAAGGACCCAATCTGGTCTAATTTTTTTTTACTCAGAAAGGTGACATATAAAACCCAGGTCTACTTGTATTCTTCCCAATAGACTCTGTTCATATAGCAAACATATTCTGTTGGAAGAAAGAGGCAGAGATGCTGAAATAAACTGGAACAAGACAGAAGCAGACTGAACAGTCATTGTATGATGTCTTAAAGTTTTACGAACCAAGTGCAGCTTTGACTCACTGTTGGTGTCAGATTGACTCAGTGCTGTGAGACTGGCTGAGTTCCAGGCCCTTGATTGTGGGACTCCTGCCTTGCCCTGAAGTGTTGAAGATGATTCCAGGTAAGGCTGATGAAACAGCTGTGTGAGCACAGAGTGTTATCTGTAGCGATTCCAAGTCTAGCATGTGTTTTTACAACAACAAGTTCTGCAAATTAGTTCGTGAAAGGTAATATTTGAAAGTCAAAGACATTTAAAAGAGGGAAAATATGGTATAAGTAGAAGTTTATTAATGATGCTGTAAGGAACTATACATAGTCTTTCACTAAATAATACAAACGATGTTTTAGAGACCTCTAATTGAAAAGAAGAAGTAAAAAAATATAACAGATTCACTTTTATCAAGCTTGACTTTGAGATACGTTGTAGTTGAACCAAGGTCCTCACTGAACTTCCCCACATTGGGGAAGTTGCCTACAGATGATTTTAGATTTCCCAGAGCAAAAGTGGGTCAGTTCCCAGCAGGATTTGATCTATTTAACTTCCAGTACATAGGGTGAGATGAGAAAAGCAAATTGGTACCTTTTTTCCTGATGGATTATTCACTTGCACATTGTATTCTTCACCCATATTACAAAGAAAAAATATACTTTATATAAATCATGAATAAGTTGTTTCTCCATTCTAGGCATGTCAGTCAATGGGTCCATAATATCACATGTTGCCTACACTGAAAACTGCACTTAGCTCTCTAAAAATCTTTGAAAATATTATCACATCAAAATATTGCAAAGAACAGTGTAGAATTCTACCATCTAGAAACCTGGTATAGTTGCAGCAGTTTTGTAGAGATGAATTCTACTGAAAATAAAATGCTTTCTGTTTGATATTAAAATTACAAATACTAGGTTCATAAAACAGGAAACCCATATCTTCTCAGTACTTGACAAAACCACTTCACCAACATGCAGATGCACTGTGTGAATAGAACCCAGGCATTCCGGGTGAAAAGGAACGTGTGCATTAGTGGCAGTGCTCATCTAAAAACAGACTAGGCAGCTAGTAATTTTCTAAGGTTAAGACCAAACAAAATATTTTCATAAGGACAAAAAAAAAAAAAAAGAAAAAGAAAGAAAGAAAGAAAGAAAGAAAAACAAACCAATGTCAACTTTCTAGCCCTTGAGATTCAATTGTACATGGATTGTGAAATTAGAAAGGAGTCAGATTTCTGGCATGTGACTTTTGACATACTAGTTCAGCATTTCTATTTTTAAAAAGTCTGAATACAATTGAGTTTGTAGACTGTCTAAGTGCACTAACATTTTAGTACCACTTTTGCAAAATTTATTACTCCATATCATAGGTTGGTTCTCTATTTTTTTTTAAATCCCCTAATACTTCAGTAGCCAGAAATTCCACCCACATGAAAATTTCATCTGTAATGTCAGAGGTAGAGTGCAGTGGCCTCACATAATATGGCCCTACAGTTTATTCCTATCTCCAATATCTAGTTGATATGAGTTATACAGTGTTCACTGGACTATGTTGAAGCTATGATCCTACATCATCTTAAAACAATCTTTGAGTTTGCTCATGGTAGTGTGGTATTTGTGTCATAATGGTCAACAGTTGATGGAGGTTTCATAATGCTTTGGATAGAATGAGATTCAGTATCATATCCCCTATGTGTGTATTGTTTATGTATGTGTGTAGCTTAGTTTGTGTATATGTATATATATATTTATGTATGTGTTTCTTTTTAAGTATGTTTATGTATTTGTGTGTATGTTTGTCTATGTGGGTCTTTCCCTGTATGTGTGTTTCTGTGTATGCATGTGTATGTATGCATATATGTATATGTTGGCAAATGTATTCATGTGTATTTGTGCATATGTGTATATATATATATATATGTGTGTGTGTGTGTGTGTGTGTGTGTGTGTGTGTGTGTGTGTGTGTGATAAGGAAAGAGCACCTTTTTTTAGTTCTCTAGACTCAGTGCGACTATGAAGTTATTCTTAGACTACTTTCCCAACATTTATCAGACCCTTCCCCCAGTATATAATGATACCAGTGAAGTACTTGGAGAACATAAAATAAATAAATTGATTAAAAACATGCAGAACATGACTTTATTTTCATAAAAAACCTGACTAGTTTTAATGAAGACATTAGAATTTATTTTTAAATTTAGTACTTTTATGTAGATACTATGGAAATCAGAGCTGTGTTTTTATTGTATTTTATTATACACACTCAATCAACATCTTAAGTTTTTGCTTTCTCAGTTTTCATCATGACTGTTGAACTCTATGGATTTTCTGCATAGCACTAATGAATGCTCTGTGTAAGCTCTAATAATGCACTTGCATAAGAAGGAGTCTCTTCTACAAGGAAAAAGCCCCAGCTCCAATATCCATATCTAGCATTAATATACAGTTTCTCCAGGTTAGTATGAAAATATTCTTACTGATAATATATTTTCATACCAACACTATATACACAGGAATACAAAGACCCAAACAGAAACTCTCATCTTTAATCTCCACATGAATCTTTTTATCCATATATTGCAGTGTACAGCAGTTCTTTCCCTTAATTTTCCCACAGCCAAAAATTAAGAAACTAGAGACTACCCTACAGACAAAAACGCACATAATTTATTCAAACTATCCATCTAAAGCTGCTAACCCCTTCTTAACTTTCTAAGAAGAAGGGGGAAAAGGAGTCATCTAAAGTTTCCTGTTACTTTGTCTTCTTATGACCCTGCATTTCCACTAGCACCACTAGTTCCAGAGGCCCCAATGCTTTTTACACCTAGAAAATGAGTATTAAAAAAAAAAAAACTCCTTCTTTTGGGATGTTTTGTTACAAAGGACTTCTTTCAGAATGTTCACTGTATAAACCCGGTGATCATGGTAAAATGATACTGATCATTTCAATTACCATGAAGTAAGACCTTGTAATAGTTGGTTTTCAGATTGCTTTTTTATGTGTATTTGAAGGGCACTTTAACCTATTTAATTTATTTATTCATTTTACATCCTGATTGCAGGCTCCTCCTCTCCTCCCAATCCTGTCCTCTTGCATACCCTTTCTCCCCATTCTCCCATCTCCTTCTCCTCAGGGAAGGGAGAAGTCCCCCATGGGTACCAACACACCCTGCTACATTAAGTCCCTACAGGACTAGAAGCATCCTTCTCACTAAGGCCAGACATGGCAGCCCAAGTAGGCGAGTGAGATCCAAATGGAGGCATCAGAGTCAGAGAAAGCACTTGCTCTGGTTGTTGGGAGATCCACATGAAGACCAAGTTGCTCATCTGCTACATATGTGCAGTCCACGCATGTTCTTTAGATGGTGGTACAATCTCTGTCAGCCCTCATGTGCCCAGGTTAGAGATGGCTCCGTGGTTAAGATCACTCACTGCTCTTTCCAAAGGTCCTGAATTCAATTCCCAGCACCCACATGGCAGCTCACAACTGTCTGATGTCATTTTATGGGATCCCTTTAAATATATAGGCCCTAGCTAGATTGACTGCAATGTCTTTCTTGGAATATATATGCATGTACATTTATTAACACATTTTCTCTTGTGTATTGAATTAGCCTAACTGTTCACAGATTGTGGGTAAGTCTGGATTTATTTAACACAGAACATATGTATATTGGTATTCATTGACCTATCTAGTTCAATGCTTTGCTACTCTCTATTGAAAAACCCATCAGACATCCTGCACTGAAATATGTTCTAAAAATGAAACAGGCTGAGGCTGGAGAGATGGTTTAGTGGTTCAGACTGATCTGGCAGAGGAAGTCAGTTGTATTCACAGAACCCATGTCAAGACACTCAAAACTACCTGAAACCAGTTCCAGGGAAACTGATGCCCTCTCTTTATTTTCGCATATATGATGTGTGTTCACACACACACACACACACACACACACACATACACACACAAAGTATTTTTAAAAATCTTTTACAAATGTATCAGCCATTTTTGCCTAACATGCATGAGACAGTGTGCCTGATCCCTGCACTACATGTAAATGAATGAACTTTTAAATAAATCACTTCGATTGTTTTTCTTTCCGATTCTCTCCTCTGTCTTTGTTTGTGGCATAATTGGATGCATGACTTATGAAAAATATAAGATCTATTTTGTACCTACATACAAATACAACTATAGAGGTGTGAGGAATTATACAGGGCTTCAGGCCACCTTTATGTGTACTCACCCCACCCTAGCTGCACCCCCTCAACTAACAGGGGCTCCTTTCAAAGGATGCCATTCTACTCCACTGCCTCCTGCAGAGCTCTGGTCCCAGAGCAGCCTTTTTGGAAGGGCAGAATCTCCACCATTACTGCAATTTAATTGTCGATATTGTTCTTCTCTTTCCCCAATGTGCCAATTACACTTTTGACAAATGTTCCCTTAGTTTATAAACCCTGTTTAAATTATCATGAATTCTCTGTCTTTGGGATTTGACTGATAAAATCATCCTTTCCCCTGAGGGTACACATGTTCAGTTCACTTTCAGTTTTGTTTTTGTTTTTTGCTGGAATAAACATTTGTCCACATATGTTCTTAAATGCTAGTGCCTTTGGGAATGCAAACTAGTACAACCACTTTGGAAATCTATCTGGTGCTATCTCAGAAAAATGGGAATAGGGCTTCCTCAAGACCCAGCTATTCCACTCCTTGGAATATACCCAGAAGATGCTCCAGCACACAAGAAAATTTGCTCAACCATGTTCATAGCAGCCTTATTCATAATCGCCAGAACATGGAAACAGCCTAAGTGTCCCTCAATAGAAGAATGGATAAAGAAACTGTGGTACATATACACTATGGAATACTATTCAGCTATTAAAAACAAGGAATTCCCGAAGTTTGTGGATAAATGGATTGAGCTAGAAATGATCATAATGAGTGAGTTAACCCAGAAGCAGAAAGACTTAAATTTGTTTTTAATATTTATGATTTTTCTGTGTAGCTATCTAAAAGGTTTAAGGTAATTTACACTTTCAATAGCCATTTTATTATGCACTTAATTTTTTTTGCAAGGGACTAACTTTTTTATTATAATTTATTCAGATTACATCCCCTCACTTGTATTTTCTCCTTTCTACCCTCCCTCCCTCTTCTGCCCTATTCCATTCCCCTAGACTTCTGAGAGAAGAGGACCTCCTCCCCCACCATATGACCACAGCCTATCAGTTCTCATCAGATATTCTAAGTTGAATTTCTTATAATAAACTTTAAGGTTTACTATGTGCCAGATATTCTATAAAGGACATAACAAATACTATTATATGTACCCTATCGATGAAATTTCTTATCTCCACATACTCCTATCATTATGACATGCTATTAATCTTTTATACTTTCTCCAGTCTAAAGCATACAAAAATGATGTCTGGCCATTTAAATTTGCATTTTATTCTCATCTATTTGTAGGGCTGAATATCTGTCCATCATGTAGTTTGCCTAATTATGTTTCCGATTCAGTGAGATGTCTGCTCATATTCTCGGCTTTTCTAGTGGGCGTTTCTATTAATTAGACAAATTAGATTGGGAGGATTTGGATGAGTGGTTAGATTCTACAAAACTTAATAGGCTTTAAAATATATCACAGTTTCCAAATTAAATAATTCTGCATACACAAAGTCAGATTGTATGCTTATTCAACTGTACTAGGACATATGCTGATGTTTCCTACAGCCTGTACTTCTACACTGGGGTGTGATGGGAAAAATATACCCTAGATTGATCTGAGAGATTGGAGACTTCTGTAGATTGAGGAACTGTGAAAAAATAAGGCATTCTTTTAACAAGTCATACAGTAACTGACTGTGGGTGATAGGTGTAAAAATGTATTGATGTGACTTGAGAAGGAACTAGAATTTAAATAAAAAAATCTTTAATTTTACAAATCAAAAGTAAGTCTTAGAGTAATGTACCACCCCGATGGCAGTCATGTGGGAAGATTTGGTGAGTGATGAAATGAAAGCTTAACTCTTTTTCACTCCATGTTTCTAATCTGTAGAACTGGGAAATGAAATTAGGCGTAGGAGTTTTTGGTATTAGAAAACTCTAACCATCAGTATGAGTATATGACTTGAGTGCCTCTGTGCTTCTCTCTACCAAGAAGTCTAACCTAAAGGCATTTTGTAGAATATGGACTACTTAGAAAAGGGCATAGAAAATAAGTCTGATAGAAGTCTCTAATTTCCACAAACCTAGAATTCTTTCTCTTTACTCAGGGTTCAGCAACAGAGGTAATAGTCAAAACAAGCCTCTAATATTTTTAGCTAAAATATGCTAGATGAGGCATAACTCCTTAAGAGGAAAACTCAGGTCTCTGTGTTTACTCACACACCAAACACATCCCTCTGCTTCACTACATGAAGTACTTGATGACGACAGTGCCAGCGTTCCAGTTCTGCTAAGAATAAGTTGTGCTAGGCATGGAACAGTACTGAGGCCACATCAGGGGCAACATCTGGTGAGAGACTCCTGACGCTCTTCCCAATGACAAATGAATCATATTAATGGGACTTCAGGAAATTCCCACTATGTTTAAGGATAAACTATGAAGCATCAAGCAGTCAACTTTTCATTACACATCTAGTCCGATACATGTTTATGTCTTTTTTACTTATTAAAAAGTTATGCAATGGCAATACAGGAGGTACAGGCAGGATGGTAAGAGATCTCAGAAAATTCTACCATTTTCTGACTATCATTCTTCTAGATTCATGTAATGGAATATAGAATTACCCAGAAGACACCTCTCTGAGCTTTTCTTGGAGACAATTTCTAGACATATTTAACTGAGGAGTGGTGATCTCCCTTAATGTGGCAGCACTAGTCCATGGGATGAAGTCCAAGACTGAATGAAAAGGAGGGAAATGAGTAAAGTAGCTGAGTGTGAGCATTAATCTTTCTCTCCTGTAGATGTCTGTAGATGCCATGTGACCCTCTTCCTCGTGTGTTTACCACAATGACTGCCTTGCCTAGTTGACTGTCCTCTCAAAAACAAGGAAAATCAACCTTTCTGTCTTCCCTCAAGTTCATTCTTGCCAACTATTTTAGAGCAATAAGAAGAGTAACTGACACAGGTATATATTAATTTCAGTTTTAAAATTTTAAAACAAACTAAGTCTCCTATACCTGAAAGATGCAAAGAAATACCCAGCTGTGGAAGAAAAAAAGTTAAGTTTTAAGGTGAAGCAATAGTGATAAATATATACTCTACAGAGAAAGAATATTTAATTGCTTAACTCAAATCTGTATCAATTCTATTTATAAATAAGATAGGGTAAGTATGTGCCCACTAAATCTGTCTATAAGTATCTGGATAGAATTCTCAGTGATATTTCTGAATACTATCAAAAGTATGTGGAACCAGGAAGATTAGAGAAGAAACCAAGAACTTGAGGGGTCTTCTGCCTGGAACGAGTTTCTCACCTCACTATTCTTCAGGTATGTCAGAGAAAAGACTGAACTGAAATTTGAGATTAGCGAATGCTCACTGAGTTCACAAGAAAAGGTACTAATAAAATCACCTTGTTTCTCATCTGAAGTCTACAAAAGGAATCCAAAATAGGTAAAAAAAAAAAAAAAAAAAAAAAAAAAAAAATTAAGATAATATCTTGTGACTTTACAGATGTTTACTTATTCCTTGAAATATCATGCGTATATAATTATGCTATGTCCCACCACAATTTGTTTTCATATTTTCTTGTTTTCTGCTCCATTTCCAAATCAGTGCAGCAGCAACGAAGGTAGGTGTCTGAAAGAACATAAACTTCAAAGAACACAAGCCCTTTCTTTTGTTCAGAAGAACTTGAAAGAGAAGAGGGATAAACTTCATTAATTTTTATAAAATTCTTCACCCTCTCCCACTTACTCTCAAAAGCAAGCGATACCTGGCTGAGTTATTTGGGAAGGTGGTGGTGAGTATTTTAATTGTCAGTCTTCTTAATAAATATTATGAGGTTTAGAAACACCTTCATTTAAAAGTTAAAATATCGTTATATCACTTTCTCCCTTTCCTTTCCTCCCCTCAGCACTTCCATGCCCCCTCCTCTCTAATCCTTCCAGTCTCCCTCCCCCATCATAGTCTCTTACGTTGAAATCAATTTTTATTTGATTTTTGTTGTTAGATACACACACACACACACACACACACACACACACACACACACACACACAGAGCTGGGGGCCATAAATTCATAAATTTAACTTACCAAGTTCCTTTAGTGTATTCTGGCCTCTGTGTATATGATTTTATCGTTTCTCAGTTTGTATTGGACAACCACCTGAGCCCTTTTTCATCGGATATTAGCTACTTTGTTGAGGAATGGGACCCGGTACAATTTCCCCTTTCTGCCTTAGCATATGTATTAAATTTGTTGTTGTTGTTGTTGTTGTTGGTGGTGGTGTGTGTGTGTGTGTGTGTGTGTGTGTGTGTGTGTGTGTAGTATTATTCTTATATGTGTTTACAGCTCATCTCTGGAGAAGACTGATTCTCCCTATCTCAGCAACTATTAGTTAGCTACAGTTCTTTATCTGGGGCATTATGAGATTTCTTCTGTCCGTGTTGAAGTAATAACTAGTATTGTTATTATACAGACCTTGCCTAGGCAATCAATATTGTTGAGATTTCATGAGTGCAACTTTTCTGTCATGTATAGAAGATATATCTCACAGCAGGAGTCTAGTCTTCTGAATCATATTATCTTAATTCCATCCTCTTCCTTGGTGTTTCCTGAACCTTATATGTAGGTGTTGAGTCATAGATGTATAGAGTAGAGCTGGGAAACACATGGTCAGTTGTGATCTGCATTTTGACCAGATGTTGATTTCTGTAATGGATTCCATCTGTTGGAAAAGGAGACTGCTTCGATGAGGAATGAGAATTACAATAACATATGGGTTTAAAACTGAATACTTAGAATGAACTTAGAAAGTATACTCACTCAAGAAAGTGATAGCATGTTCTCCTCTAGTGTCCATGCTCTCCTCAGGCAGGGACAGTCATCTGTGTTTACAATAGCAGACATGAAACACCTCAGACTCAATAGAACTTAAATACGGGGGGCTGGTGGCCATTTGTTATTCCTAAGATAAAATAGACAATACCTCATTCTTGGAGATTGTCTGCCATCATGGTCATTGTGGTTGGTAGCATTTCAACCATGTGAGATTATTGATTGCTTTTCCCAACTGAATAATGTCATAGCACTCTCAGATACTATGAGAGCTAGATATCATGGCTTCCAGGTCAGTGACTGCTCCATTCTCCCAAGTCCTGTGTCTGAAATGCACCGTGTACTCAGCAATAGCTTCTTTTGATCAGTGGACAAACAATTTGAAGGGAGCTTTTCATACCTGGCACTGGAGTTTTTGAGAGAACCTAAGACTCTTGGGGAAAGCATTATCATCCCAAGTGACTACATATATATATATATATATATATATATATATATATATATATATATATATATATATATATATGATGTGCAGTTTTATATATATGCATTAAAATATATGTCACTTGCCTTATTCAGACATTACTAGTATTTCTTCATTCTTTTCCATCTCCCTGTACTACATCTACCTGTGCTAGTCCCCATCGCCATGAAAAGTACTCCCTCATTTCTCCCATCTCCCCTCAAAGCACCTACATCCTACTATCTATCCTCCTTTCTAGAGTGCGGTCTCTGCAACATGGTCCCATTTTCATTTCCTGGTTTCTATGGTTACTCCACATTATATACTTACGTCTGAAGACTTAAATTAAGAATCACAGAGGAGAGCATGCGGCATTGTCTTTCTGAGTCTGGCTTATTTTACTCAGTGTAATGTTTTCTAGTTATAGTCATTTACCCACAGAATTCATGATTGCATTTTTCTTTACAGCTAGATATACTTCAATTGCATATAAGGTCTACATTTTCACTATCCATTCATTAGTTAAAGTACATTTGGTTTTATCCATGTCTTAACTATTGTGAATAGATTTGCAATAAACCTAGCTGACCAAATATTTGTGGAGTAGGATATCTAGTCTTTTGAGCATAAGCCAAGGACTGCTTCTGTCTCTTTGAGGTTTCTCCATACTGATTTCCACAGAGGCTGCACCAGGTTGCAAACCCAGCAGCAGTGGAGGGGAGGAGGCTCTATTTCCCCACAGCCTCATCAGCATTTGTTGTCCTCCGCTTTCCGTTTCTTAGCCACTCTGACTAAAGTAAGATGAAATCTCAACATAGCTTTACATTGCATTTCCATAATTGCTAAGGATATAATTGAACACTTTTAAGGATATTTCTTAGTCATAGCCATTTTATTTCATCTTTTTAGAACTCTGTGTTCAGATACAAAGACTATTTCTTAATTGCGTAGCTTGGTTTCTTGATTTTTTGTTTTTGGAGTCCCTCATATGTTCTAGAGAGCATTCCTCTATCAGATCTATAGAGGACAAAGTTTTGCCCTCATTCTGTTTGCTTGCTTCTCACTAAATTGTTTGTTTCATTTTCTGTATAGAAGCTTTTTAGTTTCCTGAGTTCCCATTTGTCACTTTGTGGCTCTAATTCCTCAGAAACCTGAATTCTGTTCAGAATGTCCTTTCCTACAGCTCTGCCATGTAGAGTACTGAGTATGTTTTCTAGCTGTTTCAGCATGTCAAGTTTTACTTGGACTCAACTTGAGTTGATGGTTTTTTATGTTGGTAATTACACATCAAAGTTCATTCTTTTAAATATGGACATCAGTTTCTCCATAGCATTTGTTAAAGATGTTTTTTATTGTGAACAGTCAAGTCCCAGGTCGTTGCAGTTCAAGCACAGAAATAGTATGATTATGAATTGATATCCTGACCGGTATTTTGGGGTAACATACATTTATCTATTTTGTATAGCAGTTATTACATAAATGTATATACAATTTGAAACCACAGTAAACATAAGAAATATGAAAGTACATTTTATTAACATGGATTTAGGACTTGATAATATCTTTTTGACATTATATGAATTTCTCAAAGTTGTGATTAAAAATTGTCCCAAGGAAGCTCTAAAATTTCTCTTACTTAGTTTAATACTTCATTTCTTCAACAAAGCAGGATTTGAATTTTAATTGCATAATTTTCAGTACTACTTGGAATATTTGTAAGTAAAGGAATCCTTTGAATGTGCCGTTTTTTTTGAGTTAGGCACCCATGTTACTCTGCTCACGCCAACATTAATTACATTGGTGTGGTGAAATTCTTGATATGATTAAAATCCAGACTTGGCTGTGTTGAAACAATAAAGATATGTAAAATCACTGAGGCAAAACTGACTTGGGGTGAAACCAGTTTAAAGCTGAGCTAAACATTGTTAAAGAAGTAAATTTCCTGGTAAGTGAAGGCTTTCGAGGGACATGCCCCTTGGGCTAATATGCAGATATAAGTGAGTATATACCATTTGAGTCTTTCTGCTTCTGGGTTAACTCACTCATTATGATCATTTCTAGCTCAATCCATTTATCCACAAATTTCGGGAATTCCTTGTTTTTAATAGCTGAATAGTATTTCATAGTGTATATGTACCACAGTTTCTTTATCCATTCTTCTACTGATGGACACTTAGGCTGTTTCCATGTTCTGGCTATTATGAATAAGGCTGCTATGAACATGGCTGAGAAAATTTTCTTGCTGTGTGCTGGAGCATCTTCTGGGTATATTCCAAGGAGTGGAATAGCTGGGTCTTGAGGAAGCTCTATTCCCATTTTTCTGAGATAGCACCAGATAGATTTCCAAAGTGGTTGTACTAGTTTGCATTCCCACCAGCAATGAAGGAGTGTTCCTCTCTCTCCACATCCTCGCCAGCATGTGGTGTTGCTTGAATTTTTGATCTTAGCCATTCTGAGCCTTCACTTACCAGGAAACTGAGATAGAGGGGAGGACATTCTAGTGGGACTCTAGATGAGAGAAGCATGGGAGAATGGCAAAGTAGAAGGATCCAGAGGGTCCTAGAAGCCTACAAGTAGAACATTATGATATGCAGATTTGGGCCCAGGGGTCCTGCTCAAACTAAGGCACCAGCCAAGGACAATACAGGCGGTAAACCTTAAGCCCCTACCCAGATCTAGCCAATGGACAGAACACTCTCCACAGTAGAGTGGAGAGTGTGATATTATTTTCTCACATACTCTGGTGCCTCACCTTTGACCATGTCCCCTGGAGGGGGAGACCTGGTGGCACTCAGAGGAAGGACAGCAGGTTACCAAGGAGAGACTTGATACCCTATGAGCATATACAGGGGGAGGTAATCCCCCTCAGGAACAGTCATAAGGGAGGGGAATAAGGGGAAAATGGGAGGGAGGGAAGAATGGGAGGATACAAGGGATGGGATAACCATTGAGATGTAACAAGAAAAAATTAATAAAGGAGAAAAAAAAGAAGTAAATTTCTTGGGCAGCAACCCCAACATTTCTTCTCACCCCAACATTTCAGCTTGTCCCTCCATATGCCCTACCCTTCAAGCCTCAGATGTTGTTATTTATCACAAATACATCCTAGTGTAAACATGTTCTTTGTGATAAATATATTAACTTGTAATTTCTGGTGATACGGTTTATTTGGTTTAACTTTTACTGATAAAATGACCTGGATGTTTATACTAAGGAACAGAATAAAGCAATGGTTTGAAATAAAAAACAATACGTTTAACTTTCCCCCTCTGTGAAAATAAAATAACATATTAGAAATTAAATAAGCCAAGAGATTATGAGTCAACACTACTAGATAGCCTTTCAGCTTGTGAATGTTTATTATGTCTACAGTGCATTTTTCTCAAGACTGTTTTGGTTTGTGGAGTTTTAATTGCTTTAATATTTGGTGTTTTATTGACTTTATACAAGTTCATGTCATAATATGCTACATATGTAGGATTGAAGAGAGGAAGACCTTACTAATAACTCTGTTTTGATACATGTAAAATGAAGATTTTCATTTAAGTCGATAACAACAGAAAAAGACAAATGTCCAAGACACTTCTTCTGTCTGTCAATTTTACCATATATCCAAATATGAGAATATGGTAAGCCATGTTCATAAAATGTCTTCTAAGGTTTTTAACCAAAAATATTTCAGGAGTCTCCTCAAGATTTTTCTTTTCATTTTACATATGTACACATCACATTGAAGCCTCATTATCCACCATACCAGATGTGGGAGTGAAATTATTTTTATCCATTCCTAATTCCTAAATATTTACAAATTGATAATAAAACATTCTAGTAAATTTCTCACTTAATTTAACCTTGACTTAATTATGCTTTTCTTAATGCTTTCAGCAGTATGTACATCTTTGAAAGTTAAATTCTGTTGAAAGTCATCCTATTTGTTAAATCAAAGTTGTTTCATTTCTCTTCATATGCGAACATGTGTCTCAGAAGGATAACTCCAATCTGTGCTGATAAAGGGAGGAGTAATGTGAGACTCCTGACGTTTGAATTGGTTTTCCCATGCTCATATTCTTTTTAGTAAGTTTCTATGATGCAGGTTTCACGATGTTTCTCTTACTTTAATCTTCATGAGCTGTGTGTCTGCTCTGTTGGAGCAATGGCATTTGATGAGGTCTTGATACTCTAGAGTTTTTATTAAAGAGTTCAGAATCATCTTTGAGATCAATGTTAGAGGACACTGGATGAACTGTATGAATAAATCATGTGATTGTATTGAAAATCTTAAGACTACTGAATATAAGAGTTTAATATTAAGGTATTGTGTCTAGATTTTCAAACCCTACTGCTCTACTCAATGCTGGTACACACTATTTTATATAAAGAGAGCTATTGTTTTATCAAGTTATGTATAATTAAGTGGTATCTCCAGGTGGCTATTTGTTCACCTTTGGGCCTCAGACAGGGGCTGTCACCAATATTAGGAAGATGAAATTGAGTAGACTAGTGTAATTTGTCATGCATCCCTGTAGCTTGAGGGATTTTATGTATAGTCAGAAGCATTCTCCTCCATTAAAGTCAGTGTGATAAATTTGTTGCCACTATCAGAGACAGCAAACTTCTGAGGACAGTTACTCAGAGTACAGTAACTTTTTCCACTTTCATTGCATCATTTTCAGCAAGTAGAAGGAGAAAAGAATTGAGGAAACATGACAATACATATAGTAAAATTGTCAGAGAGCTTTATCATTCAAACAACATTAGCTTCTTTGTTGTTGCTAATGCACTATGTAGCTATCAAGGCCTTTTAACATCAGTTTTCAATTATAAATGATAGATAAAACTATCAGGGATAAAAATCGATTCATTCTTTGGCCCCCTATATGTAAGCTACCACGGATGATGGAAGAGTTTTATCTCAAAATCCATGTGCTCCTTGTCATTGAATAAGGTGATATAGAAGGAGAGACATAACAAGAAATGGATTGAAATTAGACATATTTTCAAGTCAGGGAAAGTTTAGAGGTTCTATATTTGAACTAAGTTGAAAACTCTGATGAGAAATACACAGGGAAAAGAGACGAAAATATAATTTCCTGTGTTCTAGTGCTCACAAACACAATCTTCTATAATGTGTCAGAATGTATTTTTCTACAGTAGTGATCAGAGTAATCTCTGCACGACCAAAAGATAATTGATTTCTGAATGACTCTCTAATCCAAAATGGAGGTCTGAGTTTAGGTGTGCTATTCTCAAGTTGAATAAGAAATCCACAGTAAATCCACACTGCTAAACTGTACAGATAGGGAGAGCAGATAAACCATAAGCACATCCCTCTGGAGGCAGACAAAGGCAGTAGATGGAAAGCAGACTAAAGAGACAAAACTTCAGAGGACAATTTCAGAGATAATAGTACATGATAAACACACACATTTCACTTGTCTTTCTGCAACTATGACAATTTTGGGTATGTTTCAGAATCTGATGATCTGAGCTCCTCCAAGAGAGAGAACTGGTGTTTTGGAACAGATAACCCAACAAGAGCTTTTAGGTTTCACCTAGGCATGTAGACTTTCACTGTTTCAGGCTGCTGACCAATTTCTACCCCAACTGTGTAACTTAAGTTACAGATGGGCAAAGAAGTTGTCTGAAGAACTGTTGTGACTTGCATGGCTTAGGGATTGGCCCAACTAGGGGTCATGGGGAGTGAAGAAACAGCAAACACAGTCTGGGAACCGGTTAGCTATCTGCTCTGATAGAGATGTACAGACATCCCAGAAATTCAACTGGTTTATTAAGGTTTATTATATATAACTGGACTAAGTAGGAGTGCAGTTAACTAATCTTAGTTGGAGGTCTCTGTGGGGAGGCAGTCTCAGGTTGCAGTAACCATCCAGGAGGAGAAGGCTGTGACTGATTCTTGTACATACAATGGTTTTAGTTAAAAGTCAACCACTTATCATTCCTGCTCAGACCAGGGTAAATCTTTGCCATTCCTCTGAGCTTCATGCAGGGAACACCTTGCCATTTCTGCGTTTCTAAAGCATTGGGGTCCATGAAATGGCTGTGCTCATGTAAATAAATATAGATTCACTCAGGATTTCGCCTACCCCTCACAAGAAACTGAGAGGTAAATATTGGGAAATCAGAGAAGAAATACTGAAGTTAGAGGAAATGGCTCCAAGGACACTTATTTCTGATGTATCTGAAGAGAGTGTTAGTTTGATCCTAGATTGGAGCAAGACCTGTTTTTTCTGGAAACATTTACCCATTCAAGTTACAACAAAAGGCAAAATTTAGACCTGGCACTTGGGAGAGAGGTTTGGGAAACCAAGAAACAACAGAGATCCTACAGGCACACAAATAGCCTCCCTCTTAAGATATCTGTAATACATGAGCTGCGGAGGAAAAAATCAAGCTAAAAATTTGGAGAAGGCACATAGATAATTCTACCAACTGCCATCTCCCTGTAGAAGAAGGAAATATTTTCCTAGGCTTTAATGGGAAGACTTTGCTATGGTAATTTACCAGTAGAGGAAAGAATCTCACTAAATCCAGTGACTTTTGCCTTGGCTCCATTTCTGTCTGGATTGAAGTTCATGGGTTTTCTATTCATTTTCCTGGCACCTGTGTGGTATAAAACATACTCCAAAACCTGATCATATATACTATCATTTTTACTTTTATTTATTTATGTGTGTATGGGGGGGTAAATATTATGGTGTATTTAGTGTAACATCAGAGAACAATTTTTTGGGAGTTAATTTTCCACTTTGGGTCTGGGGATCAACCTTAAGTTGTCAGGCTTGGTGACACCAACCTTTCCCTGCTGAGCTATCTTTTCAGCCTCAGTCTTTGTAGCTTTTATGTGTAATGTTCATTATCGTGCAAATCATGAGGCATGCATGGTCACAGAATTATAATATCAGTGACTAAGAGGAGACACAGAACATAGGATCAAATTTTTAGCTGACCTGATGCTGGCATCAAAATCAGTGATCATAAAGTGACTATGTTCAATATTTTAATATTTAAGGAGTCACGGAAACAACAGAAAAATTGGTGGAGGTATTCGCTATGTAACAAGAAGGAAATAAATAGGATCGAAATGAAACTAAGTACAATGAATAACTCTATGGATGTTTTTCACAGGTCAATAGAAAATATCAAAACTATAGCATTATTAATAATATGGCTGGACACCAATCATACTACTGAACTATGAAGAAATTGAATTATTTTGAAGTTGATAGATAGTAAAAAGACATCATTTTTGGAAGCACAATAATAATATAATAATAAATGACTCATCGTAAATGAGAAGTGGGAAGCCGTTGACTGTATACCATTTAAATGTTCAAAGAATTGTTAATTGCAGTTCTATGCTTACCAAAATATTTTTCAGACACAAACATATTGAATATGTTTTAGAAAATAAAACTCTTCGACCCCAACATCAGTTTGTGTTTGCAAATACACACAAGAGAATTAGTACGTTAAAGAAAAATGTATTTTATGCTCAACATTCTTAGACATCAGAGAAATGCAAATCAAAATGGCTCTGAGATTTCATCTTATACCCATCAGAATGGCTACAATCAAAAACACAAGTGACACCACATGCTGGTGAGGATGTGGAGAAAGAGGAACACTCCTTTATTGCTGGTGGGAATGAAAACTTATACAAACACTCTGGAAATCTATCTGGCACTTCCTCAGAAAACTGGGAATAGGGCTACCTCAAAATCCAGCTATTCCACTCCTTGGAATTTAACCAGAAGATGCTCTACTACACAACAAGGACATATGCTCAACCATGTTCATAGCCTTATTTGTAATAGCCAGAACCTGGAAACAAACTAAATGTCCCTCAGTTGAAAAATGGATAAAGAAACTGTGGTACATTTACACTATGGAATATTACTATTAAAAACAAGAAAATTCCGAAATTTACTGATGAATGGATGGAACTAGAAATGATCATACTGAGTGAGTTAACCCAAACGCAGAAAGAATCACATGGCATATACTCACTTATAACTGCAACTGCACACTAGCCCAAAAGGCATGTCTCATGAAAGTCTTCACTTTCCAGGAGTTTGGGATAGATGTGAGGACTTCCTATTGGGACTCTAGGCGAGAGAAGTAATGGAGAGTGGGGAAATAGAAGGATCTAGAGGGTACTAGAAACTTACAAGAAAAACATGACGGGCAGATCTGGACCCAGGGGTGATCTGCTCAAGCTACTGTACCAACTAAGGACAATACATGCAGTAAACATTGAATCCATATTCAGATCTAGCCAATGGTCAGGACATTCTCCACAGTTGTGTGGAGAGCGGGGACTGACTCTGACATGAACTCTGATGCCCCATATTTGACAGCTTCCCCTTGGTGAGAAGGCCTGGTGGCACTCAGAGAAAGGATAAGAAGGCTACTAAGATGAGATTTGATAGCCTATGACCATATGATGGGGGAGGAGGTCCCCCCCCTAGGGGAATAGGGGGAAAGCGAGAGGGAGGAATGGGAGGATACAAGTGAGAGGAAAACAATTTAGATGTAATCTGAATAAATTAATTAAATAAAAATTTTATTTTAGACAAATATATGTAAATACATTAAAGTAATTAAGAAGATTACATATGGTAACTATTTGTGTAAAATTTTGTCCAAAGCATTATTTTGATTGTGGAAACTTATTTTTTTATTAATTTATTCAGATTACAACCCAATTGTTCTCCCATCACTTGTATCCTTCTGTTCCTCCTGTGATTATGGAAACATATAATGTAAAAATTATTAACATATCATGTGTTAATAAGTTACAAATAAAATTTTAATTTGTAAGCATTAAAAGAATAACAATAGAATTATAGCTTACCTTTTAAGGTAACATGTAAAGAAAATGGAGGTCAAAGTAGTGTTAGTTCATTTGAAGTCTAGAAAGGAAAAACTAAGAAAAGGCACTGAAAAAGACAATAACAAGTGACACTTTCAGCTTAAACTGCATAAGCAATTATATTAAGGGTAAATAGATTAGATACTGTAATTAAAATAGTTTACTTGTTATATGAAAATAAAATAATAACTTTGCTCCCTAAACCATGCTTTGAATAAAAAGAAATGTTGAAAATTATAAGATATTGGAGCATAGAACATTGACAAAAATGGGCTGTCAGCAACGTGGCAAATAAAGGTGTTTTCCAGCATCAACTTGCAGTGCACTTTCTCAATTTTCCTCTGAAAATGATAACTGGTTTGGTGAGATGGACCTTTGTGTAAAGAGGCTTGTAGCTAAGACTGGTGTCCGGAGTTTGTTTCTTGGCCCTGCGTCATGGAAGGAGAGAACAAATTCCCTTAAGTGATCCTCTAACTTCCACAGATGCATACAACCCCCACATTTCAATATAAAAATTAATACAAAGAAATAAAAGAAGGAGATAGTGAATTTGAAATATGTCTGCAGCCTGGGTAACTCTTGAGATCTCTGCTGGCTTTTATCTTCCATGACACCAGTTATCTCTATGAATTAACTATGACCAGAATACATATTTTTTTTTAAAAGTGGCAATTTTGAATATTTGATACCTAAGGGAAATCTAAAGAAAATAATTTGAACATGATAGAAAAATATGTTTTGTCTCCAGAAAAGGAGTTTGACAAAATTATATATTCTTCTTCAAAATCATCAATCTCATTTAAAATTTTAAATTAAAAATCACTTTGCAATTATTCTATGAGAATAATTAAAATTAGGAAGATTTAAAATAAAAAAAAATGTAGGGAGGATGTACTTCATAGAGAATTCTTGTATGTTGCTTGTGGAATTAAAAGCTAAATTTTTAAGAGTTATATCTTAGACACCATCTTGCTAGGTAGCTCTTATTTCTCAGGAACTCATTTACAATATAGTTTTAGCTGTCTGCGAATTCACATTATGCCTGCCTCTCACTGCCTTATAGGTGTTGAATAAAAATCAGGAAACTCCACTTTGAGAAAGTGACATTATATACTAACTTTGAATGCACATGTGATCTGACTCTGCCACTCCATTTCTAGGCATGGAAGAACTGAAATACAGGATATGTATGCAGTGCAAATGTGCCCCCAAATTAAAATAGCACCATGTTTGATAGCCCTAATGAGAAATTACTGAAATACCTAAATACGGAAAAATACGTACATTATAGTGTACTCGTGAAGGAATTGCGTGAATAACGAGAACAAGCACATTGACAAGCTCAATGCATAAAATCTAGGAAATATAATGATTCTTAAAAGATGGAAGACACAAATGAGAACATGCCAAACAATTATGCAAATTTCAAATACAAATTAGACCAGTAAAAATGCTAAGTCAGCAGTGTGAGTGTTGTTTCACATGGACAATAGGGACAGCATAGACATGGAACATAAAGGTGGTTGCCAGATCACTCAAGGCTTCTAATTATGGTGCTTTTAAAGCCAGGATAACAGGCACTACCTTAAAAAAAAGTTCTATTAAAATGCAAATGTTTTATTTCTCACTGGTCCACATGACTCCAGGGTTACAAAATGTAGAACACATTGTAGTAGGTCCGACTGTGATTTATTTTTTAAACCGACTCTCTTTTCTTAAGTCTTACATTTTGGAGTTTCCATTATAAGGGGCATCAGAAAATCCAGGGTGAGATATACTAGCTGTTTGACTGAATTTATAATGATAATAATGATAATAATATAATAATAATAATAATAATAATAATAATAATAATAATAATAATAATAATAATAGCATTCATTCCCCCTGAGCACTAAATGTACAGTAAACAGTAATACATTGCTTACATTTCTTCCTGGAGATAATTTGAGTAATTAGAAAGGATTATATACCTTGGACAATATATTTGGAGGGCATCCTGCTAGGGGTTTTTAAACCTCTATGTAGAGATGTTTTAGTAGATGGATTCCTTTGTTGAAGCCAATGTAAAGCTGCAGTATTGCTTACCCCACATTCCTTTACTTATAGATTAAAGAATTCAAGTTTTTCAGATTGTACCTGCTTTTTGCAATCATATAAAGAGTATTCAACCTACTTTTGGCTGACTTTGAGTTTAAATAGAATTCTCCTTCAATTAGTCTTAGTCCCACAATACACTGTCGCTCTTGAGAACAGTATAATTAGCTTGAGTCTCTGCTTATGTGTGACTTTAGTATCAGTGTAGTTTATAAGACATTAAGGAGGTTTGTCTCTAAACAACCAGATAGTCCCAAGATGCTATATTGGGCTAGATGCTCTGCCAAGAACACAGAAAAATAGAGCAGAAGAGTCAACAGTACACCTGTTTCTTTCCAGAGTGAAGAAAAGGGAAGTTAAGTAATTTGTCTTAGATCACAATGTCTTTCATGGCAGAAGCAGCATTGGACCCTAAGGCCTGTGACTCCACTATGATATATTGCCTCACCTGGATTTTGTTCATGACTCTAGTCATTTATAATTACCTAATTTTTAAAGAATATTTAGTCAATTAAGATGTCTGTTGAAGCCAGGCAGTGGTGGCACACGCCTTTAATCCCAGCACTTGTGAGGCAGAGGCAGGCAGATTGCTATGAGTTCAAGGCCAGCCTGATCTACAAAACAAGTCCAGGATAGTCAAAGCTACACAGAGAGACCTGTCTCAAACAAAACAAAACAAAAAAATGTCTGTTGATGGTATATTCATATATGATAATATACTCCAAGGACTACATTTATAAATGTGTGTTTTGGTTTTATATCAAATATATTCCTGGAAATAGAGTTGCTGGAGCAAAGAGTGAGGATACAAGTCTCTCTACAGATCATAAATGTAAGTCCCAGTGGCAGAGGACTGTAGGAAGAAACAGTACCCAAACTCTGCAAATGGAAAGGAATATGCTCTTATTTTTCTTTGTTGAAGATGCATATTCTTATATATAAATCTATAGCCACTTCTGTAAACTTTGCATTTATGACTTTCAGACATTGCTTATAAAATGACTTAATAATTTGCTTAATGGTTTGATGAAATAATTCCAGGAATTCTCTAATATATTCAAACAATAATGTCCTAAGGCTTTTGTTGTTTGATTGGTTGGTTATTTCTCTGGCCTCGAACTCGGCATTCTTCTCTCTCAGAAACACAAGTCTGGAGATTACAGGTGTGCACTACAGCACTTCCACAGCTGCTTAAGTTTGTTATTTTATATATTGAAAATAATAGGAATACTATTTGACTGCAATTCAGTTATGAGCTATTACCTTTAAAATGATGAGGTTTACCACTCAGTAACATTTATTCAAGAACAAAGATAAATGGACTTCAGTTAATTCACGTTATTTTATGTTCCCAATAAAGTTTTCATTTTAACTTTCTTGTTTAATCTTATTATAAATCGGTGATAACTCTTATTTGTTCCAAGATAATTTCTATTTTTGTTGGCTTAGTAAGTGCACTAAATTAACATTTTAAGTACTTATGATTTTAAGCTCAAAATTTATTATCTGAGCGTTATTTCTATATGACTTGTTTTCAAAATATGTATGCATGTGTGTATGTATCTTTTTTTTTACTTTATTAATTTATTCTTGTTACATCTCAGTGGTTATCTCATCCCTTGTATCCTCCCATTCTTCTCTCCCTCCCATTTTCCCCTTATTCCCCTCCCCTATGACTGTTCCTGAGGGGGATTACCTCCCCCTGTATATGTTCATAGGGTATCAAGTCTCTTCCTGGTAACCTGCTGTCCTACCTCTGAATGCCACCAGGTCTCCCCCTCCAGGGGACATGGTCAAAGTTGAGGCACCAGAGTATGTGAGAAAGTAATATCCCACTCTCCACTCTACTGTGGAGAGTGTTCTGTCCATTGTCTAGATCTGGATAGGGGTTTAAGGTTTACCACCTGTATTGTCCTTAGCTGGTGCCTTAGTTTGAGTGGGACCCTTGAGCCCAAATCTGCCTATCATAATGTTCTACTTGTAGGCTTCTAGGACCCTCTGGATCCTTCTACTTTGCCATTCTCCCATGCTTCTCTCATCTAGAGTCCCACTAGAATGTCCTCCCCTCTATCTCAGTTTCCTGGTAAGTGAAGGCTTTCGTGGGACATGCCCCTTGGGCTAATATGCAGATATAAGTGAGTATATACCATTTGAGTCTTTCTGCTTCTGGGTTAACTCACTCATTATGATCATTTCTAGCTCAATCCATTTATCCACAAACTTCGGGAATTCCTTGTTTTTAATAGCTGAATAGTATTCCATAGTGTATATGTACCACAGTTTCTTTATCCATTCTTCTACTGATGGACACTTAGGCTGTTTCCATGTTCTGGCTATTATGAATAAGGCTGCTATGAACATGGTTGAGCAAATTTTCTTGTTGTGTGCTGGAGCATCTTCTGGGTATATTCCAAGGAGTGGAATAGCTGGGTCTTGAGGAAGCCCTATTCCCATTTTTCTGAGATAGCACCAGATAGATTTCCAAAGTGGTTGTACTAGTTTGCATTCCCACCAGCAATGAAGGAGTGTTCCTCTCTCCCCACATCCTCGTCAGCATGTGGTGTCGCTTGAATTTTTGATCTTAGCCATTCTGATGGGTGTAAGATGGAATCTCAGAGTTGTTTGATTTGCATTTCCCTGATGATTAAGGAGGTTGAGCATTTCTTTAAGTGTGTCTCAGCCATTTGATATTCCTCTGTTGAGAATTCTCTGTTTAGTTCCAAGCCCCATTTCTCAACTGGGTTATTTGGTTTGGTGGTGTTTAATTTCTTGAGTTCTTTATATATTTTGGATATTAGACCTTTGTCAGATGTAGGGTTGCTGAAGATCTTTTCCCAGTTTGTAGGCTGTCGCTTTGTTCTCTTGACAGTGTCTCCTGCCTTACAGAAGCTTCTCAGCCTCATGAGGTCCCATTTATTAATTGTTGACATTAATGTCTAGGCTGTTGGTGTTCTGTTCAGGAAGTTGTCTCCTGTGCCAATATGTTCCAGGCTCTTCCCCACTTTTTCTTCTAAGTGACTTAGTGTCTCTGGTTTTATGTTGAGGTCTTTAATCCACTTGGATTTGAGTTTTGTACAAGGTGACAAGTCTGTAGCCTTCCTATACACAAATGACAAGCTTGCAGAGGAAGAAATTAGGAAAACTACACCCTTCACATTAGCCACAAGCAATATAAAGTACTTAGGAGTTACTCTAACTAAGCAAGTGAAGGACTTGTTTGAAAAAAATTTCAAAACTCTAAAGAAAGAGATTGAAGATGACATGAGAAGATGGAATGATCTTCCTTGCTTATGGATCGGGAGAATTAACATAATAAAAATGGCCATCCTACCAAAAGCAATCTACAGATTCAATGCAATCCCTATCAAAATACCTACACAATTTTTTAAAGACATTGAAAGTTCAATTCTGAACTTCATATGGAAAAACAAAAAACCCAGAATAGCTAAAACAATCTTGTACAATAAAAGGTGCTCCAGAGGAGTCTCCATACCTGATCTCAAACTGTACTATAAAGCAATAGTAATTAAAACAGCATGGTACTGGCACAGCAACAGGCTGGTTGATCAGTGGAATCGAATCAAAGACCCAGATATGAATCCACACACATATGGTCACTTGATTTTCGACAAAGAAGCCAAATCCATTCGATGGAAAAGGGATAGCATCTTTAACAAATGGTGCTGGTCTAACTGGATGTCTATGTATGTGTATGTATCTTAAAGGCCCTAAACTTTTCATCATTCCTGTATCCTAAACTATGACTGACAAAATAGATATTCGACATATGGTATTGATAGTTCTGCCACCATTTCTTTAAGAAATGGATGATAGCGAACAAAGGAAAAAAAATAGCATGGAAAAGTACAAATGCAGGTAAGACCTTTTCAGCTTGATGGTAGCTGAATACCGCAGAATTGTCCCTCCACCTTGAGCTGCAGGGACACCAAAATCATTTTTACACTTACACATAACCGTAGTAATTACAGCAACATTTAGTAACTAGCCCTCCAGGTTTGGATTTGTGAAATATAGCCTCTCTAGGACAAAAGCATCTTAGCACTCCAAAGCCAAACCCTCATAGTCCACTTTCCTTCAGTTCCTATCGACAGATCAGCATCTCACTGCTCTGCTCTGCCCTGATCCTGGACCAACGTTTCTTTTGCACTCGCCCTTTACTTTGGTTGAAGGGTGCTCATATCTCTGTGGCCTGTAGGTGGTGGATTTTTTCCCTCTGCTCATTAAATCCATGATATAACCCTCCTAAGACTAAAATTTTGTTATTTTGTTCCTTACACATAAAATTCAAAATAGTTATCCCATTAAGCTTTGTCATTTTATGTTCTTATTTAATCTATAGAATCTTTATATATGCTCATTGAAAATTTAAATATAGCGAAAATATTTTTTTTCCTTTTCTTTCTAGTATCTAGTCTGTCGTTTGGAATTATTCAGAACAATTAAAGTTGGGTAATTATTTTGTGATAAAATAATGATTGAATTAATTTTAAATTAAAATGTATCTTAATCTGGAAACTGTTTAAAGAAATAATTACCAATAAAGTCTAAATCATACTAGACCACTAAACCTGGCAATTTTTCTTCAATCATCAGATACTTCTTATAACCAACCCATAAAGAAAGTAATGCCTGTTTATATCCACTATTTAGCTGACAATACCTCAGAGGGTGTCCAGGTGCGCTTCACTGAAGACCAGTGCATCCTAAGCTCTTGTAGGCCTCAAAACTTGTAGTACAGTTGTTTGTTTGTTTGTTTGTTTGTTTTTTCAATTCCAGGGAGCCTATCATGCCTTCTGTTCTCCTTCAGGCTCTGACAATCAGTCTGTAATTTCAGGAGAATTGAAGTGGTTTGTTTACATATCAGGATTTGAAAATCAAAACTATATACCCAAAGTCATCATCAAATGATGGCTTAATTTATGCTGAAATTGCTGAAACTTTTATTTTTACAAAGCATAATTACCCATTTTCATACCCATGCATTCTTATGGGAAAGAGATCTTTATACATTCACCTTGTACAATTATTTTCTGGACTTTCCCAACATTTTCCTCAATAGAGATAAATTTAAAATACTTATAAATTATATATAGAATGAATAAAAATTTAGTAAAATTTGAATCGCTTGTTAACTAACATTTTTTTTCATAGTTACACATGTGTTTTTCTTGTTCAAAATATTTTTCATTTCTCCTCCAAGTTTAGTGTCTTGATTTTGAATCAATGGAGGCTTATAAAATACAGTTAGATTCAGGTGAGTAGGAACTACAAAGTTGAATTTGCAGGAGAGTACAGTGATTATTGCTCAAAAAGCCCAATAGTTCATAGAAACTTGGAGATGTAAATGTGCTGTCCTGTGTTTAGATTAAAGGATTCTGGGATTTTAGGGGTTTAATTTTTCTTCAAATTTTACTCATGTTCTAATCTTATCCACTTCACAGAGAGTATAGTTATGTTATAGTAAGATTCCAAACCTGATATCTTCTGAGAATACCTGTTTGGTATTCTGCTAAGTTTCTAGTTTCTTTGCAGATCAACGAAGTTAGTTACCTATATCTAGCACTTGTTACTAAAATGGTTAGTAACTTACAATGGGAATATGCAGATGTTATTATATAGCTAAACAGGAATGCAACAACATACATGTAGAGACCTAAAAGTGGCACATTGCCAGTAGATAGTTATGTCACAGGAAGATTGGAAATTAATTCTTTTTTTGTTTTGTTTTGTTTTTTTGTTTTTTTAATAGCACATTTTTATTGAAAAAATAAAATAATTCATATTACATCTCATTTTCTATCTCATCCCATGCATCCTCCATTCCTCCCTCCCTCCCACTTTCACCCCAATCCCCCTTCCCTATGACTGTGGCTGTGGGGGACCTCCACCCCCTGAATATGGTGCTAGGGTATCAAGTCTCTTCTTGGTAGTCCGCTATCCTTCCTCCGAGTGGCATTGGGCCTCCCCAACAAAGGGACATGGCCAAATATGGGGCACCAGAGATCCTGTGAGAGTCAGTCCCCAGTCTCCACTTAACTGTGGAGAATATTCTGTCCCTTGGCTAGATCTGGGTAGGGGTTTGATGATGACTGCACATTTTGTCCTTGGTTGGTGCCTTAGATCAAGCAGAACCCCTGGGCTCACTCCTAGGAATATACCCAGAAGATGCTCCAGCACACAACAAGAAAATTTGCTCAACCATGTTCATAGCAGCCTTATTCATAATCTCCAGAACATGGAAACAGCCTAAGTGCCCCTCAGTAAAAGAATGGATAAAGAAACTGTGGTACATTTACACTATGGAATACTACTCAGCTATTAAAAACAAGGAATTCCCAAAATTTGTGGACAAATGGATTGAACTAGAAATGATCATAATGAGTGAGCTAACCCAGAAGCAGAAAGACTCAAATGGTATATACTCACTTATAACTGGACACTAGCCCAAGGGACAGGTCCCATGAAAGTCTGCACCTACCAGGAAACTGGGATAGAGGTGAGGACATCTTATTGAGACTCTAGGTGAGAAAAATATAGGAGATAGGCAAGTAGGTGGATCCAGAGGGTCCTAGAAACCTACAAGAAGAACATTATGATGGAAATTAATTCTTATTAAGAAAAAAAGTGATGACTACAATTTTAGTTTAAAATGAGGTGTTATTAAAATGGCTGATAGGACAATTATCATAGGCGGTTTAAATTCCCATCAAAAGGCAAGATTATTAGGTGGGTAGGGCAAGAAGTAAGGAGAAATCACACACAGGTGGAAACTGGTTCATGGCCACAAAAATAAGTGGGCTTCAGTGTAGTTTGTGGATTTGGCCATTTGTACTTTTCCTATGATTTGCATTCATTGTAAAATTTTGATGAAAGGAGGTCCTGTCTCACAATATGAGTGTAGTATATCAAGTGGTGGGTGACACATAATAAACATCAAGAATGAAGTTTTAAGAAACCTGAGAGTACATGACGTAGATTCAGAACTGCTTAGGCACCCTGCTGTTATGTCCGAACTGGTGGAGATTAAAACACCACTTCATAGGATTCACCCTTCTAGTCTGACTTACTTTTTTGCCAACATGAATACTCTTTATGCTACAATGGTGCAAGAGTCCCTAGGACAGCTCAGCATTCATAGTTACTTATTACTTATAACTATAGGCATCATAAGTACTTCATTCACATTTCAAATTCTGCAGTCATGTTGGGCTTTAAAGCCATAAATGCTCTAGTTTATGAAATACAGGAAGATGGAGTTATTCACTTCTACCCCTCTGCAAGCATCTCCTCCATTTAAAGGTCTTATGATCTCTCCTTGTAAGGATATCTAGTTATGATTAGGGAACATGGTGTCTCTCTTTCAATGGAACAACAGCTTTGGAAGGTAAATTGCCAGGCTACTCCAGCCCCAGGCCCTTCTTATGACTGTCACACAACCATATTTTCCAATCACTCACTTTTCATGCCTGGCTACCTTTTTTTTTTTCATTCTCTCTTCATCCTTGGAAATATTTACCTCCACAAAGACAAATTTTTGAAAGCCCAGCCTTCCAATAATTGAGTTTTAACCTCAATAATTCTCATAACCACTTTGCTTTATGCACTATCCAGGAAGATATGCATGGTATATACTCACTTATAAATGGATATTAGCCCAACATAGATGTCCTCTGAGAGTCTCCACACAGTGGGGGATCGGGATGGATACTGGCACATGCAGCAAGACTCAGGGTGAAGAACTGCAAATTGTATGGAAGAGTTGGGGGGTGGAGAAAAGGGGATGGGGGGAGCCATCAGAGCTCCACAAGGAGAATATGAAGACTGGCAGATCTGGTCCAATAGAGGTCCATACAAACTGATGCACCAACCAAGAACATTGCAAGCAGGGGACCTAGACCCCCTGTTCAGATGAAACCAATGGACAGCTCATTATCCACATGTATTGGGTGGGGAGCTGGGGACTACTTCTGACATGAACTCTGATGCCTGTAATTTGATGTCTGCCTTTTAGGGAAGAGATCCTGTGGGAACACAGAAGAAAGGGATGCAGGCTACCCAGATGGGACCTGGTGGGCTGTGGTCAGACTGTGTGGGAAGAGACTCCCACCTGTCAGAGGTCTAGGAGAGGGGAATATAGCAGAAAAAGGAGGGAGGGTGGGAACAGGAGGATGAGAGCAGAGGTAGGGCACGGGGGTGTGTGGGAGGATTGCATTGGATATGTAATATAAATAAATTATAATAAAAATGAATGCTCATCTTTTATTGAATATCTGACAAATTCTTACATTTGATGAATTTTGTTACTTAGTCATAGTTTTCCTGGCTTAACTCTGTTTTCTAATCTCTGATGTCTCTGTCGTGTGCCTTAAACATTTGCCCTTTAGATTTTCTTTTGCTGCAAGGTCATCCTCATTAACCCTAGTCACAGCACAGTGGTCCACAGATATTCTGTGATTTGTCCTTTAATCAACATCTCTGTGCTCACTCTTCCATGTATAACATCTTGATTTTATTATTAATCCATTATTATTGTTCCTACCAAGACATCCAGAAACCTATTACAGCTCCTTACAGTAAATATTTCTCAGTGTCACCTTGTTTGAATTCATAGGTCATATATCACAAAATACTTCCTCTCCTGTGCTTAGAAAACGGATTGTATTTGACAGAAGAAAAAAGAAAGTATAGTTGGGCATTATGGTGTACTTCTATAATCCGAGTATGCAGGGGGAAGGAGCAAGCATATTCCCTGTGAGTTCAAGGCCAGCCTGGTCTACAGAGTCCAGGTCAGCCAAAGCTATACTGAGAAGCCTTGTCAAAAAAAAAAGAAGAAGAAGAAGAAGAAGAGGAGGAAGAAGAAGAAGAAGAAGAAGAAGAAGAAGAAGAAGAAGAAGAAGAAGAAGAAGAAGAAGGAAAGAAAGAAAGAATAAAAGAAGGTACAGACCAGACCCCCCCCCCAAAAAAAAGGCCTGAATCTTAGTTACTGTTATTTCTGTGGTGACACACAGTTACCAAAGGAACTTTTATAAAAGAAAGCATTTAACTAAGAGCTTGCTTACAGTTTTTGGGTTTAGTCCATGAGCATCATGGTGGAAAGCAGACAGATACGGTGTTGAAGCACCACTCAGAGCTTTATATCTTGATACCCAGGCAGGAGGCTGAGAAGGAAAACACTGGGCCTGATAGAATTTTTTAAATCTCAAATATCACCTTGCCATAACATATCTTCTGTGACAAGGCCATACTTATTCCAACAAGCCATATCTCCCAGTCCTTCTGAATCAGTTCCATTAACTGGGGACCAAACTTAAGCATTCAAACATAGGAGCCTATGGAGGCCATTATTACTCAAAGCATCACATCCTTTTTATATCTTTCCTGGTCTTAATCTTATGTTCTCCTCTAGTTTTATTTTATTTATGAGACTGAAAGTGTATCTCTAGGATTTCAAAGAAGGATGATATAGACATAGGGATTATTCATGTTTTTAAAAAGTCTAACTGCTACCCATAGATCATATTTCAAGTGAGATTTGAAATCTTCTGGAAAACGTAATTTTAGTAAATGTTCTTAGAGTAGCAGTTTTCAACCTGACCATCAAGACTCTTTTGAAGGTCAAATGTCCCTTTCATAGGGGTTGCATAAGACCTTCAGCAAACACAATGTTTATTTACATCATGATTCAAAACACTAGCAAGATTATAGTTATGAAGTAGCAATGAAAATAGTTTTATGGTTGAGGTGTCACCACAAGAGGAACTATGTTAAAGGGTAGCAGCATTAGGAAGGTTGAGAACCACATTCATAGAGTGTTGTTTTTTGTTGTTGTCTTGTTTTGTTTTGCTTTTGACAAACTTAACATAGACCTAGACAAAGGTCAGGGAAATTTAATTGAGAAAATGCTTATGTAAGATCAGCTTGTAGGCAAGTGTATAGGGCATTTTCTTGGTTAATGATTGGTGTGGAAGGACTCAGTTCACTGTGGGTGGCATCTTCTCTAGGCAGATGTCCTGAGTGCTATATATAAGAGAACATGTTAAGTAAGCCATGGGTAACAAGCTAGTAAGAAACTTGGCCTCTGTATCAGTTCCTGCCTCTGGGTTCCTGCCTTGAACTCATACCTGGACTTTCCTCAGTAATTGAGTGTGGCCTAAAAATTGTAAGCGGGAAGAAACACTTTCTTTTCCAAGTTGCTTTTGGTCATCTTGTTTTAGTACAACAATAGAGCACCTAAATAGGACAAGAATGTTTCTGGAGTCCAGCTATTTCCCATTCCCTCCTGTTAGAACAGTATGATGTGTTCTTTTTCTATTCCCTTTCCGATTTTCTCATGTAATGTAGAGAATATGTGTACCAATCCAGCTCCAAAATCAAAAGCAATGCATATTATCACCAGGTGCTTCATGAATATTTGCCAAACTGAATCAATCAATAAATTATATCCTTAATGTGTGTCATGAAGAATTTAACAGTAAGCCATGGAACTATTTCAGACTGAAATATTGAATAAACCATTTGTAAGCATGTTGAAAATAAAGTGGTAATGACTAGAGTCTATTATAGAGCCACAGAGAACAAGTCATGCCCATGTTAATAGTATTTCCTTTGGTAGATGTGAATGCCTTTCATGGATTGCTGGACTTTTCTATTTAGAAATAGTTTTACCTCAGAAGACCAAATGGTTTTGATCTTATTATGAGCAAGGTGGTAAGATGAGATCAAATATTAAAATAAGAAATAGAAGTATTTCTGATTGGTCTGTGGTGCTACAGAGTTAGCATTTGGTTTAGTTTCATTCAAGATTTTTTTAAAAAATGCCTTTTGTAAGGATATAGAAAAAATTGTAGTAGAAGTTATAAAATAAAACACTTTCTGAACATTCAGACAGTCTGGGTGATAATTTCTGTCAGTGATATCCTTGTCAAGAAGGTATTTCTATGCTGAGTGGGAGGTTGGCTATATCAAATCCAAAGTCTTTTTCCAAATTTAAAGTGTCAGGCTTCCTTGAAGCATTCTCATCTCACGATGAGCTAGAGGTCCCTGTAAAATCTGAGGATGCCCTACTTTGAACACATTTCATAGTATATCATAAAGAAGAATCAAGTTATCTGTATCAGCTTGTGTACCTGCTGCCAGGGCTTCTCAGGGAAGAAAGGACGGGAAGGACAAAAATAAAATGCTTGGCTATCTCACGTGTCACTAGGTCTTCAAGAAATGCATGAAGCAGCTTTATTCACATTTTATACACTTTAAGTCACAACTGCTCGATCATTCAGCTATCATCTGTCTAACTGTATGAAAAAAATTAAGATTTGAAATGTGATTGTTTTCCCCTTAGACTTTTATAAAATTTCAAAAACTCTGAATTCTTTTGTTGTTGTGACTGCTTGAGTCACCTCAAAAATGACTTGTCTCTGTGCCACCACCTTAAGTGCCAACAAGCGAAGAAGAGCTTTTATATGGTCAAATTCATAACCTCTGTGTTTTTCAAATCCTTTTAAATGGTAATGAGCCTGTATTGTTGAAGAGTTTAATGTTATTTTCTGTCTGCAGCACAGACAAAGTGTTTTCTCTGTGTCAGATAAGATAGGAAAGGACATCAGAGGCCACAGAACATTGGTGGGTTGGATAAGTTGCACAGATGGAAGGCCTAATTGAGGGAACTGGCTAAAGTTTGGAAGGCAGCATGTGAGTGACATGTTGTTTCCAACATAGCTTGGGTAATTTTATAAAAATAAGAAGCTTTCAGCTTTGACATGTATGACCTTCTAAGTAGCAAATTGTCACACCTTCCTTCTACTGAACTAATGTTTCAGAAATCAACTCACTCCTGACTTCTGATTGGAGTTGAATGATGAAAATATAATGTGAATAAGAAGCAGCTGTCCCTCTCCTATGGTCCTCCTTTAAAAAGGCTCACAGAACTTTCCTTTTTGCATCTGTGGCCATGATCTACATCCAGGCATTTCCCATTAACGAATGCTCTTCCTCATGAGTTCGGTACACGTACTTATCATCCCCCAAGTCTCTTTCTTTGCCATCCATTCTCTGCGAACTGTAAGACATTTTTTTCTTAAACACTGTTGAAAACAAACACCCATATGCATGTCATTTATAGATCTTCATAGTTTAGAATAAAGTTCTGTTATATTCAAATTTTTCTGTTGTTAAAAAAAAAAATAAGCAAAAGCCAACTTACCAACCAAACAATAAACCTTAAATTGGTAGGGGTTATTTTGTTATTTTATTTAAAAGTTTTAGTCTATCATGGTGGAGATGGTAGGGCAGCTCATACAAAGGTGCCCAGGACAGCACCTGTACTGGCATGGTTACTTCCTGTACCTACTTGTGTTCCCTTCTAGAAAAACTTTCAGGACATGCTGTAAAATACACTCAGATGTGTGCTTTACTTGTGCATAATTTCAATCCCATCATGTTGATTATCATTCTTGACCATCACAGCCCTTATCACAAGAGTCTGTGTTCAGTTACCTAACTCTTATTTATCCTTGAAAAAAAATTCACTGCTACCAAATAAGCTATTACTTGGGGAAGTCCTAAGACCCTGCCTTTACTGTTGTAGACTGCCTCTTCCTTGGCCAGTTACCATGCTCTTATAGCCACTCACAAGGCTTCCCTTCAAATTGAGGGTACTGTACATCACTGAGACTCTGAGTGAGCATTGTTATATGTGCGTCTGGTAAAGCCAGTAGTAGCTGAATCACTTCTTGCACAATTAATCCATACTATCATGGAATATCTTCTATAAATACTGTAGAATTTTCCACTTGTCATAGCCCTGTGGAGGGAAGATCATGCTCCAACATCTGCAGTTCTATAGCACTGGGTTGTCTTATTCCTACAAACTGTAAGTAACTACAGGTAAAACTCACATTTCTATACTTACATTTTAGACTGTATGTTTTAATATGGTTTTTCATCTGGAAGATAAAATTCCAAATGAGGATTTTAGGATTTTCAAGTTATTTGCAAGGCTATCATACTGTTGTTTTTCTAGTGACCATGTGCCACTGTACTGTATGAAGCCAACCAGGATTCCCACTAAGAATACTTGCTTCTTGCAATTACAATTTTTCACAGACACTGATATTTCTTACTTCAGTCTTCATATACTCTTTGCTTTATGCTCTTTGAATTGGACCAGAGGCTGAGGAAGTGTCTCTGTGGCAAAAACACTAGGAACTGAATTTTCACAATTCATGTAAGACTGTGGTCAGTAGTATATTTGTATCCCTAATACTCTTATGGCAGGATGCCTGGGAAAACTGGAGCTCATGCAACAGCTTCCCTGGTAAACTCAATGATAAAACAGGATACAAGCAAAGTAAAGTAAAAGATAAGGATCCATACTCAAAATTATCCTCTGACCTCTACATGCACCTACACTGTTGCACTTGTGTGCACACAATACAACAAATGAATGGTCTATAATAATAAATAACTATAACTGGACAGTTCAGTAAATCTATTTACTCTTTGAAGGTTCCATTAGTCCTGCTTTCTCTCTCCTCCCAAGCCCTCATTTTAATATTACATATCCATACAATAGTGCCCCATTTGTATCAGTTGATTTCATCAGATAGTATGATTAGATGTTTCCTGGCAGAGAGGCTCCTTGAAGGAAAAGCAACACTCTCATACAAATGTAGGTAATCTGATTTATATATGGTCTGTTAATTGAAGTTGGGAACCCAAAATAGAGCAAAATTCATTGTCAAACTTCCCAGATAATGTATGAGAATCAGTTTCTATCAGATTTAACCTTTTGGTATCCATTTCTTCTATTTCTTTTTTTAATATTCCCTGTTTATGTTCAGCCATTCTCTCTCTAATTTTTCCTCCAAGAGGACAAAAGATACCATGAGAAGGACACATCTGTAAAAGTCAAATGTGATGTTGGTTTACAGCTTTTAACTTCAAAGAAAATTGCTTTTTAAAATCTATCAGCATTGTGTATTATAATCAGAAGTAAGCTGGCACTTTCTAATTGTAAACAATCAATTTCACAAGTGACCTCATGTCCCTCTGTTCATGAAAGTCATTGGCACTCTGATATTGTTTAATAATGAAGGCATTTAAAATGATCAGCCTACATGATTCTGGCAAAGAATGCTACAGAAGTGACTCTAGGGGCAAGAACTGAACTAGTGGCTTATACTTTCGATATGTACCATAATCACTTAAGGATATTTTTAATGATTTATATCAACTGTTGTACTTGCCTCCTTGTATTCTGGCCTCCATGAACACAATGTATACATGGGGCACTTATATACATTCTGAAAAAACAGCCTACACATAAAATAAAATAAGTAAAACCTTTAATGATAATAATTTGTAAAGATAGTACAATAGTAGGATACACACACACACATACACACACACACACACACACACACACACACACATATATATATATATATATATATATATATATATATATTCAGTTCATTCAAGTGCAAAGCCAGAGTTGAGTATTTATTACAGATTAATTCCATTGAAAATGCTATTGTTTTATTATTAACACAGAATCTGAGTATCTGTCACAGATAATCTTCATTCGAATCTCTCTGTAAGTTCTACCAAAGGCTGCTCTTTGCATTTAACCTTAAGGTGACTATCTAAACCAAAACAGCAATGCAATTTTGTGGCACTCTCAAATGTTATTTTATCTAATTGTAACAGCTTATAAAAGTAACTTAAAAATTAAGTTAGCCTTCATTGCTATGGAGAAGCTTATTCAGAACATGGATGTAACATATTTGTTACATACTCTCTGGCATTACAGATGTTCTAGGTGGCTTTCTGTTGCTATGAGAAACACAATGACTAAACACATTTTGGTGAGGAATACATGTCAAATTCCATGTTACATTCCATTACATGTTATATTCCACCATGGATGCAAGTCAAGGAAGGAGCCTGGAAGGAGGAGGAACCAAAACAGAGCACATAAGGAAATGCTGTTTTACTGGCTTGTTTCTTCTTGTTCAGGCTCAAAAACCTTTCCTTACTTTTTAAATAATTTTTTAAAAATTAAATTATAACTACATTTGGAACTTTAATGTACACACACACACACACACACACACACACACACACACACACATCTAGTTCAAATGAAGCATTCCCACTTGCTGGTATAAATTTTGACAATGTACAAGGAAAGCATCTATCATGGCTTCTTCCCTTGAGATGTTTATAGCCTGAGGCTTCTACCCAATAGAGACCTCCACTGACACTGGCTAACGCCTACTTCTTGTACCAAATATAATAAACTCACCAAGTCTCTATGCAATGGGGTCTCTCTATCACAGTGAGCACAGCTCACTTGATCCTAGCTTTTCTGTGTGCTTGTCCTTCACTTTGCTGGTATCTGGTGTTTCTTCCTTCCTATGTCTCCCTAGTCTGGTTTCTAACACTAAGACACGCTGGATGCAGCAAAACACACTTTCAGGCTTGTGGTCAAGGGAATCCAAGAAACACCTTGAACAATATACACCATTGCTACTTCCCTTGGCTGTATCCCAAAATTGAAGGTAAGCAACTACTGCTTAAGGCACTGGGATGTTTTGACACAAGACTGGAAAGAGTTGAAGTCCATCTGGCTTTAAATCCTGTCCCCTAAGGATGTAATAGCACTGGGTGGTGCTGTGAAAGCTTCCAAGGGGGGGGGGAAGCAAGAAACAGTTCTACTGAGCTGTAATGTCTATGATTCAGCCATCTCCTCTTTGATTCCTGAAAGCACGTAGAAAGCACCGGAACTCCCAAACCTTCCCTGCACTTTACCTAGTTGTCAAGCCATAGGAGAGGCAGTAACTGATTTAGATCCCTAAGGGATTTGATGTGTGTGTCAGAGAGCCAAGGTTTATAGTTGCAAAACAGATGTGGAAGTGTGTGACCATGACATGATGTTCAAAGGACCCAGGGTCAGAATTGGCATGACGCATGCATACTGACTCATAGCAAGAAAGCAGAGATGAACCACACTTAGGAGTGCAAGGGACTGAGGCAGAGAAGAGGTATTTTGGGAAGGAAGAGTTTTAGAGGGGAAGCGGGAAATGGGAGACATGAAAACAGAAGCAGGCCACATGCGCTGCTGGCTCCTGACTGTGATGCCAGTGCCTGGCCGGCTGAGGCAAGAGGATCTTGAGACTTTGCTTTAAAAACCCAGAGAAGAAGGTGAATGACTCAGTGCTGAGCTTTTCTAATAGAATCCAAGAGATGGAAGAGCGAATCTCAAGTCTAGAAGATACAATCACAGATCTTGAAGCAACCAATAAAGAAAATGCCAAATCTGGAAAACTCCTGACACAAAACATCCAAGAAATTAAGGACACCATGAAAAGAAGAAATCTGAGGATAATAGGCATTGAAGAAAGAGAAGATATCAGACTCCAAGGCCCAGAAACTCTTCTCAGCAAAATCATAGAAGAAAATTTCCCCAATCTAAAGAAAGAGGTGCCTATAAACATACAAGAGGCATACAGAACACCTAATAGAATTGACCAGAAAAGAAAAACTGCCCGTCACATAATAATCAAAACACAAAACATACAGAACAAAGAAAAAATATTAAAAGCTGCAAGGGAAAAGGGCCAAATAACATTTAATGGCAAACCTATCAGAATTACACCCGACTTCTCAGCAGAGACCATCAAAGCCAGAAGGGCCTGGACAGAGATCCTGCAAACCCTAAGAGACCACAGATGCCAGGCCAGACTACTTTACCCAGCAAAACTATCAATAACCATTGATGGAGAAAACAAAATATTCCATGACAAAACCAAATTCAAACAGTACCTATCCACAAATCCAGCTTTACAGAAGGTACTAGAAGGAAAACTCCATCCCAAAGGGTCAAGCTACAACCAAAACTACTCAGGAAATAGATAACTATACCATGGCAAAAAGACAACTACACAAACGCTCAACTGAAAACAACATCAAAATTAAGACTCTTAATAGTAACTGGTCGTTAATATCTCTCAACATCAATGGTCTCAATTCTCCAATAAAAAGACACAGACTAACTGAATGGGTGCATAAACAGGATCCAACATTCTTATGCATCCAAGAAACACATCTCACCCATAATGATAGGCATCACCTCAGGATAAAAGGTTGGAAAAAAATATTCCAAGCAAATGGACACAAGAAGCAAGCAGGCGTAGCCATTTTAATATCGAACAAAATAGATTTTCAACCAAGATTAATCAAAAGGGATGAGAATGGACACTTCTTACTCATCAAAGGTAAAGTAAACCAAGATGACATCACAATTCTGAACATCTATGCTCCCAATACAAGGGCACCCACATTTGTAAAAGATCTGTTAAAAAGGCTTACACCACACATCAAGCCCCACACAATAATAGTGGGAGATTTCAACACCCCACTCTCACTGAAGGACAAGTCATCAAAACAGAAACTAAGCCAAGAAATAACATCACTAACCAATGCCATGGGTCAAATGGACCTAACAGATATCTATAGAACCTTGCACCCAAACAAGAAAGAATACACCTTCTTCTCTGCACCCCATGGAACCTTCTCCAAAATTGATCACATCGTAGTTCACAAAGAAAGCCTCAACAGATACAAGAGGATTGAAATCATACCTTGTATCCTATCAGATCATCATGGGCTTAGGTTGCAATTCAACAACAACAGAAATAACAAAAAGCCTACACGTATGTGGAAACTAAACAACTCTCTGCTAAATGACACCTGGGTCAGGGAAGAAATAAAGAAAGAAATCAAGGAGTTTCTGAAATTCAATGAAAATGAAGGAACAACATACCCAAATCTGTGGGATACACTGAAAGCAGTGCTAAGAGGAAAATTCATAGCACTAAGTGCCTTTAAAAAGAAATTGGAAGCATCGCACATAAACACCTTAATGACACAAGTGGAAGCCCTAGAAAAAAAAGAAGCAGAAACACCCAAAAGGAGTAGACGCCTGGAAATAATCAAACTCAGGGGTGAAATTAACAAATTAGAAACTAAAAAAACAGTCCAAAGAATCAACAAAACCAAGAGCTGGTTCTTTGAGAAAGTCAACAAGATAGACAGACCTTTAGCCAAACTAACTAAAAGGCAGAGAGACAGTATTGAAATCAACAAAATCAGGAATGAAAAGGGAGACATAACAACAGACACTGAAGAAATACAAAGAATCATAAGATCCTACTTTGAAGGCATATATGCCACAAAATTTGAAAATCTAAGGGAAATGGACGATTTTCTTGATCAATTTCACTTGCCAAAGTTGAATGAAGAACAGATAAACAAGCTAAATAGTCCCATTTCCCCTACAGAAATTGAAGTAATCATTGATAGTCTCCCAACCAAAAAAAGCCCAGGGCCAGATGGCTTCAGTGCTGAATTCTACCAGACCTTCAAGGGCGAGTTAATACCGATACTCTTCAAACTACTCCAAAAGATAGAAAGGGATGGAACATTACCAAACTCATTCTATGAGGCCATAGTCTCATTGATACCTAAACCTCACAAAGACTCAACAAAGAAAGAGAATTTCAGACCAATTTCTCTGATGAACATCGATGCAAAAATACTAAATAAAATACTTGCAAAACGAATACAAGAGCACATCAGAGATATCATTCATCATGACCAAGTAGGCTTCATTCCAGGCATGCAGGGATGGTTTAATATACGGAAATCCATCAATGTAATCCACCACATAAACAAACTGAAAACAAAAAACCACATGATCATCTCTTTGGATGCAGAGAAAGCATTTGATAAAATCCAACACCCATTCATGTTTAAAGTTTTAGAGAGATCGGGAATACAAGGCACTTTCCTCAACATAATAAAGGCTATATATAGGAAGCCAATAGCCAAAATCAAAGTAAATGGTGAGATACTCAAGGAAATTCCTCTAAAATCAGGAACAAGGCAAGGCTGCCCACTCTCTCCATATCTCTTCAATATAGTACTCGAAGTTCTAGCCAGAGCAATAAGACAACATAAGGAGATCAAGGGTATTCAAATGGGAAAGGAGGAAGTCAAATTATCCCTATTTGCAGATGATATGATAGTCTACATAAGTGACCCTCAAAATTCCACCAGAGAACTCCTACAGCTGATAAACACCTTCAGCAAATTGGCTGGATACAAAATTAACTCAAAAAAGTCTGTAGCCTTCCTATACACAAATGACAAGCTTGCAGAGGAAGAAATTAGGAAAACTACACCCTTCTCATTAGCCACAAGTAATATAAAGTACTTAGGAGTTACTCTTACTAAACAAGTGAAGGACCTGTTTGAAAAAAATTTCAAATCCCTAAAGAAAGAGATTGAAGATGACATGAGAAGATGGAAGGATCTACCTTGCTCATGGATAGGGAGAATTAACATAATAAAAATGGCCATCCTACCAAAAGCAATCTACAGATTCAATGCAATCCCTATCAAAATACCTACACAATTTTTTAAAGACATTGAAAGTTCAATTCTGAACTTCATATGGAAAAACAAAAAACCCAGAATAGCTAAAACAATCCTGTACAATAAAAGGTTCTCTGGAGGAATCTCCATACCTGATCTCAAATTGTACTATAAAGCAATAGTAATTAAAACTGCATGGTACTGGCACAGCAACAGGCTGGTTGATCAGTGGAATCGAATCGAAGACCCAGATATGAATCCACACACATATGGTCATTTGATTTTTGACAAAGAAGCCAAATCCATTCGATGGAAAAGGGATAGCATCTTCAACAAATGGTGCTGGTCTAACTGGATGTCTATGTGTAAAAAAATGCACCTGGACCCCTATCTGTCACCTTGTACAAAACTCAAATCTAAGTGGATTAAAGACCTCAACATAAAACCAGAGACACTAAATCACTTAGAAGAAAAAGTGGGGAAGAGCCTGGAACATATTGGCACAGGAGACAACTTCCTGAACAGAACACCAACAGCCCAGGCATTAATGTCAACAATTAATAAATGGGACCTCATGAGGCTGAAAAGCTTCTGTAAGGCAGATGACACCGTAAAGAGTACAAAGCGACAGTCTACAGACTGGGAAAAGATCTTCACTAACCCCACATCTGACAAAGGTCTAATATCCAAAATATATAAAGAACTCAAGAAATTAAATACCACCAAACCAAATAACCCAATCGAGAAATGGGGCATGGAACTAAACAGAGAATTCTCAACAGAGGAATATCAAATGGCTGAGAAACACTTAAAGAAATGTTCAACCTCCTTAATCATCAGTGAAATGCAAATCAAAACAACGCTGAGATTCCATCTTACACCCATCAGAATGGCTAAGATCAAAAATTCAAGCGACACCACATGCTGGCGAGGATGTGGGGAGAGAGGAACACTCCTTCATTGCGGGTGGGAATGCAAACTAGTACAACCACTTTGGAAATCTATCTGGTGCTATCTCAGAAAAATGGGAATAGGGCTTCCTCAGGACCCAGCTATTCCACTCCTTGGAATATACCCAGAAGATGCTCCAGCACACAGCAAGAAAATTTGCTCAACCATGTTCATAGCAGCCCTATTCATAATAGCCAGAACATGGAAACAGCCTAAGTGTCCCTCAGTAGAAGAATGGATAAAGAAACTGTGGTACATATACACTATGGAATACTATTCAGCTATTAAAAACAAGGAATTCCCAAAATTTGTGGATAAATGGATTGAGCTAGAAATGATCATAATGAGTGAGTTAACTCAGAAGCAGAAAGACTCAAATGGTATATACTCACTTATATCTGCATATTAGCCCAACGGGCATGTCCCACGAAAGCCTTCACTTACCAGGAAACAGAGACAGAGGAGAGGACATTCTAGTGGGACTCTAGATGTGAGATTCATGAGAGAAAGGCAAAGTAGAAGGACCCAGAGGGTCCTAGGAGCCTACAAGTAGAACATTATGATAGGCAGATTTGGGCACAGGGGTCCCACTCAAACTAGGCACCAGACAAGGACAATACAGGCGGTAAACCTTAAACCCCTACCCAGAGCTAGACAATGGACAGAACACTCTCCACAGTAAAGTGGAGAGTGGGATATTACGTTCTCACACACTCTGGTGCCACACCTCTGACCATGTCCCCTGGATGGGGAGACCTGATGGCACTCAGAGGAAGGACAGCAGGTTACCAAGAAGAGACTTGATACCCTATGATCATATAGAGGGGGAGGTAATCCCCCTCAGGATCTGTCATAGGGGAGGGGAATAAGGGGAAAATGGGAGGGAGGGAAGAATGGGAGGATACAAGGGACGGGATAACCATTGAGATGTAACAAGAATAAATTAATAATAAAAAAAAAAAAAATAAAAACAAACAGTGATGAAATAAAGCAAAATGGAATGATGGAGAGTTATATCCAAGGGCAAGCGGAACCCTAAGTTGTGGAAAACTGTCTGCTTCCTGAAGGGGGAACGAGCACAATGAGGCACCGTCTGAATGACTATGGTACACTCTAACACAGGGAGGTAACTACAAGTAACAGTTTCAACCTCAGGTCTAAGTCACCAACCAATTCAAAGCATGTGTGGCCTCAACTAGGTTTTCAAGAAACTCTCGACATCTTGCATTAAGACTATGCACTTTGTGAGGTTTCTCAGTGTATTTCTTACTATTCTGGAAATTTAAAACTGATGAATCAGGACTCTCAGACCCGTACCTTCTATTCATCCACTGAGTCACCTGACGGAGGTTGAATTTTTTAGGGATCTGAAATTCTTTAACTTTACAGTATGTAAGAGTGCCGTTGCAGAAGGGAGATAGTAAAGGCAGCTAGATAAGGAAATGTATTGTCTAAGAGCACTAACCAGAATAATATATATTCTTTGAATAGTCCTACTTTAGCACAACAAAGCACTGACTAACAGGCTAACTCTAACTATTAGGGTTGTTTGATTATTACTTGGATCATAGTGTCTCTGTATAAACAGAAATGGCCCTATAAAGTAAATCTACGGACTAATGAAACAATAGGAGGGGAGAGTAAAAGAGAGCAGCCGTTGAAAACGTGAGACTTGTGGCCACTTTCACATTACTGCTCAGCTTCTAATGTAATGTGAAATAGTCCACCATACAAAATGTCCTAAAGGAAAAAGTGACTTTTATCTGTGAGGCTAAGAGTACTACATTGCACACTCCAGGTTTTATTCCATTCATTTGTTCAAAGATAAGCAGCACGCTATTATACTCTTGTAGGGCTGTCTTCAGAGACTATTTCTGGCTACTACTTGCAGGAATGCTTTATGAGATGTCAGCATGTGTGAGAGGACAGAGCCTGGTTTGTCATGGGCAGATAGGCCCTATTCTGCAGCAGACTGATGACTTTGTCTTTTATCATTGTCGCAGGCTTATTTAACAAGCTGTGATTCTGTGGTTCATCACAAAGAAAACTGTCATTCTCTAGACACATGGCCTGAGCACCCTTTCATCTCTGAGCCTGGATGATCTGTCATATGACATCAAGCAGACCAGCTAGAGCACAGTACAGGCTGTGACCTTAGAACTAGGAAGTTTGCTCTGGCGCAAATCCAGGGCGTGCAGCTTCGATTAGATTAAGTAGAGGAGAAAAACACATGTAGGCATTTAAATTGTGTGTGCTGATAATATGTTGTTACAGTACCACTTGAGAAGAAACGCTGAAACCAGTTGTGCTCATGTGGTAATTATCATGATGTTATTCTGACTTTCAGATGAATCAATTAAGATTCATTAGCTCCATCATTGTCCCATTTTTAACAAACTCTTCTCATCTCTATGTATTAACGGCATGCAATCTTCTGAAATAGCTTTGTAGCTTCGATTATAAAAGTTCCTTGGAGACTGCTGATGAATATACCTTGTCTTTATGTGAGGATGCAGCATATGAAAATATGCTCTCTTCCATTCTGGGGTAAATCAATGATGTGTGCAGAGCCATGGATAGAACATCCTTTAATATTTCTATGGGAGTTCTCTGCCTATGAGTTTATGGAGTCTCTAAGATTACTCGTTTTCTCCCATAGTCTGCAGGACACATATTAGCTGTGGAAATTGGGCCTGACCTGCTGAGAACAGCACATTGCCTGACCCTGGACAGAGAACTCTGCTATAACCGTGACTTGGCAGATCACATTAAACTACTTTGGAGACATTAAAGTATAAATATTTCATAGGTCCTCTTGAGACATTGGATTTAAACTATAGCATTTCAAAGACTGAGTAGTTTGGATTCTCTGGTGATTTCTGCCTCTTTATTCTCTTCAGATTCTATATTCTGCCAAGTCATCTTTTATCATTTTAGGTATTTTTTTGCTTGTTACTATTTTCTTAATATATCTGAAATATTAGCTGTTAAGTTTTAAATCTAAAATTAAGGGAATCATTGGGCCATCAAATGTATCTTAAGAAGGTACAGAATCCTAACATTAAGAAGAAGGGTTTTTTTGTTGTTGTTGGTTTTGTTGTCTAACTGAGAATGCAGGTGGTGGTCCCAGCTGGGCTCTGAGTGAGGGAGAACTCATGCTCAACCAGGGCTCTGCTCATACAGCAGTATGTTCTGGAAAAACTTGTGCAAAAGAGTCAGCATGATGTGAATCACTTGCTGTAGATCCCTAAACAAAGATACAAGATAGTCTAGATGTGGCAGCAAGTAAACTGAAGGCAAATGTTTGGCAAATGAAATACCTGCGTGCATGAAAGAGTTATCTCATGTCTTTTTGAATAAGAGAACTTTCCAAATTATCCAGAAAGTCAATTCTAAGTATTATATGAATGTTCAAAACTACAGATGTAATTTCAAAATCTATATATTTCTGTTAACTGAAATTAAGTTTGCATATCTGGGTATAGTACTGCATGCTTTTAATCCCACCATTTGAGAGGCAGAAACAGGTATATCTCCTTGAGTTTAAGGCCAGCCTAATTTACATAGTGAATTCCAAGATAATCAGAGCTGTATAGCCAGCTTCTATCTCCCTAAAACAAACAACAGCAATAAGAAAAACCAACTATACAGAAAAACAAAACAAAACAAAACAGTTTCCACTACAGAGCTAAGCTCTATGATTATTATTATTGGCATTCTCAATTAGAAAGAGAAAGAGAAACAAATAAAAATCTGTTCTCCTCTGTTTCAATAATTTGTCTTTTTCCCAAGAGATAGGATTGTTGAAAGGACGTGTATTAATTTTCTCAGGGTAGTGACAAAACACCAGACAAGATCAACTTAATGAGGAAAGGGTTTATTTTGACGCACTGCCCCAGGTCACAGTCGATTAAAGCTAAAAATCTGTGGTTGTAGGAGTTTAGGGTAGCTGGTTACACTGCACTCACAGTCAAGAGAAGGGAGAAACGAACACTGCTGTTTAGCTGACTTTTTTTGTTTACACAGTCTGGGAACCTAGCCTATGAGATAATGCTACCCACATTTAGTATGGGCCTTTAAACCTAAATTAATCCTATCTAGAAAGTTTCTCACTGGCATGTCCATAGATTGTCTCTTAGAAAATTTGAGATCTTATCGAGTAGACAATCAATATTTATCTTCACAAACCCATTGTTGCCAATTTAGCACTGAGACATTGATTTTAAGCCATTCTTTCTTACTCACGGTCTCATGGCCATCCCATAATGTAAAATGAGCTCAGTCTCAGTGCAAAAGTCCACCACCCTTTCAGAAGTGTAGGTACTGATATTTCAGGAGGCTTAGGCACTTTTTTAAAAAAAACTGAAACTGGATAATATCAAAAGCAAATTACATACTTCCAACACAAAATGGCACGGAGTAAATATACCCATTCCAAAATGGAAAAATGGGCGGCAGAGAAAACTGATCTGACCAAAGCAAGACTGAAAAACAGGAGGATGTCCACTCTTGTAGCTCCACATCAGGTGTCTTGGGCTCATGATAAAATCATCTGAGATCCTATGACCTTAGGTAGCAGTCTTTCAGCTTGACTAACCATTACACCCATAGTTTCTCTTTTGTGCTAGCTCTAGTTCATGACTATAGCTTTCTTCCAGAAAGTTCTAGGGTCCTAGCAGTTCCAACATGCAGCAGGGAAAAGCGAAGGGCATACAGATAGAGTTCAGGTTTCTATTTCAACTTAGATTTTGCATTTATATCTTTATTCAGCAGCCTTCCTAATCATTTTTTAAAAGGATTCTCACACTGCCACATAGTGACTTAACTCTGGGAGCAAGCCTGCATGACCTCCCACATTTATCATGCCTGCAAATCCAGTAACACGGGAGGGAATGACACTGACAAGTTCTGCTGTCAGACCCGATGGGTTTCTCTCAGGCTGGACACCTTGGGACATGGTTGCATCAACCTCTTAAAGCTGAGCGATGAAAATTCTTCCTAGGCATGGTTCTGAAGCAAAGGATACCTTGCATAGCATTCTCACTTTAGTTTCCCTTCTTCCAACTGAATCTACACTGTCACTAGATGGAGCCATACATATTTGAGGTTTAGCCTTCAGGGTGCCTTTCCTACAGGCCCGGTGGTGTAAAGCTCAAGGCATCTCTTTGATAACGTTAATCTCCTTAACAATTACAGCTGCTTTCTCTGTGCCCTCCTTGTCTGGCTTCAGTAAACTTGTTCTCACCCCCTTTCTTTCCATACTTTACCTTTGTCACTTGTCTCTTCTCTTTCTCGCTACAGACCCGAGTAAGAAAAATGAGCAACACCAGTCTGAAAGCTCAACTCTCTTCATTGTTTCTCTACCAAACAATTTGGTCCGTTCCTTCATATGTAAACCTCAGTTAGGCCAACATCTGGGCAAAATGTAGGATGCTTCCTTGCCAGACCATAACCTGAATCCTGCATCCCAGTAACCAACAGAATCCTTGTTCCTTCTTGGAAATCTCATGAGTTGGGCCTTCCTCCATTTTTCTTTAGGTAGCCTGGTCCTCCAGACTCTTCCTGAATGATCCATTAAGCTCTACCATCACTATTCAAGACTTTTTCAGGCCCCAGCTGAAGCTTTCCACTCCTCACTGTAAATCATTTCAGAACCAGGCACAATCCTGTGATATCACAGCAATAGCCCTCGCTACCCCCCCCCCCTTCACTCTCAGCATTCTGTCTTAGTTACTTTTCTTACTTCTTCAAGAAAGGACGGGTTATTTTAGTCCAAAAGTTTTCTTTTCTGGCTTTTTATTTTCATTATGTGTCTGTATGCGTGGTTTATTTGCATGTATGTATGAATGGTCTCATTTATGTTGTACAGGTGCTTATTCGTGTGTGTCTACATGTGTCTGCATGTGTGTGTCTGTGTCTGCATATGTGGTGCCCAAGGTAAATATTGATAGTCTTCCTTAACCACTCTCACATTTTGAACTGAGATAGTGTCTCTCAAATGAGCTCTATCTATCTAGTCCACTAATTACATTGCTCCCAAAATCCCTTGTCTCTGCTTTTTAAGTGCTGATATTACAGGCAAGCCACCATACCCATCTGACATTAACATGGGGCTAGGGACCCAAACTCTGGTCCTTGAGCTTATACGGCATGTGGATTATTAGCTGAGCCAGACCCACAGTAGTTGGCTACAGTTTGAGGCTATAGGCTTTTATGGCATGGAAGTCATAGAACCAAAAGTATGAGGATGCTTGTCTGAATCAGTGGTCAGGAGAGCCAGATGCTCAGTTCAGTTCCTCCTTTAAATAGTTTCCAAGAAAGGCATCACTACAGGTGGTAGAGCGCTCCTCCCCAATCTACAAACAAAACTTTGGAGCCACAATTCTAAATGCCTAAACACCCTGAAAAATCTATGCAGCTGGACACGTGTTGCTGTGCTGCTTGCTGGGGAGACTATTTCTCACTCTCTCAGCATTCTGTGGTCAGGTTACGTGTAGTTCTTTGTGTAGGATCAAGTCATCCTGGGCTTTTCCCGGTTCTCTTTAATATAGCTATTGCTGTTTCCACTGTTCAGTGAATATTTACATAGTTGTGCTTGTGAGGCTTTATGCCTGTATGCCTCTGACATAACTAAGAGACACAATCTCACAGCCAACTGCCTGAGTCTCTGTGGATCTTACAATCTGTCCATCCCCTCTCCCACCATTAGTCATGATGATTGTTTGTAGATATATCTGTTGGGACTAGCCTCTACAATCTGCATTTGATCAGTTGTGGTTTTGTGTAAAGGACTTTGGTTTGTTTTTTTTTTTATTGGAGAGTGAGGATTACAATTATTGTTGGAATGAGGACAAAATTTCAGCCTTGTTTTCCATATATGTAGAGGAATTTTAATCTAGCAATATAGATGCTCTGGAAAGGGATCACATCCAAAGGTCCAAGTGATCAGGCTGGAATGCAGACACAACACACACCTTCAATCCACCTGGCTGGAATATAGACACAACCCAAGCATACACTTTTAATTCCAAACAATGACATCCAATTGAGGGAAAGACAAAGTAACAAATCAGAGAAAGATTTAACAGAATGGAATAAACTCAACTCTTAGGTAGACAACATAGGAAATAGGGTCTACTTAAGAGAACACAGGAAAGGCCAGAGTTCAGTTCAGTCAGTACAGGAGGCAGTCATTTGGGAAGTCAGTCAGTTAAGAGGCAGTGCAGTGGAGTTAGTTGAGTTGAGTTTGTGGCAGTTCAGTTGGTGGCAATAAAGTTCTACTGGGACAGTTTTACATAGCTAAGTTGCAGAGAGAATAAGCTAGAAACAGGTGAAGACAATGAGTCAGAGGATGAGGAGCCAGATGATTAGAACAGATTACTAGAGTTCGCTTGAGGACAAGCAGAACAATTCAGTCAGAAGCTGAGAGAAGGCAGCTTCTCTCAAATATATTAGAAGTGTCTAATCTAAGTAGCACAAACATTTCTCATAGTAAATTTGTCAAGTTAAATTATAATCTCAATGAATGAGATATGGTTATATTTTGTTATAACTGTGATTCAGGTATATCATCCTGTTTTGTCAACTTTGGCTTTCAGTATTTAAATGATTAAAAGTTTTCAAATACTTTTCTGTCACTGTGATAAAGCACTATGCCTAAAAATAGTTTGGGGAGGAAAGAAAGAGTTTATTTTCCCTTACAGTTTACAGTCCATCATTGGGGAACCCAAGCCAAGACCTGAAACAGAGGAATGCTGTTTCCTGGCTTGCTTCCAGGCACATTTGGTAACCTTTCCATCTGCCTATGGTTCATATTGCCTACAGTGGGACAAATTTGTCTTCATCAATTAGTGATCAAGAAAATGTACCACAAATATGCACACAGGTCAATCTGATGGAGGCCATTTTACTGTTGAGGGCTCCTCTTCCTAGATGTCTCAAGTTGATGACTGAAGCTAAATACAGACGGTACATAGCAAAGAGAATGTGTACAGAGTCCGGCATGTGAGATCTCTTATTAGCTAGACCTGGTTGATGATCTCTCTTAGGTTAGGCGAATAACTTACTTCCTCGGTGGAGGTGACATGACAGATATGAAGGACATTGGCATTTTTCCATGATGTAATACGTTTATGTAATATTTTACAGTCTCCATTTTCTTTCTAAAAATATGTATGTTCAAATATATAATACCTATATTTTATAAAGCTTTATCAGTTAAACATGTCATTAAAATATTTTAAATATTCATTATAAAGTTTAAGTATTCTGCATCTTGGTGGATTTTGTGTTTAAGAAAATGCCATATAAAATTAAAGGAGAAAATCGAGAGTTTAAACACACAAAAACTCTGTATTTAATCGTCACAGGTTAAATGAAAGCATGGTCAGTGAAAGTCAGTTAATTCATTCAAAATTATTTACAGACTTTTTAATTGATCAAAGTACAATGTATAGGCTGAGCAGCAAATATCAAATGTTGGATCATTATTAAGACTTGTAGATACAGTGTCTTACCTTGTAGCCCACTCTAGCCTGGGACTTAAGTAGCTTAGATAGTCTTTAAGTCATAACAACTCTCATGGCTCAGAGTCTTAAGGGCTACAATAACAAGGTTTTGCCCCAAAATTCTGAAAATGAAAGCTTGAACCTCATACATGCTAAGTGAGTTACATCCCTGATGCTAAAATTTACATTCCTTTACACACTCATAATATCCTTGTATATAAGATCCAAATTGAAACCCGAACATCTTTTTCATCCGTAATACCTGTAAAAATGAAAAATCACCCTAGTGTAAATGGCTTCCACTTTGTTTTTCTGGCATAATACAAACAAATTGTGTATGTGATATATGAGCTAAAGACCAAATAACAAAGCAGATGTCATTACCCAGTGGGGACCAGGAGTTGTGCCATTCTTTACACAGCTGCCTCCCAGGTTGGTAGTCAGTATATTGTACAGATGACACATCCTGGAAGGCCGGAATGCATACCTCTCTGCCTTCTGCAATTCAGATTGCATGAGTTAATGACAAGTCTCAAATTCTAACTATGGTATGTAGAACAATATTTTCTTCCCTTTGTGTTTTAGTTTTCATAATTCCATTAAGTAAAGAAAAAAATTTGTTGATCCCCAGGGCTTGACACAAAATAGTATATATAAAACTTTCATTGAACAGGGCCATCCAAATTTCATATATTCACAAAGAATGTTTCAGACTCCCAGTTTTCCATAACTATAGCATTTTTTTTTTCAGACAGTAGTCCCAGCTGTCTTCGAACCGAGTCTGTAGACCAGGCTGGCCTTGAAGTCTCAGAGATTCATCTGCCTCTGGTTCCTAATTGCTTAGATTAAAGGCATATGCTGGCACACCTGCATATAGCAATTTTAGATTCCATACTTCCTTATATATTGGAAACAAATTTGAAAATGATGAATGAAGTACTATTGCAGCATAGGCTAATCTTTTCTTCTTCTTCTTCTTCTTCTTCTTCTTCTTCTTCTTCTTCTTCTTCTTCTTCTTCTTCTTCTTCAAGTCTTTCTTCTCTTTTGCTTCACAAATTTCACTCCAAAGCTGCTGCTAAAGTTCATTACTTTGCACATATTTACCAACCTTTAGATGGAAGTAATATTTTATATGCCTTGAAATTGGGTGACATATGGTTTATTCGGGAAAAAAAAAGGAAGTTGTTACACCCTAGTGACCAGAATTTTATTATTCTTGGTAAAGTCAAGTCATTAGAAAGCAAATTAGATAAGGGCAAAACATGATGGAAAAACTGTCTTGTAAAATGATTTTATGAATAGATATTCCCAGTTGGAATGTTCAGTATCATTATTGACAAGATAAGCATTCGTGTTTTATGAGAGGGATTAGGAAAGAGTTTGCAGATCACTAGATATAATCAATCATAGTCACCACACCAAGAACTGAGGAAGTAGTGTTGCATCTTATTCAACAAATATAGTCTAGATATTTAATGAAATATGTTTTTGAAAATTTACTTAAATATTTATGTGTGTATGTTTGCCTGAGTGTATGTATAGATACCACGTACAATAAGACTAGTGACTACAGAAGCCACATGAAAGTGTCAGATTTTCTGGAAGTGGAGGTATAGGCAATTGTAAGCCACTTGATGTGGGTGCTGGGAAGACAACTCAGATTCCCAGCATGAGTAGCAAGTACTCTTAATGGCTGAGGCATCTTTCCGGTCCCTGGTTTGTTATTTTTATTAAAATATAATCACATGACTAAACTAAATATAATTTGTTATTACTTGGTGCACATGGAAACCAGAGGAAAACTCCAAGTGTCCTACCTCCAGTGCCATCCACCTTTTATCATTTTGAGATAATGATCCTGGAAATTGCCCAGTAGGCCAGGCAGCTTGCCTTTAGAGAGACCCAGATCCCAAGAATCTTCCTATTTCTGAATCTTCAGGTCTCGGAATACAAATGCATGTCATCATATAAGGCTTTTTAAAATATGAGTTTTCAGCTGTTTGTGTTTTCAAACCATGATTGGTTGATTAGACAGAAGTCTCTGCTTGTCAGTTAATCTGATTGTTATCATGTATTTGTTTCATATTTAATATGAGACTCAAGGACATTTGGATGTCAGCAGGACTTCTCAGCACCTCAGTGCTTAGCCTTTTCAAATAATGTCTCTCTAGAAAGAAGTTCACGAACACAAGTAGTACAGCTTCGATAGCTACAGGCTGCCTTTCCTTTGTGACAGTATTAGAATGTATTCCAGGATTCATTCAAACGCATAATCCTTTTGCTTCAGCGTGCCAGCTTGGCATTACAAGTAGATGTCTTTGTCTCCAGCAGCAGCCTTGGTTTTGCAGGTTATGGAATGAGTGTGAAAAGATAAGAGATACTTTTTAATTGAGTTGCAAGTATGTTCAGTGAATTATGAAAATTATATATTTGGTCATGTTGGGTGCCACTAAAAATGCATATTTGCACCCTCATTTTAAAAAGGTTTAATTTATTATAATTTATTCAGATTACCTCCCAGTTGTTATCCCTTCACTTAAGTCATCCCATTCCCACACTCCCTCCCTCTTCCACCCTATTCCCCTCCCATAGACCTCTGACAGAGGGGACCTCCTCCCCTACCATATGGCCACAGTCTCTCAGGTCTCATCCTTTTTAACTTAAGTTTTTTCCATTTTTCATTGAAATTCACATCTCAAATTATACCAGTTTTTGGTCCTAGTATAGAGCAACATTTACCAATTTATGTACAAAGCATCCTTTGCAATCTGTTATGCATGAGTTTATGATTGTTTTCCTCACACAATGCTTTTTGAATATTTCATAGCTATTCCTGAGTTACGTCGATTCACTGGCATCTGTCTCAGAATAGTAAGCATCTGTATTCACCTTGCCTGTGTTTTCTAAACTAACACGTCTTTTATTTTTATTTTTCCTTGAGGAAGATTAGAAATGCAAAATGAATAATTAGCTCTCCTGTCTACCTGCTCCGTCACAGTCATCCTTGAATCACTTTTCTCTTTTTAAAGAGATTTAGTGAGAACATTAGCAACAACATTTACAAAGTACTCCACTCAAATACAGAATCTGGGACAGAATACATAATGATAAACAAAAGAGAACGTGAGAATACAAAACATACACACACACACACACACACACACACACACACACACACACACACACTGAGAAATCCAGAGTCAAGTATTGATTGAGGAAAGAGTATGCAGCTCTAGAAACTATAATGGCAAAACAAGAAAGTGGGCAGAGTGCATTAAAACTATCCATAAAATTCTGTTGTGATTGCAAAAGAAAATGTATTTGTGTTTTTCTTGTAAACACAGGCACAAAAACATTCAAGTGACTAATTCTCTGAGCACATGGAGTTATATTAGTGTATCTGCAAGCTCTGAGTTGAGAAAATAATTTTCCTCAGAAAGGTTAAAATTTCCCACATAGAGATAGCTAAAGTGAACAGAATGCTAGACATGGAAAAAGAAGCCTCAGATCCCAGCTCTTGATGGAACAAGTTAATCCTGAATATGTGATCTTAGTTAAGGGTCTCCTTCAAACTGTCATTAGCTTTCTTTTCTTTCTTTCTTTCTTTCTTTCTTTCTTTCTTTCTTTCGTTCATTCGTTCTTTCTTTCTTTCTTCTTCTCCTTCTTCTTCTTCTTCTTCTTCTTCTTCTTCTTCTTCTTCTTCTTCTTCTTCTTCTTCTTCTTCTCCTCCTCCTCCTCCTCCTCCTCCTCCTCCTCCTCCTCCTCCTCCTCCTCCTGCTTCTTCTTCTCCTATTTATTAACCGGGCCTTCCTACACAGTTCTTGCTTCTTGGTATTTGCTAAATTGGCCTCAGCCTCCTGAGTGCTCGGATTAAAGGCATGTACCACTAAACCCATCTTAGTTTTCTTTGTTATTAAGCAAGGAAAAATATTGTGAGATTTATATTAAAAGGTACTTTATGCTTATGGTGATTTGGATGGGAATCGGCACCATAGGCTTACATATTTAAATGCTTGTCCCACTTGGTGGAGCTGCTTGAGAAAGATTAGTAGATACGGTCTTCTTGGAAGAGGCATGTCTCTGAGAGTAGGCTTTCAAGATCCCATACTTTCTTTGTCTCCTAAGTGTGTTTCAAAGGTAAGCTCTCAGCTGATACTCTAGCACATGGCTGTCTGCCTGTTGTGTGATCTGCTTGTGGTGGTCCTGTATTTAAACCCTCTGGAACTGTAAGCCTCAATAAAAATTTTATTTTATAAGTTTCTTTGGCCATGATAAAATGAATAAAATGAATCCTGGCCTAGTGGTGCCTATTTGTGAAAGCAGAGTTCAGGCAGCTCAGGATGGAAGAGTCACATGAGCTAAAGACGACCTGGACTACAGTAGATTAGGTCAGCTAGGTCCCCGGGGTGTTGCCATTTGAACAGCCTGGTATATTGGGAAATCACAACTTCTTAACATAGGGGAAAATGGGGCAAAATAATTCATCCTGTATTTCTCATATAAACAGTCAAAGGATGTTAAAGCCCCAGAAAACAGTCAGGGACAAAAAGCCCCAAAACAAGTAAGGGAAGTGAATATAAGGTCCCTAGTCAGTGGCAATAATGAGTTAGGAGAACAAACAAGCTTCAAACCCATAGATAACTCAGGATGGGATCTTGATTTGAATCCATGCTAAAATCTTGTGATTGCTTTCAAATTCTCTGTTAGCACAATTAAAACCAATTTTAATAAACAGTAGAAGTTAATATATATTTAATAAATTTTTATGTAGGAACAGGAGAAAAGATGGGGTATATGATTTGTGTGAATTTGTTTGTAAGCTTGCACATGTATGTGTATATATGCACGGTTAGGTCAGAAGACATAGGATGTCCCTGTCTGCTGTAAACTGTCAAAGAAGGAAGAGTAAATGTGGTGAGAACAAAGCAATGAAAGATAGATTCAAGTAATTTATACTACTTTGAATGATATGCTTGTATATTGAAAAATTATAAGAATATATATAATGTAAAAGGCACTATTGTTACCAATGAAATGAACTGTTTCATAGAAGTACTTAGGCCAATCTTAATCCCCTGCTTACCAATGTTTGCCAAATTGTCATCTGTAACAGATGCCCATATTCGATATATATATTTGTTGAATCTGGAAAAGATGGAAGCTAGGTAGAAAGAACAGAAATTCAGGTAAACTGCATAGAAGAAAGGAGTGTAGGAAGATAGAGAGACAGAAGAAAAGAAAAAAATGACTTTTTAATTCAATGCACTCTACTGTTTTACTTACTATTTATAAGAAGAAGGCTCTACAAACATTTCAGGTTCTTCTATTAAGAAGAAATATTTCCAGTTGTTTTGCTTAAGGTAGAGAAATGAACATACACACATTTGCATGCACACATGCGCACGCGTGCGTGCGCGCACACACACCCACCAAGTTGTCCTATTTATTTATTTATTTATATTTTTTTCAATCTTTATGCTAAGAAAAGCAAGTTGAGCAGTATTCCTCAATTTTTCTGCAGCCTGCAAGTTAGTCCACTTTGGCAATTCTTTTAAGAGTCACTTCATAGGATTGGCAGGGTTCCCCACCACATACACCACTTATCATATGGGATGCTGTTTACATAGCATCCATTGTTATTTCAACATCTCAATATATTATTTAAAGTTTTGTTGCATGTTTAAATAAAATATAAGGTTAATCTCATTCTACCTAAGTCCGTGTGTAATTAGTTTACTGAGCTACAGTGAGATGATTTAATGGTCTTTTCCTATAATAGTAATTAATTTGCCCCATTAAGGAACATTAATTTGAAGTATGAAGCATACTATCTCTTTTAATATTTAATTCTATGACGTTCTAGGAAATAAATGCACTATGTTATATAGAAACAATGAATTCATTTCACTTTAGCTATGATCTCCATCCTTTGCTGGGCTGCTCGTGTGTTCCTCTTGTGTTTTGTTTTCCCTCCCACTTCTGACTTCTCCCTTTAAGTCGTGGTTGCCAGAAGAGACAGGTGGTGCCTGAAGGTTACTTAAAACAGTGCCAATTTTAGCACCATCGCAAACATGGGTCAAATCAAGTGGAAATGGATGCCAAGCCTGGAGAAAAGTCAGAAAGTTTGAAATTGGCAACATCTTTCCTCATCCTTTGGATGCATTTTAACACTTTCTTTTCTAGTTGTGACTATACACCACAGAAAATTCTGAATTTGAGATAATAAGAAAAACTATTGCTATGCTGGATGCTAGACACCATAATAAAATATCTCATTTAGTTTTCAAAGCATTTTTGTGTAGTGGATGAGAGTATACATATTACATAAATGAGGAACTTGAAACTCTGTGTTGGGGAGGTGATATGCCTGGGATCAAATGCTAATTAAAAAAATCAGTGGCGCTTAACTGCTCCTCAGGAGACATTTGATAATGTCTGAAGTAAAGATTGTGAATTTTCTCTGATGGAATAGGGACATTACTGATATCTGACATCTGTTGTGTGAAGATAGTGATTTTACTAAATATCCTGGGACGCACATGATGATTTCTTCACAGCGATCCGCCTGTCTATGCCTCCCGAGTACTGGGATGAAAGGCGTACACCACCACACCTGGCCCATGACGGTTTTCTAATAATCTTCTAGTCTGAATGTCCCAAATTTTGATATTAACATGTTCAAACTCTAAAGCTCAGGTTTCCCTCTGTTACACCACTGCTTCTCCTCATGGACTAATAATGAACCTATTAAAGTTATAGAGTGGAGGTTAGTTTAATAGTATTCTAATTGCTATAGTAATAGAAGGTCTTGGCTCATGACACACACCAGAGTGTATAAATATGGAAAACCATAACTTCCTATCTAGTAATGTGGAGATAAATTATCTGAAATAAGATTCAGGATTTTTTTCTTAAGAAGAAAACACATGTGTGCATATTGGTATGTGTGCATGTGTACAGACAGACTGACACAGATTGATAAAATATTACTATAGAAATAGCATTTTCAACTAAAAACGATGAGTAGGTAATACATGATAACATTAATGTTCCGCATGTACTGAGGAGATACAGCCTTTGATTAGTTATAACTTACAGTGGAAACATCTAACTTTAAAAGTTTAACACATTATGCCCTAGGTCTGTTGTAAATCCAAGCATCTTGCCCCATTTAAGAACCTGTCTTCCTAAACAGCATCACATGTTTACTCTGATGCAGGCTGCCTTGGAATCCTGGGAAATGGACTCCCACGAAACTATTAACTGACTCAATTGGGTTTCAAAAGGGGAGCCTAAGAGTGAAAAGGTATGAAAAAATGAAAAGCTACAAGAGGGAGATACACTTCTGTGTCTGAGGCCTGATAACTGGAGTGAACTGTGTTAGGACATAGTGCAAGCAACAGCTGCAGAAGGCTCATCGCAGGTGGCAGCTACTCAACAGGTGATTTTTCTGCCATTCTGTTGAAAACTATTGTATTTGGTATATCATGCTTTCTGTATACATTAGAAGAACTTCTATATAGTTCCTCAGTGATGCTAGGGCCCTTTAAGTATCCTCTCTATCTGTGACCTTCCAACATCAGCAAGCCCAGGTTATTCACTAAGGAGGCAAACTTCTAATTTGTATATTGTCTGCCATTCTGAGTAAAACATTCCAATAATATATATTTTAAAATTTTAGTAATAAAAAATCTTTACTGTTTTAACAATATGTATATAACCTTGTGTCCTGCTGAGGATACATGGCAATACGACAAATGTATACACTGCGTTCATGGAGCTTGAATTCTAAAGAAGTAAGCACTCAAAAACCAAGTAAAATAGCGCATTCAAAACTTAAGATTGCAGGAGGAAAACAATAAGTTTCCATGATAAGTGCTGTGAGAGAAGACTGTAAGTTGTTCTCAAATGATCACAATATATTATATACTTCCAGGGAGATGAGTGTTATGTAAAGCCTGAGAGAGCAAGCATCAGATAGAAGATTACCCCTCAATACAGAGAAAACGTCAAAAACCTGAATATAGGGTACATACGCTTGTAGAACTAACAAAGGCCAAGTGAATTATAACTCAGTATGAAAGACTGAGTGAGTTATTGATACCAATTCTGCATACTTTAATTATGATCACGTGCTATATCATAATGCACCTTTTTATTATAAAGGCCCAGTGTAGTTTTATATATTTTAAATTTTGTTTCTAATATGTAGCTTTCTTTGACCAGTGCCATATATAAAGAAATGACAGGATGACACATCTAAATGTACTGTACCAATATTTTAATGCTTTGTTCTTTTTGTCATTTGTCAGTTCCAAGAGAATGGCATTGTTCTTATCCTAATAGCTCAAAAACTGTGAGCAACATGAAACAGAGCCATCTGATTGATTGATCAGCCATCAGTTCAGGGCTAAGCTGTCCAAGTGAGCCTATCAGTTGCAAAAGAAAAACCAATGAACCATTCCTTCCATCTCATAGACATCCAGAAAACTAAATACAGCATTTCTTTAAGAATGTATAAGTCTTTTTGATGGACAATGGCTCACCAATATAGTTGAGAATATAGATAACATAAGGTTAAGTTTCATTAAAAACAAACACTGCAGTATGTTTTGATGAACCAAAAATAGAAATCAACTTATACTACCTAGGGACACCACAAAAAGAAATAGTTGCCTGTGGCATCATTAAAAGAAGGGTAGAAAATAGATTTGTAAAAAAGAATGTTCAGTTAAGGCATGGTAACCCAAGCCCACCAATAAATATCTATTGATTGTGAAGATATCTGTGGCCATAACAATGACAAAATTGAATAAGAGAAACACAGTAAGGGTTGGTGTAGTAATGAAATAATAGATGACCCAATGAAATAGTTATCATCAGACAACTCTTCTCTTATCCTAGGTAAGATTATTTTTTCCTCTAACACTTTCTAGCCATATTACTTGAATTGAAATTCAGTAGTACTTACAGATTTATAAAGGGGCATAACTGTTTTATTAAGAGAATTTCTTTCAGCCAAGTAAATAACCAACAGCTGTAGTCTCAGCATCACAGGAGTCAATAGCTTGATGAATTTTTGAGCCTAGGATTTTGAGGCCAACCTGAATAGAAACATACTAAAATCTTCCAAACATCCCCCAAAGTCCAAAGTAAAAAAAATTCTCTCACTGTTGAACACATAGTTCAAGTTTTTGAATACGTATTCAGAGAAATTAATAAAAATCTCACAATATGTATATGTTAGTGTTTGTAAATAAAAAGTGAATAACAATGAAGAAAGACTTAAATACATTAACACCTGTATATTTTCAGTGAAATGTCTATTTCAATCATCTTTAAATTATGGACTTTTTCCAAGACAGAAACATCAAGGAAAACTAAGATTTTCATGAGGACTAATATGTGGAAGAAAGAAGGAATAATAAGGCAGCTTGTAGAAACATTTTGAAATGACTGTGAGTCTAGGAGATGCAAGAAGTAATTCAAGTATAGAATGACAGTGGACGCTTATCTAAAACAGCAACAGTTTAGACTGTATCCTATAGAACTGAATGACAGCAAATTTAAGAAGAATTTTCACTTTGCACCTATGTGGCCATTAGTATTTCATGAATTTAACTTTTAAGCCAACAGAGCAAAACATGTCCTGTTTTACTGAGTGGTATTTTCTCATAATATTCCAAAACTAAGATTGAAACTTCTTACGTATACATTTGATTGGAAAAATATATAGATTAAGGTGTGAAAGCACACTCAGGCAGTTGGTGATATATTTTTTATTTGGATCATAACAATTTTATATATCTGCCAAGCTACAAATCTTTTTAGAATGGCACATCCCCAGTTTGATAGTTATTTTGTCAGCATGCATCCAAAATAGGTATATTTAAAAAAATATTGAAAATCAGACATAAACCTGTAAAATGATAAATCCACGCATACATGCTTTCACCTAAAATATAACTTATTCAACATCCTGGATTCATGATAACAAAACCAGGGCTGCAGTAGCAGAGGCTACTCAGAAGGGAATAAAAGGAGTTGAAAATACATAGGGTTAGACTGTAAATACCCTAGACAGAATAATAACTTTATATACCTTAATACTAATATATTTTGAAATGTGATTAGAATGCACTTAACAAGATAAGAATTTGGACTGAACATTTGAGAGAGCTGTTTTATGGGTTTGTATGTTTGTTTTCTACTTAAGGGAATTATTAAAGAGTGGCACCAACGCCAATTTAAATATATATATGCAAACTGGAGACAAAAGGCATTATGTTTTGCTAAATGTGTTTGTTTATTTATTGTTTGAAGCTTCCTTCAAGAATATTACACACAGAAGCAAAAGGTTATCAAATGAATATACCTATTAGTTTATGGTCATGCTGGTTGTAGCTGATGTCATCACACACTTTGGTTATGGAACATAGTGGAATCAAGGAGGAACTGAGCTGGAAGTTTACTCACTACTGGCTTGCATTTCGAGAGTAAGAAGGTACTAAGCAAGCTGTTTGGGAGCAAAATTCTTCACTGGTCTTACATAGCTGTAGACACAGCAAATTATAATACTGACTTGCCCGGCAGGATGTACCTGTTAGTACAATAGTGGCATGATTTGTTGGAAGAATCAGGCATTTTCTAGTTAAAAATGAAGCTTACACACCATAGGGAGCAATTCACACTTAGCACAGTATACCTGGTCAAAAACCTATGCCTAGGTATGTTAGAAACTTTACAGGGGTCGTACTAACAGCTGTCTATTGATAATGGCCCTAATGATTTAAGAACTATCTTTGCAGTATCAATTACCTTTAATGTATTTCTTCAGTCATTTCATTGTCACTTTAAGAATACGACTCCATATATATCTCAGTTGTTATATATCACACAGATTGAAAATGATCAGTAGTCTAGAATACATAGGAAATAACAAAGGATAAGTCTACCATATACCATGGTCAACCCAACTACATCTCAAAGTCAAAAACAAAAGTAGTGCAGGTTTGGTCTTCTTTGATCTTTGGTGTTTACTTGAAGTACAAGGACATTTTTGTACTCTGGGATTTGAACAATATTGATTTTTTTCTTTCCAAAATGTTTATTGATTTAGATATTTTGCACAGCTTAAAGCATTAATTTGGGAGTTGAATATGTCTTCATTCTAGAATATTCACATTCTTAAAAGCCACAACAGTTAAAAATATAAATCCTGCAAATGAGAAACACTAGTCATACCACAGGGTAATTGGGAAACTCAAAGATATTTTGAATATAATAAATAGCAACATTTCAATTTCCTTCATGGAAATAAATAGCTATTGCAGTCTAAGCAAAACATTAAAACTTTAGAGTTATTCAAAGTGTATTTTGAGAAGGGACAGATCAATTCTGCGTGAGAACCATCAGTCCCTAAGTTTATGTCATTACTCCATGTTAATGTTAAGCAAATCAATAACTATATAAATCTAAGAGACAAAATCAGTGTTAGGAAAAGACTGGATTGTTTATAAACCAAGTTGGAAAGATATATATCCTTTTTAAATGTTCATATAATCACGTTAAACTTCATGTTAGTAAATGAAGTAGGATCACTTAGTTGTTCTGTGGGAAGGCAGTGGTGCTAACCAGTATCTCACCCATGTCACTATTACTTGTAATGTGTCATCAATCCAGAGTCATATGAAAGACTAGAGTCTCAAAGAGTGTGTTATGCAGTAACTCTGGAAATAGTGGTTACTAATGAGGTTGAATTGTGTCCTAGGGAAGACAATTTCTTGAAAATTTTAGGATTTATTTTTATTTTTTTATTTTTTTCTCCTTTATTAATTTATTCTTGTTACATCTCAATGGTTATCCCATCCCTTGTATCCTCTCATTCCTCCCTCCCTCCCATTTTCCCCTTATTCCCCTCCTCTATGACTGTTCCTGAGGGGGATTACCTCCCCCTGTATATGTTCATAGGGTATCAAGTCTCTTCTTGGTAACCTGCTGTCCTTCCTCTGAGTGCCACCAGGTCTCCCCCTCCAGGGGACATGGTCAAAGGTGAGGCACCAGAGTATGTGAGAAAGTAATATCTCACTCTCCACTCTATTGTGGAGAGTGTTCTGTCCATTATCTAGATCTGGGTAGGGGTTTAAGGTTTACCATCTGTATTGTCCTTGGCTGGTGCCTTAGTTTGAGCGGGACCCCTGTGCCCAAATCTGCCTATCATAATGTTCTACTTGTAGACTTCTAGGACCCTCTGGATCCTTCTACTTTGCCATTCTCCCATGATTCTCTCATCTAGAGTCCCACTAGAATGTCCTCCCCTTGAAAGTTCAATTCTGAACTTCATATGGAAAAACAAAAAACCCAGAATAGCTAAAACAATCTTGTACAATAAAAGGTGCTCCGGAGGAGTCTCCATACCTGATCTCAAACTGTACTATAAAGCAATAGTAATTAAAACAGCATGGTACTGGCACAGCAACAGGCTGGTTGATCAGTGGAATTGAATCAAAGACCCAGATATGAATCCACACACATATGGTCACTTGATTTTCGACAAAGAAGCCAAATCCATTCAATGGAAAAGGGATAGCATCTTCAACAAATGGTGCTGGTCTAACTGGATGTCTATGTGTAAAAAAATGCAATTGGACCCATATATGTCACCTTGTACAAAACTTAAATCTAAGTGGATTAAAGACCTCAACATAAAACCAGAGACACTAAGTCACTTAGAAGAAAAAATGGGAAAGAGCCTGGAATATATTGGCACAGGAGACAACTTCCTGAACAGAACACCAACAGCCCAGGCATTAATGTCAACAATTAATAAATGGGACCTCATGAGGCTGAGAAGCTTCTGTAAGACAGGAGACACTGTCAAGAGAACAAAGCGACAGCCTACAGACTGGGAAAAGATCTTCAGCAACCCTACATCTGACAAAGGTCTAATATCCAAAATATATGAAGAACTCAAGAAATTAAACACCACCAAACTAAATAACCCAATTGAGAAATGGGGCATGGAACCAAACAGAGAATTCTCAACAGAGGAATATCAAATGGCTGAGAAACACTTAAAGAAATGCTCAACCTCCTTAATCATCAGGGAAATGCAAATCAAAACAACTCTGAGATTCCATCTCACACCCATCAGAATGACTAAGATGAAAAATTCAAGCGACACCACATGCTGGCGAGGATGTGAGGAGAGAGGAACACTCCTTCATTGCTGGTGGGAATGCAAACTAGTACAACCACTTTGGAAATCTATCTGGTGCTATCTCAGAAAAATGGGAATAGGGCTTCCTCAAGACCCAGCTATTCCACTCCTTGGAATATACCCAGAAGATGCTCCAGCACACAACAAGAAAATTTGCTCAACCATGTTCATAGCAGCCTTATTCATAATAGCCAGAACATGGAAACAGCCTAAGTGTCCATCAGTAGAAGAATGGATAAAGAAACTGTGGTACATATACACTATGGAATACTATTCAGCTATTAAAAAGAAGGAATTCCCGAAATTTGTGGATAAATGGATTGAGCTAGAAATGATCATAAATTTTAGGATTTAATATGTCTCTACAAAAAGGAACCAGAAAATAAATGTTAGTCGGTGTTTGCTTTCAATGGGAAGGTAAGTAATAAAAACTTTTGTTTTCCAGAGCATTGTAGCAAAACTAGACAGCTATGTCATGATGGGACACACATCTGATAGAAACTTGTCATCATAGAAAAGAGAAGATGTGAGAAGCAGAAAAAAGGATGGGAATGTGCCTTAAATGAGTGTGGACAAAAGCATTACATCTGCTGTGAGACTGCAATAGCTATTTATTTATTTATCAAACGTGAGAGTGCAGTGGCCAAGGACAAATACCCCTATGAGACTGTATATTCACCAGGGATCATCCTGCCTCAATAAACAGACACATACAGCTTATCCCAGACTCACCCCTATTCCTAAGACCAGTCTTTGTTCTCCCACTTCCTTTAATTGTTCTGTCTTATACCTCCCAGTTTTCATTTTAAACTGCTTATTGGTATTCTCTCTTTCTAAACACTCAATTTTCATCACTAGAAAAGGCACCAGAGAAGCAAGTGGAGTGGTTTATTGTGGCCACCTGGACGGACCCCTACGGCAGGATATTTTGCAAGTAACCTGCTTAACTAAATCACTTATAAACATCTTCTCTCCACTGTTCTGGGAATTTTCTTTTTCCTTCCTTCCTCTCCTTCCAGCTTTCTCAGAGACATGATTTTTCTGTGTAACAGCCCTGGATGTCCTAGACTTGCCTCGTATACCAGCCTTGCCTCAAGCACAGAGATCCACCTGCCTCTGCCTCCTGAATGCTTGGATTAAAGGTGTGTGCCGCCACCATGCCCAGCTTGTTCTGGAAATTTTCTATTAAGATAATTTTCTGCCTCATCATCTTTCTTATGATAGCTGTCTCTCTTTTTTTTTTCCTGTTATTCCCACTCTTGTTTTCCAAGGTTTGATAATTTATTTATTACTTTGTTACTACTATATTTTTATTATTTAAAACAATATTTACACTTCAATATATTTTGTCATATTCTCATCCTCTCCCGAGTGTTTCCAGATCCTCTCCTTCTCTGTACTCACTCATTTAAGTTCTGTCTTCAAAAACGAAGCCAAAAAATAAAAAAAATAAAACTCCAGCAATAAACAACAAACTCCTCCAAACTAGAAAAAGACTTATTTTTGACTGGACTCAACTTAGAAGTAAAAGCCCTCACCAAGGCCAGCCTATGTCTCTTGGCAATCTGTTCCTGGCATGTTTTGTCTTCCTTCGTTCTCTTGGACAAAGTTTAGCATATCCTGCAAAGCCCTCCTCTTTTTTTCTTAGTCATTTCATTCGAGGAATACTTTGGCATTGGTGTTGCAGGACACATAAGGTAAAAGGATGCTAAATCTTGGGTGTGTGGTATGGGCTTCTTATATTTTTTGTTTAAGGCATTTCTGACCATCCAGTTTACAGATATCATGACTGAAACTACTATGAACATAGATGAGGCGAGTGTCCCTGTGGAAAGATAGAACATCTTTTGGAGTATATGTGCAAGAGGGATATAGATGAGTCCTGAAGTAGATCAATTGTCAATTTTATGAGACCACCATATTGATTTTCATAGTGACTGCATATATTTGCACTTTCAGCAGTAATGGAAGAGTTGGCCCTTGCTCCACATCCTCACCCACATGAGTTGTCACTTGTCATTTTGATCTTAGCCATTTTGATAGGTGTAAGATGGAATCTCAGAGTCATTTTGACTTGCGTTTCTCTAATAGCTAAAAGTGCTGAATATTTCTTCAAGTGTTTCTGAGCTGTGTGAGATTTCTCTTTTGAGAATTCTCTGTTTAGATATGTACCAAATTTTTTGATTGGTTTATTTGGTTTGTTGTGTCTAGTTTCTTTTACTTCTTTATATATATTTTGGATATTGGTTCCTTGTGAGATGCACATTTGGTGAAAATCTTTGTCCATTCTACAGGCTGCCATTTTCCCCTATTGATGGTGTCCTTTGCCTTACAAGAAGGTTTTCAGTTTCATGTAGTTCCAATTATTAATTTTTGATCCTATTGTCTGTGCTATTTGTGTCCTTTTCAGGAAGTTGTCTTCTGAGCCAACATGTTCAAGCCTATTCCTCACATTCTCTTCTATCTGGTTTTATGTTGAAGTCTTTGGTCTACTTTCAGTTTTGTGCAGGGTGATAGATATGGATCTATTTGTATTTTATGGATGCTAACACTCAGTTAGATCAGCACCATATATTGAAGATGCTTTATTTTATTTGTGTGTTTCTGTCTTCCTTATCAAAAATAAGGTGTCCATGGGTGTGTGGATTAACATCTGGGTCTTTAATTTGATTCAGTTGACCAAGCTGTCTGTTTCTATGCCAATACCATGTGGTTTTTTAATTACTATAGCTCTGATTTATAACTTGATATCACATATAGTGATACTTTTGAAAGTTCTTTTATTGTATAAGATTGTTTTTATCTATCCTGGATTTTCTGTTTTATGATATAAAGTTGAGTATTGCCATTTCAAGGTTTGTAAAGAATTATGTTTGAATTTTATTGGGAATTTCCCTGAATCTCGTAAGGATGGCCATTTTTACTATGTTGATCCTGCCATTATTTCCATGAGCATGGGAGATCTTTCTATCTTCTGATATCCTCTTAATTTCTTTCTTCAAATACTTGAAATTTTTGTTGTACAAGCCTTTCATTTACTTTGTTAGAGCTATCCAAAAATAATTTATATTATTTGTAGCTACAGTGAGGTGTGTTCTTTCTCTGCTTGTTTGTCATTTGTGTATAGGAAGAAAACTAATTTTCTGAGTTAATCATATATCCAGCCACTTTAGTAAATTTGTTTATCAGCTACAGCAGTTCTCAGGTAGAAGTTTTGGGGTCACTAATATATACTATTATATCATCTGCAAATAACAATGCTTCGACTTCTTCCTTTCCTATTTATATCCCCTTGATCTCTTTCAGTTGTCATATTTCTACAGCTAGAACTTCAAATACTATATTGAATAGGTATAGACAGAAAGTAGACAGCCTTGTCTTTTTCCTGATTTTTTAAAATATCATAATTATTTTAGAACGACCAAGTTGATAAAAAACATTCAAACTGGCATCCACAATGCACTCCAAACAGACTTGAGATTCCTCTCTCCAGTTCTCCTTGGTCTATAACAAGAATGCCCCTTACTCAATAGCAGATACACGCCTCCATATGTCAAAGAATCTTGCGTCACGGGAAATTTTTTCTTCGTGGTTCCCACCACTTACTTGGATCACATAACCCTCCCATTCTTCACCCAAAGCATCAGCAGCTACAACCATGTCCATGCTCTTCTCATAGAGAGAAATTACAAAGCTTACATTCATCATCCACTAACGAGTTTCAGAGGTGGCTGGGGAGGAGATATTCAGCTTCAGCCCAACACAGCTGAACAACCCAGAAGACTCCACAAAAAGAGCTTGTTCTCACTCTTAATGAAGTTTCTTTCCATTTAAGAACTTGCAATTTGAGGCCCTTATCATGATCTTCCATATGTTGTACTGTTCTCTGTCCAATACTTGCCTTCATTTCTGAGTGCTGTACATGGCGTCTAAGTGCTGTTTCCAAACAGTTGGTAATGTGAGTCATCTTACTTTCACAGACCAAGCAGGCATTTTCTGTTTTCTTTTTCTTCTTAAATTTGGCAGTAATACGGCTTTGTTAAGACTGATTGTCATTCTCTGTTACCAATGGGAGAAATTGCAATCCTGCAGTACACATTTTCAAGTGTCAATATCACATCTTTATTTACCATTAGTTCCTTTCCCACCCAATGTTTTTCCTCTAGATTTCTCTTATAAAACCATTAGTATTTTCCCTTAGTTAATACAACTTCATCCTTTCTGCATTTATTAAATCATTGTCTTATCACATTCCATTTTAAAATCTCCTCTAAAGTTGTTTTCTTCATTTTTTTCTCTTTTCATCTCTCTGGTTTTTCATACATGAAAGTATCAGGATCTGTATTTGTTTTGCTTTGTTTTTTATTTTGTGTGTATTTATTTAATCAATTAGGGATTTTTTCTAAATTATGTCCAGTGCTCCATGGGAAAAGAAATGATTTGTCCAAATTTGTATTTAAATTTCAAGCCTGAAATGAAGACTCAGAAATGTGTGGCTTTATGAGAGGTGCTTCTCAGAAGCATATTTGAGAAAGTTCAATTAGGGACACAGGAAAGAAAGAAAAGCTAATTTATGTTTCTGCTAATGACATTAAATCTTTTAATTGATATGCTGCCAGTTGATTTATTGAAGTTGAGCTCCTCTGAGAGACTTCTGACAAATAATACAGAAAGTACACTTTGTTCTGCCATGACAGGGCAAGAGTGTTCTGTAGAACCATACATTAAAAATCGTATGGCTTATTGAATACAAAAAGGCATCAATTGCACAACACTCAAATTATATCATTGACACATAAAAATGATTTACATTAGTATTTACAAATGGTAGCATAGATTCACTTATGATAATCACTTAAGATACACAATATCTGTAATGATGACCCTTTGCTCTGAAAAGGGCTTGCATGTATTAGCAATACTAGAAGCCCTGCAGTACGGGTATTGTTGGAATGTAGTGTAAACATTAGGTGAAAGCAGATAGGCAATTGTGATACCAATTCTGTGTGGCTTATAATGAGCACAGTGCCCTGTGGTCACTAGTAAATATTTGAGGTGTGTAAAATAATGTACTACACTCATATTGTTGTATGATTCCAATCAACTAAATGGTTACCTATGCATCCATCCACATGAGGGTGTATTCCACACTGCTTTAAGGGTAGATAGTAAGTATATTCTTCTCTGTCACAGCACTGGAAAAGAGATTAAAAGTGAGGATAAAAAGTGCCCTTCCCAACTGATACCTCTACAAAACACCCCCTACTTATATTGGCTCAGGAAATATCACAGAAAAGAGGGCATAAAAATTATAAGATATTGAAGACCATGGACCATCACATCTGCTGTAAGATAGTGTCTTACATACCTGACAAGGAAGTGTACCCATGAATTCCCAATAGTACTGTGGCCTTAAAAAAATCAGCAAAGGATAAATGAAGTTGGCATGCCAATGTGGACTAGGGAGAACCTCACAGGGCTCTTTGCATAGGTGCAGAACTACAGGTGAAAATAGATAAGAGTTGTAGAACCCACTCTTCATCAGGAACATGCCCTCTGATAGGTTTCCAATCTCCAATGCTCAGTCTGAAACACACATATAAACAACATGGAATAATCTGAATCGTCTCAACAAATTACACACACACACACACACTTAAAGAATAACATATTGTGAATTTGAGAGAGAGAAACAGAGAGAGAGAGAGAGAGAAGAGAGAGAGAGAGAGAGAGAGAGAGAGAGAGAGAGAGAGAGAGAGAGAGAGAGAGAACATGAGGATGCCATCAGAAGACATACTGTCTGTTTTACCAATTATGTTTACATTTTGATCTTGGACTCTAGCTTGAAGAGCTTGGAAAATGTGTTTGTTTAAAACACACAGAATGGTTGTCTGAAAAGACTGATAGAAAGGCTATTTACCTCAGCAGAAAAATAAAATAGGCAATGAAAGCTTTCTAAAATAAAGTACTATTTCCCAAAATAAGAAAGGCTAGAAGCAACCATGAACCTAAGCAAAAAGCTATTTTACTAGATAATTATCTACTTGCATCTAGCAGAATTTTTAAAGTTTAACTAACAGTGCTGGCCTTTTATCATCCTATTCCATTTCTGCTTTATTCCTAGGAAAACAGACCTCCTACCTGAGAGAGACTGCACTATGAAAGAATTAAGAAGCTGAAAATATTTGTGTTTTGTTTCTTAATTGTAGGCCTTATAAAGGGATTATACAACAAAAAGAAACTTACCTAGAGATATTTCACTTTTAAGAAGAAAAAGAGAAAATGAAGACCCGAGAAGAATAATTTATGTCTGGAATAGGCCTCCTATGTATCATAGCCCTTTCATATCTGGGTAAAGCAATTCTTTTTTATCTTCTACCTTAATCTAATGACACCAGAGCTTTAGAAAATAAGTTGTATTGCAGAAAATATAATATAAGAGAGTAAGATCTAGGACATTATTGATTTCCCTCATTGGACATTTTACATTAAAAAAAATCATCTAATTTGATTAAGAAAAATGTTCTAAGGGTTGTTGCTTGCTGAACGCATAAGACAGTCCACTGAACAGATTGCTAGCTGCGGGAAGTGTGTGAGGCTCAAAACAGTAGAGATCTTCTATAGATTCTCATCCAACAAATGAATATTACAGATGTCCAAGTTGTTTTATATATATATATATATAGGTTTTTCTTCAGGGAAAGAACCTTAATGACCTGACAAGTACCTGTGATGTTCAACTTTGAGGCAAACTGGGCATGAGCAGGAAATAAACTGCTATAGTTGTCATGACTTGTGATAGTGCAAAGTTCCCTCTGTGCTACAGTTATGTTGTTCAGTGGAGAAGCCGGTTTTGGGCAGTACCAAGCCGTTGTCTTATAGACTACTCATCAAGGCCTAGCCTACCAAAAGCCAGTGACTCGGGTACCCAGATGATGCTTACAATGAGCTGGGGAACATTGGGCATCCTCTTCTACTCATTATCCTGCCGAAGTCTTTCTAAGAGAGACTTCACTTAGACCTATGTGTGTTGAAGCTACTAGCCACACACTGCAAAGGACCTCACCATTCAGCATGCATATGATGGGACTTACCTAGTACCAAGGTTTTTAAGTCTTCCTTTGCTTTCACTTTTTTTTCTTTCATTTGTCCATCTTCAGGCTGGTATTTAAACATATGTAGGTCTTTTTGTAGGCCATTTACTTTTTATTGTAGTAAAATATGCCAAACATAAAAAAATAATGATTTCGAAAAGTACACCTCTAGGACATTGATTATACTCACAATGCTGTACAGTCACCACTACATTCTAATTCCAAATATGTTTCAGGCCCCCAAAGTAAACCTTAAAGCTATTATTCAACCACTGGTTTAGCCCTCCTTCATGCCCTGTGATCCATTAAACCCCTTTCTATCTCTTTGGATATATCATCTGATTTCCTCTCAGGGATTTTTAAAACATTTATTATATTTAGTTATTCACTTTACATACCAATCATAGCCCCTCCCTCTGCTACTCCTGGTCTCACACTCACTCCCTCTTCTCCACCCCTCAGAGAAGAGGCGCTCCCCCTATATTAACCCATCCCAGCACATCAAATCACATCAGAACTGAGCAACATCCTTTTCTCCTGTGGTCTGTCAAGGCAGCACTGCTGGGGGAGAAGTGATCTAAAAGCAGGCAACAGAATCCATGTCAGAGACAGCCCATCTCCTCTTACTAAGGGACCCACATGAAGACCAAGATACCCATCTACTACATTTGTGAAGTGGGCCTACGTACAGTCCACACATGGCCCTTGGTTGGTGTTTCGGTTTCTGAAATCCCCATGGGCCAGGTTAGTTGGCTCTGTCGGTCATCTTGTGACACTTTTGTCCCCTATATGTCCTTCTATTCTCCCTCCACTTTTCCACAAGACTCTCTGTGCTTCACACAATGTTTGGCTGTGAGTCTCAGCATCTGTTTTGATCCATTGCTGGAGCTTCTCAGGGGAAAGTCATGCTAGGATCCCCTCCACAAGTCTTTAATAGTTCCAGGGGTTGTCTCTCTGTCATAGGTAGGTCTCGGGTTGGGCCAGGCATTAGTTGGCCATCCCCTCCATCTCTGCTCTATATTTATCCCTGAACAGCCCCTAAGGAAGAGAAATTTGGCGGTTGAATTTTCTGTGGGTGGATTGGTGTGTTCCCCTCCCTCCACTAAAAGTTCTGTCTAGTTAGAGAGTGGTCTCTTTAGTCTCATGACCCAGTGTAACCAGGAGTCTCAGAATAGAGTCAGCCAGATATCATCACAGGACCCTTCCCTGTCATAGGTCTCCAGTCTCTCAGAGATGGCATGGCCCATGGTTTGTGTTCTCTCTGCAAGCCCTCTGTCCTCACAGCCCTACTCTCCCACATATGATCCCCACCCTCATTTCCCCCCCTCTCTCCTATCCTGATCAGTCTCTTCAACCACTTTTGCTTTCTATTCTACTTACCCTTCCAAGTGAGATTCAAGTGTACTTCCTTGGGCCCTTCCTTTTTACTTAGTTTGTGTCTGTGAATTTTAGTATGGTTTCTCTTTAGAATATGGCTAATATCTGCTTATAAGTGAGTATACACCATGTGTGTCTTTCTGCTCACTTGAGATGGTCCTTTCTAGTTCATTCATTTGCCTGGAATTTTCATGATTTCCTCATCTTCAATAACTGAGTAGCATTAGTTGTGTAAATGTACCACAGTTTCCTTATCCATTCTTTGGCTGAGGGACATCTAGGTTCCTTCTCGATTCTGATTATTCCAAATAAAGTTGCTGTTGATGGAGCATCTTTTAGTTATATTTCTAGGAGAGACATAGCTGGGTCTTGACGTAGAGCTATTTCCAACTACCTGAGTATGTACCAGATTGATTTCCAACGTAGTTGTATATGTAGCACTCCCACCAGCAATGGAGGAGTGTCCCTTTTCCTCCACATTCTTACCAGCATGTGCTGTCACTTGAGTTTTTAATCTTAGCCATTCTGATGGCTGTAAGATAGAATCTCAGAGTCATTTTGATTTGCATTTCCATGATGACTAATGAAGTTGAACATTTTTTAAAAGTACTTCTAGGCTATTTGAGGTTCCTCTGATGAGAATTCTGTTTAGCTTTGTGCCCCATATTTAACTGGATTGTTTTGTTGGATTTTGATTTCCTTAGTTGTTTATATATTTTGGATATTGGCCCTTTGTCGGATGTAGGATTGGTGACGATTTTTCCCAATCTATGGGATACTCTTTTGATCTATCGACAGCATACTTTGCCTTACATAAGCCTTTTGGTTTCATGAGCTCCCATTTATTGAGTGTTGCTCTTTGAGCATGAGCTATTGGTCCAGGAAGTTGTCTCTAGTGCCAATAAGCTCCAGGCTGATTCACATTTCCTTTTCTAATAGATTTAGTATTTCTGGTATTATTTTGAGATCCTTATTCCACTTGGACGTGTTTTGTGCAGGGTGATAAATATGGATCTATTTGCATTTTAATACATATAGACATCCAGTTAGACTTAAGTACTATATGTTAAAGATGCTTTGTTTTTTCTATTGTCTGGTTTTGGCTTCTTTAAAAAAAATAAGATGTCTGTAGGATTGTGAGTTTATTTCTCTGTGTTTGACTCAATTCTATTGATCAACCAGTCTGTTTCTATTCCAGAACCATGCAATTTTTATTACTATTTCTCTGTAGAACAACTTGAAGTCAGAGATGGAAATACCACCAGAAAATCTTTTATTGTATAGTATTGTTTTAACTATTCTGGGATTTTCTGTTTCGTTTTGTTTTTCCATATGAATTTTATAATTGTTCTTTTCTGGTTTGTAAAGAATTGTGTTTGTATTTTGATGGGGATTGAACTGAATTGGTAGATTGCTTCTGGTAAATTGGGCATTTTTACCATGTCAGTCCTACTGATACATAAACATAAGACTTATATCCATCTTCTGATATCTTCTTCAATTTCTTTCTTCAGGGACTTGAAGTTATTGACATACAGGTTTGTGACTTGCATTGTTAGAGTTATATCAAGATATTTTGTGGGGTTTTTTGTGGCTATTGTGACAGGTTTTGTTCCCTTAATTTCTTTCTCAGCCCATTTGTCTTTTGGATGAAGGAGGCCTGCTGATTTTTTAAAAGTTAATTTGGTATCCAGCCACTTTGGTGAAGGTGTTTATTAGTTGAAGGAATTCTTTGGTTGAATATGTATACTATTTTATCAACTGTGAATAGTGATGCTTCAACTTCTTTCTTTCCAATTTGTATCCCCTTGATCTCCTTTGCCTGTTTCATTGCTCTGGCTAGGACTTCAAATAGTATGTTAAAAATATATAGTGAGAGGAGGGAGCTTTGTTTTGTCTATGATTTAAGTCAAGTTTTTAATTTTTTTATTAATTAAACATTTTTATTTTTTACATATACATTTATATTATTACACATATTTACAATAAACTTCCTTACAATGAAGAGCCATGACACAATTAGGAATTATATAAATGTTACATTATTAGTCTTTTGACTATTTGTATTTGGCAACCTTGAAAAAAAATATCTTTCCTATCTTTCTGCATCTAAAATTCTGAATGTAAATCAGTCTCCATCACATCTTGTCATTATCAACTTAAAATATCTATTAGTCAAATTTCTTTAAGTTTTTCTATATTTAATTTGTTCTTGGCTATTTAAATTTTTGTTGCTGTATGTCATTATTATGTTTAGGTATGTGCCTTGTATCCCTGATCTTTCCAAGACCTTTAAAGTGAAGAGTTATTGGATTTTGTTATTTTTTTTTCCTCTAAGGAGATGATCATGTGGATTTTTTTCTTTCAGTTTGTTTATATGGTGGATTACATTGGTGGATTTTTTTGTATTGAACCACCCCTGAATGCCTGGGATGAATCTAATTTGATCATGGTATATGGTATTTTTAATGTGTTCTTGAATTTGGGTTATGAATATTTTGTTGAGTACTTTTGCATCAATGTTCATAAGGGAAATTGGTTTGAAATTCTCTTTCTTCAGTATTTGTGTGGTTTAGGGATTGGGGTGACCCTGGCCTCATAGAATGAGTTTTGTAATATTTCTCCTGTTTTTAATTCGTGGAATACTTTGAGGAGTATTGGATTTAACTTTTCTTTGAATGTCTGGTAGAAATCTGTGCTAAAATCATATGGCCTTGGTCTTTTTTTTAAATGGGAGAATTTTCATGATTGCTTCTATTTACTAAAGGCTTATAGGATTATTTACCTTGTTTACCTGATCTTGGTTTAACTTTGGAAGTGGAATATCAAGAAAATTGACCTTTTCATTTAGATTTTACAATTGTATGGAGTACAGGCTTCTGAAATAAAACCTAATGATTCTTTGGATTTCCTCAGTATCTGTTGTTTTGTCCAATTTTCATTTCTGATTTTGTTAATTTGGATATGATCTCTCTGCATCTTATTTAGTTTGGCTATGAGTTTTTTTTGTTTTGTTTTGTTTTGTTTTGTTTTGTTTTCGTCTTGTTGATTTTCCTCAAAGAACAAGGTCCTGGTTTCATTAATTATTTTTACTGTTCTGTTTCTAAGTCATTGATATCTGCCCTGAGTTATATTATTTCCTATGATCTACTCATCTTGGGTATTTTTACTTCTCTTGTTCTGAAGCTTCATAGGTGTGCTTTTAAATTGCTAGTATAAAACACTCCAACTTCTTTTTATGAAGGCACTTATTGCTATGAACTTTCCCTTCAGCACTGTCCCATCAGTTTGGGTATGTTTTTCCTTCACTTTCATTGAACTCTAGAAGTTTTTACATTCTTTCTTTATATCTTCCATGACCTAGTGGTCACTGAATAGAAAGTTGTACAGTTTCTTGGAGTATGAAAGTTTTCTCTTGTTTTTGTTGTTGAAATCTAGCTTTGATCTTAGTGACCTGATAAGATAAAAGGGGTTATTTCAATATTCTTATATCTGTTGAAGCTTATTTTGTGACCAAGTATATGATAAATTTTGGAGCAGGTTCTATGAGGTGATGAGAAGAATATTTATTCCTTTGTGTTCAGATGAACTGTTCTGTAGATATCTTGTTAGGTCCATTTGATTCACGATGTATGTTAGGTTCATTATTTCTCTGCTTAGTTTCTGTCTAGATGATCTGTCCATTACTGAGAGTGGGATGTTGAGGTCTCCCACTACTAATGTGTAGGGTTTGATGTGTCATTTAAGCTTTAGTACTACTAATTTTATGAATGGAGATGCCTTTGCATTTGTGGACTAGACGTTAAAAATTAATAAGTCATCTTGGTGGATTGTTCCTTTGATGAGAACGAAGTGTTCTTCCCCATTTCTTTTGATTAATTTGGTTGAATGTGTGTTTTATAAAGCAATAGAAAGGCTACTTGACCTTGCTCCTTTGTCATTTAATTAGAAAACTTTTTTTCAGTCCTTTACTCTTTGATAATGTCTATTTTTATTGCTGAGGTATGTTTCTTGTATGAAGCAAATTGATGGATCTTGGTTTTTTGCATCCATTTTGTTAGCCTGGCTTTTTGGCGGGTAATTGAATCCATTGTTGTTGAGGGATATGAGTGATCAATTATTGTTAATTCCTGCTATTTGGATGTTGGTAGTTGTAGTGTATTTATGCATTGTGTGTGTGTGTGTGTGTGTGTGTGTGTGCACATGCGTGTGTGCACACATGCGCATGCTTTCCTTCTTTTGGTTTTGCTGATGTGGAGTTGTTTATTTCCTCTATTTTTCGTGGGTATAGTAAGCCTCCTTGCATTGAAGTTTTCATTCTAGTATCTTCTGTGTGGCTGGGTTTGTAGCTAGATATTGTTTAAAGTTTTTTTAATATATGGAATGTCTTTTATTCTCCATTTATAGTGATTAAATTTTTGCTATGTATAGCAATATGGTTGACGTCTGTTGTCTCTTAATGTTAGAAATTAATAAAAATCATTATGAAAATCTGTATGGATATTTCTAAAATAAGTAAAAAAATATGACTAACACATGATCCAAGAGTCCTTCATTTGGGTATATGTCCAAAGGTACTTAATAAAGATTTCTTCACACCTCTGTTTATTGCAAAATCATTTACTGTAGTTAAGATATGAATAAAACTTATGTGTCTGCCAATATATGTTTGTAATTTAGGCAGCCATGTTTTTGAGATTTCCTGAGTGTGTCTCACCTGACATTTCAATGAGACACAATCTTACAGGAGACTATTATTGTGGCTCTCAAAATGTTTCTGCCCCCATCTCTTGTGTCTGTATGTGTTATTAATTATTATAGCCCACCCTCAGTTTCCCTTCTCTCGTCTCCTGCCAGTCCATCTCTCCCACCTCCCCTCTCCTTTAGATCCACTTCTCCTAAATTTCCTTTCAGAAAAATCTAGGCCTCCCAGGGATAACAAGTAAAGATGGCTGTGAGTCTCAGCATGTGCTTTGATATCCTTCTGGATGGAGTCTATCAGATGAGTTCTATGATGGCTTCCCACCCTGTTCCCTCTCTTTAACTGCTTCCAGTGTCTATTCTATTTGTCCTTCTGAATGAGAATTAAACATTCTCCCAAGGGTCCTCTTTCTTATTTAGTGTCTTAAGGTCTATGTATTGTAGTGTGATTATCATGTATTATGTGGCTAATATCCTGGGCACATCTCTTCATATTAAGGCTGGACAAGGCAACCCAGTAGAAAAAAAAGGATCCAAAAGCAAGCAAAAGTGTTACAGTTTTTTATATATATATAAAGCTCTGTTTGTTTATCCTAGTTTATTTCTTAACTTGGCTATCACAGAAAGAATTGAGGCTCTTTTATATTTGTTTATAAAGCTTTACAATAAAATCTTGAGCACTTCAAGTCTGTTCTTAACCCTCTACCTTATCCTGATGCCATCTTTGCCAAAATCTCCAAGTCACTTGCTTTTTAGGTCTCTGCTCTAGCTATAAGCTGATTTGCAGGCATACAAGGGGACAATTGGGTCTTAAAGTAGGACTATTCCTAATTTCTGAGAAAGCACCAGATTGATTTCCAAAGAGGTTGTACTAGTAGTTTGCACTCCACCAATGGAAGAGTGTTTCTCCTTCTCCACATCTTCACCAACATGTGCTTTCACTTGTGTTTTTGATCTTAGACATTCTGATAGGTGTGAGATGGAATCTCAGAGTTGCTTTGATTTGCATTTCACCGATGACTAGAGAAGTTGAGCATTCCCTTAAGTGTTTCTCAGCCATTCCATATTTCTCTATTGAGAGTTCTCTGTTTAGCTCTGTACCCCATAATAACGGAATAGTATTCTATTGTGTAAATGTACCACAGTTTCCTTATCGATTATCTGTTGAAGAGTATCTAGGTTGTTTCTAGACTCTGGCTATTACAAATAAAGCTACTATGAATATAGTTGAGTAAATATCCTTATTGTATGGTGGAGCAACTTTTGGGTATATTCTCAGGAGTTGTATAACCGGGTCTTGAAGTAGGACTCTTCCCAGTTTCTAAGAAAGTACCAGATTGATTTCCAAAGTGATTGATTAGTTTGCATTCCCACCAACAATGAAGAAGTATTCCCTGTTCTCCACATCCTTGCCAGCATGTGCTGTCACTTGAGTTTTTGATCTTAGCCATTCTGACAAGTGTAAGATGAAATCTCAGACTATTGTGATTTGTATTTCCCTGATGACTAAGGATATTAAGAATTTCTTTTTTTTTACTTTATTAATTTATTCTTGTTACATCTCAATGGTTATCCCATCCCTTGTATCCTCCCATTCTTCCCTCCCTCCCATTTTCCCCTTATTCCCCTCCCCTATGACTGTTCCTGAGGGGGATTACCTCCCCCTGTATATGTTCATAGGGTATCAAGTCTCTTCTTGGTAACCTGCTGTCCTTCCTCTGAGTGCCACCAGGTCTCCCCCTTCAGGGGACATGGTCAAAGGTGAGGCACCAGAGTATGTGAGAAAGTAATATCTCACTCTCCACTCTACTGTGGAGAGTGTTCTGTCCATTGTCTAGATCTGCGTAGGGGTTTAAGGTTTACTGCCTGTATTGTCCTTGGCTGGTGCCTTAGTTTGAGCGGGACCCCTGGGCCCAAATCTGCCTATCATAATGTTCTACTTGTAGGCTTCTAGGACCCTCTGGATCCTTCTACTTTGCCATTCTCCCATGCTTCTTTCATCTAGAATCCCACTAGAATGTCGTCCCCTCTGTCTCAGTTTCCTGGTAAGTGAAGGCTTTCGTGGGACATGCCCCTTCGGCTAATATGCAGATATAAGTGAGTATATACCATTTGAGTCTTTCTGCTTCTGGGTTAACTCACTCATTATGATCATTTCTAGCTCAATCCATTTATCCACAAATTTCGGGAATTCCTTCTTTTTAATAGCTGAATAGTATTCCATAGTGTATATGTACCACAGTTTCTTTATCCATTCTTCTACTGATGGACACTTAGGCTGTTTCCATGTTCTGGCTATGATGAATAAGGCTGCTATGAACATGGTTGAGCAAATTTTCTAAGATCAAAAATTCAAGCAACACCACATGCTGGCGAGGATGTGGGGAGAGAGGAACACTCTTTCATTGCTGGTGGGAATGCAAACTAGTACAACCACTTTGGAAATCTATCTGGTGCTATCTCAGAAAAACGGGAATAGGGCTTCCTCAAGACCCAGCTATTCCACTCCTTGGAATATACCCAGAAGATGCTCCAGCACACAACAAGAATTTCTTTAAGTGTCTCTCAGACATTTGATATTCCGCCTTTGAAAATTCATTGTTTAGGTCTGTACCAAAATTTTAAGTGTGTTGTTTGGTTTAGCAGTATTTAATTTATTGAGTTCTTTATATATTTGGGTTTTAGCCTTTTGTCAGATGTAGAGTTGGTGAAGATCCTTTTCCAGTCTGTAGGATATCTATTGACAAAGTCTTTTGCCTTGAAGAAGCTTTTCAGTTTTATAAGGTCCCATTTATCAATTGTTAATCTTAGAGCCTGAGCTGTTGGTGTTCTGTTCAGGATGTTGTCTCTTGTGCAAATGAGTTCAATCTTATTCCTCATTTGTAAAAATAGATTTAATGTGCCTCATTTTATGTTGAAGCCTTTAATCCACTTGGATTTTAGTTTTGTGCAGGGTGATAAATAATGTTCTGTTTGCATTGTTCTACATGTGTATATCTACTTATCCCAACACCATTTGCTGAAAATTCTTTTTTTCCATTGTAATTTTAGCTTCTTTGTTAAAAATCAGGTTTCTATTGTTGTGTGTGTTTATTTCTGGGACTTCAATTCAAGTCCAGTATCTTCTGTGGGGATGGATTTGTGGTTAAGTATTGTTTAAACTTGGTTTTATCATGGAATTTCTTCTTTTCCCCATCTATAGCTATTGAAAGTTTCACTGGGTATAGTAGTCTGGGTTGGCATCTGTGGCCTCTTAGCGCGTAACACCCATCTAGGCCCTTCTGGATTTTTTGTTTTTCTTTGTATTTTAGAGATTTTTTTCCTTCAAGGTTTTCCAGCACTGATGGATTGTACACCTAAAATGAAAGCTGAAGTAAATTCTTACTTCCTTAAATTGCTTTATTTTCAGTTATTTTGTTGCAGTGATGGACAAAGTAACTGATGGTTCACACTGTTGTTCTCTGGTTTTGATTTGCAGATTGTTTGCTGTGTAGGAAATGATGGAACCTTTATGAAACAAAATTCATCTCTGGACTATACTTGCACCCACCATTTGAAAGCCACCAAATTCTAGGTCAAGTAAGGTCCAAAAGGTGATGCAGGGGAGGTGCTTAAGTTAATAAAGTGTGTAAGTTAAGGTTCTATGTGGATCTAAACTTAGGCTTTCATGCTTTTACAGTTTGCTAAACTATTACTGGGATGGGAGGAAGAGACAGCATGGTTTCTACAGCTCATTGGCCAGCTGTTGTAGGTAACTGTTATATCTAGGCTAAATAAGAAACCCTGTATCACAAAGCAATGGAAAATGCCAGAAACTGAATTCTGATAGGTGAATGAACCCTCATGTATTCATGTCCACACACACACATGAACGTACCTACACATACACACAGAGAGAGAGAGAGAGAGAGAGAGAGAGAGAGAGAGAGAGAGACAGACAGACACAGAGAGAGAGAGAGACAGAGAGAGAGAGAGAGAGAGAGAGACAGAGAGAGAGAGACAGAGAGAGAGAGACAGAGAGAGAGAGAGACAGAGAGAGAGAGAGACAGTGACACAGAGACACAGAGAGACACAGAGAGAGAGACACAGAGAGAAACTGAGACACAGAGAGTTAAAAGACAGTAAAAAAGCATCAAACAAATAAGCTAAGTTAAATCAGCTTCACAAACATTTTCACAAATGAGATTTTGTTTACTTTGAGAATGCTAATACAATTAAGAACTATATCTTCAAATACATTTAATATGAACACAAGCATAAAGACTTTTTATGTAGTAAATGAATCGGAATTATGAAGATTTCTTTACTAAGAAGTGTCACCCGGGCATGAAGCTTGTTAGTATAGTGCTTGCAAATATGCAGGCTCCCTCATTGTCAGACACTCTGCCTTCTATCTACAGTTCCTATTTTTAACCTTTGAATTCATAAAGATTTTATAATTTTCTTCTTAATGTCTGATCAATTGCAAAGACATTTTAAAGTAGCACTATTTCATCATTTCCTGTCAAGAAAATGAATCTCTTTTTTCTCCATAATTTCTTATGGAAAATTTCTAATGTGCCTATCAACCTAATTTTAAATTCTAGTACAAGGTAGTAATTTTTTGCTTTACTTAAAACCATGATTTGCTTACTTAATTGCTATTCTCTTTTTTATGACATGTTTATACCATTAATAATATTTATGTTGAGGTATTATTGTCTTGGGCTCATGATCTCATATTATAAGTAAACTGAAAAAAATTCTTGAATCAATATCACTACACTAGTATGGGAAAATGTACCACAAAATGCTGCCAATCCTAGTTCCTTCAACACCAGCACATTACACTTTCATCTTGAAATAGAGCGGGACCTTGGCATTTTATTCAGCATAGCAGAGTCAGGAAGAAATGCCAACAGACCTGATTTGGCTTGTCATCAGGAGATTTTTGAAACCCAATTAGCAAACCAGAGTTTGCCCCATAATGCCAAACATCTAGTACTATAATTCCTTTAATTGGACCATTATTGGCACTCCCTCTAACATATAGATTTTAGAACAATTCAAGAAATTTAGGGGGTTTGACTAAGATAATGGATGTGTCTCTGCCTCTTGCAATCAACGAATTAGCAATTACATTGACATATCTTTCACATTACTTTTTGTGCTCAACAATTATGAATTTAATGAACTACAATTTAGCTCCTTCATTCCATTAAAGCTACAGCTTAAAGATTTCATGTTATAAATAACATTTGAATAATGAATGTTCTTACATGACTACTATGTGGCAGCACAAGATTAGACACTTAATATATATCTGTTGTTGCTTAATTTTATTATTGTTATTTCAATTTTAAAGTACTATAATGTGTTTTAGGTTTCTAGATAAAACATGATTCATCAAGAAAAATATTTATGTGATAAGTCACTAAAATAGGGCAAATAAGAGTAAGGGGAAAATGGGAGGGAGGGAAGAATGGGAGGATACAAAGGATGGGATAACAATTGAGATGTAATATGAATAAATTAATAAAATATATTTTAAAAAATAGTCTAAATCTAACTTCAATATTGTATGCAAAATATTGCTGTAAGTATTCAGTAAGTTACCTCAGTGGTTATTATAAATGTATTTCAGTAGAAGCAACAACAAGTGAATCATATATCAAGTAGGTCAAAAAGATTATTTAGTTATTCTTCCAGAGAAACAATCATCAGATTCTCTATACTTTTCTTACCTAATGGTTGCCTTCTCTTTTATTTTCTGATATTGATAGAAGTTATACAAGATAATACATCAAAGACCAATACATATTATATGATTTAAAAGCAGAAGAGAAATATTTGAAAGCAAAGAGGATGGTGTAAAAGGTGACATGAACCTTGCAATAGAAACCAAGAGGCTAAGCTCTATTCATAGAGTATGGCATAACATTAAAAAAAAACATTGTAAATGCCTCTTAATAAAAATAATTGGCAAAGGAGACTTGGTTGAGAAAGAGGAATGTGTATCTCTTTGTATTATCTATAAAGTAAATATGAATGACTGGTTTTATTTAGAATGCACAAAAGATGGAATACAGTTATAAGTTATGATGATGTCTGATCCCATTGCTCAAACCTATCAAGCTGTTAATCACAGTCAACACTGTGACTGCTTTCTCTACTACAGTGATTCCAGTGACTTGCATCTGTAGGAATGACTTTTAAATAATACCTAATTTTGTGACATAGAAGAAATCCAAGACACTCAAATTTTCAGAAATAAAATTTTGTACAATAGGAAGAGTTAAAAAAAAAAAAACCTCACATCTAGGACTCGCATTTAACAGGTAACTTTCTTTCAAATGTTAATTGTATAATTTCTTATAATTCTGTAAACGAATATTTGTTTAAAAGGATGAAATAATACAAATTTATACCACAGGGTATAAAAACTTAAAAACATCCACGTCATATTATTTAATGGTTATCTTTAACGTAAGCATTTACTTTTATAAAATTATTCGCACAAAATATTACATTTTATACCTTCTGGAGTTAGGCTTTCATTCCATTTACAAGCACACAAAAAAGCAAGATTAAGAACAAAGCATCTGCTTAGAGAAGTGAAATGGCATCAGAAGAATAGCAGGGCCCATGAATGTTTAAGCTGAGCAGCTTCGAGTTCATTTTCTAAGCACTGTTATGCTTTTAATTAACTAGCTTTGTTAAATTCAATTTCACAGGCATATCTGTAAAGAGGATTTGAGGCTGATTTCTGAAATTATGTGAGGGAGCCAATGAAAGAAATATGTCCTAAAACTCTAAGAGCAGACCTTCAACTCTGTAAAAATTGAAGTTCTTCAACCCAACTGAACTGATTGGTTCCTCTGTATTAGTTAAAACTGTCTGAAGGATTTTGAAGGAGGAAAAAAAAGCCATCTGTGGTCATCAATCTTTCCCTCATGAGCATGCCAAGCACACTCTTTGGGAGCATGGATGCACAGTGCAACTGTTCCCTGATGCTTGATTATGGATGGAAGAATCCTACCAGCAAAAAGGAAAACATCAATTCCTCCCATTGAATCTGATAAAATATTTAAAAGCTTTATTATTATTTCTTACAAGTTTAGAGCCAGTAACTGTGGTGGGACATGTTGAACACAGACTCAGTTTTAAATTACATGTTCTGTGCAGTGCCTTAGAGAAAAAATCCTATGTTTATTTGCAGTTTTAAAAACACATCTCTCTACTTATTTTTATCATAAACATTTAATCAAATGAAACAAAATCGTCCTACTATAATTAGAAACTTTCTTGGTGTTAATTCACCAACATAGTTGAAGAATGTTCAGGCCACTGTGAGTTTTTTTTGCAGTAATGCTGTCTTTCTTTGCTGGATAATCGACTCTGCTTACAGTTATAAGTTGGCAGGATTTTTGTCTGCATATGGTAGAGTAATATTTATCAGTCTGACCTAACACACATAACCATTTAATGTTGCCTGGAGTAGCAGTGATGCTTTTAAGCAGAAAGCTGCTACCTCCCTACTTGGACATCTCCAGGGGCAGAGTGCAGAGATCTAGAAAGGACATAAAAGAGAAAATTTATTTTCAATTTTTTAGCTGTTTCTTATAATGTGCCTAAAGGAAGATGGTAGTAATAATTGCTGAAAATACCAAATGGAAGACAGAGTTCCCCAGATGAATATCTCAGTTTATCCACAGAAAATCAAACAGATGTTTGAGTGTGGGGTTTCCTCAGTGGAACACAAGAAGACGGATGACAGATAATGTGTCAAGACGAAGACCTTCCTTCAAAGAACAAATCCCACAAGTGCATCCCCAGTGAACAGGAAATCCCCATGTTTCAAAGCAAACAACTGCAGTTTTCCTTGTCTGAGACACAAGTCTCATCAATCATTTGAGGAAGTTAATGGAAGCCTGAATGCACCCAAATTATCTTTACAAGGACGGAAGCATCAACCAAAGAGCATTGATGGTCTCGACCTACGTCATCTACACACATGTAACTTACGATCAGCTTGGTTTTCATGGGGGTCCCTTAGCAATTACAGCAGGGGCTGTCTCTGACATGGACTCTATTGGATCACTTTCCCCTAGCTGTACTACCTTGCCTGGCCCCAGTGGAAGAGTATGCCCACAGTCCTGATTACCTTGATATGCTGAGATAGATTGATAAGGTGGTCAGGGACTCCCCTTTACAGAGAAGAGGAGGGGTGAAGGGGGAAGAAGGTAAAAGGGTGGAACTGGCAGAAGGGAGAGGCCTATGGTCAGGTTGCAAAGTGAACAAATAAATAAACTTAATAAAAATTAATAAACTTAAAAACAGTTTAAAAATCACAGCAAACAAACAAACAAAACTCAAACTTTAAATTAGCCCAAATATTATAATTTCTAGGGAGGAATCTCCATAGAAACTGTTTTAATATATTCAAAATAAAATAATATATTGCAAAATGAATGGATGTAGACACAGTTTCAAAGTGAGACAGGAAGTATGAGCATGAATCAAATGGAAATTCAAGATTGTGCATGCTGCTTTAAAACAAAGTTACCAAAATCAGTAAATAACCATAAACTCACATGGAGAATTTTCAACAGAAATTACTTGATGAGAAACAGATATGTAACATAAGAAAACGAAGGTGAACAGTCTTAATGAATGAAAAAAAAAACCCAAATGTCCTGTTCTGTGTAGTCAGAATTCCAAATGTCTAAGAGAGATTGAGTGTGATTAAAACAATTTGAGGATATCAAGTCTCTTCTTCTTGGTAGCCTGCTATCCTTCCTCTGAGTGCCACCAGGCCTCCCCATCCAGGGGACATGGTCCAATATGGGGCACCAGAGTTTGTGTGAAAGTCAGTCCCCACTCTCCACTCAACTGTGAAGAATGTCCTGTCCATTGGCTAGATCTGGTTAGGGGTTCGAAGTTTACTGCATGCATTGTCCTTGGCTGGTGCCATAGTTTGAGCAGGACCCCTGGGCACAGATCTGCCCATCATAACGTACTTCTTGTAGGTTTCTAGGACCCTCTGGATCCTTCTATTTCCCCATTCTCCCATGCTTCTCTCATCTAGAGTCCCAATAGGATGTCCTCCCCTCTGTCCCAGTTTCCTGATAAGTGAAGACATTCATGGGACATGCCCCTTGGGCTAGTGTCCAGATATAAGTGAGTATATACCATATGACTCTTTCTGCTTCTGTGTTAACTCACTCATTATGATCATTTCTAGTTCAATCCATTTGTCGACAAATTTTGAGAATTCCTTGTTTTTAATAGCTAAGTAGTATTCCACAGTGTAAATGTGTCACAGTCATCGGGGAAGGGAGTAAGGGGAAAATGGGTGGGAGGAATAGGAGAGTACAAGAGATGGGATAAGAAGTGAGATGTAATAGGAATAAATTAATAAAATATATTAAAATAAATAAATAAACAATTTGAAGACATAAAGGCTTAAATCTTTAAAAGTCCACAAACAACATAAACTAAAAAGAAGATGACAAACAAGAAAGTATATATACAAATTAGACCTCATGCAAATACCACTATTAAATATACTATAAAATAAAACTAAAGCCAAGATGCAAAATGTCTTCTTGATAATACTTTAAAACAGTTCACAAAAAATCAGGAATTAAATAAATGTTACATTCATAGTGTTTAATTGTATTTGACAATCTTGAGGAAGTCATCTTTCTATCTAGGTGAGTCTAAAATTCTGATAGAACAATATCTATCAGATATCATCTCAATCAAATTAAAACATCTATCTAGACCTTAAAACATCTTAACCCTTAAAAAACTAAGCTTAATTGTAAAACTGAACTATTTGGTCTTCAACTCTATCAGTTACCTAAGAAAGAATACAATTAATTACCTGGGTAAACAGGAAGTGCAGGTTAGCAGCTTCCAAAGTGGAAAAAAAATGACAGAGACAGTTTACTGCCTGAACAGTCACCCAAAACTCTCTATAAAGTTGGAGAATCATCTTCAGTGTTCTGGCCCAGTATATCTGACAGATATATATATATGAGGCAGAAACTATTGAGGACTTGATTACCCTGTCTTGGCAGAGTTTTTCCATTGACTTTGCCTGCATCTAAGCTTGCCCATTTTTTGGCAGAATTCTGTCAGTAGCTCAAAAGAGGACATTTTTCTCCGTGGCTGGTTTATCACATTTAAAGCATTCATAGAGAGAGAGAGGGACGGAGGGAGGGAGGGAGGGAGGGAGGGAGGGAGAGAGAGAGAATTTACTCTGTAAAATATCATTTAATCAGGTTATGATTTTAGGATCAGACAATAACTTTGTGTTTCATTAAGATTTTGTTCCTTAAAATACTTAAAACAAGACTTAATATCTTTTCATAGAGCAAGGATAAGGACATGCCACCAAGCACACTCTTTCTAAAAAGCAATTTGGACGTTGTAATTATATTATTAAAATGGACACAACAAGTCCATGTTGCTTTTGAGGAAAACTTAACTCCTATAAGTTATGTCATGCAATGTCCAGCAGTTGATGGATTTGATATCAATTATGAGAATGTAGACAAAAGAAGTAATATGTTGATTTTTATGTAAGATATTTCCTCTGACATTCTCATTCCTGTTAAAACATTTCAATATATAAAATATAATATATTAATGTTAGGAGAAAGGCTATTATCATGTGGGCATTGATCATCCTCGTTGGTGTATAGTTTACAAATTAAACTCTCATGCCATTTAAAAAATTCTTAATACAAAAAATTTTTAACAATTGTATTTCCGAACTGAAGCAACAATAAACCTATCAATAGTAAAATGGTTTAAAAAGAAGTACCTCCTGCTGGGAGTGGTGCCATATGCCTTTAATCCCATTACTCAAGGAGTCAGAGGCAGACAGATTGTCAATGCCCATCTGTCTGGTCTACAAAGTGAGTCCAGGACAGCCAAGGCTACACAGAGAAACCCTGTCAAAAAAAAACAAAAACAAAAAGAAGGAAGAAAGAAATATGCACCATAGGTATTACTCAGACACATCCTTAAGCATGTTACATTTATGTCTGAACCTGGATTAATATGCGATAATATGAATGACTGAATGAGTCTTCAGTTATACTGATTGAAATAAAATTTGAAAATGCTGAAAAAAATTGTAAAAATTTAGTCTAAATGATTGTGTATTAGAGAGATATAACTTTAGAAAATTTATACTGGTATTTATCTACTTAGATTATTGGTCAAATGCAATGAAATATTTAAAATCATGATGTCATAAGTAATATTAACTAATTTTCTGCTTCTGAGCATATAATGTGGAATTTTACTTATTCTACCTTCTTGGTACAACTAAATTATGGAATTTTTTATACCAGTAGAAAGAAGCCTATATAGGCAGCTAAATATATAGCAAGAGATAAAGTTAACCACAGAAGTTATATTTTTCTAACTTTCATGTTGAGGCTTACTCCATACTATCTCAAAATGACTGATTTTGAAGATAGAGTATTATAATGGTGATTGTATTTGTGATTGAGCTAACATGAAAGCATTAGGAAGGCTATCAATATAATCTAATCAATAATAAACACATACGTTGGACAGACAACTCTCAAAATAAATACAAATATCCAGAAAAGGTTTGAAACATCATTCAGTATTTGGATTGCAATGTGGAGAAGAAGAATACTTAACTTTGTTTAAAGAAATATGAACCTTCTACATGTGTGTAGCTGGTAGGCAGCTTGGTCTTCATGTGGGTCTCATAGCGATTGGAGCAGGGCTGTCTCTGATATGGACACTGTTGCCTGCTTTTGGATCAGTTTCCCCTAGCTGAGATGCCTGGCCTCAGTGGAAAAGGATGTACTTAGTCGTGGTGCTATAAGATGTGTTGCGGGAGGTTGCTATGGGGTTAGGGGAATCCCCATTATCTGAGAAGCAGGGGAGGGTGGAATGGAAGAAGAGGATGGGACCAGAAGGCGAGGAGGGAGGGGGCTGTTACTGGGATGTAAAGTGAGCGAATAGACAATTGTTTAAAAAGAAACATGAGCTGTTGCGGACACCAGAAATAGCTTACATTTTAAATTCACTCCCTAGCTTTCAAATTATTTTAAAATTTCTACTAATGTATGGCATTCAGGTAGCTATTATTTTATTCCTCTCTAAAGGTTATTATTTTTAATACATGTTCAGTTATACTTCAAAACATCATTTTCTCCTTTCCTTTTCTTTGCTATAGTCCCTTCCCATGTCTACTTTTATTCACTCATTTATAGCCTATTTTTTCTTGTTACATATGCATATATGTATTAATAACACACACACACACACACACACACACACACACACACACACACACACACACGAAGTACAACCCGCTGAGTCTGCTTCTGTTGTTTGTGCGTGTAGTTTTAGAGATGACCACTTTGCATTGGGTAACCAATTAGTTGGCTTGCCCCTGGAAGAGGCTAATTCTCTCTCTCCCAGCAATGAGTAGTTGCTTTAATTCTGTGGGTATGGGATTTGGTGATATTTTACCACTGTGAACTAGCATGCCTACTGATGCTGTCATTGTTCATGTTTTATGCACCCATTTTTTTTTATTTTAAATTTTAAAAAATTTGTTCACTTTCCATCCAGACTGCAGCCCCCTCCCTCCTCTCAATCCCTCCCTCCCTCCATCATACCCTCTCCCTCCCTCTTCTAGTCCTCGGAAAGGGGAGCACTTCTCCCCTAACATCTGACCCCAGCCTATCAAGTGTCATCTGTACCACCTGTATTTTTAGAGACAGTTTCAGAGCAGAATTTGTGATATCCTGGACCTCATCCCATTACCTACCATTATGTTCCCAGGCCACAGATGCAGAACTCCATTGCAGATATATCCATTGGGGCTGCGGTTACCATAACCCATTGATCATTGCTCTGCATTGTATACAGCAGTGGTTTTCTGCAGTAGTCTCCATCTGCCCTAAAGACAAGCTTTTTTGATGAAGAGTCACAACTATACTTAATTATTGTTATAAGGAAGAAATTTTGAATGTATTTTGGAATTATGCTGGTCAGATAAAATGGCAGGAATTTACTCTTTTCTGACATGCATGACCTTAAGCAACATCATCAGCATGTTTGCAAGCAAACCATTTCAAGATGGAGAGTCAAGTGTTTATTCACAGAGAAGAGTCTTTTGTAGGTGAAGGTCTTGGTGTACTATAGCTTTGTGACCTGTTTCCAGGGTGATCTGGGATCTCATTAAGTTGAAAATAAATGTTAACCACTATGTATTTTTAAAGACCTGTCTGGTAAGATCTGGGCATTGATCTAACCATAGAGTCAAACTGGTATATACTTCTAGTGATTTTATTTTATTTTATCTCAGAATTCTGTAGAAATTTAGTAATCACTTTATATTAACATACTGTCATTTGAAATGTATTATAAGTAGAAACTTTCAATAAATAATTAATTCATTATTACTCCAAAGTAGTTCCTCTTAAGGCTCACAATCTTCCACTAAAATTAACTCCTAAGAAAACTTTAAGTCAATTTATCAGTACATTTAAAAAAGTCTGTCTGCCATAGTATGGGGCTTACTGTCATCTATCTAATGATTTGCAAGTAGGGCCTGCATTAATGAAAATCCAACAATTCTTATGAATATTCAAACATTAACAAAATATATTGGATATCATGAACACATTATTTTTGTTACTTAGTATAGAAGTAACACTCAATATACCAAATATCATTAAACAAAATATTATTAATCAAAGTCTGTAAAATATGAGATATGGGAGGAAATGTGGAATTATAAGTATTCAGGAAGCTGTCTCCATTTATTGCATAGCTCAAATTGAAATAGAATTTGATTTGAAGGAGTCTTTTGAGAAAGGCCATTAATTTTTTCTTGGGAGAAAAACATAAAGTTATTATTTACATATATTCATGTTATATGTCTTCTTATTTTTGTCATTTTGTTTTTCAAAGATTACTTAGGGCTTATGTAAATTATGTTAAATGCCTCTCATTTGGAAACTTGCTTTAATTAGGACATGTAGATCTTTCTTGTTAATCAACTTCTCATAGTAGGGCGTGGTGGTGCACACTTGTAATTCCAACACTCAGGAAGGCAGGGGTATACAGATAGATCTCTGTGAGTTCAAGGCCAGCCTGGTCTACGAACCAAGTTCCGGACAGCTAAGGCTACACAGAAAAACCCTGTCTTGACTACTTTTGTCCTTGTAGTGTACCTGACCTTTCCTCCCATTTCATATGAAATGAATTCCTGCTTATGCTATGTTACAAAGATTCCCCACTGTTAGGTTTGCCGTACACTGCCTAAATTTATTGCATTTTAAAATCTGCAATATCAAACTCAACAATTTGTGATATTGTCCCCTTTCCCTGAATTAGAGTACTGTTTTGCCTGCTCCTTGGTGCCAGGGACCAAAAGGCCTGAGGCCGACTCCCACCCATTCAGTATTTGCAGCCAACATCCTGCTGGGCCACTCATTAGGTATGCAAGGCATCTGGCTTAGCCCTGAGAAGACAGCGATCTGATCCTAAGATAACCACAGAGATATCCTGCTTTGTCTCACCTGAAAGACCCCTCCCCTTGCTAATGTTCCCGGGGCTCAACCCAGAAGATTTTGTACTTTTCCACTACTCTCCTTGCGTACCCCCGCCCTCACTAAAGCAGGTTTTAAAAAGCCTGCCCTTACCTTTAATAAACGAGCTCTTGACAAGCAATTGTTCGCTTGAGCTACTGTCTCTCTCCCGCCCATGTCTTTATGTACAGGTTGCGACCCCCCTCGATCCCCCAATAACTGACCAGCTGGACTGGTTGGTGGACTAATTATCGTTACATGGATTAATTTCATCAGGCGACCACGAAGGGACTCGAGGTGCGGGTTTCTCCCCGAACGGATTAAGGGACCGGTCCACAGGAGTTTTCATGACCAGCCGAGCTCGCCCGGCCGGCTTCGTCATTAGGTGAGTCATCCGTTCGCATATCTCAAGAATGGGCCATTCGCTGTCCAAGGAAGCAAAGTTCATAAAAGGCTTAAAGGACGTACTCAGAGAGAGAGGTATTAGGGTAAAAAAAGAAACATTTGATTGAGTTTTTTGTTTTTATTGACCAGACCTGTCCCTGGTTCATGATTGATGGACCTACTATTCATTCTGAAAAGTGGCAAAAGGTGGGGCGTGAGCTTAATGCACTTATTAAAAAAGAGGGTAATACAGCGGTGTCGAACAGTATTTTTTCTTATTGGGGCCTTATACGGGACATAATTGAGTCCAGCGAAAACGAAAGCGGACAGAGGCAGCTCCTCTCCGTGGCTGAACTCTGCCTGCGCGAATCTCTCCCTCCTTCTCGTGTTCCTTCCTGTTCCTCTCTGCAGGGTTCCTCTCTTACGTTCATTGACATGCCCCCCGATCCTGTTCCTCCTACATCCTCGGAGCCCTTAAAAAATCTTTCCCCTGCGCCCGTTTCTGATTCTTCCACAGACCCCCACCGTCTTTATCCGTCGCTTCCTCCCACCTATGAGGACCCCATTTCCGCTATGGAACGCGGGTGTTCACCACTTTGTGCCCCTGTTTTTCCCCCAAAAAGGACACCCTCTGTCCGGTCTGGTCCGCCAGCCTCTCCTGTTCCCCCCCCTCCGTCGGTCGGCCCTTCACGCGCCTCCCGCCATTCCGCCATTTTCCTTTCTCAGGCCCCAGATGAGCCCTTGGATCCGGATGCTGCTGCCACCCTTGAGGAGGAGGCTGCTCGACATCATTCCGATGATGGCCTCCTCCGCGCGGCGCCAACCTTTCCCTCCTCTACCTTGCTCACTCTTCCCCCTCCCCTTACTAAGCCCTACCCTGCCTCCCGGCTCCCGCCACCTTGTTCCCTCCCAAACTGCTTTTGCCAGACGGAGGCTCATCTCCAACACCAGATCTCCCATGCGACGAAGATTCTTCAACTTCAACAACGGCTTTCACTTTTAACAACGCGCCTTTCCTCCACAGCCCTGTTTATTTTCCCTGTCACCCGTTCCCAGAGCCAGCCCGCCCTGAGCGGGGCAAAAACTGAGGCCACTGATTCAGGCGCTGCTTTGGGAGAGCCACCTGCCTCTGCCTCTCGAGTGCTGGGATTAAAGGTGTGGACCACTATGCCTCTCATCATTTACAGATTTTGAAGCCCAACATTCACAATCTTCATTTTTCACCGAGTATCAGCTCATTATTCTCGCGGTTGGCACTGAAGGCCTTGCTTTGGCTAGCTCCCGCCGTTCAGTTTTCTGCTGGCCTCAACTCCAGCACTTTTTACAAAATGCCCGAGTCTGGCGTCCCGGCCAGACACGGGGCCCTAGGTAGAGGGTCCCAGGCGGCGGTCCCTGGGGCATCCTGAGATTCCTTACTGTAGGAAGGGGAAGAAGGTGGGATGCAGCGTGGGCCGGCCCAATGGCTCAAGTCCCCAAGGGCCTAGACCAGCTCTTCGGATACCATCCCAGGACAGGTTGTGGCCGATACAGGTCCCCACGGGGGCTCCATTTCCAGAGACCCCGCGCCCCAGCCTGGCTGCTTTCGAACTTACAGACCTGGGGACAAGACCGCCATTTGGATCTGGCAACACCAGGAGATCCGGCTTCTGATAGCGAGCATGATTCCTCAGGTTCGGAGGGAGAACAGAAAGGTGGTGGAACGGCTCCTGACCCTACCCAGCCTTTCGCAGACCCCTCCCCCAAGCTTCCCTGGTTTTTACTGATGGCTCCTCTACCGGGGTTGCTGCCCTCTCTGTGGACGGAGCTATCCTGCAAAAACAAACCCCCCATACCTCTGCTCAGCTTGTTGAGCTGGAAGCTGTCGCACACGCCTTTACATTGCTTCCCCATACTCCCTTTAATCTATATACTGATAGTGCCTATGTCGCGTCCTCTGTTCCACTCTTCGAGACGGTTCCTCGTATTAAGCCTGCTACTAATGCCTCCCCTCTCTTCTCCCGTATCCAACAGCTTATTCTTTTGCGCTCTCAGCCTTTTTTCGTTGGTCATATTCGTGCTCACTCTACCCTGCCAGGGCCTCTGACTACACTTAATGCCCAGGTGGACTCAGCCACGCGCCCCCTGCTTTCAGGGCTGGCCGTTCCATCCGCCAGCGACACCGTTGCTATGGCCAGGGAGGCTCACGCCCTCCATCACCTTAATTCCCAAAGCCTTCGCCACATGTTCTCCATCACTCGGGAACAAGCCCGGACTATTGTTAAAGAATGCCAGGCATGTGTCACCTTTCTTCCCGAGCCACATACGGGAGTCAACCCTCGTGGCCTCATGCCTGGACAGGTCTGACAAATAGATGTTACTCATTTTTCCTCTTTTAAGAAACTTAAGTATATTCATGTGTCTATAGATACTTTTAGTGGATTTATTTGCGCCTCTCCGCACGCTGGAGAGTCTACTAGAGATGTTATTGATCATGTTTTGTATTGCCTTATTGTACGATGGAGAGTCTACTAGAGATGTTATTGATCATGTTTTGTATTGCCTTACTGTTGCCCCCAAACCCTTTACATTAAAGACTGATAACGGCCCTGGGTATACAAGCTCTGCCTTCAAGTCCTTCTGTGCCCAACTACAGATTAAACATGTTACGGGGATACCTTACAATCCCCAAGGACAAGGAATTGTCGAGAGGGCCCATCAGACACTTAAAGCAATGCTTAATAAATTACAGTTTTCCAAAGGAATCCTATATCCCTCTACAGCAGGGCCTCGCCTGCTTCTCAATCATGCATTGTTCATCCTAAATTTTCTACAAAAGGATGATCTTGGCCATTCGGCGGCCGATCGCCTTTGGCACTCCTCCACCTCCTCCACCTATGCCAAGGCTCTGTGGAAGGATCCACTGACCCACCGATGGCATGGACCCGACCCAGTCCTTATTTGGGGCAAAGGTCATGCCTGCATTTATGATCAGAAAGAACAAAATGCGCGCTGGTTACCTGAGCGCCTAGTCAAACCTTTTAACCCCCCTCTCCCAGGGAACTCCCCTGAGGAAAAGATGTAATTGTGCTCTTTTTTAGGATAAAAAAGATACCGCCGATGCATCACGTTGCTACTCACCACGTCGCTCCTTTGCCTCTGCCTCCCTGAAGTGATTCTCGCCGCATTTCTGCGCCAACCTCAGCCTTATACAATCTATAATTTTATCTGGGTCATTATTAACCAAGCGGGAGATATTGTTAGTTCCTCCTCCTCTCAGGGCATTAATCCCCAGTGGCTCGATTTACAGGTTGACCTCTGTGCCCTGGCCCTGGGAGGCCCCTCTTCTTGGGGCGTGGAAGACATTTTTTTTCTCTCGCTCGGTTGGTGGTCCCAGTCCCGGCTGCTGTAATGACCTGGAGCGCATCATGCTCCACAAATCCATACACCAAGATGGGATTGCTTGGGCCGGAGGGCTCTATGTTTTCCCGGGACCCTCTCATCGCTGTGGTGGGGCCCAAGATTTTTACTGTGCCTCTTGGGGGTGTGAGACCACTGGCGACACGTACTGGAAGCCATCCTCTTCTTGGGACCCTTAAAGACCTTTGCAATGTAGCTCGTTCAGTCACCAATGGCTGGTGCAACCCCCTGACCATTCGCTTCACTGAGCCCGGTAAACGTGCCATTTGGACGGGTCGTGGATTTAAATGGGGCCTCCGTGTTTATAAATCAGAGTACGATTTTGGACTTACGTTCAGGTTACACCTCCTGAAAGAAGGTACCCAGTAAGGGCGCTGCAGTGGTTGGGCCTAATCATATTTTCCATCATCCTGTTCCCGTTCCTGCTCCTGACCCGCCCCCCCCCCCCGCCTAAACCCGCCCCCCCCATGCCTCCCTCCCCTCCCACCCCCTCCCTTCCGACCTACCCTCCCCCTGGGCCCCCCCCCCCCATTTCGGCTGATGTCATTCCCCAGTTGACAAATGCCTCCATATGGGCCTTAAAAAAAAAAAAAAAAAAAAAATGAATGACTCCTCCTTGTCATTTCCTGAATGTTGGATGTGTTTCTCCCCCTCCCCGCCCTTTTACGAGGGTATTGCTCTTCTTTCCACCTTGCTCTTTACTAATGTTACCCCACCCTCACCGGCTTAGCTCCCGACAATCGCATTACCCTCCAGCCTGTTTCCGGCATAGGTACTTGCCTCCTGGGTCCCCATATGCTCCCTCCCCCAACCTCTTCCCCTCAGCGACGTTCGCGCCCAGACTGTCATTCCCGACCTCTCCCTCCCCTACATTCTCGCGCCAAATAACACCCATTTTGCTTGTTCCTCTGGTTTAACCTCGATCGTCTATGCCCCTACCTTCCTTTCCTCCAAAGACTGGTGTGTCCTTGTTATTCTTCTTCCCCGTTTTACTATTCATGACCCCGACTCATTTTTAAATTTTCTGAAAGGGGGAATTTCCCCCACCCTAACCTTGCCTCCCCCTGGCTTACTACTCTTCTCCCCACCCTGCTCGGGCCCCTCGTTGGTGTTCTCCTTCTATTATCCTTTGGCCCATGGACTTTAAACCGTCTTACAGGGTTTGTTAAAAGTCAGGTTGAAGCTGCCACCAAGAATATCCAGGTTCACTACCGCAGCCTGGAGACTGAGGACTCAAATGAGACTTCTATTTCCATCCAGGAGATTTCACCTACGCCTCAGTCGGTTAACTACGGGCGGCCTTTGCAGTTCCTATGGGCGGCCTTTGCAGTTCCCGAGGATGCAGAATGCTGGATGGTGAGCCTGGTTGTGCCCTCGGTGCCTTTGGTAAACCTGTGCAAGCCCTCCCCTATATCTTTTGGCCTGAGCCCACCTTGACCTGACCCGCGATAGTGCCTGGTAAGTCAGAGACGGAGCGATCGAATAAGTCTCGGTTATCAGACGTCGGTCGGTCCTTGGTGGGAGGACAGACCATAGGCGTGGTAAGATTGAGCATCGATCCTCTAGCAGGCTCAGGCCATCGCGAGGCCCCCTCTCCTTGGGAATTTGGCCGGTCCAGAATAACTGTTGTCCTGAAACATTGGACATTAGTGATTCTTAAATATACCGCCATCCTGTAACAATGACTGGTGACCTCCTAAAGGTCATTCGCTGGGCTGTAAGGTCTCCCTCAGGCCAAAGTAAACAAAAGGGGTGAGGATGCCAGGGACCAAAAGGCCTGAGGCCGACTCCCACCCATTCAGTATTTGCAGCCAACATCCTGCTGGGCCACTCATTAGGTATGCAAGGCATCTGGCTTAGCCCTGAGAAGACAGCGATCTGATCCTAAGATAACCACAGAGATATCCTGCTTTGTCTCACCTGAAAGACCCCTCCCCTTGCTAATGTTCCCGGGGCTCAACCCAGAAGATTTTGTACTTTTCCACTACTCTCCTTGCGTACCCCCGCCCTCACTAAAGCAGGTTTTAAAAAGCCTGCCCTTACCTTTAATAAACGAGCTCTTGACAAGCAATTGTTCGCTTGAGCTACTGTCTCTCTCCCGCCCATGTCTTTATGTACAGGTTGCGACCCCCCTCGATCCCCCAATAACTGACCAGCTGGACTGGTTGGTGGACTAATTATCGTTACATGGATTAATTTCACCTTGGACTCTTTCCCTTCTATTGTGTTGCCTAGTACAGCCTAAATAAGAAGGCCCTTGCCTTCTCTTACTGGCTCTCATTTTGTCATGTTTGTGTTTGTTTCCTGTCTATTGTGGCATTTTTTTTTTAAAGAATAAAAATGAGTGGTGGGATCTGGAAGAGAAGGGAGGTGGGGGGAACTGGGAGGAGTGGAAGGAGGGAACTGTGGTGGGGGTGTATTATATGGAAGAAGCATCTATTTTCAGTGGAAAAAAAATCATTTCCAAGCTACTTCTTCTTAGAAAACACATCATTCTTAGAACTTTCTTACTTTAAGTAAACCCCACTAAATCCGAATATTCATAAGCCAATTTCTAGCTGCTTTAAAGTTCTTTTTGATCTATTAGTAAATATTTTAGCCATCACATATACCGTTACTGCTGTGCTGATTATCCATGTACAATTAGGGAACTTTTCCAGTACTAAAATATCTTATTTTCTAAGATAAACTTATGTATAAAATAAAGGGTCCAAAACATCTTATTGCAGGCACTGAATTGTTTTCCACAAACAGCTTCTCCGTATTCCAAATATTTTATACCTTTATATGATCTCATTGTATTATTAACTTCTCTAACTCACATGTTATTCTGAGCTTTATTGAAGAAATTGGTATATAATATTAAGGATCACTGTGTATGAGGAGGGTATCCTGTCAGTATGCCCACCTCTTATCGACTTATCAAGATTTAGAGTGACACACTTACATCTAGTTGTGATATAGCACATAGGGAAGGCGGTAGAATGGAATATAGAAGTACCCACATGCACAGTCTTATTCGGGGCCCCAGTAGCAATTTAGCCCGTAAAAGGAGAAGCCAAAAGAAACGTCAAAATGCAAAGGTGTTGTTACAGTTGAATATCACATGGACTTCTGTGGTTTCATCCACGCTCGTGGTATAACCCATTCCAATAATGGTTCTGGTTAATATTTTCTCTCAGGCCATGGCATTTTATTCTGGTAAAAATGAAGTATTAGCTAATAAAATGTAAAATATTTATAGATGTCTGAGTGAAATATAAAAAGTAAAATTGTTTAGGGCTGGCTTCCCTTATGAATAATTCCTTTGTTAATGTCTTTACCCCAGGCAATTATTTCATATCATTTCTGTTTATTTTGACCCAAGCTGAACCCCAAGATGCTTCAGGTACCATAGTCATGTTGACTCTTGCTAGGTAAAACTACAGCACTGTGAGTGAGTTTTTTTCCTCCACCTATCCCCATTTCTGATTTAGGTTTCAAAGTATACAGATTTTTGGACTTATCCACACAATAATAAGGCATTTGGCACTATTGGTACCTGTCTGAGCTATATTTATATAAAGGTGTATAGTTAATAAATAATAATTTAGAACTAAATAATAAATTTAAAATTTCAATTTAGCACTGCATGTGTTGGTTTATATATGTCTGTTTTTGGGTCTATGGACATACGTACAGGTAACCTGTAAGTCCAGAAGAGAATGGTGTTTATCCTGGAGATGGAAACATAGATGATTGTGAATTACAGCATATGAAGAGTAGGAACCACAGTTGTGTTTAATGTGTGTGTGTGTGTGTGTGAGTGTGTAAAATAGTAAATGCAAATATATGTCCTTGGTACTCTTACCACTGGGCCACCTCTCCACCTCCAACAGTTAAGATTTTAATTTTCTTCAACTGACTATTGATATCACTTCTTACATTTATTTGCTTACATTTGTTGAACCGTCCTGCATATGTATAATAAATCTACTTTGATCATGGTGAATGATTGTTTTGAAATAAGTCTGCCTCCAATTTAGGAGTATCTTACTGAGATTTGTTGCATCTATGTTCATTAGAGATTTTAGCCTGTAGTACTTCTTGGTTGTGCCATTATCTGGATTTAATATCAAGGCAATATTTTGTAGGAAGAATTTGGACGTTCTTCTGTTTTTACTTTGTGTGATAATTTGAAAGTCTAAAAGCATTCTGCAGTGAATTCATTTAGACCTAAGCAGGCCTCAATCATTAGGCTTTATTTTTTATTGCTGTTTCAATATACTGGCCCTTGTATTTTTTTGTATATCCATTTAAGTTACTTATATTTTCTTTATAAGTTGCCTCTGTCACTATGCTTATCACAGGAAAGAAAACAAAATAAGATACTCTATAGGTGATAGTCATACATCTATTCCCAAGATGGTGAAAAGGCACTTACAAAGGACGAGCATCAGGGGTGAGCATTATGAGTTTTTATTAGTTAGTTTGTTTGTTTTTGACACAGGGTTTCTCTGAGTAACTGCCCTGGCTGTCCTAGAACTCTCTTTTTACATCACGCTGGCCTTGATCGCACAGAGATCCACATGCCTCTGCCTCCTGAGTGTTGGGATTAAAGGGGTGTATCACCATGCCCGGCTGTGCTACAATTTTTCAAATATATATATATATATATATATATATATATATATATATATATATATTTCTAGAATGTTTTGCATGAGATGCTAGTGCATCTAGAATTTTTCTAAAGTGGAAAATTGCCAGTAAAGATCTAGAGTCTCTAAAAACAAACAGGGTTCTGTAGGCCTCTGATACTTTTAAAGACCTTATCTACCTATTTTACCTTATCTGTGGATAGAATCATACCTACCTGTTACACTTAGGCTGTATATTCTTGTGATATAAATAGACCAGTAATTGACATGACCATAATTTGATCAATTGACAATTAACTTGTCTAACTCACTTATCCTAGACAGCCTACAATAACACTTCCAAGGTATTGGAGGGAAATCTTGTATTCTATTTGAGTGGTATCGGTACAATACTTCATATTCCTGTATACTCAGATAATTAATTTTATTCCTTCTCAAGTCTCTGATGGGGTTGAAGACCAAATGGGTTAGTTTCACAAGCTTAGTTGTTTAGGGTTGAGATGTTTTTAGGTCTAGACAGATGTTTTAAGTTGGCAGAGATGAGGTATGATAGATAGTGATTTACATTCAGAATCTTATACCCACCAAGATAACATAGATGATTTCTTCAATGTTACCAAATACAAATAACCAAAACAGAATGAATGTAATATTAATTCCTGATTGGTGGTTATTCTTGCTTTTTGTAGTTTATTTTGTATATGTGTAACAAAATAAATGTATAAGGAAAAAAAACAACCAAACAAATAATTGCCCAAGATTGTTTAGAAAACATTTGTTCCTTGAAGAATGGTAGCATCTTAATGTGTATTTCTAGATAAAAGTATGCTGTTCATTAAATTGGAAAGGTTTTCTGTCAAAAATATATAACCTTCTGAAACTAACCAAGTTCTTTTATTTTATATATAAATCTGGCTACGTGAGAACTGTGAAAATTACTCCCTACTTTAATCATCTTTTGCTTTCATGTATTTCTTCCATTCATACATTTGTTGTGTGTCTACTAAGTAGTATCAGTATTAAATAAGATGCATAACTTTCTTCATCTCAACAGAGATTTGAGAGCAGAGTTGGAATGAAGACCCAAAAGAAGTACCACTGTGGCTTCAAATTAGGAGTGGCTGAGTAATTACAGGGACAGGAGGGCCTCTAAGTCATATTTTACAATAAGTGAAAACCAAATTTTAAGGAGTCATGCACAGTCTTGCATGAGTCCTTTCATTACTAAACACAAAGCTGAGCCAGAGTGAGGGTCCCAATTAGGAGTTCCATGGCATCCAGAGTTTTCCTCTGGCACCAAGTTATTTAGATTCTTTATCACAACGATGCAGTCAGCCAACCAACTAAGGATTTCTTAAACAAATGGGAAGTATAGGGGGCTCTGGAAATAAAAAATACTGATGTGCAATACATTATCCTCTACATGAAGGTGCTGTTTCTTTAACACTGGATTTTAATACCCTGTTTTCAACTGGAAGTTTTTTACTTAAAGCAATTTCCATGCCTTATACTTGCCCTGTGATCTCTGCTTCATGATCTAAATCAAGTCTGTGTGGTGTGTGTTTTAAAAAAAAAATTGTTATTGTAAGATTCTCCCTCTTGCTCTCCCTCTCTCCCTCCCTCTCCCTCTCCCTCTCCCTCTCCCTGTCCCTGTCCCTCTCCCTTTCTCTCTCTCTCTCTCTCTCTCTCTCTCTCTCTCTCTCTCTCTCTCTCCCTTTCTCTCTCTCTCTCTCTCTCTCTCTCTCTCTCTCTCTCTCTCTCTCTCTCTCTCTCTGTGTGTGTGTGTGTTATGTCTTGTAACATCCAAGTAAAGTATTTCAATAGCTTTGGGGTTGTAACACTTTCATTTAATGAACCTTAAGCAAATAGTAATCCAAGCATAACCAAGGATAAAAGACCCAGCAATAAATCATGGAACCAAGTGCTCCTTGTAGATAAAATTGGCTATTTCTGGACTTAAAATCTTTTTAACCTAGACATAGGTCTGAAATATTATCTACGACACAGGTCTGAAATATTATCTTGTACTTTCTTTTGGGACTAAAATGGCATGATTATCTATAAAAGACTAGATATGTTTCTAAAAGATTATCATATTTCAACTTAATATGGTATTAAAGTTAGTGAAAGAATAGTGAGAATGTTTTAGGAGCTCCCTTGACCACTGTGATTTGTTTGATAACTTATCATAGTGGGCCTCAATGCAGTGATGATTAATTTAGGAGAACATTCTATCAACAAGGCAATAAAATCAGGGCAGATCCCCAGGTAATAACTATGGCAAATGAACCTGCCCTGGGAATGGCCTGATTTCTTTCCAGTTCCCTGGTCAGCCCCAATCAGTGGGAATTCTCTTTGTGAGCAGGAATCTTATGTATTACCATGTCTAGCACAGGCTTCTGTCTCTGTCTGTCTCTGTCTCTCTCCCTCTCTCCCTCCTCTTCCTCCACCTCCTCCTTCCCCCCCTCCATTTCGACTCAATGTATATTATTTAAAACATGTTGTGTCACATTCTTGCAATAGAAAACATGAAAACCAACTACAACAGGGGGAAATCAGCCAATATATCCAGGAAGTTATAACGTTTGGCTTAGACACAGTGTAAATAGAGGTGTGGCCAGGAGTGCTATCATGATAAGCACCAATAGAGATTATCCTAATTTTCTTATTATTTTTCACCCTGAGATTCCTTTGCAGTAGGTGTGAGATAGGACCTTTAAACTGCAGATTTGTTATCCTCTTATGTGACCTGTAGGTACATAAAATGTCAGAACCCGTGCCCAATCCACTCTTGTGCTTTTCCATCCAATTCTAAGTAATTACTTGTTTTTTGCAGTTGATTCTAAAACTTGTTATATTGTAAAGTTTTATTTTTTTTCTTCTGTCAAAATTGTGTACAGGGTAGTTTCTCATCCAAACAAAAATTTCAAAGTTCTAATGGGGACTTTACAACTATGCCAATGAATAAAAACAAAAATTCAAAGATGTACATTAAGTTGACATTTTTGTGGAGGAGACCAAAAGTGGTGAATCATATACTCAGGATGCCAAGCATTTGAACATATTTAGTGATAACATGCCCTTTGCTCTTTGGAAACAACAAACACAGTCACATTAGTTTTGATAACAGAAGATCCCATTTGTTATGCCTGTGAGGTATGCCTCAAGCTGTGTGTGTGTGTGTGTGTGTGTGTGTGTGTGTGTGTGTGTGTGTGTGTGTGTGAGAGAGAGAGAGAGAGAGAGAGAGAGAGAGAGAGAGAGAGAGAGAGAGAGAGAGAGAGAGATATTTTAGCATAAGCATATTGTGCACTCACAGCACCAGGTTATTTTGACACAATTCTATCAAATTAAAGATCCACTGAGACATCCTGTAAGTCTAGATAAAACAGCTCCTGGTATCTGCAACTGTCAATAACGGCACTCCAACTGTTCAGTCTGGGAAACAGTGGGGACTTATGTAACAGTCTACCTACAGTTAGGTTTCTGACAAAGCATTGCAAACATCAGAGAATGTATCCAAACACTGCAAAATATCTTCACAGAGGTAAGAGAAAATGCATAGGGGAGAGATTTGGGAGGCCATATTAAATAAAATCATATACATTGTTTAAAATCCTGCTTCTGTATACTTGTCTTCTAAGAAAAAAGATGGAAGAAGTGAAAGGGGGAAGAAAGGGTGAAAGAAAACAACGACCAAAACATGTTTGGCATAATATTTTTGTTTAGGGCATAATTCCAATGTATTGAGCTGGTCTAACCTGAAGAAAATCCTGGATTCACTTTTGTAAAATATAAATAGCTGAAAATTACTAATATCTCCAAATATTTGATAAAGCATATGAAAAATATTCAATAATCTTGCACTTGGAGTTATAAAATAGAGTTGAATTTTAGATTTTTTGGTATTTTCAAATTTTGAGTATGCCAAGATCAAAAGGTGTTAGTATCTGATTCAAAAACTTCCAATCTCATAACAATTTCACGTGCTGTAAAGTGAGTGTGATCTCTGGGTGAGAATTCATCTTATAAAAAGGAATAATAATTTCATTTCATGTCATCAGAGTTCCTGAGTCTATGGAATAATTAATCCTTCATATACAGATCACATTAAGAACAGTTCTTATATACAATGCATCTGTGGAAAATTTCCACCATGTTAAGCTGTTCTATATGATGGCAGATAATTTATTCCTATAATCTAATTGCTTTAACCCAGTATGGACAAATATAAAAAGAAACAGTAATAGGCTGTACAATGATACATGATACTAAATATTTATAACTTCTGCCAGTAAAATCTGAAGGTGAAGATCTAGGCAGAATAAATATAAATTATGATATCACTTTGTTAAATGTCAAAAAAGTTTACACATTTCCCTTAGAAACTAATATTTTCCTTGAATAGTTTAACTTCAATTAATAATATGTTAGCATCAGACCAGCAAACAGGTATAGCTTTACAAAAAAAGAAGATGCTGAAATTATTTCAAAGAGGCACATATTTCTAAAATGTTCACAATTGCATAATAAAAATTAGAAATCCTCCTGTGCATGGAATAATTTGAATAGAAAACACCTAGTAATCTAGAACATAAGCAGTGACTTAAAACCATATTTAGGCTGACAATGTAGTGAATAACAAAATCTATTCTCTCAATAAATATTAACAGTAACAACAATCAAGGATCCGTAGACTATGAGTTCTGTCACATATTGTGGCCTCTGAGATCATTTGCTGATGCTCTTTCTAAGGATATTCAGACTCTCTCTCCACTATTTTGTATTAAAATATTTACAGACATGCCCTTTACTTGTCCCTTCTTTCATGTGACTGTTGTTTTTCAGAGTCAAGGTAATGCTTATTTCACCTTGCAGTAATTTGTTGATAAACAGGTTGTATATCTTTTTTTTGTTGTTGCACTGATGCAATGAAATTCTATTGACATGTATGTCATGCTAATAATTCTGTCAATAATTGATGTACACATTTTGAAGGTACAAACAATGTGTCATTAGACAAGTCAATAATGCCGTGCATGACATTATTCAGCAAATTTGTTGGTACTTGGCATCACTTTATTGAATTCTAGAGGTCATTCAGTAAACCACTCACTTTGAATTCAGCATGTTATTACCTTCAGAAGTAGTGATATTGCCTGTTCTTTCCATGAGCCATGTGTATTCTTACCAGAACTTATAAATCATCTAGCGTTGTACATTTTATGAACTCCTGCATAAGCTGATTTTGAAATATATGTGGTATACAAAATTCTCAAATTTTAATAAAGTCAGATCTTTTTTCAAAATGCTAAGGAAAATGTTTTAAGAAGATTTTGTGAATTTTTGTTTTATGTACATGTATATTGGTATATGATTTGAGTTATATATGAAATATGTGTATTTCAGACACTTGTGCATGAAAGTTATAGTTAGTCATATACATTCATATATATGTGTCTTAGGCATGTGAGTTTTGTTTCATCCTCTTCTATTTTTTGTTATTTTTTAAATTGAAAATAGATTTTTCTCTCATAAAACACATCACAACTACAGTTTTCTTCACTTTACTCCTCCCAGCCTCCCTTGCTCCCAAATACACTCTCCCTCAATTTCCATTCAGAAAAGAGCAAGCCTCCAAGAGACAACAACCAAACAAGACAAATAAGACACAATAAAATAAGACAAAAGCTATCATATTGAGATTGGATAAGGCAACATCTGATACTGATAACAGGAAAAGAGTCCTAAGAGCAAGCAAAAGTGTCAAAGAGGTACACCCCCTCCCAGTCTTAGGAGTCCCACAAAAATACCAAGCTAACAACCACAACATATACACATACTACCTGGTGTAGACCTTTGAAGACCCTGTGCTTGCTCTTCAGTATCTGTGAGCCCATATGGGTCACATTGAATTGATTCAGTGGTCCATGTTCTCCTGGTATCCTCCATGCCTTCTGACCCCTACATTATTTCCTCAGAATTCCCCAAACTTTGAGGGAGAAACCCTCTATGTAATGTCTGGTTGTGGGTCTCTTCACTCACACAGACCACCTGTTATTGGGAGAAGCCTCTCTGATGACAACTGGACAAATCACCTATCTATGAACATGGCAAAATATCACTAGGAATCTACTTATTTATTTGTTTGTTTATTGGTTCTACCTGAGGTCTTTCTTTGGGCTATCCAGTCTACAGTTTCTGTCCTTTCAGGCAGTGTCAGGCAAGGGCTACCACTTGTGGAATGGTTCTCAAGGTAAACCCCAATACTGGTTGCCACATCCACAAGTTGTGTGCACCGTTGCTGGAGTACATCTTGCAGGCAGGACATACTGTAGGTCAAGAGTTTGTGGCTGGGTTGGTGTCCAAGTTACTCTTTCTGTAGCCTGCAGTCTACCTTCCCTTGCCACAGAGAGTCATTTTCCAAAAACAGCCTGGCAGGGCGTGATATTACCGAGAACATCATCCACAGAGTTCATTGAACATAGAGAGATCCAGCTAATGCCTGGATTATGCCAGCAAATACATGAATTTTAAAGTTTAGAAATTACCAACAGTTCCAAAAATAGTTTATAACATCTACGTGCTTTCCCACAATTATTTTTATTATATAACTTCCTGAGAGAAAAATCACAAGCAGAACAGACATTTTTTTATTTATTCTTGTTACATCTCAATGGTTATCCCATCCCTTGTATCCTCCCATTCTTCCCTCCCTCCCATTTTCCCCTTATTCCCCTCCCCTATGACTGTTCCTGAGGGGGATTTCCTCCCCCTGTATATGCTCATAGGGTATCAAGTCTCTTCTTGGTAACCTGCAGACATTTTTAATATATGTGCTTTAAGTACTTAGTAACTTGCTACTCAAAAGGCTATCAAATGACCTTAATTTTCTTTAATGTTATAAAACTTAAGCTCTTCAGTACTTTTTAAGAGAAATAAAACATTATATTGGAGTTCCCCTATTTGATGCTTTACATACCACAGTGTAGGTTACATGTACACACAAATGTGGTCTAACAGTACTAAATGCGACAATCCAGGAATAAATACTAGGTGAGTTTAAGTGTGTCTAATTCTAAACAGATAGAAGAGTCCTAGTCTGTCTTGCTTGGCACAGGCATCCACAGTGTAGATGCTGTCAGTATAGTAGACATTATGAAGTCAACTCAATTATTAGATTATTGTGCTATCATAATGTTTATATTCTAGAATCATATAATTCACTTAACGAGGGCTATATGTATACAGATAGTAATGATAGCAGCATAGATTTGTCACATAAAATCTGTAAAGTGTTGGTTTTAAGTAAATATGAAAGTTTTTACTTGAGAAAAAAGAAAATATTTTTTTCTTTTTAAAAAAATTATGTATACTTTTAAATTATTACACATCTTTACAAGAAACTACCTACAGCAAGAACAACCACAAAAGAGTCAGGAATTATATAAGTGTTACATTTATAGTCTTTTGGCTCTTTGTATTTGGTAGGCTTGAAGAAAACATCTTTCCTATCTTGCTGCTTATAAAATTCTGAATGAAAATCAATATCTATAGAAAATATACTTTTTATTTCTCACTAAGATGCATACATTCTTATTATTAAAATCTAATTTATACATTAAGTATTATAACATGTGTTTATATATGGGAAAAGCAGTGTGTGTGTGTGTGTGTGTGTGTGTGTGTGTGTGTGTGTGTGTATAATCCAATGATATCTTGTCTTCTGAATATTCACTGAAGACCTTGGAGAATATTCCCAGTAGATAATGGTAAATACAGTAGATTTTACTTTAAGCCTAAAACCAATATTAATCGGATATTTCTTTGTCAGTTTGTATACTCCTATTTTACGACCAATTGCAAGGCCTTGAGGCAATTTTATCATAATTATTATTTTGTAATGTAGTCAAGAATCCCAGGCCTAGGGAAAGAGAGTACCTATGCTGGAGTAAAAACAGGACTTCCAAGCACCTTCATTTTTACTTGAGCTATGAATTTGATAATCAAGGGCCCTGCACTTGTCCTCTGCAGTTCTTAGTGCCATAATTTTCTGAGTATTCCCTTTATAGAAAAGGGGGATGGGTTCTGTCATGAGAAAAGTCTACATCTGTTCAATACTGCCAGAACCCCCTTCTTGTGAGGTTCCTGGGACAGGTTGGATTGAATATTTATCTGTGACTAATAGAGACCTCTTTTCTAGACTGCAATTGACTCATTTCATTTTGAAATGGTATAGGTATTGACATCCCCATTAGCACCTCTGGGATTGTTTCTTGTGCTGGAAATAAAAGTCCTCTGCTCTCTTTATGTTAGATGCACCTGTGTGGAAAAAGCCATCAACATAAGCAAAGGCTTTGCTTACTAGATTTTCAGGCTTGCAACATTTTAATTTTATTTCTTACTACCTCCCTGATAAAGGAAAATAAGAAAAACCTCTCAACCATACACACTGTGTGCTTCAGTGCTTCCAAACCCTTGCTGAAGATCTTCTCTGTACAGAGTGCCCTGTGTGCTTTTGGATTAGTGATGCTTCAAAGTGTAAATGAAATCTCACTCTACCTGTCCTGCCATTATCATTATCCCTATTACAGCAATACACGTTGTTTTTATTTCTAGCTTGTCGTAAGATATGGCCTCTGCTTGTGTTTGACACTTTCTCAAACCGTTGCCTTTATGATAATATAAATACCTTTTCTCTGTATATTTCTTTGCTATATCCTTATATGTTCTTCAAAAAGTATGTGGTAAATCTCTTTGATAACTACTAAATTTTATTTTGCTTTACCTGGGATTGGAGTAATGTACTGGGTCTTGCTTTATCCTTAGATGCTCAATAAATAATTCCATCAATCAAGATTTTTTTAAAAAAGGATAAATTAAAGAGTAAAACACTGAAATATGTATCCAAAACATTCTGCTCATCATTTCTTCCTTATTCCATGATATTGGAATGCTTCATTACCACCTGGGGAGCTGGTGAAAAGCACAAATGAGTATAGGCATCTTTATATTGTAATTGTGGCTGCTAATCTATGACTTACTTAAACAAGCTCCGCTAATGATTATAGTGTAAACAAAAACAAAGCTTATGAAAAATTCAAATGTCATAATGAAGTTCGTTAAATAATACAATTACTATTTACTGATTATATACAATAAAATACAAATATATTTATTTTAAAAATACCATACTAAGTATAATAAAGGTAGATAATAGGTTAGTGTTGAGTGCCTACACATGTTTGCTAATGAATCATGTGTTGGATTAAACAAGAAGATCAATCATTGATCAGATTTTTATGATTACCAGCAGACTAAGTTAGTGAATTATTTACATTTTCTTTTACCATTTCCTCCAAGTTACTTAGTATTGCCCTAATATCAAACATTATAACTCCTTTTCTTAGGTGATTATGATTTATAAAATTGTATGATAAGCTAATTTTTGCCTTGCTTTATGCTTTTCATCTATTCTGAATAGACCTTCCTTCAGGAATATTGAACGGGGCATACTTTGAATTTTCACATAGTATTTTTTTGCATTAAGAACCATAGTGTCATTCCATCCTTGGCAAGTCCATGGAGCTATAAAACACTCAGACACGAATCAGCTGCCTCAGGGGTTTCAGGAGTGACAGAATTCTGAAAGAAGTGAGTCAGCTAGAGTCCCAATAGAAAGTCTTCCCCTCTGTCCCACTTTCCTGGTAAGTGAAGACTTTCATAGGACATTCCCCTTGGGCTAGTGTCCAGATATAAGTGAGTATATACCATTTGACTCTTTCTGCTTCTGGACTAACTCACTCATTATGATCCTTTCTAGTTCAATACATTGTCACAAATTTCTGGAATTCCTTGTTTTTAATAGCTGAGTAGTATTCCATAGTGTAAATGTACCACAGTTTCTTTATCCATCTTCTACTGAGAGACACTTAGGCTGTTTCCATGTTCTGGCTATTATGAATAGGTGAAAGAAGCAAGAGTGATTGAGGAAATAGAAGGATCCAGAGGGTCCTAGAAACCTACAATTAGAACATTATGACAGGCAGATAGGTGCCCAAGGGTCCAGGTCAAACTACAGCACCAGCCAAGGACAATACATGCAGTAAACTTCGAACCCCTACCCAGATCTACCCAATGGACAGGACATTCTCCACAGTTGAATGGAGAGTGGGGACTGACTTTCGCACGAACTCTCGTGCCTCATATTTGACCACGTCCCCTGGATAGGGAGGCCTGTCGGTACTCAGAGGAAGGATAGCTGGCTACCAAGAAGAGACTTGATACCCTATGAGAATATACAGGGGGGGGAAATCCCCCTCAGTCACAGTCATAGGGGAGAGGAGTAAGGGGAAAATGGGAGGGAGAGAAGAATGTGGAGATACAAAGGATGGGATAACAATTTAGATGTAATGTGAATAAATTAATAAAATATATTTTAAAAAACGAAGTGAGTCAGCAGCAATGCTGAGTCCTCATGTTCAGCAGGAAGAGGACAAAGATTCCTGAATTGCACATTACCTGGACATTACAGACTGTCAGAGCAATGGGGTGAATTGCATCCTGCACACTCAGCATGCTTGTCACCATACACCAAGAAACCCTTTATGGTTAAAAAGCTAAACATGGAATCTCAGAGCAAACAACCGAAATGGTTATATACCAGTCTCCTTAAGGTTGTAAAGCATGCATCCCGTGGTGATGGATTTTAATTGAGTTTCCAAGGTAATTTTCCCAAACCAGTTAGATTTTCTAGAGATATGAAGTTTTTACCAATATGAACATCTGGAATTATGAATCAAAATAGTCTTTCTTTTTATGATATCATTAAAGATGATTAGAATGTTGGGACTGGGGTCAGATCTCAGTATACCAGCAGAGGCCTACCATGTTCAGGTCTGTGAGCTAGATTTCCAGCTGAAAGAACAAATTCTCTTCATATGTGTCACTTTTCCATATAAAATACAGAATAAATTTATCAATATTTTGTTTAAATTAAGATCTGGATTGCACTGAATCTATAAGTGAGAAAGAGCTGGTATCTTTATGCTTTTAGATTTTCCATTCAATAATAAATATTGTCTTTCTAGTCCCGTATGTCATATCTGGTTGTATTTAGGAATAGCTCACATACTTTTCATTCATGTTCTACGTGTATTTAATAGATGCATCCTAATGTTCTCAAAAACTGATGAGTGACTGTTTGAATTATATTTATCTGTAATGGTTTCCAGGAAAACAACTAACTTTTGTACATGGATTTAAATCTCAGTATTCACTGAATTTATAGGCTCCACTGAGTTATTTTAGTTGGGTCCTAAAATAAATACATTGTCACAACAGAGTTCCTGTGCAGAGCTCTGATGGTGTCAATCTTTCTATGGGCCCTTCAACAATATGTAACAAGTGGAAAAGCTGCTATGACTCTGAGAGATAATAAAAGGATAAGGTACGTCGGATGGTTTGGAGGGATCAAAAGGAAGGGGAAAATGATGCAATTATAATTTAATGTAACACTTTTAAATTAATAAAAATGAAAAGAGATATTCTTTAGTGTGCTCTACATAAATAATTGACACACCTACAAATTAAAGCAATTTTACTTCCTTGGATCTGTCCAGCAACTATACTTTTTAAAATTTTCTTATTTCCTCCCTCTATTTAGAGGTTCTATGTACCACATTTTCATTGTCCATTCATCAGTTAAAGGACATGCAGGTTGTTTCTATTTTCTAGCTATTGTGAATAGAAAGACAATCAACATGGCAAAGCTAGAATCTTGGAGGAGGATATCCAGTCCTTTGACATATGCCAAGAAGGGGATTAACTGGATAATGGGAAACATGGTAAATCTTTTACTTTTTGAGATCTTTGCACACTGATTTTCACAGGAGCCATGGTATTTTGCAATCACACTAATTATGTGAGTGAGAATCCTCCTTTCCTCACATCCTACCCAAGATTTTTTACTGATTGTTTTCTTTCTGGGCCATGGGAGTTAATGTAGATAATATCTCAAGTATTCTCTGTTTCCGTTTCCGTACTTGTTAAGGGTCTGGAACACTTAAATATATTTCTCAATATTTTTTATTTCTCTTTTGGATCTCTTTGCTCTAATTATTAGTATAATTTTAATTGAGTCATTTGGTTTCTTGATTTTTCTGTTTTCTTTTAAAATTCTTTGTTTTGTTTTTTTAAATTTTATTTTATTATTTAATTCATATATTCAAATTGCAACTCAGTTGTTATCCCATCACTTGTATCCTCCCGTTCCTCCCTCTCTCCCACTTTTACCCTATTCCCCTCCCCTAAGTCTAAGACTGAAGGGGACCTCCTCCTCGACTATAAGGTCATAGGCTATCAAATCACATCTTGGTAGCCTGCTTAAAGTTCTTTGTATACTCTGGATAGTACTCCTCTATCAGATATATGGTTGGCAATGATTCTCTCCCACTCTGTTGTCTTCAGTGACAGATGGTTCTCCCTTAACTTTCCATTGCTGCATAGGAGCTATTTATTTTTATTAGATCCTGTTGATCAATTGATAACTTCAGTTACTGAGAGAATGGAGTCATATTCAGAACATCCTCTCCTGCACCTCAGTTTCTCACTGTACTACTTACATTTCCTTCAGTTATTCAGTGTTTCAAGTTTTACACTGAATTCTTTGGTCCACATGGAGTTTATTTCTGTAGAAGACGATGGATACATTGTTAGTTGCGCTGATCTACATGTGGGCATCCAGAAAAACAGGACAACGGCATGCAAACCTCCTAGAGGTTATGCCAGACTATCTAACAATATCCCAGCACAAGGCATGGGAAAACCTCTCTTTAAACTGTTGGTCTTCAGAGTTGAAGAGATTCTTTAAGCAATATAGGCTATTGTCACTGTCCTTGTTTGCCTACCAGAACAAGGAGGTAAAGAGCTTTTGCTAAAGATATCACACAATTCAGGAACATGATTTTAAGGATTCAAAAACTGACCTGGAAAGCTTCTGCTGAATGGTTGGCTACTGTGGAGTCCAAACTTGCTATGAGAGCTTCAAATGGAAAAAAATCAATCGATATCTCTATGCAGCTGTAAAGTTTGTGAATCACAACAATGACCTTCAGGGCAAGATATCCCAAAGGATACAACACTGGAACTTATTCATTGTGGATAACCAATAGCTGTGTACTTCTGCTTGAGGCCTTCTCAATAGGGGGGAGAGCCTGGCAGTGTAAAAGTAGCCAACTACAGAAAGATAGAGAAGACATTGATTTTGGTGCCATGTTCCTAAATTAGTATTATTTCTAACTGTATTCTAAATAATTTTTCTGTTTTTATAGGTAAGTGTAGGTAGGCCTTCATTACAGAAGTTTTATATATATATATCAGCGTAGCAACAGAGAAAAATTGTTACAGAAATCAACACCTGGGGTCAAATCCTATCAAGCATTTGATCGAAGACTGCCTAACATCCACTGGCACCTCTATAACACAATCCAGACATCTAAAGCTCAGGAAATATCTTGGAAGAAGGGTTGAAAGATTGCAAGGGACAGAGGATCAGGACACTTGCTGCAAAGTAGTGTCTTCTGTCTACAATGTCAAGACACGATGTTTACGCATTATTTTCTCACTCACTTCCTTTGTTCCTGTTTTAGTACTTACTAACATTTCCAGTCAGTCACCTTATAAATGATCAAATCCTTTAATGTGTTCAGAAATGTATTTGTAGGCATGCTAAGAACCAATGTGTATAAATAAGATATATTTAGTTTCCTGTACATGGTTTCAAAGTTAAACAGAAAGTAATTGGAAGCAAACAAAGTTTGTTTATTTAGATCTACTTGAGATAGATATGAACCTCAAACACTTCTCTGCAGAATATTATATATTTCAAACAAATAAGGCAAATTGGAGTTTTGAAACTAAAGAGCAAACTGGTTTGGCTTCAATGTGTGTTCATATACACTGTTACCAACATAAATTGTTTGAAGAAATATAGTAACCTATTTAACTTATTCTTAGAATTACAAAATTAATGGGCATAAAATATTTAGAATATCTCTTTTATATCATACTTACTCAATAGATGTGAACTACATTCAATATATGAGCAACACTAACTTATTGTCCATTTATCTTTTGGACATAGGTTATTGTAGATATGACAAATAAAAGATTCTGTAGGTCTTTTTCATCTGACTTTGGTCAATAGTACTAAAAATACCTCAGTAAAACTTTCCAGTTTTAGAATGTGAAGTCAGAACCTTAGGGAAGGTTTCTGAAACATTCATGCTTTTTTTCTTAAAGACAAAGACCATTGCTATAAACGTGAGTTATAGCTAAAGGAAAAATATCTGTATTTAGTTCAAAAGGTCATGCATATATTTCATTTCATTACTCCAATTTTGTGATGGTGTGTTTCTTAATTCAGTTAATGATTGCCATTTCTATGTTATTGTCATGCAGTTAAGAAGAAAAAATGTTTTCATCAAGTGAGTAGTAAGCTCAGTAGTTACAGTAATAAGACTAAGTTAATATGCTCAACCATGTTCATAGCAGCCTTATTAATAATAGCCAGACTCTGGAAACAGCTTACATTTCCCTCAGTTAAAGAATGGAAAAAGAAACGGTGATACATTTACACCATGGAGTACTACTCCACTATTAAAAACAAGGAAATCCCAAAATTTGTGGACAAATGGGTGGAACTAGAAATGATCATGAGTTAACCCAGAAGCAGAAAGACTTACATGGTATATACTCACTTATAATTGGGCACTAGCCCAAAAGGCATGTCCCATGAAAAACTTCACTTACCAGGAAATTGGGACAGAGGTGAGGACATCCTATTGTGACTCTAGGTAAGAGAAGTATAGGAGAATGGGGAAATAGAAGGACCCAAAGGGTCCTAGAAACCTACATGAAGAACATCATGACGGGTGAATCTGGGTCTTGGATTCTGCTCAAACTACTGCACAAACCAAGGTCAATATAGACAGTAAACATCGAACCCCTACTCTGATCTAGCCAATGGACAGGACATTCTCCAGAGTTAAGTGGAAAGTGGGGACTGACTGACATGAACTCTAGTGCCCCATATTTGACCACTTCCCCTTGGTGGGAAGACCTGATGGCACTCAGAGAAAGAATAAGCAGGCTACCAAGATAAGACTTGATAGTCTGTGACCACGTAGTGGGGGAGGTGGTCCAACTCAGTTATAGACCTAGGGGGAGGGAATAGGGTGAAGGCAGGAGGGAGGGAAGAAGGGGAAGATACAATGATGGGATAACAATTGAGATGTAATCTGAATAAATTAATAAAAAAGACAAAGTTAAGTGTTTACATCATGGATCATTGTTAACTACAAGCCTAGGATTTTGGTCCTTGGTTAAAATTCTCTGAATGTGTCACATCCACCAAAAAAACATTGTGGACATCATAAATAAAAGAAATAATCCAAATATTGGGCCATGAAATGTTTATTTCGATTTATCACAGATTCTGAAACCATCTTCAGAGGAATGTGTTGTCAGTTATGTCCATTTCATTTATGAAGTTATTTAACTTCAGAGGTTGTACCCTTAGTTTACGTCCATTGTTCAGAATTTGGTGTTGAAGTCACCCATTATCTCTATATGAGGATAAATATGCTTTTTGGATGGAGTAGTGTTTTTTCTGTCAAGTTTTATGGCCTTGTGTTCAATGCATATATGTTTAGAACTGTAATATCCTATTGGGAATGTTTCCTTTAATGAGTATCCCTTCTGAAAGTTTGATGTCTGCATTGTCAAATGTTACAATAGCTATGCATGCTTTTTTCTTTGTTCCATTTACTCGGGTTATGTTTCTCTATGCTTTTACTCTAGGGCAATATTTGTCCTTGATGGTGAGGTGTGTTTCCTGGGTGCAATAAAAAGATGAATTACCTTTTCTAATCAATCTGTTAGTCTTTATTATTTGGCAAAGGAATTGAGGTCATTAATATGTTTATTAAATTCCTGTTATTTTTTTAACTTTTTTTTATTAATTTATTCATATTACATCCCAGTTGTTAGCCCATCCCTTGTATCCTCCCATTCCTCCCTTCCTCCCACTTCCCCCCTACTCCACTCCCCGATGTCTGTGTCTGAGGGGGACCTCCTCCCCCTGTATATGCTCATAGGGTATCAAGTCTCTCCTTGGTGACCTATTATCCTTCCTCTGAGTGCCACCAGGCATCTCCATCCAAGGGACATGTTCAAATATGGGGCACCAGAGTTTGTGTGAAAGTCGGATCTCCTTCTCCACTCAACAGTGGAGAATGTCCTGTCCATTGGCTAGTCTGGGTAGGGGTTCGAGGTTTACTGCCTATATTTTCCTTGGCTGTTGCCATAGTTTGCGGAGGACCCCAGGGCCCAGACTCGCCTGTAGCTTTCCAGGACCCACTGGATCCTTCTATTTCCTCATTCTCCCAGGCTTCTCACACCTAAAGTCTCAATAAGATGTCCTTCCCTCTTACACACTTTCTTGGTAGGTACAGTTTTTCATGGGGACATACACCTTGGACTAGTGTTTCAATATAAGTGAGTATATACCATTTAGCTCTTTTTGCTTCTGTGTGAACTCACTCATTATGACAATTTCTAGTTCAATCCATTTGTCCACAAATTTTGGAATTTCCTTGTTTTTAATAGCTTAGTAGTATTCCATAATGTAGATGTACCACAGTTTCTTTATCCATTCTTCTACTGAGGGACACATCGGTTGTTTCCAAGTTCTGGCTATTATAAATAAAGCAGCTATGAACATGGTTGAGCATATGTCCCTGTTGTTTGGTAGTGCACCTTCTGGGTATATTCTAAGGAGTGGAATAGCTAAGTCTTGGGGAAGCCCTATTCCCATTTTTCTGAGAAAGCACCAGATAGATATCCAAAGTGGTTGTACTAGTTTGCATTCCCACCAGCAATGAAGGAGTGTTCCTCTTTCTCCACACCCTCGCCAGCATGAGGTGTCAGTTGAGTTATTGATCTTAGCCATTCTGATGGGTGTAAGGTGGAATCTCAGTGTCGTTTTGATTTGCAGTTCTCTGATGACTAAGAAGGTCGAGCATTTCCTTAAGTGTTTCTCAGCCATTTGATGTTCCTCTGTTGAGTATTCTCTGTTTAGTTCTGTGCCACATTTTTCTATTGGGTTATTTGGTTTTGTGGTGTTTAATTTCTTGAGTTCTTTATATATTTTGGATATTAGACCTTTGTCAGATGAAGGGTTGGTAAAGATCTTTTCCTAGTCTGTAGGCTGTCGCTTTGTTCTCTTGACAGTGTCACCTGCCTTACAGAATCTTCTCAGGCTCATGAGGTCCCATTTATTAATTGTTGATGTTAAGGCCTGGGCTGTTGGTGTTCTGTTCAGGAAGTTGTCTCCTGTGCCTATGTGTTCCAGACTCTTCCTCACTTTTCCCTCTAACTGGGTTAATGTCTCTGGTTTTATGTTGAGGTCTTTAATCCACTTGGACTTGAGTTTTGTGCATGGTGACAAATAGGGGTCTAATTGCATTTTTCTACATGTAGACATCCAGTTAGACCAGCACCATTTGTTGAAGATACTGTCATTTTTCCATTGAATGGATTTGGCTTCTTTGTCGAAAATCAAGTGGGCAAATGTGTGTGGATTCATCTCTGGGTCTTCAGTTCAATTCCATTGATCCACTAGCCTATTGCTGTGCCAGTACCATGCTGTTTTAATTACTGTTGCTCTATAGTACAACTTGAGATCAGGTATGGAGATTCCTCCAGAGGATCTTTTATTGTATAGGATTGTTTTTGCTATTCTGGGCTTTTTGTTTCTCCATATGAAGTTGAGAATTGTTCTTTCAATATCTTCAAAATATTTTGTAGGTATTCTGATAGGGATGGCATTGAATCTGTAAATTGCTTTTGGTAAGATGGCCATTTTTACTATGTTGATTCTCTCAGTCCACGAACAAGGTAGATCCCACCATCTTCTGATGTCATTTTCAATCTCTTTCTTCAGAGTTTTAAAGTTTTTTTCAAATAAGTCCTTCACTTGCTTGGTTAGGGTTATTCCTAGATATTTTATATTGCTTGTGGCTATCATGAAGGGAGTAATTTTCCTAATTTCTTCCTCTGCCTGTTTGTCATTTGTATATAGGAAAGCTACTGACTTTTTTGAGTTTATTTTGTATCCTGCCAATTTGCTGAAGGTGTTTATCAGCTGTAGGATTTCTCTGGTGGAATTTTGGGGGTCACTTATATACACTATTATATCATCTGCAAATAGGGATAATTTGACTCCTTCCTTTCCCATTTGGATCCCCTTGATCTCCTTTTGATGTCTTATTGCTCTGGCTAGAACTTCAAGAACTATATTGAAGAGATATGGGGAAAGTGGGCAGCCTTGTCTGGTCCCTGATTTTAGAGGGGTTTCCTTGAGTATCTCTCCATTTAGTTTAATGTTGGCTATTGGTTTGCTGTATATAGCCTTTATTATGTTTAGAAAAGTGCCTTGTATTCCCAATCTCTCCAGAACTTTAAACATAAATGGGTGTTGGATTTTGTCAAATGCTTGTTCTGCATCTAAAGAGATGATCATGTGGTTTTTTATTTTCAGTTTGTTTATATGGTGGATTACATTGATGGATTTCCATATGTTAAACCATCCCTGCACGCCTGGAATGAAGCCTACCTGGTCATGGTGAATGATGTCTTTGATATGCTGTTGTATTAGCTTTGGGAGTATTTTGTTGAGTATTTTTGCATCAATGTTCATAAGAGAAATTGGTCTGAAATTCTCTTTTTTTGTTGGGTCTTTGTGGGGTTTAGGTATCAATGTGACTGTGGCCTCATAGAAGGAGTTTGGTAATATTTCGTCCATTTCTATCTTTTGGAATAGTTTGAATAGTATCAGTATTAGCTCTTCTTTGAAGGACTGGTAGAATTCTGCACCGAAACCATCTGGCCCTGGGCTTTTTTTGGTTGGAAGACTATCAATGGTTGCTTCTATTTCTATAGGCAAAATAGGGCTATTTAATTTGTTTATCTGGTCTTGGTTCAATTTTGGTAAATGGAATCGGTCAAGAAATTTGTCCATTTCCCTTAAATTTTCAAATTTTGTGGCATAAATGTCTTTGAAGTAGGTTCTTACAATTCTTTGTATTTCTTCGGTGTCTGTTGTTATGTCTCGCTTTTCATTTCTGATTTTGTTAATTTGGGTAATGTTTCTTTGTCTTTTAGTTAGATTGGCTAACAGTTTGTCTATCTTGTTGATTTTCTCAAAGAACAAGCTCTTGGTTTTGTTGATTCTTTGGATTGTTCTCTTTGTTTCTAATTTATTGATTTCAGCCCTGAGCTTGATTATTTCCAGGCGTCTACTCTTCTTGGGTGTTTCTGCTTCTTTTTTTTTTTCTAGAGCTTCCAGATGTGTTGTTAAGTTGTTTATGTGGGATGATTCCATTTTCTTTTTAAAGGCACTTAGTGCTTTTCCTCTTAGCACTGCTTTCAATGTGTCCCACAATTTTGGGTATGTTGTTCCATCCTTTTCATTGAATTTCAGGAAGTCTTTTATTTCTTTCCTTATTTTTTCCGTGACCCATGTGTCATTAAGTAGAAAGTTGTTTAGTTTCCACGTGTTGGTATGCTTTTTGTTATTTCTATTGTTGTTGAAGTCCAGCCTTAGACCATGGTGATCTGATAAGATACAAGGTATTATTTCAATCTTCTTGTATCTGTTGAGGTTTGCTTCGTGACCAACTATGTGATCAATTTTAGAGAATGTTCCATGGGGTGCTGAGAAAAAGGTATACTCCTTTGCATTGGGTGGAAAGTTCTGTAGATATCTGTTAGATCCATTTGATTAATGACATTGGTTAATGAGGTTATTTCCTGGCTTAGTTTTTGAATCAAAGTCCTATCCTTGAGTGAAAGTGGGGTGTTGAAGTCTCCCACTATTAATGTGTGGGTATCGATGAGTGGGGCAAGCTTTGTTAATAACTCTTTTACAAATGTGGGAGCCCTTGTATTCAGAGCATAGATGTTCAAAATCGTGATGTCTTCTTGGTTGACTTTACCTTAGACGAGTACGAAGTGTTCATCCTCGTCTCTTTTGACTAATTTTGGTTGAAAGTCTATTTTATTAGATATTAGAATGGCTACCACAGCTTGTTTCTTGTGACCATTTGCTTGGAATATTTTTCCCCAACCTTTTACTCTGAGGCAATGTCTGCCCTTGTGGTTGAGATGTGTTTCTTGAATGCAGAAGAATGTTGGATCATGTTTATGCATCCACTCTGTTAGTCTGTGTCTTTTTATTGGAGAGTTGAGACCATTGACGTTGAGAGATATTAAAGACCAGTGATTGGTAAGACCCTTCATTTTTGGTATTTGTAACAATCGAGTTTTTGTGAAGTTGTGATTTTGCAATGGTGTAGTTACTTATTTCTTACGTATTTTTGGTTGTAGTTTGACCAGTTGGGGTGGAGTTTTCCTTCTAGTAACTTCTGTAAAGCCAGATTTGTGGCTAGGTACTGTTTGAATTTGATTTTGTCATGGAATGTCTTGTCTTCTCCGCCAATGGTCATTGATAATTTTGCTGGATATAGTAGTCTTGCCTGGTATCTGTCTTCTCGTAGGGTTTGCAGAACCTCTGTCCAGGCCCTTCCGGCTTTCATGGTCTCTGCTGAGAAGTCAGAAGTAATTCTGATAGGTTTGCCTTCATATGTTGCTCGTCCTTTTTCTCTTGCCGCTTTTAATATTTTTCCTTGTTCTGTATATTTTGTGTTGTTATTATTATGTGGTGGGAAGATTTTCTTTTTGGGTCTATTCTATTTGGTGTTCTGTAGGCCTCTTGTATGCTCATATGCATCTCCTTCTTCAAATTGGGGAAATTTTCTTCTGTTATTTGATTAAAGATATTTTCTGGGCTGTGGAGTCGGTTACCTTCTCTTTCTTCTATCCCTATTATTCTCAAGTTCCGTCTTTTCATATTGTCTTTTATTTCATGAATGCTTTGTGTCAGGAACTTTTCAGATTTAGCATTATCCTGGATGTTGTTTCCAATTGTGCGATTGTATCTTCAAGTCCCAATATTCGTTCTTCCATTTCTTGCAATCTGTTAGATAAGGCCACCTCTGAGATGCTTGCTTTCTTTTCTGATTCTTCTCGATCACATTTTTCTTCCGTGTGTACTTTTATGATAGCTTCCATTTTTATCTTCAGGTCTTGAACTGTTTTAATGATTTCCTTCATCTGGTTATTTGTATTTTTCTGAAATTCTTCAAGTGCCTCTTTATATGACTCTTTTAAGTCTTCAGCCCTCTTGTTTGTTTCCTCCTGCATTTGTTTACATATTTTATTTGTTTCTTCCATTATCATCTTACTTACTAAGGACTTGAGGTGGTTTTCATGTATATCAATTGTTGTTGGGTTCTCCAGGTTGTTTTCATTAGGATTGCTGGGATCTAGAGATGCCATCCTATTTTGGTTTTTGTTAGCATTCTTTCATTGTCCCCTTGTCATTTTGGTGACTCTAGTGTTGGAAGGTGGTTTGTAGTGACCTTCCCTGTTTGGGAGTGGATGGTTGATGTCTGATTATAGGTAGGGTGCCCTTACCTGTGGGGATCAGGGAGTATTTCCCTGGACCAGGCCGGTGATTCAGATTCTACTCCCGGAGATTTTTCTCAACACCTTAGGCTCCAGGCTGAGTCATGCAAAGTAGGTTTCTGTTTGGGCCTTTTCACCTTACTGCTGTATCTCAAGTCAGCAGTTTGGGGATCTAGAGTAAGGTCAGCACACAAGCTCTCTGGTTGTGTAGGTTGACCCCAGCTGTCTTTCCTGTTGTTTTGTAGCCAAGACCCCAGGTGGATCAGATCTTCTGGGTTGTAGCTGTCTTTTAGCTCTGCCTCTACACTCTGTAGGAGCGTCCAGCCTTTCCCATGAATTTGGGAGTTCTTGCTGTGTCTGCAGGAGCTGTATGCCAGGACACTCCCAGCTTGCTATAGATCAGCAGTTATATCCTGCATGCATGAGCCACAGCCCCCTATATCGTGGGACCCTGCTAGGTTCTGTTGTTTGGGGAGTGCAGGGTCAGTGCCAGCAGCTCGTACCTGTGGCTAGTGACAAAGGCGGCTCAGACCACTGGCAGGAAACTCCTGTATCTTCTCTTTCTGCCAGAGAAAGGCAGAGTGCTCCCCGGATGCTTTAGGGCAGCAGTTATTCCCTGCCAGCAAGACCCACAGCTCCCGATAATGTGGGCGGTCCTGACGAGGGCCCGCAAGAATGGATCCAGCTTGTTCTGTTGTTTGGGGAGTGCCTGGTCAGTGCCAGTAGCCTGGCCCCGCTGCTGGTGCCAATGGCGGTTCAGACCGCTGGTAGGAATCTCCTGTATCTTCTCTTTCTGCCAGAGAAAGCCAGAGTACTCCCAGTTCACTTTAGGGCAGTAGTTAGTCCCTGTAAGTGCAACCCACAGCTCCCGATAATGTGGGTGGTCCCACTGGGCTGTTTTCTAACTGCCCCTGTTTGCAGGGTCAATCCTTTGTGTCTGGCTTCAGCTTGGGCACAGGACGCGGATGCAGTCATGAGCTATATGCCAGTTCTAGCTGGTTTTGGTGAGACCCGCCACCTGTGTTTCCACCTGGGTTAGGCAGGTGACCTCCGCAGTTTGGCGTGGTGTGGATGTAGAGGTTCAATGGTAGTTTCACCCTATTTACTGAGACTCCTCAGGCTTGGGGCTCCGGAAAATCTCCTCCCCAAATGGCAAGTTTGGGTTTTATGTGCTGGCTACAGCTTGGTTGTGGATTCTGTTTCAGAGTTTGGGGAGTGTGTTTAGCCCTCCGGGCTGTTGCTTGTCCTGGGGTTAGACCCCCTGGTGGTCTGCGGAGTTTGGGGCCCCACTCACCTACAGTTCTCAAAATCCAGCAGTCTGTGGTTCCATTCACGTCCCTGGTCTCCTCGGAGTAGATCAGTTATGGTGCCTACTGGTCGATGCCATCTTGGAATCCCCCTCCTGTTATTTTTCTTGTGGTGCTATTTTACCCTTCTTTTGATGAACTGTTCTGGGACACATTAATTTCTTGTGTCCTCAGGTATAGTTAACCACATCTATTAATGTTTTCCTTCTAATGTTTTCTGTAGATTTGGATTGATGGATGAAAATTGCTTAAATTTGGTGAACTTTTTATTTAGATTATGATAGTTTTTCTGTCAACGTATCTTAAATTGGTATCTGTGATCTTTCAGAGTTTATAGAATATGTTAATGTTATTTTTATATAACTGTGTTTTTTTCTTAACCCAGCTATCACACAATTAACTGACACTTCTCTTTTACAGTTGTTTAACAAACTTCACAGCATAATAACTGAGCATTTAGTAGTCTAATTTAATCCTGTAAGCTAATTTTGCTTCCTCCAAGCTTAATCCCAGAAATACTTCGAATTTGTAACTTTTCCTGTTCCAGCTCTCTCTCCTAATCTCTCCAGGACAGCTCCATTGGCTCAATAACCTACTTCCTCTTCCAATTCCTCCCCCACTACCTGGCAGGAAGTCCAGCCCTGTTCTTCCCCCACCCTGGTTAGCAATTTGCTGTAAGCTGCTTCATTGGCATATCATGTGATAATAGAGGAGCAGTGTTTATACAACACTGAGACAGGAGGTTCTCAGAACAAGGATGGTAACCAGATATGGAGGATACAGAAATCAGTTTTTTAATTATACAATAACTTTATGCCTACAAGACTATCCATTAAGGTCATCTGGTTTCAGTGGCTCCTTCATCAAGTAAGCTTATTTCTGTATGTGGTAATTAATAGAGACACACAGACTGGATATTGTGTGAATAATAACAGAGCTTAGAGTTCTTAGCCCTAAATGGGAAGTCGATATCAAATATCACTCCTCAGAGTTTATGGATCTATGTGTTGAGAAAGTGAAAAGATTGTAAGAAGCAGAGGTAGTACATTACTACAAAGAAACTGTAGCTTTTGGCCATAATGGGGTGGATGCACATAACCCTGAAGACTGTGACAACACCCACAAGCCCTGCACAAATTCAAGCCAGACAAAATCTGAGGATGGGGAAGAAAAATTAGGCACTGAATATCTCCTCTAAAAAAGAAGCTGTTTGCAATTGATGCCTGCAGTAAGAGGAACAAGTCCATTTTCTCCAATTGAGTGACACTGGCTATATTAACTACACACCAGCATAGACCTATTGATTATGAGGTTGGCCAATGAAAAACTGACTACAAGTACTCTTTTGTGTTTTTTTTTTCTTGTAATGGCTTGATGATTTTGCCTTTTGTGTATTGTCTTGAGAAAGAGAGGAAGAACATGAAATTGAATGGGTAAGGAGGTAAACAGGTGGGATAAATCTGGGAGGATGTGCAAAGCGGTAGAAAGAATATGTAAAACATATTATGAAAATTTTCAACAATAAGAAAAATTAATAAAACAAAAACAAGGAAAGATAAAGCTTTAAAGAATTATTAAAGCAAGATGATCTAGCTGAGGTCTTATTTTCTTTGTTCTCAATCCAAATTTCTGTTTAAGGACAAATAAGGAGTACATAATTTTAAATGTTCCTTATGGCAGTAAATGGAGTAGAAGCTGACGTAATCAAGAGACATGCCAAACTAACACAACTTAAATTTCAGCATAAAAAAAATCCCAGAAACTGTGTTTGAAATGAAAACCCAAGTTTAATTTCAACATGCTCCCCAAACAGAAATATTCATGACATTATTTCATACTTGGTAGATTCTGGGTAGTCTTTTGAAAAGTTAATAAAAAAAAAAAGACCCAAGTGACATTATATGGATTATCTTCTGTTACTGACTCCCATGGCTCCCAAAGAGTTGTGGCTAGAAGGACCTGGAAGGGTCAAGAGTTCCACAAGGACACAAATAGAGCCAACAAATGTGGGCCTGTGAGGCAAGGGGCTGTCTGCACATACTGATGCACCAACCAAAGACCATGTGTTGTAAGGACCTAGACCACCTGCTCAGATGTAGTCGACAGGCAGCACAATCTCCTTGTAGGTCCCAAAGTATAGGTAGTAGGGGATACTTCTGACAGGAACTCGGGTGCCCACTCATTGATCACTTCCTTCCGGTGTGGTGGCCTTGACATGCCACAGAGGAAGAGGATGCAGGCAGTCCAAGTGAGACTTGAGAGGCTGGGATCAGATAATAGGGGAGGAGGACTCCCCTTTTTATAAGGACTAAGGGGAAGGGGGAATGAGGGAAGGAAGGAGGAACAGTGAGGAGACCATGGAGGGTCTTCAATCAGGATGTAAATTGAATAAATTAAAAATAAAAAAAATTAGATTAAAAAACTCACCAATGTAGTATCCCCTCTCTTTTGTAAAGAGTGAGGGTCTTTTGGAAGTGTTAAATACTTTAGCCAATATTTGGGGAGTAGTTTCCCTTAGTTTGCCGTTGCTCACTTATTTTGTGGTTCCATCCTGACATTTTAAAAACAGGTGAAGAACTTAATGGTGAATGAAATTTGCACAAAGTCTTTAAAATATAGGTATAGGAGAAGGGTTGGAGTGATGACTCAGGTATTAAGGCAACTTCCTGCTCATGCATATAACCTTTACAATTCCCAGCACCCAAGCAGCACCTCACAGTTATCCATAAGCCTAATTCCAGAGGATCAAGACACTCCAAGATATCCAAGTGCCAGGAGATCTTCAAATTCCAGGCATACATACAGTGCAATAATAAATGGAATCAAGTACTCATACAAGTAACATAAAAAGTAATTTTTTTTGTAAATCTTTTTTAAAGGTGTTGAAAATGGAGATCATGTATGGCAGCTACAGCCTTCTCTGAAGTGTTTACTTTTCATTCATTGTATTGTTTGTCATAAATATAAATATGAATGACTTCATACTGTCCTATGAGAAACACCAATGAATTAGAGTGGAAAACAAAAATGAGTAGGTCATGTATTTTGAGAAAAAAAAAAAGCAAATTTGAGACTAAGATGAAAACCACATCATGCTCAGTCAATAAAACCTTGTCATAAGGATTATTATGAGAAATTGTTAACTGCTTTTCAACATTCTATTTTTAGATATAGCAGAGTTCTATTTTTTACTAATGAATACTTTTACTGTAGATTATATAGTCTGTCCCTCAGAGACAATGTATCTTATGTCTATTTAATCAACACATTTTAAGGTAGTTCACATAAGAACACTGCCAACTGTCCTCCATCACCACTTCTTTACATGATGAGGAAGAAAAGCAGAAAGGAGGTGGTGGGTGGTAACAGATGGATGCTACCTAAGTTGAATTCCACTTTGGTTATTTTAGGATTTAAATCCTCTACAATCTGAATTTATGATTAATTTCCTATTCATATGGTGTGATATTGATACAGTTGAGAAACAGAAGATTAGCTAACAAATGTTCAGAGTACACCACATTATTATGATGGTGATGATGATGATGATGATGATGATGATGATGATGATGAAGGAGGATACTTAAAATGTCTTGGAAAATTGCTTATTTTTGATAAGCTTCTATTTCCTTTATTTAAGATAGAGGTGGCTCCTGCTATATTTCCTAACATGTTGTAATAAAAAATAAAAATGTGTCTAATAGCTTGAGCCTTAATCGAAACATTATGATGCCATAGACATAGAAAATGAAAGAATCAAAATTTGACTAATATAAAGAACATTAATAAGTCGATATTATATTTGGGGCTGTAGTAATAATCAAATTTTGGTCAGGATCAAATATATAAGGTGAAATCCTGACATTGTTTAAGAATGTAAAATGTATGTTCAGTAATGTTAAACATAGAGAAATAATCACAGGGAACTAGATTAGATTCATGAACTTAGATCAAAACAGTCATCATCCAGAGTCTACAGTTTATATGAGAGTTCACTCTAGATTTCACAGGTTCTGACACATTTTCCATGTTTTGCTGCCCACCATCATGATATCTCTCAGGACAGATTCCCTACACTGTACAGTTCTATGCTTGGTCATCTTGCAAACACCAACCTTTGATGTGTCTTTCAACTGTAGTAATGTACAGAATGTCAACACATAAAACAATACAATTTAAAGCCTAAGTCTTTTCCATCTAGTTTTGGGTACTTTAGATTTCTTTCTCTCTGCTTGTCTAGAAAGCCCATTTCTGATTTATCACTTTTTTTTCCCAGATGTTCTCCAGTGTTTTTCCCCAAATAAAAGACATCCTACAACTTCCATGATAAATTTTCTATAAACATCCATGTGAAGTTTTTGGGAGGAAGACATAGTTTTTGCTTTTCACACACACTAAGAAGCATGATTGGTAAACTATATGGAGGTAGTGTGTTTAGCTTTGAACAAACTGCCAAAATGCTTCCCAAATGGCATTATGATACTTAGCTTACACCATGAATAAATAACAGTTCTTCTCACACTTTTCCTAGATTTGGTGCAATTGTGGCTAGATTTTGGACATCCTAAATGTGTGTAGTTTTATCCCATCGTAGTTTGGTTTGCATTTTATCACTAATATACTTCGTCACCTTTCACAGAGATCTGCCTGCCTCCACCTCTCAAGTACTGGGATTAAAGGTGTATGTCAAAAGAGATGTTTTTGTTTTTGTTGTTCATTTATTCATATTTACATCCTCGTTGTGGCCCCCTCCGTCCTCTCCTCTCAGTGCTACCCCTTTGCCTTTTGCTCCCAGGCATTGGTGGGACGTTCCCTCAATCTCTACGGTATCTGCTCTATCTTTATCCCTGCACATCTTGTAGGCAGAATTCCACCCATAATGTTTTCTTCAAGTGTTACTGTTTTCTACTTTTACATTTAGATAAATTATCCACTTTGAAACTTATATAAAACATCATAAAGTTTTTGGGGTGTTTAAAAATCTAATTGCTTATTATCGGAAACCAATTTACTTCTTAATAAGGTGATAAAACTAAGCTAGATATGAATATTAAGCAGTTTATAGCAAAAAGCTTGTTTCTATTCCAAGACTATTAGCTTACAGCTGGTAATAGAGAAGTGAGAATTACTAAGCTTAGCTATTTTGGAATAATAAAAGTGAAATTTACAAACCAAAATAGATCAGCCAGAGAATTCTGTATACATTTTTTCTGATGCTGGAGATAACTGTTGTTTTATACTTCAGAATACATTGTGTAATATATATTTGAAAATTTAGAGTTGCCTGTTCATATTTGCATGTTCAATTCTTCAGTCTTCATTAATACATATATATTATGCTATTTATATATTTACATTAATTTATGTATTTTACCAAATTTTTTTATTAATTAAACATTTTTTTATTTTTTACATAAACATTTTTATTATAACACATATATACAATAAACAACCTATAGCAAGAAGAACCATGACATAACCAGGAATTATATAAATGTTACATTCTTAGTGTTTTGGGTATTTGTATTTGACAGCCTTAAAGAAAACATCTTTCTTATCTTGGTGCATCTAAAATTCTGAATGTAAATCAACCTCAATCACATCTTGTCATTATCAACTCAAAACATCTATGTAGACCTAAAAACATCTTAACCCCTAAATAACTAAGCTTTATTATAAAACTAAGCTGCCGGGTCTTCAATTCCATCAGAGACTTGAGTAGGAATAAACTTTATTACCTGAGTATGCCAGGAGGAGTGCAGGTTAGTTGCTTTCCAAGTCAGAAGATGATAAAGACAGTTTGCTACCAGAATAGTCTCCCAAAACTATAACACTGGAGCATCTTCTTCAGCCTTCTGGTCCAATATCTTTGGCAGACATATTTGTGAGGCAGAAACTACAGAGGACTTGCTTACCCTGTCTTGGCAGAATTTGGCCATTGACTGCCTGCATCCAAGTTTGCCCTTTTTAAGGCAGAATTCTGTCTGTGATAGAAATGAGGACATTTTGCTCAGTGTCTGGTTTGCCACATTTGAAGCCATCTCCATAAGGAGATTCTTTGATGCTCATCATCCTCTTTGAGGTAGGCTAGGTGTTGCCAGGAGTTAACCTGTCTCATTGTCAGTGAATCTTTAAAATAATAAAAATGTATTAAGTGTCATATTTTGCATATCTCTGAGGTTATTGAGGACTTTAACTATTTTGCTTTATTTTTCTATAGAAAGATGAAGATGTATATTCTTGTGATAAAAGTAGACTAATAATTGACATGATCATGCTTTGATCAACTAACAATTAACTTGTATGTCTAATTTATCCTAAACAGCCTGCAATATCATTTTCAAAGTATAAGAAATAAATCTTGTATTATAATTGAGTTATATAGGTACAATACATCATATTAGAGATATATAATATATATGAAGAATCATCTTACATATGAAGTCTATACCACTATATCTAGAATTAAACTTATTGATTAATACACCTATTCATTACATTTCCCTATTGTGCTATCGCCGGCATCCTTTCTCAAGGTGGAGGAAGTCCATCAATTCTGAAGAAAGCTCTCTAGGATCAAATTAACTTGAGCTCTGTGTCCAGTCAATATTAATTTAATTTTTACAAGATGACAAATGAGTCCTCTATCAATATGCATTAAAAATCCACATTTTAACTTATAAGTGATTAAATACAAAGTTCATTTTATAATGTTTTAATTTAAACACTGCATTTGTCATATAGTGTGAAAACATTTTTCTTTGTATATGAAGAAATTTTTCTTTCTAAACTTTGAAAATTTGACTAGGATGTGGAATAAGACTTTCCTCCCAATGGTTTAATTAGCACCATGAATGATATTTTTTTTTTTACCTAATCCCTATATTGGTCTAACAACTTCTAAAAGATATTCAGAATGAAAAATAAAGTATGTTTCCTCTGTGGCTTATTTAATTGCTATTATTTGTATAAAAATATAATTACTCAGTCTCTACCTAAGATATTATAAGACAAACAAATATTCAAATGAAAATATTGATCGGAAAATGTGACAGTGAAGGGTTCTTGAGCAACAACACATAATGCTTCACACAGGAGTGACAATAGTGGTATTCTTGTTAGTAGAGTACACTTTACTTAACAATAGTTGAAGTGCATGCTGAAAATATAAAAAGATCAATTGACCTAAAATGAATTATAAATAATAAGCATGAGAGTTTGGTACCTCTAAGTCTTCCAAAATAGAAGACAATAATACTCATATATGTGGAATATAGGACTACATATTTCAATACATAATTTTTTATATCTCTATTAATTTACACATTTGTCTGGCTAATTAAAATATACTCTACAAGGAAAAAATTATTTAATTCTCCAATACTGGCATTTTGTGGAGAAAATTTTAATGTTGAGGATATTTATAATAACACTGAGCTAAAGTAATATAAAAACAAAAATAAAAAGCTGGGCCAATATTACTTAGAACATGACTGTAAATTTGCTACACAAAACACAAAAAGCTGAACCCAAAGCATAATATACTACATTGCGACCACAAAATGTATCCTGAAGATAATGTTAAGAAAAGTAAGAGTAATTTAATATTTCAGAGAAGAAACAAGTGGAAGTAATTTGGCTTCTTTAAAACTGAGAAAAATAAGACAGTACTTTCTTAACTTTATAAAATATTTTTATGGAAACACAGATGGGTCCATATAATATAGCATCTAAGTAAAATTACATACTTAAACAACAATATGCAACAAATGTAAGATCAAGATCCTACGTTATCCCATAATTAAGTAAAAAGGACATAATTATGGAACTAAGGAAAGTCATCTATATATAGTTTTTCTGTACTGTATAAAATTTGCTGCAAAAGGAAGTAGCAAGATTATTAGATTCTGCTGAGATTTGCTATAAATGAATCTATTTGCCACTTGTACAATTTATACTAAATTGAAGATTTGTGGGTATATTTTCATATATATGTCTTAAAATAGTTAACTTTGGTAAGAAATTGTATCAAATTATTTATATGGTAGAAGATATTTTTTGTATATCATATTTTTTCAGTTTCTAAAAATAGCTAACTAAAATAAGTGAAATACACGAGTGATTGGCTATGAAGAATTTGCAATTTAATTATGCTTTTGAAAGCACATAGATTATAAACAGTAGCACTGTGATTTCCTTCTTACCACCATACGTTTCTTATTAGCAGTTCCTCAGCAATAGGTTGGGCAAGGAAACTTACCTGAATGTGAGAGTGCTGTATCTGTTACGTGGTACCCTGGGAGGAAATACTGGCTTTCACTGATCTCCATCGTAATGAATTTTGACTCATCTGCACCTGCTTCCCATTAGCTACTAGAAGTCTGGCATTGTGGAAGACAGGGAGAAACAGGAAAGCAAAGTTTTCCACAGAGTGAAGAGAAGGTTGCCGCTGCCCAGACACTTCAGAGTATCTCCTAAGCCTAAAGAAGGAGGCATGAGTTAGGGATGTTTCCAATCGTCAATGTAACTGTGGCATAGACTATTAAAATCCATGTCTTAGAGAGCATTTCAAGTCCAAAAAAAAAAGTTTTTTCAAGAAATAATGAACCATTTCTTTTTAATTCTTAGGAATAAAGGAAAACAAAACTCAATGGATTTTAAATATAATTCAAATACCAACTCTGTGATATTTTAAAATGCTTTGAATGAGTATGTTTAGTTCTTAGACACCAATATAAGGTACCCAATCAGCCACACACTTTTTTTTAACAGGCTATTAATGTAAAGAAAATATATTACAATAGAGTAAATAAGTCTATTTAAAATTACATTTATTTTATACACATAAGTGTTTTTCATGGCTGTGTACGCCTGGTTCCTGCAGAAGCCAGAACAAGATGTGGGCTTCCCTAGAAATGGAGTTTTAGGAAGGTGTGAGAACCATGCGGGTTTGGGTCATCAAACCCTGATCCTCAATAAGGCGGCCAGTGCGATTAACTTCTGAGATACCCCTCCAGCCTCCTGGAACTATTCTTTAATTGTGTAACTGCATTCAAGTACTTTGTCTCTTTTCCTACCAATTTTAATGGAATTCTACCTTTTCTCTTTTTTGTGTTAATTTAATTCACAGAGCGTATCCCTTTTTCTTCATCCATCCAAATTTTCCCATAAGTCTGTCTTCATTCTGCTTTAAATTCATACCCTCTTTTTTCATTAATTGTTTCTGTGCTCATGTATGTATTTGTATCTACACATATATTAGATATAGCCTGTTGATTTCATTTAATGTTACTTATATGTGTCTTTTCAGGGATGATAATTTGTGTCTGGCCAATCAACTGGTGTGTTCTTCTCTGGGGAGGACCACTTCTCCCAGCTTTCCTCATTGCCTATAGTTCTTTTGTAATGTTGAGAAACCGTGGGCTTTTCTCTGTGCAGTTTGTTGTGATCGTTGGTTTCATCCTTGCTTAGCTCACAGTTGAGCAGTATATTTGTGAACCATTATACATACATCTTAGTTTACTAGGGGACACACTATCACATCAAACCCTTTGACACTCTGTCTCTTAGAAATGTTTTGTCCTTCTAAAATACCCTCTGAGGCACAGAGATAGGGGTGTTTTGTAGATTTATCCACTGCAAATGGGCTCTGGTTCTCTTTAGTTTTATTGGTTGTGATTTTTGTAGTGATCTTCATCTGCTGCAAAGAAAAATGTCCATGGTACAGGGTGAAGACCACACTAATCTGTTGGTATAAGAACAAATGTTTGTAGAATAATTTTAGCAATTCTGCTATTTTATTAAATCAGTGGTTGTAGATAGTTTTCCAACTATATCTTCACTAGCACTGAGTAGTTAGCTGCATTTTCAGTACCAGAAATGGTCTCTTTCTTGTAGAACAGATCTTAAGTACAAATTATGAAGCTGGTTACCACCAATACATCTTTGTCACTACTATAAAACCCAAGCTGTTGTACTGGTCATTGTTGGATCCTAGGTACCCTACCTGGGTGGTGCTATTGATTACCTCCCTGCTTTGGAAGTTTATATAGAGCCTTCTAGTACCATGAAAACTAATCCTCAAACAATGTTCAAGGACTGCTGAGCTGAAGGAATATTAAGTTTTATTTATTTAATTCCTACCATGCATCAATTATTATTGCAAATACTTAAACTGGTATTAGCTCATTTATTTTCATTGTACTATTACAAGGTAACTATAGCTTTTTTACATTTCATAATAAAGGAAACTAAAGAGAAAATATTAAATTCAGTCCAGTATCAGAATTATCAAGCAAGGCTGAATGGTTAGGCCACAAATTACACTATTAATAGCCTTCTCTATATATAATATTTATTTAGGTATTTGAAGAACATACTCGACAATTTTATTTTTGTGGATATATATCATAGTTTTTCTCTTGGCTTTTAAAATGGTTTATTTTAAAGAAAGCTATTTTTACCCTATGTGACTCTTAAAAGGAAAACATGTCTGTCTGACTTACTATTCCAAGTGTTACAGGAAATAAAGATGTTATTGCTTCTAACACCATATTAGATTCTGTAAAGTATTAGCAAAGTATATTTTACATGATCTCCTTGCATTAACCACTCAGATGGCATTGGAAATAGTTTAAATTCTATGTAACTTGGATTCTTTTGAAACAGAAATTCCTGGTAGTTTGAGAAGACAGCCCAATAAACGACAGGTCACACTGTATCCTAAACTCTAAAGATTTCTTTGAAAGCCACTACGTCATCAGGAAATCAGATCAGATAAATGTACTTGGAAACTTTCAGTGTATATATAGAGAGGTGCATGATCTCAAAGCCTGAGGTCTTCCTGGGTGTGGGAAAAAGAGATTGACATTGATAGCAGATCAGTTTTCTTATGGAAATTAATTCAGGACTTATTTTATGCAGATATCACAATAAAGTACAATGACCTAAAATTTTACTTTGTTAGGTAACAGCTCCTAGAAATTATGATATTCCTCTTGGCATTTACCAGTAACATCCAGGGAACTTTTCATAGGTGAAACATCTCTTAAAGCAGAATGTACAAACCTAAGTGCCCAAGTGCTATGCAAATGGGCAGATACAGAGATTAAAGTGACATAATTTAAACATCGTGCTGGTCATTAGAGAATGGGCCTACTATTACCAGGTGTAATGATATTTTCTTCATAAAAATAATTGAATTTTTGGGTGAAAATGTTCCAGGTTTTATTTAGATGTTAAAAATTAATATAAAAGCAAAGCATTCTGGCTTAATGAAATAATTATTTGTGGATTTCACTCTATAATTCGCCCTCATAATCTTTAATACTGATACTTAAGGTGTCCTTATATTCTTCTCTGGAATGTATTGTTAAGTAAGTATGAGGTGTTATTTAATGCTTATTAGCATTATAGATTTCTTTCCATTCAAGGAAATTTGAATCACATGATCTGGAAAATAGATTCATTGAGCTCATCCCAGGCATTACTGTCAACAGTTCATCTATTTCTGCTCCAGAAGCTTCCGTTTAGAAGTCCAGAATTCTAGGACCTCAGAGGGTCCTAGAAACCTACAAGTAGAACATTATGATAGGCAGATTTGGGCTCAGGGGTCCCGCTCAAACTAAGGCACCAACCGAGAACAATACAGGCCGTAAAACTTTAAACCCCTACCCACATCTAGCCAATGGACAGGACAGTCTCCACAGTTGAGTGGAGAGTGTGTTATGACTTTCACACGTACTCTGGTGCCTCATATTTGACCATGTCCCCTGGTGGGGGAGACCTGGTGGCACTCAGAGGAAGGACAGCAGGTTGCCAAGAAGAGACTTGATACCCTACGAGCATATACAGGGGGAGGAAGTCCCCCTCAGGAACAGTCATAGGGGAGGGGAGTAAGGGGAAAATGGGAGAGAGGGAAGAATGGGAGGATACAAGGGATGGGATAACCATTGAGATGTAACAAGAATAAATTAATAAAAAAATTAAAATAAATAAAAAAGAAGAAGAAGTCCAGAATTCAACTCAAGCTGTTTTAAAGACACCTTCTCCACTGCAGCCTCATTACTGTGGTGGATAGGACTGGAATTTTGCTTGTGGTGTGCCAGGTGCTTTTCTGAGAGGAGCTACAATTAAGCACAGGACCTAATGATGCTCAAGTGTAATTGGGCATTGCTGTGGTGAGGGTGACTCTCTTTTTCATAAGCTTCTATATCAATGCTGGGGGAATCTCTAGCAATTATAGAGAGTAAGTGTCTGGGCACAGTGGGATCTTCTTTCTAAATCTGGAATGGCATAGGACCAACTTCTCTCTAACTCCTGGATGCAAGGTGACCTCTGAGCAATAGAACCAATTCAGTTAGTTTCTATTGAAATAACTTAGAAGAGGGAGGCTCAGAACCAAAGCATTTGAAATACGCTTTGTCCCACAAACATAAAGCTGGTATCATTACAAAGTGCTAATATAATATGCTAACTTGATGTTAGAAAAAAAATGCTACAGTTTGCTGCAGCTCTAAGTTTTACTTAGCTTTCAAACTAAAATACACCACAAGCTCCACTTTCACTCATGAGTCACGAAGAGAGTGAAGCAAGTTCTAGTAGAATTTTGATTAACATTTCTTGTGTGGGATTTCCCAGTAGGATCTGAGAGTGGTACAAAACAAAATCCAGAAATATAGGTTCTGAACTTTGATCACCGTCAATTTTCTAATTTTTGCTTTGGGGGGTGGTCGTCACACAAATAATCATCAGGCTCCTTCAAAGACCTTTAAAGGAATTCTGATGTTATGTTAATTGTAAAAATATCACTGGTGGTGTTGAAGTTGAAAACAAAATAGATGGGTATGTAAACATCATCTGTGCTTCTTCATGTTTCCTTCAGAAAGTCCAGTTGCGTTCATCTGGTTGCCAAGGGTCATTCCTATTTTGGATGTGACTGACAGCTCATAGACGGAAAACGAGGAGTGCACATTCACTCCCACGTTCAAGGAAAAGCTTGACATGCACTGAAATGTGACACATTCTGATGCAGAGTATTTACTAAACACACACTTGCCTCTTAACAAATACTAAGCTCAAGTCTCTAGTAGGGAAATCTATATTTTCCTTACAAGACAAGGAAACTAAATATACAGTCAATCAGAGTACCTACAAGTGAATAATTATATTATCACCACTAGTAGTTTAGTAACTTGAATGTATTTTAGCAGTGATATTTTTGGACTTTCTGTTTAGATTACCAACTTCAAAAACTTAGTTTGCTATTGATGCAGATTCACGGACAGTAGATATGTCTTTCCTTCATATACCTTTGTGTATCTGTGTTTAAATGGAGGATACGTGGTTGTCAGGGTTTAATTCCATTTTGGGTAAAGATATCGTGTACCTTAAAGATAGCCTGAAAAATTTAAAAGTCAGATATATAAGCTATTAATAGATTTGTACTAGTCTTTTTAAATCTCTATATTAAAAACTCATTTTTTTTACCAAGTACAATTTCCTCAGAAGATGTCTTGGAGGGCTAGATATGCACTTTTTTAAGTTCTATGTTTTTTTCTTCCTGTATTAACTAGGTTACATAAATCATATTTTAACTCAGGCAGGGCTGGACTGATGACTAATGACTAAGGCTTTGCTCTGCAAAAGTGCTGACCAGAGACTGACTCCTCAGCACCCTTGCAAAATATCAGGCATGCTTGTACGTTCCTATAAGCCCAGTACTGTAGGTGAATCTATAGGGCTCACTGTCCACACTATCTTGAGACTAGATTCAGTGGTTTGGATGAGAAGGGTCCCTGTATGTTCATGTATTTGAATAATTTATCCCCAATTGGTAGAACTGTTTGGGAAGAATTATGAGGTGTGGACTTATTGGAGGATGTGAGAAACTGGGGGCAGGCTTAGGGATTTAAAAGCTAATGTCATTTCTATTTGCCTCTCTTCTCTATCTCTCTATTTCTGTATCTCTTCTTGTGTCACTGTCTCTGTCTCTCTCTCTTTCTCTGTCTCTTTCTATCTCTCTCTGTCTCTCTCTGTCTCTGTCTGTCTGTCTGTATCTCTCTGCCTCAAGCTTATGGGTGAGGATGTAGTCTCTCAGCTAATACTGCAGCATCATGCCAGCCTGTCCACTGCCTTGCTCCCTGGCATGATCATTGTGCAATAACCCTTTGTAACTGTAAGCCTCGAATAAACTATTTCTTCTATAAGTTGTTTTGGTCATGGTGAACCACCATAGCAGAAGGAAAGTAACCAAGAAACTACCTAAAAAAAACAGTAATGCAGAGACAGCAAAGGACATGTGATAGCTTTATGTGGTTTCTTCATACACAAACAGGGGCCCATGCATCTTCTACATACTCATATACATGAGTGACACACTCACACATGTGTACCCCACATACATACCACATATACACATGAAAGCATTGCTAATTAATATCAAATTAATCAACAAATAAACAAAACAAACTTAACAAAGTTAAGTCTAGGCCACATAAGAATATCAATGCTGTGCTTGGTTTGAAATTCAGTATTTATATTTTTCCTGAGAGAGCCCTACAGCAATTGTTTGTTTTTAACTATTCAGGAAAGAAAACAAATTTACATGTATTTTATTGCACAAAACATAAAGAAACACAAAGATTTTGTCTAAATTATGTTTCTGAAACAATATAAGAATGCAGCATAAAAACCACAATTAATTATTAAGGAAGGAGATTTCATATTACATATCACCATATTGAAAATATTGATTTCACCCTTTCTTCTCAGTTTACTAGTGACCACATATCAATTTGCTGACCTACAGCAGTTTTAGTTGCTATAACAATATACCTAACATACTTTTCAAAAGAGAAAAATAATAATTTTGATCCACAGTTTTAGTTGCTGACTTCTAGCGATACTACTCAGTCTTATGTTATTACAACAAAATACCACACTTGATGTAAAAGAGCAAAATTTTCTTTTGACAACGATTTAAGAAGCTTTGGTTTACAGTAAATTGGCTCTATTGGTTTTGGGCCTATAGTAAAGCAATGAATTAATACAAGAAACAATGCATACTGGGGAGATGAGAAGAGAGAGGGAAAGAAAACACAGTATTACATTTTTATGGTAAATGGTCTCTAGCACAGGAAGATGTTCTTCTAACCACCCCCTGCCGTCTCTTATACAATAACCACTTCCTAATAGGTCCAGACTCATAAATCAAACTTTTAAAGCATAATCATTGGGGGAACAGTCAATACACACACTCTAATATAATGTGACCTGAAATCTCTGAGTCATAGTTGAGAAGAAACTGAAGTTCAAGATGTTTAAGATAAAATTTACGGACATAAATGTGCTCCTCAGCATTTGAAATTGGGAAAAACTTCAAAATCAACAATATTGTGGGGAAAGAAATAAAGCCTTACTGTTTTGTGTTATACTTTAGCCTAAAACATAAAAAAAAAGAGAAGAGAAATAATTCTTTTCCTTTGCTTTTGTCTTATTTATTTATTTTTTTTGTATTAAATTAAAGAGATGAAATAGAAGGGATGGACAAAAATAAATTAGGAAGGTTTAAAACTCATGAACAATTAGCAGAAATTGTTTTAAAGTAGACAGTTCATAAAATTAAACCAGACTTTTAAAAAATTATAAATAAAACATGTCTAACAACCTATACTAATTGAAATTAGTGTACCATAAATATCAGCTGAACATACACCATGATTTAAAATGAAATAATAACCTGACCTCTAAGCAGATACATACCTACACTGTGTATGAGGTTTAAAGAGGTATAAATTTGGCTCCATTCATCTCTTTGTGGTGTTCCTGACCCCAACTCTTGAATAAAACTCCATGTGCTCCATACAGAAGTTTGGCTGTGTGTCTCCACACTACTTGGATCTCCTGTTTGGTGGAGTCTTTCAGAGGACTTCTATAGTAGGTTCCCTTTCTGTTCTTTCTCTTCAACTGTGTCTTGTGTCTGTTCTATTCGTCCTTCTGAATGAAAAGTAAGCATTCTTCCTATGGTCTTCCATATTATTTAGTTTCTTTAAAGATGTGTATCATAGTGTAGTTATCCTGTATTATGTGGCTAATACCTACTTATAAGTAAGTATATACCATGCCTGTCTTTCTGGGTCTGTATTACCTCATTCAGGATTATCCTTTCTAGTTCCATCCATTTGCCTGCCAATTTCAAGATTTCCTTGTTTTAATAGCTGAATAGTATTCCATTGTGTAAATGTATTACAGTTTCTTTATCTATTCTTCACTTAAGGGACATCTAGGTTGTTTCCAGATTCTGGTTCTTATGAATAAAGCTGTTATGAAGATAGTTGAGCAAATGTCCTTGTTGTACTGTGGAGCATCTTTTGGGTATATGTCCAGGAGTGGTATGGCTGTGACTTGAGGTAGAACTATTGCCAATTTCCTGAGAAAGTTTGATTGATTTCCGAAGATTGATTTGCAAATGGGTTGAACAAGTTTTCACTCCCATAAACAATAAAGGTATATTCCCCCTTTTCTACGTCCTCACCAAAATGTGCTGTCAGTTGAGATTTTGATCTTAGCCATTCTGATATGTGTAAGATGGAACCCCAGAGTTTTTTAATTTGCATTTTCTTGATGACTAAGTATATTTGAACATTTCTTTAAGTGTTTTTCAGGCATTCTATCTTCCTCTGTTGAAAATTCTCTGTTTAGTTTGGTGCCACTTTTTTCATTGGATTATTTGGTTTGGTGGTATTTAATTTCTTGACTTCTTTCTAGATTTTGAATATTAGCTGTTGTCCAAATGTAGAGTTGGTGAATAAACCTTGGTGGAGGATGAGGGTGCTACAGAGACTGATGCACCAACCATGGACCATGCATGGGGGCAACCCAGCTCAGATGTAGTAGAGTCCCATAATATGGGAAGTAGGGACTACTTCTGACATGCCCCCACATGTTGATCACCTCACTCTGGCAGGGTGGCCTTGCCTGGCCACAGAAGAAGAAGATACATCCAGTCCAGAACTGATAAGCTGAGGCCAGATTTTATGGGAGGAGGACTCCCCTTTCTGAGGACTAGTGGAGGGAGGGAGAGGGTATAAGGGAGGGAGGGTAAGATCAGGAGGTGACAAGGGAGGAGGTTAAAACCAGAATATCAAGTGAAAAATAAAAAAGAGAGAGATACAAATGTAAAAACAGTAAAATATTTATTTTTCAAATTTCTGCAAGGAAGATTAGAGAGAAAAAATAAGAAAAGAGTTAATGGCTGGAACATTTTTGATAAATGTGAGTATCCCCAACTATACCTAATGCTCAGGAAACAACAAAGAAATGGGGACAGAAAGATTTTGAGAACCAGAAATCAGAATATTTGCCCCCAAATTGTGTTACTTATATATGACAGGGAAGTACACCCATGAAATCTCAAAACTATAGATGCCTAAACAAGACCTATACATTGATAGCACAGTTGATATTCCAACATTAATGGGGGAATCTCACAAGGCCCTCCCCCTAAAGTAAAGGACTGTACGTCATTCATAACTGTAGTGAGTGGGACTTGCAATCATTTTCAGAAGTGAGTTTCCTGATAAGTTATCCAGTTTCATGTGGTTAGCCCTTAAACACATAGCCCATAAACAAACTCATAAGGTTGCGTTTGTTTGTTTGTTTGTTTGTTTGTTTGTTTATTATTTGTATGTGTGTTTCACATAGAAGAGCTCATGAATATTGAGAGAGACTGCATAATAGAGAGAGAGAAAGAGATTTTTCAGAAATGATGTAAATACATTACTCTCATGTGGAATCACACACACACAAACAAGCACACACACACAAACAAACAAACAAATTTTACATTAAGGAAACTAAAAAATATAATGTCATGATGAATGATATATCTATAAAAGCAAGGAGATTATCTGAAAAGTAATTTAAAGGAAAGGAAAGATGATTTGGGCCTGGGAAGATGACTTGGTGGTTAAGAACCTTGTCTGCTCTTATAGACAACCAAAAAAACCATATGCTAATTTAGAACACTATGTAACTTCAAGTCCAGGACATCTGACATCCTCTTCTTGCCTCAATTGCACCAAGCACACACTCAGTGTACATACATACATGCATAGAAAACACTCATACTCCGGAAATACAAATAAATACCTTTTTCTTATTGAAAAAGAGATTGCTTTCAACTGAACAACAGACTCTCACGCTGCACCTCAAATTATATGCCAGAAAAATAAGTGCATTTTATGACTGTAAACCACCAGACTTTGTATTTAAAGAATGCAAAGAGGAAGACAAACATAAATAAAAGTCAGAGGTTAAACTTTTATCAATGCTCAGAGAAAAATTTCTGAGCTAAGAACGATAAAAGGCCCATCTGAGAGGAAGTTTGACAAAAAAAAATATATCTTGGTAAGCCAAAATATATTACCTCAAAACAGACAAAAGTAAATTTGTATATAAGAAATGAAGTGTTAAACCATATTAGGTATTGCACCGGTTGCATGATCATTGTTCTTTGTCTTGTTTGTATTGTTTTATGAATAGGAAAAATGATGAATAAATTGACACTTAACTCACCACTGTTGTTAACATGATGAGTCTGACCATTGAATTACAAATCAGTAGAACGAAAATGCAACTTTGAGGTCACTGGTGGGAGAGAAGCAGAGAGTGCTCGGTGACCTGGACCACTCTGTGTTAGGACAGAGGCCAGTGCTTCCAGGCCTATTGCTAACACATATCTGCTGTGTGGGCTGGTGAGATGAGCAATCGTTTGTCCAGATATTGGGTGCTTAAGGGAAATAATCCATTCCTGTGCTATTTGACTACACCTGATCCTGATCGGCCTTCAAGTGTCCCCTTCTTGCTGCTTTAACAACCAACAAAGAACAAGATTTATTCTACCTTTGGAAGATATTAGATTACAGAGTCATACAGCACATTACTTTGGTGAGAATTTCTACAACTTTCAGGGATTATCAGTTGAAAACAGAAGAAAAGAGTAAGAGTAAAACGGAGCAATTATTTTAGACTTGATTGAATCCATTCCCAGGATTCGTGGCAGACTGGATTTGTAAACCAGTGATAATAACCAACCATTTCTTCTAACAGTTGTCAACAACTCATGGTGAGAGGGGCTGTTTCAAGCATTCTGATCTCAGCTACAAATCTTTGACCTCCAGATCTATTCTGCAGATTGAGCAAACCATGGGAACAGAGCAGAATGAGACTTGGATTCTTCTATGCACCCAGGAAGCAAATCAAGTTTCAAATACGAGTTGCAGTAATTTTTCCCCACTGGCATTGATAAATTCTTCTCTTTATCATTCTACACAAAGAAACTTTAAAAGGAATTCAGATTTCTGGGTATTGGCATGAGTTTTTCAGCTTGTTTTCAACCAATTTAGTACCTCCTGACAGTTGTGTGACTGCACAGTTTCCAGATCTCCAAAGCTGTATTGTTGTTTAATCATTCCAGAGGACAGACAGAAAAAAGTCAAAATTTGGGTTCAGTGGTTATAACAGCACAGATGAACAGAGTTTACTGAAAGGGACATTGACCTTTTGTGTGATGGAAGCCAAAACAAATGGAATAATGTTCCCCCATAGGACATTATATAAACATTTGTCTTACCAGGGGACACAGTCACCCAGGACTCATGCGGCTCTTTCCAAAACAGATTTCTTTTTAGCCATTAGCTTTTCCTTACCACCTTGCTAAGGAGGGAGGAAAATTATGAGTGCTGACTGGGCACAATAAGAAGCAGGCTAAAAATACAGCCTCTCGAAATACCTAGAAGCACATGATGCCCAAAATTTAGGACACGCACAGTGTTGAATGAATTAGGTTCTCATGAAGAAAGTCTTCTTGAAAAAGATGTGACAATATCACACATGCAGCTAATGAGGGAATGAGGATCCCTCAGGAGATGGAAGACTGTCCTTTGGCAAGAAGCCAGCTGTCTCTGCAGTGAGCCTCTGAAGCTGCCAAAAGTGACAGAGTAATAATTAATGAGGTCAGGCCTATTGGACAGAACTCCTTGTCATTATGCTACGTGTGTGTGTGTGTGTGTGTGTGTGTGTGTGTGTGTGTGTGTATTAAAGTGTTTTTATAGCTGCCTTAAAACAAAAAGACAGTTTTCTTATTAATCTTCTGTAATTTTCCAACTATTCTATTGTCAGAGAGAGAAGGATATGAGTTTAAAAACCCAGGTATCACAAAGCAATACTGAGCATTATTAAAGTTTAGCTCTTACTTTACTATATTGATTGACTATTTGCAATAAGTGGGATTATATATTTTTTCTGGAAATTATTAATTAGGAGCAGGACTGAATAGAAGCATGCATACATAAAAATCAAACAATTGATGCAGAGGAGATGGTACTTATTTGTATTGTTTGACAACAAGTTGTAATTAAAAAAAAAAAAGCACTACAGTGCCGATGCCGCTCCCGTCCAGCAGGAAAGACACCAACACCGGGAACTCTTCTTGCAGAAGTTTTTATTCAGGATCCTGGAGTGACCCCGGGAAAAGCTCCCACAGAACCTTTTATAGTATGCCTGTCCTATCAGAAACTGCCACGTTGTCACTCCTGGTTGGTGCATTCGGATCACACCACCTCATGCCATGCCTTGTCAGATCACACCACCTGACGCTATGAATTGTTTGAATCACGCCACCTCACGCCATGCCTTCAGGCATGCGCATAAGGGGGCTTGCTCACTGCTCATGCGCATAAGGATTACTCACTGCGCATTCGCAAAAAGGGGCTCACTGGCATGCGCAAAGGTTTACTCACTGCGAATGCGCAAAAGGGGGCGCATTGCGCCCGGGAAGCAGCAGAGGGCGCTGCTATCTGTGGCTCTCCACAATACAGGTCCAAGAGAGGGTCCTATTAGAGACACTTTATGGAGCAGGTGGATCTTTTCTACATGAGCCCAACCCAAAGGTATGCTTCAGAGATAGCTGCTTCTGCTAGTGTGCTTTCCTAAGACCACACTTCTAGCTATGAGGTTGAAAAACCTTTCTCTGTGTTTTCCTCATGTGTACTGTATTCATGTATGTGTGTGGGGCCAGGAGGCTGCATGGAATTCAGAGGTCAACCTCAGGTAAATTCCCATAGCTCTCTACCTTTTATTTTTTGAGACAGACTCTCAGTGTCACTAAAAGTTGCTGGGTAGCAAGTCCCTGGGATCCATCTGCCTACACTACCTACACAACATGGAGTTATAGGCACATGCCAACACGTCTGCTTTTACATAGGTGTTGGACAGCTGAACTAATGTCATTAGAAATGTGTGGCAAGCATTTTACCCAATGAACCTTCTCCTCCATCATCACATATATATTTAAACAGTAGATGTTAAGATAGTAGCAAGGAAAAGCTCAATGCTGGCATTCTGATCTTTTCAAGCAGTATATATATATTACCAGATGTCTTTAGCTAAAGAGCACTAGATTCAATATTTACAAAAAGAAGCAAATAAGCCAAAGGTAAAAATGTCAGTGTGATGTAGATATCATTCCTTGTCCCCGTAGATCTCCTGAACATAAATCATTCAGTTAAACTTGATCTCCATTTCATTTACACACACACACACACACACACACACACACACACGCTATCCATGCACCAGAACCTGAAATTCTATCTTCTAAAAAGTAAATTTAAGCTCTCTCTTACCACTTCCCCTTGGTGGGGAGGCCTGGTGGCACTCAGAGAAAGGATAAGCAGGCTACCAGATTGAGACTTGATAGGCTGTGACCATATCCTGGGGGAGGAGGTCCCCTTCTGTCACAGTCCTAAGGGAGAGGAATAGGGTGAAAGAGGGAGGGAGGGAGGAACTGGAGGATACAAGTGAGGGGATAACAATTGAGATGTAATCTAAATAAATTAATAAAAAAGTGGGGGAAAACAGGGAGGGGAAAGCATAAAACCATTTTTTCAAAAACAAAAAAAACAAAAAAAAAAACAAAAACAAAAAACACCAAAATCTAAAAAACAAACAAACAAAAAACAAAACAAAACCAAAAGCATTCACTTTTGTGTTTCCCAAACAGAAATCTGCCGTAGTTATTATTTTTTAAACATGTGTAGCTATATATCAACCTTAGAGTACTCATGAAGTAGTATTTAATATATGCAAAGAGGTAAGAAATCTATCAGTGTTAGATTAGTGATGTTTCTGTATTTTAATATTGGTATTTTAAAATTTATATTAAAGAGGAATAAATTTTTATTGTTTAAAGATGAAAAAAAGTAAATTTAAGCTTAAAATAATCCTTCTAAGCTCATCCAGACAACAAAACAGTACAATTTTAGAGCCACCTTTGAAGTTGTTGCACATGCAGAAAAAGGAGGTTATGATATTGGATAATAGAAGATTACATTGTGCAAAGTGACAAATGATGCATAGAAAAAATTATAAAAAAGAAAATAAATTAATAAAATGGTATAATACTATTGAGTAATACACACTGAAATATGAAGGTTTTTGATGGGAAAGATATTTGTTCTGGCTGAGTTGGTTTATATTTTCCAGAGGTTGTTATTCTTTAAAATTATCAAATATTCAGTTCATAAGATCTATTTTTGACTTCTTCAGTATTCTTGAAATGTTATGAATATCATATGAAACGTTTTCTACTATAAATAATGTCATGATAAATGACCTTTCCTGAAAAGTTTATAGTTCATTTAAATTAACTTTAATCTAGAAAAATTTATACTGCTAAATTTGCCATCAGTATCTAAATTTCACAGTACCTTGCTGATTTTTCTTTTTCAGGTTTAACATTGCCATGGATAGGGTATTGTTCTTATATGTTATGGCTTTATAGTTATATACCAAGACATCTTATCAATAGTTTATTAATCATTCATTTTTAATATCCTGTAACTTTTATTTTGAATGTCAAATGCTTTAGGTCTTATGATCATTCATTTCTGACTAATTTCAGGTTGGCATTCTTGGCAGGAAGTTATAAAGCTGATACTGGCCTTTCTTGATACATCACCTTGGGAAAGCAATTGATCAGAGTGACTATTTTTGTCAAGGCCAAATGATATTTCTTGCTTAGGATAGCACCTACCTCCACCATTTTTTTCCAAAAGAAATGCTTTCCACTTTGAATATTGGTAAACTCTTGTAGAGCAATACTTTGAGGTGTTGAAAGGCCCTTTCCACAAGAAGATGTGATGCAATTACTTTGGCTATGCTTGCCTGAGTCAACCATCACTATGATGCAAATTTACCCAACCAGTATTTATGGATTGGCATTGTGTAATGAAAACTACTTTCCGAAAGCACACTGTTTTAACTGTCAGTAATTTCTTTCTGTCAGTAATTTTTTATTATTATTAATCAGTTCCTGAGTAAGAAGGCAGATATTTTTTCAGATTACTTAATACGGAATTAATATAACTGCAATATATCCATTGTATTGTATCTGTACATTTTTATGATGCATATGAATAAACTCTTAAGTACATTTTTAAAATTTATTGTAAAATAACTTGTTTTTATTAATTTTTATCTAAAAAACAAAGCATGATCCCAAAAGCCTTTTATCTTCACTGCTATGTTTTTCTCCTGTTTGAATATTTCTTTGAATACACATTTATCTGTCCCATAGTATGTTTCCATATAATGTTCTACTTATACTATACTTGGCTATTTATCTAAGAAAACCTACCTATTTCTAGTTAGGATATATATATATATATGCTTTCTGGCAACAGAGTAACAGATTCTGGATGTTGTCATTCATTATATGTAAAAATCTCTAAATTATTTTATACTTAAAATGGAAGTTAATTTTATCCTTAAAGCATACTTCGCTTTAATGAGTAATTGTTTATCAATAACATCATTAATTTTTTTCCCTGCTCAATTCTGTTATATGCAAAAAGTTTTGAAATTGCCACATCCCTATTGCTACTAATATTTTTTAGCACATGATTCTCAATATTTCATGCTGTTTTGCAGTGTTGGTATTTAGAATATCTTACCAAAGCCAATGGAATAAGTAGATCAGCCATGGTCTGTGATTATTGTACTACAATGTTAGAGATATCCTTTTGGGCTATTTCTATGATGTTTCAACTTTTCAAACTTACGGGTGTACCTCAGTGAGAATGCCTCAGATCTGATGACAACTGCCATCTGCCATTTATCACTCCTCTTTCTTTCTATATATCATTTTCCCAGAAAACTGCGTTTGACTTAGTTATTAAAGTTTGGCATATAAATTTCAAGTTTGATGGATCTTCTCCAAAGCTCTTTCATGATACAAAGTGTGTTTTTAAGACCTGCTTCTTGTAGTTCTAAGAATCGTCCGGAGTCTTCTGAAACATCTGTTATGAGAAAGAGTCTAACATTTACTTCATTTGAAAATTTTCTCCATTTTGTATTTTCTGATCTATAAAAAGCCTTGAATGCACACAGAGGGATTTCCCACATTTTCCTGATTTTCTCATTGGTTCTTGATTGAAGTGAACTCTCTGGTATTGGCATATGATCTTTAAGTGAAGGTTTTCAGAATTCATCACTCTCAAACACTTCTTTCCAGAATAAATTCCTGTGGTATCCGATGAGATATTTAACATGTATTGTCTGCATTGGGCTTTTCTGTTGAGTGAGCTCTCTGCTGTACTGTGAACTATTATTTCCCACAGACTCTTTCTTGTTCAAACTACGTATTTGGAGCTCTCACCTGAATGTGCTCTCTGTGCATAGTGAGGTCCCACTTGCTTCTGAAAGCCTTTGCACACCCACTACATACATTGAGCTTCTCCATAGATTGCACTTATAGGTGTGTAGTTGGCTACTTCCCAACAAAGGCTATTCACACTTATTGTACTTAATTTAAATTTAAATAAAATTATATGCAAAAGGAATGATTCCACCAACAGTATGCACAACACTGATATGTGGGGGGAAAAAGCCAGCTTTCAATAATTACATTGAAATATTGTGAGGCAACTTAATTATTTAATTCTTTTCTAAAAAAATGGATTGGCCTAATACGCACATGCCTTTCTTACTCATAAAGCAAATGAAACTTATCTATACTCCTGTACAATGTCTGTACATAGTTCTACTCAACTGGATGTCTCCGTTCACTACATTACACGCATTCTCAAAGTGGAATATTTCAGACCTATTAATATTTCAATCGTAGCTTGCTTTACATATTAAGTATCCCACCGAGTCTAGTTTTAAGTTCTAAAATAAAAGACCGAGGAGGAATATGATGCTTGTTTGACATGCAAAAAAAAAAAAAGGCCTGATTCTTAAGACAACTATATTTGTAGAAATCATATCTAAATGAAGCTATTACTTATTTTAGCATGGTTTTATGTACATGTAGAAATTTGGATATTCATATACATATATGTGCCATTATTGAGTTTTGGCCTTGCAAAATAGATTGTGAATTTAGAATATGGTTCCTGGTAACGAGAATTATATATAGATGCTTTAAGAAGCTCTCCTACAATCAGCTATCTGCAATGCAAGGGATTTTCAAGAATGCCATCAATCCTATACAGAACATCTAATAATCAAAGCAGTGGTTCAATTTTGGTAACAAAGAGATAGAAGCCAAATAGACACAAAGGCAGATTTTTTTCCAAGTCTGAATCAAAATAGACACATGAATGATGACTTCCATGATAATCAAGCCGAATATGTTTTATTCAAATAACCATTAAAATGATGCCTATTGCATAATTTTATAACCTTCTTATTTTGTTTTTAAATTACTTGTGTACATTAGCACATAAAATTATTTTCACCATTCTATCTTCACACATTTGTGCCATTGTATTTTGTTCTCCTCATTTCCTAAAACGGCTGCCCTTCCTCACAGTTTGCTATCTTATTTGCAGAAATAGATATTCTTAAAGGATAGTTTAATTTTAAAGTGAAGCTAAAGAGCTGGGGCTGGCAGATAAAAGACTGAATTTTATTTTATCTGTCCATTTCCATAGAGGATACACAGCAGTTTGATCTAAGTCATGGGTTATAAAAGCTACAGGTAGTTAACGTTTCCTTCATTTACTCTCAGACTTTGTAGGAACTATTGTAAGCTTAAAGAAGCAGATTTGAATTTGCTTTTCTTTTCACATTAAAATGCGTTTACTTTACAAAATGAATTGATTTTGTTTTTCTTAAAACATTTACCCTACACATGTGGAAATATATAATTTTATTAATATTTACATAGGGAAATATGTACAGATTTAATAGCAAACAATAATCTCCTTCTCTCTCTCTCTCTCTCTCTCTCTCTCTCTCTCTCTCTCTCTCTTTCCCTTTCTCCAATAAAACATAGTATAACAGTTATTTGATTTAGAACACTTGGGTTCCAATAAAATGTGTGCCATTTTTGTGACCTCTATGTGATTATAAGCCAGATCTAAGTTTTATTTTCCCATGTGTAATTTTCAATAGATTTAAACTCAAGCTGTCAGCTAACAGTAAATGTCCTATATTTCCTTGTGCTTTATCAAGAAGAAGACAGAAGAATATAGGCTATTTGGATTTTTATCAGGAACATCATCAAAACGAAAGCCCAGCGAGATAGGATCCAGCCTGAGAAGTCTCCATGAATTAATGGACCCAGAGTGTTAGCAGGAGATAGAATATCTGAGGCTAGGACCAGGCTTCATTTCCAAAACTCTGTGTTTAGTTGGGCAATAGTTATGGACACCATAATTACTTTAAAGTGTAATTTGTAAACTGTTAAATGGGGTACCATGATATGTTACCTCAGGGGCTAGTTAGTATGATTCACTCAGGCAAGAGTGTAAATTCTGTATTTTCACACCAACTTTTTTTTTTTGTGAGTGTGAGGGATATTCAGCAGTAGTGATCTTTTATTTTGAACAAAATACAGATCATTTAAAAGTGATCTGTTGTTGTTGCCCTTTTCATTCAAATCAACATAAATAATTTAAGTTTTGAAGTATAATGTGAGAATGAAATTAATAAACATTACAAAATATGCTTGAAATTCATTATACAAAGATGATTGATATTCCTGATTGCTATCCGAATTTCTATTCATGTAAAACTCTGTGTGCTCATTGCAGAATGACTGATGCGCTTTAGTATAATCACATCTAATTTCTGTGCCTCTTATTCATTTGTTGTCTCAACAATTACATAATTAAGAGGCACTCTGCATTTAATTTTAATAAAATATTCCAATGACTCCTAATTATTTTAATTCAAGATAATAAAACTGATGGGATTTTTTTTACATGTCTTAATTGAGGAAGAAATTTATGAAGAAATAATATACTTGTTAAGTACTGTTAAACAACTGAAAATAAAATCTTTAAAGACGCTGAAGTTGAACAGATTAAACACAAACTATGGAAGTTCAAATGTGAAAGAATAAAGATATTCTAAAATATTAGTTTATGTGGATTTACCAATGTGTAAACACAAGTTGACATGGTATTTTTGGATACAGTTCAAGAAGAGATCCATTAATTTATTGTTCTTCTGTCTTATAGCCTTTGGACTCATGGAATTTTAATAAAACAGATGGAGATTGAAGGTATAATCCAAATTGAGCAATACAGATCCCTGACAAATCATGGCGAAGCGCTAACAATAAGCACACAGAAGAAGATATCAATGGAATCAGGTTGGAAAGAGAACACACTGACTGAGAAGGTTGACCAAGCTGTGTCATGATAATTATCGGGCACTCATTCCTAGAAGACAGAAATACAAAATGAACTTCATAAATTTTATCTAATTAATAAAAATCTCCTGGACACCATTTAAGCCAGGTGAACTACAATTTACAAGTAATGACTCCATCTTAGGGCTAATTAGCTTGACATTTTTTTCTGAGTAAGGCAACCAAAATACACACAAAATCCCCACAAAGAATCACTTTAGGTACTTTCAGAATGCCTAAGAATAATTCATAAAAGGCCAAGTAAAACTGCACATAACATAATGCTACTCTTGTACAAAGTATCAAAACCTCCAGAAGAAGGTAACAAGACAAGTGCTGCCTAGCACCAGCTGATGATTCAACACCCAAGGGTTAAGAACATACAAGGTTTTTATCTATTGGTCAACTGACAGAAACTAACATGTAACCAAGTCCTGACTGTTGTCAATTAAGCTGTGATGAGCATAAACAAGCAAGGATCTCAGTAGTAAGATACAGAATCCTTTGGGTTTCTATATCTTACCTAGGAGTGCTATGGTCAGGAGGTAAATCTTTGTGTAGTGTCCTTGAAAGACTCACCATAATCGTTGTACTTCCACTGGCAGTGAAGAAAATGTCTCCCCACACCAAATCCAAGAAGGTATCTGTGGTCTTTTTTCTTTGACTTTGGCCATTCTGGCTGAGATTAGACAAAAAAAAAATGTCTTTTAGGTTCACACTTCTCTGATGGTTAAATATGCTGAAGATTTTTAAAGTGCTTCTCAGCTATTTGTATTTAATATTTTGAAAAATTACTATTTAGGTCCATGTTCCATTTTAAACTGAGTTCTTTGTTTCATTGATGCTTAGTTTTTTAGCTTATTTGTATATTCTCCATATATTCTTATGCTAGATGTCACTAAAAATCATCAGAAAAGAAATATCAATTGCAGAACTCCAAGTTTTCTTTGCTTATGTCATCAGAATCTGGGTCATGGTATCACTACTCAATATCTATTAAGGTCGCCAGTTTAATCTGGCTTGCTGGTACATACCTGTAACCCCACCCTAAGGAAGATGATAGAAGTTAGCCAAGTTTCTGGTCAGCCTGAATTGTCTCCAAATAAACAAAAAAAATTGCAAATAATTAGTTCTAAGTAACATATTAATAAATAAGCTTGTCAAATTATTTATTAAGAGCAGACATAATTTATTTTTAGATGTTCTTTCTTAGAAGAACTAATGTTTAATATATCTATTTGACCCAATGAGAAGAGACAACATAGAATAAAAGTATGCATTCTTAGGTCTAAACTAGGAAATGTTGTTAAGGAGACACTGCCTTACCGTAGATAGTGTTTTAATAAGCAACTGTGCCCATTATGTTATATGGTGCCAATGGAATACAGTGACAAGATGGACAATAAGAATGTATTCCAATCTTTTCCAAAATGATCTTTAAAGGTGAGCAAAATCCTAAAGAAGTGAGAACTTGCAGCGTAAAAATTTAACTACAGGTTAAATAACAAGAAAATCACTAGAGTGCTCAAGTAGGCTGCCATTAAACTTTACAGATTTGTTTTTGAGACTACACAAGTCAGGTGCATGTCACAGCCCCAACTTGGACTTATGAATTATTAAGTGGACTTTGAATGGAGTGATATTTATGCTGTCTGTTTAAATAATGGGCAAAGCTACCCCTAGAATGCTGTGTTATTGCTACAGTTGATATAAAGTTACTTTTACATAAGAGGTTTATGCACATTTGAATTTTTAGAATGAATTAATATAGTTAGTATTTATTTTTTAAGATATCTGATAGAGAAGTCAATGTCTAGCTGTATGCTGTGAAGAAAGCATGGGATCTGAAACTCATGTGTTTATACTTGATTCCACTTTAAGCAGTTGTTTATATTTTAGAGTGTCACTATCATTCACTATGATTCAGAGACAGTATTACGGTTCAGACATAAGGTATTCAGATGAAGAAAATCCACAAATCCATTTATGAAGATGAAAACCAAATAATACTGAATGTGACAAAGATCTACTACACTCCTATCAGTTTATTCAACATCAAACTGTATATAAAGAGAGCAAAAGTTATAGATAATTTAGTTTATGCATATCATCAAAGGTTCATTGTTGAAATATTATTTTTTAAAGTTAGAATACCCAACTTAGGAAGCATATGACTCTAATACTAATATTTGGAAGGCTGACTGAGGAGGATTAAAAGTTCTGAGTCAGTCTGAACTATGTGGTAAGCTGCTCTCTCAAGACAGCAACAAAAAAGTAAGAATCAAGGCAAATTCTGCCATGTCAACATCATGTATGTCAGCAGCTCACATATAGATTGGCATAACCTTTTAGGCATTTATATTATATCTGTAATTTTAAATAATCAGAAGTATTTTAATACTATGCTTTCTCAATGACATGCTATAAATACTTTGCAACTAATATTTCAATGAGTTTGTATTAGACTATTGCCGGACTGAACTGTTTGTGATGAACAATAAACATTGAGTAAATGCTGGCTAATATAATTTCACCTATTACTAAACGACATAAATTAGAGTAATTTGTTTGCAAAACAAATCTTGTTATTATTTACAAATTGTATTCCTGTGTTATATCTGACAAGTTTACTAAACATAGTCCGAGGAACAACTTAGAATTTAACATAAGAGCCTACCAGGGTGATGAAATTAGAATAAGCAATTTACTCAGTCATCATTATATTTTTGTTTCTTTGTGTTGTCTCAGGGGCACTATGAATTAAATCCATAACTTCATACTGAGAGTTTTGCTCCATTTAGACATTTTTATAGTTTATTAAAAGACATTAACTGAGTTGCTTCCTCTGAGCTTCCATTGGGAAGTTGCCTTACAAACTTACTTTTACACCCTGGGAATATTATCACAGGAAATCTCAAGTCAGTAATCTATTTTTCAAAATCAGATTTAACTTCTTCAGTCTTATTTCCTCAACTCCAAATTTATTGAAGGAAAATGATTATCTGTTCTTATATTAATGAAAGCTATTCAAAACAACCACCACACGACTAGAAATAATTATTTGCCTGAGTTCTTGCCTAGTGTAGGCAAGCCCCAGGATTTTATCTTCATCACTACAGTCAACAAAAAATAAAACATCACAGCTGACATGAATGGTGGCCAACTCGGGCAGTAACAAGGTTCTCATGAATGCTAGCTTTACTCTAACTTTGTAAGTAACATTCAACCATCCCCTAAATGGTTGTCTATATTATTTCTCTTTTCACAAAACAGAAATACTAGAACCATTGTTTCTTACCTCAGCTGCTCATATGAAGACTCCCTTATGCATTAAAATTTTGCATTGACTAAAGTTCTACTGTGGATCAGGAATATGAATGTTGTGAAGGCAACTGTGCTCAATGAACCTCATCCACATCAGTTGGCTGAGTAGCAATAAGAAATGTGGGTAAACAAACAAGTAATTAGATATAGTAGGAGGGGGACGGGTATTATGGTAACTGTTATGCTCTTAACATAATATGTACCAAGGCAGAGCTTCCTAGAACAGAAGGTTAATTAAATTGAAGCTGGATGATTGAATAGGAATTAGTCAAGTTACAGAAAAAGGGGGAACTGCTTCAGGACAGAGAATTTGTCTGTAGGGGGAACTGAAAACAGAGAAAGGAACAGAGTGAAACTGGAAGCATTTCTAATGTTTGCAAGCAAATATTCTAGCAAGTAAAGTGTACACAAAGAGAGAAGTGCCACACAGATCCAGACCACAGGGGCCCAAGAAAAACTCAGAAATGGGCTTGAACTTTATCTTCATGCCCATTCTATGACCACAGGCAGATTTCAAGTCATAATGTACTGTGATCAAAACCTACTATGTCGTCTTCAGCTTTGCAGGATCAAGGCTCTTTCAGTTTTGTCTTCTGTCTGGGAAACTGTGCCTTCCTCAGGGATATAATCGTTACTTCAACAAGTAGCCCAATGGAAGTGACCTCGCCTCTTTTTCTCAGAAGGCCTATATTCTCTTACCTAACTACCTTGTTTCATCACCACTATACATCAGACACTACTCCTTGTACCTTGGTTTGGGCAGTCCCTGGCACCTTTAGCTTTTGGTTTGTAATAAGTATTTTTTTCACGATTGTAGAGTACCCCGTATTTCAGGATATTCCCATTTTATGTCTCCTCTCTACTGAAAATTTCAACTTACAGCATTCTGACATTGATTTCCTACTTAAAAGTTGGAACTTCCATCCCACAGACTTTCACATGCCTTCAGTAGGACATCCAGGGGAGAGTAATACTTCCCTGTCTGCTTTTGAGAATTGAATCCTCTCTGGTTACAATTAATGTCACTCTCCTGGATATCACATAGATATGTATTTTGTCCCTACAGTTCATAATCACTATCTATAGGGGCATAGTTTGATGAAAATTGCATAGAAACTATGAACAATGAAATGTTTTATTGTTAATATGCTGTAAAAATTAAGAATATTTAAAAACAGTAAGAAAGAAATAAGAAATCACTAATAGATATATGAATTGGCTCTTATACTATATAGAAGTTCATTGAAATGCAAAGACTTTTGGTCTTGGTAATTTTTGTGTGTGACATTTTTATTTGCAAGTTTTTATTAAAAAATTAGCAAGATGCATATGAGATAACAACATTGAAAATGAGAAGGGTATCTGAAAATGCAAGAGTGAGTGGAGTCCAAAATCTTGATAAGAAGATGAGCCTTTCATGATGAAAGAGGAAAACAGATACTTTTTCTAGGTCCAGCATGAGGAAAATATAATAAAATAGAAAGTACATTTCTGGAACTATGACTCAGATACAACAGTAATAATAAACTTCAATTATTTAATAATAGCATACTATGCCTCTGACGCATTTCTGAGAACATAAAACTACAGTTTCATTTAATCCCCATGAGTGAATGAAGAGAAATATTATATTAGCATATTATCAAATGGGCTAGCTGACCAGAGAATTACCAGCTTCTAACTCTCCTCTCGTAGCATATATGGTACTGCTCAGCTTTCACTAGAGATATGAGGGTTCAACTCAGGTCTCTGATTCTCTTGCCTTCATATCAAGGGTTCCTACTGGTGAGCCCTTGTCTTAGTCCTCATCGTGAGTGCATCATATATATATCTGTGTATATGTTAATGTGATAGATAATAGTTGACTTTGAATAAAGATGTATCCTAGAACACCTGGAAATTTTTTCCCTTTCGTGGTACAGTATAATTAAATTTATACATCAATAACTTATAGTTGTTAATATTTAAAAAAAATATTTATGGATTAATTGAAAGGAAATATTACTTATAAGTCACGGAGAATCAGTGACCAGCATGAGCCTTGTCTATGCGTACACCTTTGTATCTCAGCCAGTCTCAGAGCTATTCCCATGTAGTGGGATTAGCAGTTTTAGTTACCTGCTTGTTCTGCAGTTTGGATTCTTTACAACGTGATTGAAACCCCCTCCCTCGTCACCTCCCAATCCCATCCCCTCCCTCTTCTACTTTCCTTCCCTCTCCCTAGTCCTTAGCGAGGGGAGCTCTCCTCCCCTAATGTTTGACCTCAGCTTATACAGTATCCTCTGTACTGCCTGTAACCTCTTCCTCTGTGGTCTGGCAAGGCCACCCCGCCAGGGTAGAAGTGAGCAACATTAGAAGGCCTGAATCCATGTCATAATTAGTCCCTACTCCACATATTATGAGTCCTACAAGAAGACTGTGCTGCCTATCTACTACATCTGAGCAGGAGGTCTAGGTCCACATCCCACATGGACCTTGGTTGGCACATCAGTCTCTGTATTGTAAAGTGGTTAACCTGAATTAAATGGTTAACATCTTCTTATGAGTGAGAATATGCCATGTGTGTCTGTATGAGTCTAAGTTACCTCAATCTGGATGATTGTCTCTAGTTCCATCTATTTGCCTGCAAATTTAAAGATTTCCTTGCTTTTAATTACTGCGTAGTATTCCATAGTGTAAATGTACCATAGTTTCTTTACCCATTCTTCGACTGAGCGACATCTAGGTTGTTTCCAGTTTCTGGCTATGAAGGTAAAGGCTGCTATGAACAAGGTTGAGCATATTCTTATTATGGCATGAAAGAAGATTTGCAGATGCCTTACTTCTGCTCATACAACAAGCAGAGAATCAGCCTTTGCTCTGTATATCCTGCACACTCTATATAATCCCAATGTTAGAACTGTATAATGCTTGTGAGAAATTATGATTTCATAACAAAAGAACTGGACACCAATGCTGGATTAGATGTAACAGGATTTATTCCTCTCAGCAAACTAGATGATGACATCCTGCATCCTCCATGTTCTAGGCCCAAGTGCTTTGGTTGCTGTTACCCATGACAATGAGACAGCTTCCAGGACAGCACTGTAAAGCTTCTGATCCCAATTGTTCCAGCATTTCACTGTCCCACACAGGACTCCTATTAAGCCTAGAAGTTTACAACATTTAGAAAATGGACCACAAATGCTATCCCTGTCTTACTTAACCATTTTCCCCAATGTTTTGTGTGGGGAGCCCCTTCAAAGGTATTATTCACCCTAAATCAGCCTGAAGAAATCTTAAGAGAACAATGTCCCATTTCCTTTAAGAGGCATTGGATAGGCTTCTGTTTACTCTCTTGGTCTACAGATGCTTATTTCCATTGGGAGTTGGTTATAATTATTACTGGTCTTTACAGAGAGGAAACTAGGTTTGACTCAGGGACGTCTCTCTTTTCCTTTATCTTTCTTTTGTAGGTAAGGAGATAGGAGCTGAAAAGAAAGAAATGGGGATATAGAAATATAGATGGAGGATAGAACAAGAGGAAGCTTATTGAGTCAATTCCTCATCTTAAGGCCTTAATTGTTACTCACAAATAAGGTTATTTTTTAGTCAATGGTATTGAATTTTGTATATTGATACAAATCATAGTCATGTAAAAAACTAGTCTAATTTTATAAGAAGAATATATATTTTAGGTCTAATAGATATAATTCTATAGTTATATGAGGTAAAATAATTAAATAAGGTCTTCCAAAGCCACAGAGACCTACAGAATATGACATTTTAAGATGTTTTTACTATTCTAAAGATTCTTTGGCAACAAGAGAAATTGACTCCTGGCATCAACCACCCTAGCCTCAAAGAAGATAATGAGCATCAAAGAACCTCCTTATAGTGTTGGCTTCAAATGTGGCAAACAAGGCACTGGGGAAAAAGTCCTCGTTTCTACTACAGACAGAGTTCTGCCTAAATTAGGCAAGTTTAGATGCAGGCAGAGTCAACGGCTGAACTCTGCCAAGACAGGGTAATCAGGTCCTCAATAGTTTCTGTCTTGAAAATGTGTCTATCAGATATATTGGGCAAAAAGGCTGAAGATGATGTTCCAGTGTTATAGAAAGTGTTGGGTGACTGTTCACGCAGTAAACTGTCTCAATCATTATTTCACTTTGGAACCTGTAACCTGAACATTTTGTTTACTCTGGTGATTAATTTTATTCCTTCTCAAATATATGATGGAGTAGAAGACCAGATAGTTTAGGCTTTCAGTTAAGCTTAGTAGGTTAGGGGTAAAGATGTTTCTAGACCAAGATAGTGTTTTAAGTTAATAAAGATGAGATATTATAGATATTGATCTTAATTCAGAAATTTTAACCTAACAAGATAGGAAAAATTTTTACTTCAAATTTGCCAAATACAAATAGCCAAATCACTATGAATGTAACATATATATATATATATATATATATATATAATTCCTGATTGTCTCATGGTTCTTCCTGCTATATGTCGTTCATTTTATTCATGTGTAATAATATATATGTATATGTTAAAAAAAGAAACATAATAAAAAACAATTAAAAACTTTAAAATTAAAAATAAATAAAATTTAAAAAGAGAAAAGAAACATTGATGGGCTCTTTCTTTTTTTTTCTTTTTATTTATGTTATAGAAAATAAAGTCTTTGTGGAATGAGGTTGAGATTGGCCCCATTAATTCAATATTCTGGGTGAATTTGTAGAATACTGGTACCGTTTTTCTTAAATGTTTGCAAGAATTCACTACTGACAAATTTATTAGGCTTTTTTGAATAATAATTTCATTTTGAGATTATTAGCATCTATTCAAAGTAGTTAGCGTGGTCAGGCATGGTGGTGCATGCCTTTAATCCCAGCACTCGGGAGGCAGAGGCAGGTGGATCACTGTGAGTTCAAGGCCAGCCTGGTCTACAAAGGGAGTGCAGGACAGCCAAGGCTACACAGAGAAACCCTGTCTTGAAAAACAACAGCAACAAAAAAAATTTAGCGTGAGTGTGTATTTGTTTGTTTGTGTGTGTGTGTGTGTGTGTGTGTGTGTGTTACAGATCATTTGTCTCATTATAAAACTTTGTGGGAAAGAAGTTATTCATTATACACTTTACTTTTTATTTCTATACCCATGAAATAACAATGATTCTTTATTATTTTGATATTAACAATTTGTATCACATATGTTTATTTTTTAGGATAAAATTAGTAAAACCATTGATTTTATTATATATTTTGAAAAGTAAACACTATATTTTATTGATTTTTTTCCATCATAAATCTGTTTCATTGTTGTTTGTGCCCTAAGTTTATTGGGTTTTATCACCTGATTATTTTATATATTCATGTTTTTTATTCTCTCATTTGCTTCTAAAAGTGATCATTTAGATTACTCATTGAAATATGATGTTCTTTATACAATGTGCATTTAATCATATTAATGTCTTTTTAGGCATAACTTTTACTTGATAAGGCAACCTTTGTTGTTTTGCTTGGATAGTCACCTCACATGTTCTTGGAACCATCCTAGGGTTTGAATTATAACTTCCTTGTCTCTTTCCAGAAATATACTATGACAATTCCTACCTATCAAGGTTAATAAAAGTCTTCCTAGTCTCTTCACTATCCTAAATCTTCCCTCATAAGTTTACTGTCATTTACTTATGGGTGTTCATATGAGAAAAATCACTGAATACATTACTCCTGTGAATACTGAGAAATTTTCAATCAATTATGAACATAAACATGTCTTACTCTATCTCTATTAATTTCTTCCACTATCCTTCTTTGTAAAACTGTTGTATTTTAAGTGAGTGAGTGAGTGCGTGAGTGTGTGTGTGTGTGTGTGTGTGTGTGTGTGTGTGTGTGTAGACCATGAATGAAAGTCAGAAGATGGTGTCTGATCCTCTTGACGGTGCTACAGGCCATTAAAAGCCATACAGTGATACTGATTTATGTAATCTATATGAGTGTTACCTAAATTTAACTGCTGAACCATCTGTCCAGCCATTAATAGTCATATTTTTTATGTATAAATCCTAGTTTGTGAGCTATTTAAAGAGAAATTCTTGCAAAAATAATTCTGGTAAGTTCTCTCAGAAAATAGTCTCATCTCCCTTACTTTCAAATGATAGCTTCAGGATATATAGAATTCAAAACAGTTTCTACCAAGAACTTGACAACTGGACGCAATGTTCTTCTTTTTTATTTGATTTCAGCAGACAAGCACAGTGTAATACTTTTTATTGTTTTTCTTCTTTCATTTTTTTCTCTCTGCATTTGATTTCTTGTATTTAAACACCTACATGTGCTGTTTTTAAATCCCTCCTTAGGATGTTCTATATTTACCGGATCTGAGGTTCAGTGTCCTCTGAGGTGTGGGAAATTCTAAGTTATTTTGGTTCAGTTGTTCTGCTCTTTTCATCTTGGCTCTTCTCATTTACATCGTGCCTTTTGTAACAGCAGCAGTTTCTTTGACTGTTTTGTTCCTTTAACTCCTTTGCTTGCATTTTAATTTTCGTAGTTTCAGTGACATATCATCAACAATACTGATTATTCATTGACTTTAACTAGAATACTGGTAAGACAGACTTAAGAGAGAGTCCTCCTTCCTTTTGTATTGATGCTTAACTTTTCCTTAGAATTGATTCTTATATTCCCATCTCTCTTCCCACATTAATCCTTCCATGCCATCAGGTTGTTCATTAAAGCCTTTAATCTATAGCTTTAGTAATTTTAAGTCCTATTCTGCTAAGGTTAAATCTGGATTATGTCTTAGTTTAATTCCTGGTTTGATCCTTTTCTTCAGAATGTGATTTACCTTGCTTATGGCACCACTTGGATTATATTTTTATATAAAATATTTTTATATTGCATATATTCTTCTATTAAAACTCTAGAAGTTGCTGGTGTGTTTTGAGCTGTTGGGAACGGACACATTATTATTGTGCATGAAATCTGCATTTTCAGGAGATTGAGATCAGTAAGATTGCTTGTTTCTCTGTTTATGTGAAGCTAGGTCAACTTTCCTGGGTCTGCCCTTCACCCAAATAATATGAGGCCTTTCTAAAATAAATTCCTATGATTGCAAAACTTCATAAGATAAAACAATATGAATGTTCTTGAGTAAAATACCTTCCTTCTTGTCTGAGGCATGGGGAATTTTTTTTTATCAAGACTCACCATGACAACTTGAAAAAGAAACTTAAACATGCTAAATAAATATAAAGCAAAAGTCTTACAGCAATTACCACTACTGACAAACAATTCACTGTAAAGGAAGATGTCTGCAGCCAATAGAAGGCAGATGTTGTACATACAATTGCACAGTGAATACTGTGAATTCATTAAAAGGTGATTACTGGTGATGCTAATGTCATTGCAAGGGAAAGACCAGAGATTTCTATAGAATTTGGTTTACAAAACTCATGACTAGAAAAAATAAAGCCACATCATTGTGGACATGTTAAAAAAAAATAATAAAAATTAAAAAGAAAGAAAGAAAACTTCAAGAGTAGGGGTACTCATGATTGAGACATCAAGAGTGTTAGTCTTCAAACTAGCTCATAACCAAACAACATTTTACTGATCCATACATAAGCATCTCTACTACCTGTCACTGAATCCAGTAATTTCTGGTTTGTTATTGCCGTTGTTTTAGTTATACTCTGTCTCTCCAGTTTCAAAGAAATGGCTTGTCTGGTGACTTCAATTATCTAAAGAGTTCAGGAATAATTACCAATTTTTAATTTGTTAGTATTTTAAAAATTGTGGAAAGGTACTTTTTATACTGTCACACATCAGTGTGGGCATTAGTTTTTAATGAAAGAGACTGATTATGCTAAGGTGGCTATGTATATCATGTGGCCGCGTTCCCTGCATTAGAGAATGTTTTATGAGAAGCTAACTTGTATTGGGTAGGGATTCTAAAGAAATTAACCAAAAAATATATGAATATTTATACCCAAAATACTTATGGATGTATAAAGATAAAATATTAAGTTTACATGATCCAGAAATAGTTATCTGAGTTCTAGAGAGTCAGAAAACCCAGTAGTTTATTCCAAGTAGCTGAACACACGGTACAAGGAGAAGCCAATGATGTACCATAATCCAAGATAAAGAGCTAAAAGACTCACTCATGGAACTCTGTGACGAAAGGCTGAAAAAGGCCAAATGTGATGTTCACAAAGAGCACACCAAAAGTGCACATTCAGGAGAAATGGAGCACTCACATACTCATTGGCTTCTTCCATTTTCATTTTCTCTCTACTCCACATTTGGCGATGATATTTTTCCTACGGTTATTTTCCTCACTACTATACGCCTTTGCAAATACACCCAGGGGTGTACTTCACTACTCTCTTAGAGAACGCAACCAAATTGACAAGCAAGATTAGACATTTCATTACCCAATATTACTTCCTAATGGCCTGACTTTAGATACAGAACTAAGGAAGTCAGAGAATACAAAGGAATATATATGTAATAATTTTGAGACCACTTTTTAAACATTTGTTGTATGATATGGACAGTTAGCATGTATTCAATCTGAGCTCATACTTTGATTCTCTTGTCATGTCTGAATTGCCAATATTTCACTTAATTAGTGACAGCTAATATACTTTAGAGATCATTAACACATATAGTAAGATTTATAATCTGCTGAGAAATTGTTAAATTATGTCTTCCATTTTTAAAAAAATCAATTTTTGTGGAAATTGCCAAAATAATATGTGTATGATAAAGGTATCCCTCAAGTCTTTATTTATTATGAACTATGGGGTATGGCTAATTCATTTCACATATATTCATGTATATATACCTTATATTTTCACTTCTGTATTGCACACATACAAGTTGAAATCCTATTAATATGGTGTAAAATAGTATATTTTCCAAATGTCTAACCAGCTACTATATGAACTCCTTAAAGTCTTATGTTTGTTCCATACTCTAAGCATAATACAGAATATTTCCACATGTTAAACTTATATATTTATCTGATCCACTTCTTAGTTAAAGATTTTCAAATTGTTTATGTGTCATTATACTGAATAATCATTAAAAAGAATGATGTTTATAGTTGCAAACATTTTGTAATTTCTTCCACATTACATTTCTGAATTTTTATCTCCAATAATTTTATATTTTTATAACTCTGATGATAAGACCTTTGGCCTTATGTTTAATATTGTAAATTAGGACAACTTTAAAAAATGGCATCAGGAGTCCCTATCAAACAGTTTCTGTCAATATAGTAGATCAATGGGTCTCAACCTGTGGCTCACTACTCCTGCAGTCAAAGGACCCTTTCACTTGGGTCACATCATATATCCTACATACCAAATATTTATGTTATCGTTCATAACCATATCAACATTAAAGTTATGAAGTGCGAACAAAAATAACTTCATGGTTGGGGGTCACCACAACATGAGGAATTATATTAAAGGGTCTTAGAATGCGGAAAGTTGAGACCCATTGTAGCAGACAATCAGAAGATGACTCATAAAGTAAAAAGACGAATGGTGTCTTATAGAGATTTTCTGCTGAGGTAAAATGAAATACAACTGCAATTAAAAGAACTCAGTAGAAACAAATCATTTCTAGATCATCACATTTGAAATGTAAGCGTGCTCAAGGAAGCAATACATATAATGTCTGGAAATGGACAGTGTAAACCTACACTGGCCATTTTTTAATTCTAATTATGTCTGTACTTACTCTTCACAGTGTGACTGATTAATTTAACTCCAAAAGTCTTTAATTTTCATTAATTGGCTAGGAATTACAAATTAAATTAAACCTGAGCTGAAGCTGCCTGCATACTCTGGATCCTTCCTCAGACAACTGAAACCTAACTTAGAGTCCAGACAGAGTGGCTCTCAAACTCCTCTGTTCCTGTATGCTCATAAGACAAGGATAATGTTTGGTTCTACTATATCAGGCAGAATTAAATTTGTATGTGGTTGTAATGTTAAAAATAGTATTACTAGTACATTTTTTCTTAACAAGTACAGTTCAAAAAGCTAGAATGAAATGTATTTAAGATGATATGATTATATTAATATAGAAAGTTGATAAAAAGTGATTTTTAAATTTTCCTTGTGAGTATGTGTATATAATATTACACACACATGAACACATGCACAAACATATATATTTTTCATTTCCTTTTTTTAGTCCATAGATATTGAAAGTTTGACCCATAAACATGTTTATATCTTTTGCCAAGGGTTTTTTTTAAACAATATGGGCCTTTTAAGTTCAAGTAAAAACAAAACAAATTAAAAGTAAAATATACTCTTTATTATTTAATATTTTATATGACTTTAGCTGTTAGGTATTCAACATTGCCTGTATTTAAGGCCAGGCTACAAAGTTGCTCAGAACATTACTGCCTCTTCAGATATTTTAAAGTAGCAATATTATGTTTGGATATTACAATTACAAAGATATAGGGTTAATTAGCAAGCCAAGAGTTTTAAAATAAACATGTAATGAATGCCTTAGAGTTTCTATTTGTATGATAAGACACCATGACCAAAAGCAGACTAGAGAGCTGAATTTAGCTTTCAACTCTCTGTCCCTGAGGAAATTCATAGCCGAAGCACAAAGCAGGAAGCCAGTGGAAGGAAAAGAAGTAGAAGGTATTGATGAATGTGTCTTTTTGGCTTGCTCCTCATAGCTTGCTCAGCCTGCTTTTGTTTTGTTTTGTTTTGTTTAAGATTTATTTATTTATTATTATGTATACAGTGCTCTGCCTTCACGTACAACTGCAGGCCATATGAGAGCATCAGATCACACTATAGATGGTTGGGAGCCACCATGTAGTTGATGGGAATTGAACTCATGACCCTGGAAGAGGGGTCAGTGCTCTTAACTGCTGAGACATCTCTCCAGCCACTCAGCCTGCTTTCTTATACCATCCAGTACCACCAAACATGGGGTGGTACCATCCACATTGAATAGGAGCCTCCTATATCAATCACTAAGAAAATGCTCTACAGATTTGCCTATATGCCAGTCCTAGGGAGGAACTTGGCCAATTGAGTGTCTCTTTCAAATGTCTCTAGGTTGTGTCTGGCTGACATAAGACTAACCAACACGTTTGACACTTTATGAGCTTTATACACAAACATCAATATTAAAGCGTAAACTTTTCTTTCTTATCTCCAAGATCTCATACTAATATCACTATCACAAAATAAAACATTCCATTGTTTAAAAGTGCCAATCTTTAAATTTTCACTTTAAAATTTCAGTCTCTTTAAATTATCAGAAATCTCTTTAACCGTTTAAAGTCTATCTAATACTTTGTATTTTCTTTGAGTACCTTCGACAGTCCAAAGTCATTTCACTGTGGGCTTTGGACTTAAAAAAAAAAAAAGAAAAAGACAACTAAAGAATTCTTACTCTAAAAGGAAGAACAAGGGTATAATTATAATCAAGTCAAAGAAAATATCTGAATATGATCCTTCTGCCAAAATTATTCATTAAATCTCTTCACCTTGGCGGTGAGATAATGCACAGCTCAGTGTGAGATATTTCAAGCTAACGAACTTCGACCTCCAAAGTGCCCTAACTGCAAAACTTTTTCACCTATGCCACCACAGCACTAGCAGCTCAGTTCACCTCGACTCCACAACTTTCTTTGGTTGTCACCTGACGGTACTGTTGCATCTGGCTGCACCCTCGTCAGTGGCCATTCCTAGGCTCCTTAGGGTCTCTGATAATGTTACAAGATGCCAAGTTTCCGTGTGCACTTCAATCCCCGAGCTTCTGTTGCAACTGAGGCTGCACCTTCACCAGCGGCCTCTTGTGGCCCTTTCACAGTTCCAAATCTCTGCTGCTACCCGCTAAGACCCATTTATGCCTTCTATATGAGCACCACCTTGGAACTCTCACACATTACAAACTTCAGCAGCCAGCATGAGATGTAGATTTCCCTGGCCCTTGAACTGCAGCTCCATGTGCTGACCCTAAGGAAATACTCTTAGAATGTTTCACCTCAAAGATGCTGCTGTCTTCTTAAACACCAATAATTTTCATGTTCTGGTTAGCTAGCATCAATTGCCCCAGTAAAGCAAAGATTTGATTTTAGTGGTGCTGGTCTGTTAATTACAGCTGCTTCTCTAGAACCAGATAATCAACACCACAGATACTTAATTCAAAATGTGACCAACGATCACAGTAAAGTCTATAGCTCCCTCTGGAACTTAGCAAACCAGACCCTCCTCTATCATCTGAATTGCTCTCAGCAATATTTCTTCCAAAATCCCACAGTTCAGAAACTACCACAATCCTCGCCAAAACACGTGGTTGCTCTCATAACACAGTATTGCATGATACCAGCTTCTGACCTAGAGTTTCTATCACTGTGATAAAACAATAAAAGAAAAAGCAACTTGAAAAAATGGTTTATTTTAGCCAAGAGCTCTCAGTTCACACTCTACCACTGAGAGAATTCATGGCAGAAGTTCAAGGCATGGATCTGGAAGCAGGAGTTGAAGTGGAAGTCCATGGAGGAATGCTGCTTACTGGTTTGCTCCCCATGCCTTTTTCTCCCTGTTCTCCTATATCATCTGAGACCACCTGCTCAGGAGCGGCCCTATACACAGTGATCTTGGCCTTCCCACAGTTATCATTAATATAGAGAATGCTCCCCAGGCTTGCCAATCACGTGGAGGCACTTTCCCAATTGAGACTCCCTCTTCGAAATTGACTCTAGCTTGTGACAAGTTGACATAAAATCAAATAACACAGTTAAGTGAAATATTTATTTCCTTAATTGTGTTCACTAATATTGTATAATCATGACATTTAAAAACATCACTACGGACTACAAAATTAAGAATGTAGAAAAATATTGTGAAAAAATATTCAAATTATTAAATTTCTGGCTAGTTTGTTTAGCTTATATTTAATTGATACTCATTTTCTTCATTTCCTGATAAGTATTAGACAAATAATAGCTTTACTAGGTCAATGCTTAATAAAAATGTTAAATGAAGAAATTTTTATTGATCTCTGACTCAAATATCTAATTTATATAAAAGATTTCATTATCGCAAAGTTTGGAGGAGGCACATACCAGGTGAATTGTGAATTCAAACTTATTTTTTAGAATCAACTGGAAAATAATTTTAGCTTAAATTTATGTTTAACTTCTATTTTCAGATATTAATCTATTTAATTAAATTGTATCATGTGCTCATTTTAACTTATTCTTTTACTCATAATTAGATAAGTATTGTACTTTCTTGTACAGGTAATTTATTGTTATCTCATATTGTATGGTATAATTTATTAGTATGACTTTTAATATTAGTTTTGGAAAACAACTTTATTATAATAAGGATTGTTTCTAAGCTTTGAATGTAGATTGTTTTTAAATTAAATTATCACATTTCTAGCTGTCTATTTTTGTACCTGACTAAATCAAGTTAAAAGAGAGATGTGATCAAATTTTTTTCCAAGTATTGCTAAGGGAAAACACAGAGGAAACATGGTATCTATAGCAACTGACTTAATATAAATTAGAAGTCTTTTCTCCTTCAGTTGATCAGACAAAATGTTGTACATATGATAATTAAACAACTATGGAAAAATCATGTATGTGCCCACATCTGCTCCATAGAAAATGCAATGGTAAATCTCATTGTGAAGCTATTTAGGAAAAACTAACTAGGTATGGATGAAGTATGGTAACTGAACATAAATAGGGTGAAAGGTAAGAAATTAAGACCCATTGTAGAAACTTTGAAAGAAAATGATAACATGTATTAGATTTTTATTATATTTTTGGCTCAATCATGAGACAAAGAGACTCAACTTGAACTCACTGATAGGAAAACTGAGGTCCAAATGGCTTCAGTGACATTATTCCATTGCAGACCTGGTGGCAGACAACATCAGTCATTCTCTCTCATAGCAATCTGAACTTTATTATCCAAAGTGATGCTTGTTTCTCCATCTCTTGGTTTCGATAATTCTAACTACTATACCTCATTTGACAGACACTAAGACAGCACAAATAGTCCAGAGAAATGGCTCAAAAGCCGGAGGCATTCTCTCTAAGGTCTGACTGCCTGAGTTATGTTAAAACTCTAGATGCAGGGGTGATAGGAGAAAAACAACAACCCTGGAGAGCTCAGCCCTGACCTCTGACCTCTACATGTGTGTTTTAGCACATTTGAATCTCTCACCCCCCCTCTCTCTCTCTCTCTCTCTCTCTCTCTTTCTCTGTCTCTCTCTCTCTCTGTCTCTCTGCCTCTGTCTCTGTCTCTCTGTCGCTGTCTCTCTGTCTCTGTCTCTCTCTCTCTGTCTGTCTGTCTGTCTGTCTGTCTCTCTCTCTCTCTCTCTCTCTCTCTCTCTCTCTCTCTCTCTCACACACACACACACACACACACACACACACACACATACACACACACATGCACACACACACAAACACACACACACACACACACACACACTAATTTTAAGATAACAAGAGAACTGGAGAAATCAGAAAAGTAAAAAGGTGTCACTGCAGTAGGGGAGTAGGGAACAATATTGAGAATAACAAAATAACAATACTCTTAAGAAATCACTTATATGCATGTATTTGTTATTTTAGATTTTAATTAGCATACCAGTAATTCTTATAACATTTCCATACACAGTTCCTTTATCGATGCTCTGCATCACCTAGTTCCGTTACTTCTGCCTTTGTTTCATACCCCTCTACCTTCCCAGTGGTCTTTATCCCACTTCTATAACATAGGCATCTCTTACCTTCCCCTCTCTTCTTCAAAGTCACATTTTTCTCTCCTCAGGGCTCTCTTTCTAGTTTTATGACCTACACATGACCCTGCTTGGTGTATTATGTGTGTGTGGTATGTGTGTGTGTGTGTGTGTGTGTGTGTGTGTGTGTGTGTGTGAGAGAGACACACAAAAACTAAATGCAAGTGCACTCGTGTAAGAGAGAACATTCTGCAGTGTTTAACTAAATCAGGTATCTCAATTATCACAGTAATTTGCAAAACCATCAATTTCAAGCAAATTTTATAACTTTTTCTATTGCTCAATAAAACTGTGTATGTGGGAATAATTGTTATTATTCATTCATTTATTAGTGAACAGCTAAACAGATTCTGCTCCCTACTTGCTGTTAATGGGGTAGCAATAACAAAGGCATGCAAATGTCTCTCTAGTAGGATATAGAGCTCTTTTAGTACAGGCTCACAGAAGTGGAAAATTTGTTTCTTTTGTGCTTCTAGTATTGTTGTTTATATGAAGACGATCAATGGAATTTTAATGGAGATTTTACTAACTCTACAGTTTACTTTTTCTAATATAATCACAGTCTCAAATTTACTTCTGCCTATTCATGAGCATGTGAGGACTTTTCATTGTCTATTGTCTTCATTTTCTTTCTTTTTTTAATTCCATTTTTATCCTAAATTAAAAAAAATTTTTTTATTCACTTTACATGCTAATTACCCCCTTCCTCATTTCCTTCTGATCTCACCCTTCTTCCAACCTCTCCTCTATTCCTCTCCCCTAGTTCTCAAGAGGAGAGCCATTCTCTACCAACTAGCCCCAGCATGTCAAGTCTCAGCAGGACTGCCTACATCCTCTTCCTCTGTGGCATGGTAAAGCACCCCACCAGAAGGAAGTGATGCTTCCTCAGAGTCCCCATGAGAGGACAGTGCTTGATCCCTTATTAGGGAACCCGTATGGAGATGAAGCTGCCTATTATTTACATGCCCTGCTGGGCCCAAATTTGTTAGTTCTGTTAGTCTTCTTGTCAAGATCTTGTCCCCTCTGAGTTGTCCAACCCCAGACACATCCATAGGAATCCCTGCGCTCTGCCCAAAGTTTGGCTGTGAGACTCAGCTTCTGCTTTGATCTATGTCAGAGGACAATTACGGTAGATCCTGTCTTATCCCTTCTTTTCAACAGCTTCCATTGCCTATTCTATTCCTCCTTCTGAATGATAATTAAGCATCCTCCCTAGGGTCTTCCTTGTTACTTAGCTTCTTTATGTCTGTGGACTGTAATATGGTTATCCTGTATTATATGGCTAATACCTGCTTATAAGTGAGTATAAACTATGCATGTGCTTCTGGGTCTGAGTTACTTCACTTAGGATGTTCTTTTCCAGCTCCATCCATTTGCCTGCAAATTTTATGGTGTCCTTGTTTTTTGATAGCTGAATAATATTCCATTGTGTAGATGTGCCACAGTTTCTTTATCCATTCTTCAGTTGAGGGACATCTGGGTTGTTTCCAAATTCTGTTATTAGGAATGATGCTGCTATGAACATTGATGAGAAAAGATCCTTTTTGTATGGTGGAGCATCTTTTGGTTATACACCCAGGACTGGTCTATTTGGGTCTTGATGTAGGAATGTAAAATGCCAGATTTATTCCCAGAGTGGTTGTACTAGTTTGCACTCCCACCAACAATGGAAGAGTGTTCCCTTTGACCACATCCTCCCCAGCATGTGCTGTCACTGGCATTGCTGATATTAGCCATTCTGAGAGGTGTAAAATGGAAGCTCAGAGTCACTGTGATTTGCATTTCTATGGTGGCTAAGGACGCTGAACATTTCTTTAACTGCTTCTCAACCATCTGATAACCTTCCATTGAGTATTCTCTGTTTAGCTGTGTACTGCATTTTAAATTGTGTTATTTGGTTTCTCGGTGTTTAATTTTTGAGCTCTTTGTACAGATTGCATATTAGACCTCTTCCAGCTGTAAAATAAAGATCTTTTCCCAGTCTATAGGTTGTCATTTTGTTTTATTGACAGTATCTTTTGCCTTACAGAGACTTTTCAGTTTCATGAGGTCCCATTTATTAATTGTTGATCTTAGAGACTGAGCAGTTGGTGTTCTGTTCAGGAAGTTGTCTCCTGTGCCAGTGAGTTCAAGGCTCTTCCCCATTTTCTTTTCTAGTGGATTTAGTATTTCTGGATTTATGTTAAGGTCCTTGATTGACATGGACTTTAGTGTTATGCCGGATGATAATTATGGATCTATTTACATTTTCAACATGTAGAAATTTAGGTAAAACAGCACCATTTTTTGAAGATGCTATCTTTTTCCATTGTATGGATTTGGCTTCTTGTCAAAAATCAAGTATTCATAGGTATGTGGGTTTATTTCTGGGTCTCTCATTCTATTCCATTGATCGACCAGCCTATTTCTATGCCAGTACCAGGGCATTGTTTTTCCTTTTGAGAAAGTCTTTATGATTTGAAAACTAATTGTGTCTTCCATAAAAAAATTAAAAATTACAAAGACATTCATAAAACCATGTAAATTTTTTTACTGTTGCCTTGAGGTGAGGGATAGAGATTCCTCCAAAAGATTTTTTATTGTACAGTTAATTTTAGCTATTCTATTTTTTCTTTGTTTGTTTTTCCATATGAAGTTCAGAATTGAAATTTCAAAGACTTTAAATAATTGTGTTGGTATATTGATGAGAACTGCATTGAATCTGTAGATTGCTTTGGTAAGATGACCAATAGGGGTTAATTCTCCCTATTTCTTTATGAGATATTTAAAATTTTCACTTTAGGTTTCTTTCAATACTTGGTTTGGTTAAATTCTAAATACTTACTATTTTGAAACCTTTATGAATAGGAATTTTTTCTAAGTTTCTTTCACAGCAAGATTATTAAAAGCTACTATCTTGTATATTAATTTTGTATATGCAAATTTAATGAAAGTATTTACCATTCTTAAAGATTTATGATGACATTTATATATCAAGTATAAAATTATAGTTTCTGCAAATAGGGACATTTGGCGTCTTCATTTAGTGTTTGTCCCAGTTTTTTGTATTTGTGTCTTCTCTTAGGTGCACTTAATAATTGGAATACTATATTGAATAAGGGTGAAGTGACTAGTCACCCTTGTCATGTTCTAGGATTTAAGGAAAATACTTCCAATATTTAAGTTTAGTACAATGTTGGCTAGAAATTCACCACATATTTAAAGACATTTTCTAGCTATACCAAATTTTGATAGGGATTTTATTGTTATAGCATACTGAATTTTGTCAAATGTTCTTTTTGGGAGGTTATAGCATGATTGTATGTTTTCTAAATTTAAATCTACACAGTCTTTTTTTTTTTTTTTTTTTTTTTGAGATGGGTTTCTCTGTATATCCTTGGATCCCCAGGAACTCACTCTGTAGGCCAGGCTGACTTCGAACTCACGTAGATCTGCATTCCTCTGCCTCCCAAGTGTGGTGATTAAAGGAGTATGACACCATGCCAGGTTAGATTGCTCTCTTATCTAGGAATTTGCATAAGTAACCTTATAATGCTGGAGTAAAACCAGGGTTGTTGTGCACAATGCTCTTGAAGTTAGTTTGAGAGCACTAGTTTCGATCATTGGTATCTGGGTTCAGAAGAGAAATTGACCTGTAATTTTCATTTTTACTATGTCTTCATCATGTTTTTATGAAGATAATATTGACTTTGTGTAATGAGTTTAACAGTATGCTTCCCATATCTCCTTTGTGTAAAATTTTAAGAAATAATAATGTCAAATTTTTCTTAAAAGTTTGGTAGGATTCAGAAGTGAACTTGTCCATCCAATACTTTTATTTTGTCAGAGAAACTAGCTTCACTCTTATTGGAGAATTTAATTTTTGTTGTATCAAATCTTTTATCATTTTAATCATTCATGACTTCTCTCTTTGTGTTACTTTTGTTCCACAGTCTTCTTAGCCTTTTTGAAGAACCAACTCAGTTTATTTGATTCTCTGTCAATTTCTTTTAGGCAATATTTTATCAATTACTCCCCAGATCATAAACTTTTAAATCTATGTTATTGATGCTTGGCTTCTTGTTTTTAAAGAGCCCTTAGGTACAACATTACGTGACGTATTGAAACCATAATAATTTTTTAAATATAGGTATTAAGAGCTATAAAATTTCTCTTCAGGATGACCTTACTTGTATTTTAGAGATTCTGATAGTTTTGTTACTGCCGTGGTTTGAATAAGAATGGCCCTCATATGCTCACTTGTTTGGATACTTGTTTCCCACCTGGAAGGACTATCTGAGAAAGAGGAGTTGTAGCGCTGTTAGAAGAGGTGTATGACTATGAGCAGGCTTGAGGTTTTAAAAGACACCTGGCATTTCCAATGTGCTCTGCTTTTGGTTTAAGATGTGAGCTCCCTTCCTCCGCTCCCCACAAAAAAGATGTGTGCTCCCAGGTACTTCTTCTGCTATGTCTTTATTGCATCATCTTGGATTAAAATGCTCTTGAATCTTTAGATTTATTAAGTACTTTCTTTAATAAGTTGCCTTGATTATGGTGTTTTATCACAGCAATAGAAAAGTAAATATCTCTCAAATATTTCAAGAAAACTAGCTATTAATGTAACAAAACTGACCAGATGATTTGATTCTTGTTGTTGTTTTGTTTTGTTGTCTTTGTTCAAATATAGAAGACTTTGGACTAGAAAATGATTGCGTGTTGTGAGCAGCACTTAATGGGCCATCCTAGCAGGATACAGTTAGCTGAGAGTTATGTGAACTATGGAGAAATATATCAAGAGGTTTCAGAGGGGAAATTGGGCTGGAGACGAATCTTGAGTTGTTTGACAAAGAATGTGTCAGCTTTCTTCCTTCTTCCTAAGAATTGCTTGAGGCTAAATAAAAAGTTATGGGCTAATTTCTGTGATAGCAGATATTTCAAGACAGTCTAATATTGACCTTGTTATTTATTTGTAATTGATCTTATTTTTTTAATAATAAAGAGTTAATGGGGCCATAACAACATATAAGATGTAGGTTTTAAAAGAGCACCACACAGTTAGCATGTGTGCTAAAGGAGAGAAAGAGCCCAAGGTAAAGCCTGACTAGCAGGGGAATAAAGAGATCATACCAAGGAAAGACTCCACACATAGAATCTTCCAACATGGGAAGGGCAAAGTTGTAAGGAATTTTCTGCTCCTAGAAAGGAACCAACAAATGCTGTTGCAAATATACTTTAAGGACATCAGGATTCAAGTGGCCCTGTGCAATGTGGTTCACATAGCCATGGCTTTAGAATAAAGAGGTCATGGAATCTTCTTCCACAGCACAAGAAAGCTGCTGAGGTCATATGTGTCTCCAATGAGTTCCTTTTCCAGGACACTGAAAGGCCATCATTTGAAGCCCTAAAAATGAAGCCTTAGTTCTATTGGAGGCCCCAACATGTCACAGATGCTAGAACCAGGAGATATCTACCAAGGATAGTTGCATTTACAAGGAGTGGAACTACAGAGACGTGGAAGGAGTGAGGGGGTACCTTTCAGTAAGCAAGCTGGAAGTGTGTCATCACATAAATCCTTTCTCATCAGATGTAGAGCTGCAGGATTTAGAATTTGCCCTCGCACATTAAGATTTGGTTCTTGAATCCAGTATTCACTCACTATGCATGATTTTCCCTTTGAGGGTGGGTTTGATGTTCCAATTGCATGTTAAAGTTATAAAATTTACTTTCTGATTTTATAGAAGGTTGCAGTTAAAAGTCTCAGAGGATACTTCAGGCTGCAAAAGTGTTGAGACTATTAAAAATTGGGAGACTTTTGAAGTTTGACTAAATTCATTTTGTTTTTAGGTATGCCCATGAGCCTATGGGGATAAGAAGTGGATTGTGGAGGTCTGAATGTGATCTCATAGGCTCAAATGTTTGAATACTCTGTATCCAGTTGGGCTAAACTGTTTAGGAAGACATAGAAAAGTTCGAGCTGAAGCAGTTTTGTCACCACAGGTTGGTTTTAGGGCATTAAAAGCCTCCTGCTGTTCCTAGTGTTATCTTCTTCCTCCTTGCAGTTCAGGATGCGAGTTCCTAGCTGTTCTTGTAGTCTCAACTTTGACTCAGTGTCATGAGCTCTAATCCACTGGAACAGCAGCTACTAAAAATGTTTTCTTTTATAATTTGCCTTGGCCATGGTGTTTTATCACAGTAGTAGATAAATAGCTAATACTGCTACCATTTTCATTTGGTTCAACTTATTAATTTCTTCTCTGATTTTTTTTTCAATAACCCCTGCTCTTTCAAAAGTGTATTATTCAGCACGCGAGTATTGGTGAAAATTCTGATATTTTTCTGCCTGTTGAATTCTGGTTTTATTTTACTATGTTTTAATAAGGCTTAATGAATTATTTTTTGTTTATGAGTTAAGGCATGTGTGTGCCCTACAGCATGACCAAGTTTACAGAAGGCTACGTTTGTCACTAAGAAGCACATGAACTCCTGTCAGTTAAATAAAATATTCTTCAGTTGTCTGTTAAATTTTGTCATTTATGATATAATGTGGCTCTGAGGTGTCTTTGCTGACTTTCTGTACAGAGTATAAGGTTGAGACATTGAGGTCCCTCCAAATATCGTTGTTAGAAACTGAATATTTGTGGCTATTCTTGTTTTAAGAAATTAGAAGTCCGCTTTCAGTGCATAAAAATAATTCACTCTTGAATTATTCACTTTTATTTTATAATACTTCTATTTATATCTATGACTACATTTTATTTGAAGTCAACTATGTAAGATATAGGAATGATTATGTTGTATTGTTTAAGGCTTCAGTTATCTTGGTATATTGATTTCTATCCTTCGACTTCAGCTTTTGAACATTTTTACTAGATAAATTAATTTATCAGAGATATAGATAGTTGCTACATTCTAATCAAGTCTGCATTTTTTTTTGAAAAGTTAGAACTCTTTGCACATAAGGTTATTCATGGAGAGGGATTACAAGTAGCTTTGTAAGTTGAGGTTTCGATTGGTTGAGCTGTTCTCTTCCTCTTAACATCTTAGACTGAGAAGGTCATTGGTTTGTCCTGTTGGACATGAAAGGAAGATTTGTTTTAACCATTTTTCTCTGTTCTTCTGGTCATGTAAGAATTAATTATTCCCTGTGACACATTATGAGTGACACCTTTTTAAAAATTTTTTAATAATTTATTCTTGTTATATCTCAATGGTTATCCCATCTCTTGTATCCTCCCATTCTTCCCTCCCTCCCATTTTCCCCTTACTCCCCTCCCCTATGACTGTGACTGAGGGGGACCTCCTCCCCCTGTATATGCTCATAGGGTATCAAGTCTCTTCTTGGTAACCTGCTGTCCTTCCTCTGAGTGCCTCCAGGTCTCTTTTTTATACTTCATTTTTACACTATTCATTTAATAAGTTTCTTAAATGGTACCATGGAAGTTGTAAAACGCCTTAGTGTAGATTTGTTTCAAAATTATTACACCATTAGATTTAGGAGAAAATTATTCTGAGTATAACAATTTTGGTAGACAGATACTCACTTCCTTTTTCTCTAATCTTTTTCAACTTTTATTTTATTATTTTTCTTTTTTAGATATACATTTATATTATTACACATATATACAATAAACTACATGCAGCAAGAAGAACCATGAAACAATCAGAAATTATATAAATATTACATTCATAGTATTTTGGCTGTTTGTAGTTGGCAACCTTGAAGAAATCATCTTTCATATCTTGATGACTGAATGTAGATCGATAGCTACCATATCTCATCTCTATCAACTTAAAACATCTATCTAGACCTAAAAACATCTTAACTCCTGAACAACTAAGCTTAATTTTAAAACTAAACGATCTGGTCTTAAACCCCATTAGAGAGACTTGAGAAGAAATAAAATTAATTACCAGAGTAAACAAGAAGTGCAGGTTAGCATCTTCCAACGTGAAAATAAAAAATGACAGTGACAGTTTGCTGTCTGAACCGTCACTCAATACTCTATCTCTGAAATTTATTCTTCAACTTTATGTTGTTTATTCATAATGATCTGTGTGTTGTCTTACACTTGATTATTGACTAATTCTCTTGTTAGGTCAGGCGGTGGTGGTGCACGCCTTTAATCCTAGCACTTGGGAGGCAGAGGCAGGCGTATCGCTGTGAGTTCGAGGCCAGCCTGGTCTACAATGCGAGTCCAGGACAGCCAAGGCTACACAGAGAAACCCTGTCTCAGAAAAACAAGCAAAGAAACAAACAAACAAAAAACCCAACAAAAAACACAGAATTTATTATTTGTTCTTTTCAGTATCTCACTTTCTTCACAAAGTTTTTATTCTGTCTTTTTGTTCGTTTGTTGGAATAAATTTTTTTTAGCTTTTTCCCTTTACCACTCTTGTTTTCTCTTGTGTGAGTATTTCTGGAGCGTTTGCTTTACAAGCCATTATGTTTGCTAGTGTTATTTATAAGGAAACCTTCTGCACTTCCTCCTAACAATTAAGTAGAAATTCTGGTGTTGACTTTCAGTAGGAGACACTTATATCCTGAATAAGGTTCAGAGTCAGGAGTGCAGGAGTACTTGTTCCAGTCCGTACCCTGGTTTCTTTTTAGCAGTCTGTACTTTTTTTTTTTTTTTCAAGAAACTCCAGGGACCATTTATGTAATCACTGAAAGAAAGCCAGATTGTCAGTATGTCTATGGTAGCGGAAATCCTGGGGTCAGGAACAGTGTCAATGTGTGATCAACACAGAGGATAGGAGGAGCCTCCTATAGCAGCATAAGTGTCCTTGTCCTTCTCTCTCCCTTAGCCTCACTCTTCCACTGTCATGGTCAGGGTTTCTACTCTATTATGCAGTTGATTTAGAAGACCAACTTGTGATGCACATGGGTTTGTGTGACAACTATATAAAATAAGTGTGTAAAATGATGAAAAAATAAGTGGAGAGTGAATATAGTAAAAATTAGCAATTCACAGAAACCAATCAAAATTTATAATAAAAAAATATAGGAAATTTTTAATGAATTCACATGTCTGAATAATTAACAGGCCACCAGTTAGAGATAGCAGTGTTCACAAAATAAATAGGTTTCACAATTTCAGTCTGGACAGGAAAGTACAATCCACATCAGGTATGATCAAATAAGGAATATTTTAAACAAGGTGAAAAATTGGTGGTTGAAAATAAAAACAGAGCAATTGTCAAAGCAGTGCGATTAAACGTGAAAATGCAGTAAATAAACAAAAGAGTGAAAATGCTAAGAAATTGATACATTTCTTAAATGACAAAAGGCAAAAATAATAATAAGGGGAAAATTCAGGACAACACATAAAACATTATTAGAGCTTATTTTGTTTTTGTTTTTTTTAAGTTAGACATGAAATGTCATGCATTAAATTATTTGAGAATGGGCTTAAAATAGTGCACATAACTGAGTTAATATAAAGTCATGTGATTGTATTAAAAGTAGTTCAAAGAAGTAGAGAAATAATGAGCAAGCCTTGTGCCTTATTTATCTTTCCGGAAATAAGTAAGTCAAGGAAGATAGATACCAGAGGCTCCAAATTGGGACTACACTGAACGTATGCTCATCTACAAATGATGTTTTCAGTCCATGATGCTAGAGCATGGGCTGGTAATGGGATGACTTGAGGAACATACTCAGTAAGACAGTCCATCCGTTGGCTGCTGGACACGGAGACATCTGCATAGCTGTCTATCTTTCTCAGGACTACATTAAGATCAGAAACAAGAATTGAGAACAAGCATAAGACTATAAAACCCATGATTTTGGAAAAGAATCCACTAAAAAAACAAGTGAAATTAATGGATATAAATTTTAGATTTCAGAGAAAGCCAAAATTACCTGAGAAAAGGCAATCAAGAAAATACAGACATTTGACTACAGGTATAAATGTCTTTCTTATATTTATATTGTATATATATTCAGGCCTATATTGGAATGTAGTTATCTGTGGTTATTTAAAAGGTAAAATAATAAAACTAGATCTGTTGTTCTATATTTCTTAAATCCCACTGAAATATAGAATTATACTACTACACTATTTAGGGGAATCATCAATTTTAAACACAAACAGAAGCCTGAGATTTACTTGATCATCCTATTGACTTTTCATCCATAAATGGGATATTTTTAAACAGGAGTTATTCATTACAGCAGACATTACAATGCTGCTAGAGTAAATATGATGCTATGTAGTACTGTAGCTAGAAGTGATTGATAAGCTGATGATAATTGGCCTTGCATAGCTTTGCATTATTTTTTCATATAAATTATGGAGGATGTTGTAAAAGAAATAGCAGTCTGTTACTATAATCTATGAATTAGGAAAAACCAATATGAATATCAAATCAATATTACACATTTTCACACATATTGTAAAATATTTAAGCCCAATTATAAATTACTTTAGGTACTAAGTATTATGGTGGAAAGGATGCAATGTGTTATAGCATTCTCATCTAGCTTGTATGTGGTCCTTGGTTCAATTGTCATCTTGAATAGCATAATTAGCTTATATGAAAAATATTTGGGTTTTTGGTATAGAACATCAGTTATTATTTATATCTACTATTTCTGTAGCTTGTAATTGCCATGTGTTACTTTAAATTGTTTATGTAAAATACCATTAATTATTCACACCAAAAGAACTTTAAGATTTGAAATATATTTATCAATTGCAGAAAGTTGAAATATTAACATTTGACTCATTATTTAGTAGAAAATTATATATAAAAAACCGTAGAACTTTACAATGTAAATGTAAATATGTAAATACAACATTGGTTCTCTGTAGTTAATTACAGTTAATTAAAAGTGGCTAATCTAAGCAACATTTATCCATGTTCCCAGCACAAAGACAAGACAGGTCACAGCATCATACACTACACGTTCCTCTAGTCTAAAAATCAGAACAAGAAGAAGAAGAATTGAAGAAAGAGTATTTGCATACCATCTAGTGGTGGCTTTCAAAAATGGCAAAATGTTCAAACAAATTTGCTTATAGGAATCTAGTATAGTCACAAACCTGTCATTTGATATATGGAAAAAGAATGCAAAAATTAGTACTGTTCACTTTAGACATACGAACACCATCATAACTTATAAATTACCATTTCATACTTTGACTTACTAAAAAAACAAAATCATTAGAACTTTACACACAACCTTTGCCTTCTGCTCTCATTTATTTCTGAGTTGAATATAGTATTAAAATGAATGACGCTCACTGATTTTTTTTTAATTTGAAGTTAAATCTGTATATATCTTAGCAGTAGACAGCAGGGGACTTTTTCTTTTGCCTCTACAGAATAAGATTGGACACTGACTTTGTCACAACCATCTCTGCTATACATAAAGGAAGATAGCAGATAAATGACTACAAATATGCCTACTATTTTTGTAAGTAAGATTAGCCTAATTTATGGGTTAATTACATGGTTTATTAAGTTAACTACTAAATTAAAGTAAGAAGAACTTAGGCATTCCCTTAGGTAGGTTTGAGTCCGAAGTGCCCTGTTCTCTGTGAGCATCATAGCCATAATTGCCGAAGCCACCACAGAAGGTACCACAAAGTCCCCAGAAGGCATGACTTCCTGATAAACACGGAGTGTGGCAAGAGGGAGGCATCTGTGGCACTGCAGTTGGCAGGAACAATGCTATCTGTCCTCTGATGGCAGAGAACACTCAGAGGAGATGGGGAATTCCTAGCACATTCACTTGGAATGTGCTAAGCTATGAAAGGCAAGCTGAATTTTGTGACAAAAATAGAATGGAGTACATTAGTGGAGCTCTCGGTTGGGGCTCTACATAATTGAAAAGAAGTCTATGGTAAGGCTGAATTGGCAACGTAAAGCTTGCAGGACAGAAGGGGCTTGTTTTTCTACTCAGAGTTCTTAATTTGGTAGAAGGAAAGGACATAACACAGGAATATGGTCCTGAAACTTGGTGGTACGGTCTGTGGGCCATTGAAATTCAGTTTTCATTGATTATAGCCTTCTGCAAAGGCAGAATGCTGTGGCATCGATATTCTTTATTCAATGATTTGACCAAGACACACAAATATGTAATAGAATTGTTGTAATCAAGCAATGGAATTATTTTCTATTTTCATACAGCATTTGCCTATGGTTTTGAACATTTTCGGGTGAACACATGTTCCAGGATTGAGAAAACAAAACCAGGACCTTTTCAAAAATAGCATCAGAGAAAAGAACAGAGAGATTATAATAAATAAAAACTCAAGGTGTCAAAGTTTTTAATATAAATATATTCTTGAGATGATCATAAGTTGAACAAGTGGCTGTCAGTCATGTTGGTACCTGACTAAAAGTAATGCAGGATGAGTTCTTTAAATCCCTCCACTGGCAAAGAGAGAGGATTGAAGAATGGAGAGAAGAAAGGGAGTGCAGGAAGGATTTGTCCTCGCGATGGAGTCTTACTCAAAATACTGTAGAGAAAAGGAATACTAGAGAATAATTAAAATAAGGAAGATCTGGGTTTTAATTATGCTGTTAAATTTTTAAATTATATTTCTTTTTACATATACATTTATATTACTACACATAAACAAAATAAACTACATATGACTGCAAGAATCATGAAACAGTCAGGAATTATATAAATGTTACATTCATAGTGATTTGATTATTTGTATATGGAAGCCTTGAAGAAAAATCTTTCGTATCTCGGTGACTCTAAAATTCTCAATGTAGATCAATAGCTACCATATCTCATCTCTATCAACTTAAAACAGCTATCTAGACCTAAAAACATCCTAACCCCTAAACAACTAAGCTTAATTGTAAGACTAAAGTATATGGTCTTCAACCACACCAGAGATTTGAGAAGGAATAAAACCTAATTACCTAAGTGAACGGGAAGTACAGGTTAGCAGGTTCCAAAATGAATAAATGACAGACAGTTTGCTGCCTAAACAGTCACCCAAAATTCTCTATAATGTTAGAGCATCATCTTCAGCCTTCTAGCCCAATATATCTGACAGACATATTTGTAAGGCAGGAACTATTGAGGACTTGCTTACCCTGTCATGGCAATTTGGCAATCAACTCCGCCTGAATCAAGCTTGCCCTTTTTTAGGCAGAATTCTGTCTGTGGCAGAAACTAGGACATGTTGCCCAGTGGCTTGTTTACCACATCTGAAACAGTCTCTATAAAGAAGTTCTTGATCATCTTCTTTGAGGTAGGCTGGGTGTTGTCAGGAGTTAACCTGTCTTATTGTCAAAGATCATTAAAATAATAAAAACATCTTTAAATGCCATATTCTGTAGGTCTCTGAGGCTTTTGAAGACCTTATCTAACTATCTTACCTTATATATCTACCTATTAAACCTAGGATATCACTTATACCTTTTAAAGGTGTAAGATGGGCAAATCTCCATTGACTGAAAGGTCCAAAGTACCATTCTCCTCAAACCCTTTGTTCACAAAGAGGATTCATATAACTTCTGTCCACAGTTACATTTCTGTGATAAATTCCCTTCATATTGGGCATTTTGGAAATAATGAAAGAAGTGAGGCTAGAGCCGCTTGCTATTTTGTCTGTGTTTTAATATAACACAGTTACCAATTGGTTTCACTAATTGAGACATAACCCAGCATAGCCAAGCTCCATGACACTGTATTTGCAAATCCAACCACAGCATGATTTTATATCAAAATTTGGGGAAAAATACATTTTACTTTGTAGATTTAAGTTTTTAAAAAAAATAATAAGAGATAAAACATATGATAACACTCGTCAAATTCAAAGGCCTTTTCCCAATATGAGTAACTATCCTTATCTGCCATTTCAGCCTTCTGCTGTCTACTTTCTTCTTGGTACACAGACTTCTTCATATTTCATTGCGAGGGGGGGGGGTCCTGCCCTCCTTCTTCTCATAGAGCCAATTTAACTACGTAACTGAAGTTTCCTTTCTAGACTACAGTGTAAGAAACACCTCTTTCTCTCACTCTGGTTTAGTCACTCATTAAACATCAAAGATCAATAAACAGACTGTAGCATGTCCTGATGGAGGTTTAGTTTGTTCAAGAAGTAAGCATTCGGGACCATTTAGGGGTTTCCTTGGCACTGAATCTGGACATGTGACAGACTGAAAAACTCTGCTCAACGCCTACGGTGTTGAACATTCCACAGTCTAAAAATGTAGCTGGAAACCATCCCAGAGTGTACATCTGCCTCTCTAATTTACACCTCCAGAGATAAGGCCTAGCAGGGCAGAGGGGAGAAGCTTTAATGAGCTGCCTGGAACCCTGGCATGCTCTGGGGGGAACTTCACAGCACACACCAAGACCTGGCAGCAGGGGGCACTGTGGTAAACAAACACACAGACCTTCCATTTTAATAATGTCCAAGGACACCTTGTCTTCCAATAGTGACAACAATACACGCCTCCCTGTTTTTTAATTAAATTAGTTCATTGACGAGTTCAGACACGCCTAAAACACACTCTGGCTACTCTCTCCCTATTCTTTAACTCCCTTTCACCTTTTTCAACCTTTTTGTCTTCTTACTTGCTTTTCCACCCCCGATTCATGACTTTTGATTCTGTTGTGCTATCCATTTAGTTTAATTAAGGCCGTCTGAGCGACCATTCCTGTCTTTCTTGTTTCCATCAACCTTTCCAAAATGTCTCTTAAGACTCAGGTTACCAAGAAGAGACTTGATACCCTATGAGCATATACAGGGGGAGGTAATCCCCCTCAGGCACAGACATAGGGGAGGGGAATAAGGGGAAATGGGAGGGAGGGAAGAATGGGAGGATACAAGGGATGGGATAACCATTGAGATGTAACAAGAATAAATTAATAAAAAAAAAAGAAGGGAAAAAAAGATCATCTGAACAATAAACATATATTTCCAAATTAAAAAAGAAAAAGACTCAAGTTGGATATTCACTAAGTCCTTATGTGTTTACCGAATGCCGGTCCTGTTATGAGCGAGGGCTACATTTTTGCATGTTTTGAGACTTTTGTATTCTTTTGTTGTGGATATCAACTCAGGAAAAAAACACACTTTAATTGGGATCAAATGTTTACCTAAAAATAAAATTAATCTGCACTAAAGTGTTGGCTAGAACATATAAATTCTAAGTTGGCTGTAATTATAAAGTCCGAAGTTTGTAGAAATTAACTCGATACTGTTCTGCATTAATTAATGATGTTACTTAATGAGCTATTCCTGCGGTATATGGTATGAAAGTAATAATCTATTGCTTGCACTTGGGGACCAACATCTTCAGTGTGATGATACCCAGCTTGAACTGTCATGTGGCATTTTCTAATTTACAGCATAGCATGGTTATGTTGGTCCAAATCTAAAATTCCGCTTTATTTTTCCAAATGTTTTGAACTTAGCATCTCTCAATTCAAAAGAACCCATGGATGGAATTCAATTAATCTATGCATGCTAATAGGGATTATTTTCATTCTTACTTTTGCTACTTTGTGACTTAAATTTAGCTTATTTTTCAACATTCAGTGTGTGCTGAGAATCCCAACATTGTCAGCCTTTGTCACTAAGACATCAATTATATCCAGCACAATTTATAGCAGTGACAGACTAAAAAAATTTTTTTAATTATTGTATTCTTATATTCTTGAAGTTAAAACTTTTCAAAATTAAGCTGATTATTCAAAAATCCAATGTATTTTGTTGTTTGGTGAATTAACAACATGGAGTTTTAATATTACAGAGTGTTATTAGACATAGTTAGGTTCGCTGATATCTATTGTGTATTTTGTTTTGTGCATTTAGAAATGTTCTCAATGAAAAGTTCATCGGACTACCACAGACTCTGGACAAGAGGAAGATAACATTGCCTGGGAGATCAGCTTCATACCTCACCTGCTCTGTAAAGGCTGCACAATCCCCCCAAGGAAATCTCAGCACACCAGTGCCTGTGTACTAACTCACCAACTAACAGTGGCACTTAGTATTTCTAGTCATGTGTTTCCATCCTCTCACAAACTGTGATGGAGAGCAAAAGTGTTCTCTGTTCTAGATTCTTCTCTGTTGCTTTACTGCCTGGGGCTAAGAACTCAGCTAATTCACCTAGCCCCAAGTGCTCACTTAGCCTTAGATGTGTTACTTCACAAAAAAAGGTAAATAACCAAAGTTACTACTTCAGTAGTGTTAGGGTGTATATGAGTTAAATTGATTGAACAATGCCAGAGAGAAAGTAGGTATTTGAAAAATGTTAGCAGCCACCTTAAGCTTATGGTAGTGGTGGTAGTGTAGGGCATTGAAACCTTTACATTTAGCAGTCCTTTCCTGGCACATAACAGGTGCACAGCACTTGTCAAAAAGAGAATTATTGTTTGTCCTTACATAATTCCAAAAGACACTAAGATTCCCCACTCATTTTGTGACATTACAGCTTTCCACGTGTCTTCTTCCAGGAGGAATGCAAATTATGAAAAGAATAATGAAAATAGCTCATGGAATAAATACTACCAAGAAAGAAGTAGAATGAAAAGACTATTGGGAAAAAGCCTGAGGGAAAATTTCATTTTTTTAGTGTGTGTGTGTGTGTGTGTGTGTGTGTGTGTGTGTGTGTGTGTGTGTGTTACATACAGAAAGTAAAGGACATCTTCACACATCACTCTTCACTACTCACCTTATTTGAGGCAGGGTCTCTGTGATGTTTGCACATAGTTTCCACTAGGCTAGCTGGACCACCAACACTAGAAATTATCCTGTCTGTGCCACCTACTCTGCCATAGTTGTGAAAGTAATACTGGTGAACATGGATAGGTTCTGGGGAGTTAAACTCAGGTTCTTAGGGTTGCACAGTTATCCAGCCAGGATCCCTACCCTTAATTGCTGTATCCCTGTAATTAGATATTACTTTACTTAGTAGACACCTCCTAGACTTTTTTGACACTATTATAATCTATGTGACAGCTAATGGCAAATCTTCTATTAGAAAAATAATTCATACTTTCTGGATTTGATATCCTTTTTTATGTAAAATTTGAGTTTTCTTTCCATAGTCTTTTTAAAAATTTTACTTAAATAATTTGTTAAGACTACATTTTGATTTTTATCCCCTCACTTGTATCTTCCCGTTGCCCCCTGCATACTCTTTCACCCTATTGCCCTCCCCTATGCCTGTGACAAAAGCCTACCTTTTCCCCCACCATAGGATCACAGCCTATCAGGTCTCATCCAGGTAGCCTGCTTCCCCTTCTCTGAGTGCCACCAGGCCTCCCCACCAAGAGGAAGTTGTTAAATCGGGGGCACCATGGCTCATGTCAGAGTGAGCCCCTCCTCTGCCGCTCTCCCCACATAGTTGATTCCGCCTCTACTAAGCTATGTGTTCATTTTTTCTTTTCAGTATTTTCTTGCCCTTTTAATATGGGATTGACTTTTGTAGCATAGAAATAAATGAGTAAAACACACTTCGTTGTATGGTAATTAAGTAATGTTGCTTAGCTGCTGTATTATTTTGGTAAGATATAAACTGTCCAAAACAAATTTACCTAGATATTGAAAGCACTGGTTTACTGAAGAGATAAAGATAATCTATAGTTATGGTGAAGGTTTCTGCTAAACGGTCTTGCTCTTTTCTATAAAGCCAAGGGGAATGGAAGCAACTGGGAACACAGCAACGTACAAAACAACCCATGAAATTTTATGAATGATTTATGTCAACTGGACCACAGTTTCTCTGGATTTTAAATATTGTTCTTTCATGATTCAACTTCTGTGTAATCCTTGTTCTCACATCTTCGGTCACCAGCCTCCTGGCAGAAGAGAAAGGGAGGCTGTTGGCTTAACTTGTATTCTCAAGTGTCAGATGTGCCTGGAAGGAGCCAGATGGATTATCCTGTCAATTCACTCACATACAGTTTATGTTTATATTTATATTCTCAGGAGTCACTAAGAATGGCCTTTAAATTTCTCACTATGTGCAAGTTATGAAAGATTTAACCACGTCTAAGCTGGAGACAAAAATGAGCTCTCTCCTTCTCTCTCTCTCTCTCTCTCTCTCTCTCTCTCTCTCTCTCTCTCTCTCTCTCTCTCTCTCTCTCAATGAAGCAACAACTAAAAGATTTTCAGATCTGAAAGAAGTAAAACATTCACAAATAAATTTCTTTCCATTGAGTCTAATTCAAGATAATTTCCTGATAGTTACCAGGAAATGTGATAAAAGCCAACAGACAGTGCCCAAACTCTGCAACTGGGTTATTGAATCCTCAAAGCTGAAAGAACATACTGTCTGTTCTGTGCATTATGAGGAAACTGCTATGTGACTATTAGTGAGTCAATGAAGTCACTGGATAAAGACAAAAACTGGACTTCAAATTCAGTTAGGTAAGAACAGCATAGACTATTACCTCAAAAAAAAGCCACAAACAGCACTTCCCAGTTGAAAGCTATCACAGAAAGCATCACAACACCAGTTTCTAGTGAAATGTTTCACCTTGATGTCAATTAAAATTGTCTCCGATAACCTGTACTTTTTTCGAAACATAAATTACATAAGAACTCAATTTCTCTCTAAATACTGTAAATGTAGAATTATTCTGATAAGAAGTGGATATGTATCACTGTACCCACACACACACACCACACATACAAAAACTGATCGAGACCTAGAGAGGTGATTCGATTGATAAAATGCTTACTGTGCAACATCTGAAGATCTCAATTCTATCCCAAGCACCAAATTAAACAAACTGGGCACAGAGGCAATGCACATCTATAAACTCAGCACTGAGGAGGCTGGTGCACTGAAGGGCGGAAGCCTCGAACTCACTGACCAGCAGACCTTGTCAATTTGAGCATGAGGTTCAGGTGAGAGATCCCATCTCAAAAATTAAACAAAACAAGGTGCAAGCTAGTGAGGAAGAAAGATGATGTTGACCGCAAACATGTGTACCTGCTCAATATGTACACACACAGAGACATACTCACACACATATAACATACGAAAAAAGATGGACAAAACTTCATTTATTAGTCATAAAATCTCCGTATTTGTACATCTCTAGTTAGCACTTTTTTGTTATAAACTTAAGTGGGTGTGTGGACAACCAGTTCTAGTGATTATTTGAAAAGTGGGTCAACATAAAGTACTCTGGCATGCCTAAGTAGTGCTGATGTACTCCTATTTGTTGACATATAGCCTTTGGTCAAGGTTCTCAAAATAGGTCTCAGGATTACAGTGTTAGCCTTACCTGGGTACTTAATGCAGAGTACTATGTTCCACTCCAAGGCTTTAGAATCTGAATCCCTGTAACTGGGCAGTGTGCCCTTGAGGTGTGGCTGATGAATTGCAAACTTTAAGAAAACCATCTAAACAAATGGAACATGGAAACAGCCTAAGTGTCCCTCAATAGAAGAATGGATAAAGAAACTGTGGTACATATACACTATGGAATACTATTCAGCTATTAAAAACAAGGAATTCCCGAAATTTGTGGATAAATGGATTGAGCTAGAAATGATCATAATGAGTGAGTTAACCCAGAAGCAGAAAGACTCAAATGGTATATACTCACTTATATCTGCATATTAGCCCAAGGGGCATGTCCCACGAAAGCCTTCACTTACCAGGAAACTGAGACAGAGGAGAGGACATTCTAGTGGGACTCTAGATGAGAGAATCATGGGAGAAAGGCAAAGTAGAAGGACCCAGAGGGTCCTAGAAGCCTACAAGTAGAACATTATGATAGGCAGATTTGGGCCCAGGGGTCCCGCTCAAACTAAGGCACCAGCCAAGGACAATACAGGCGGTAAACCTTAAGCCCCTACCCAGATCTAGCCAATGGACAGAACACTCACCACAGTAGAGTGGAGAGTGGGATATGACTTTCTCACATACTCTGGTGCCTCACCTTTGACCATGTCCCCTGGACGGGGAGACCTGGTGGCAATCAGAGGAAGGACAGCAAGTTACCAAGAAGAGACTTGATACCCTATGATCATATAGAGGGGGAGGTAATCCGCCTCAGGAACAGTCATAGGGGAGGGGAATAAGGGGAAATTGGGAGGGAGGGAAGATTGGGAGGATTCAAGGGATGGATAACCCATGACCAGGTCTCCGCCTCCAGGGGACATGGTCAAAGGTGAGGCACCAGAGTATGTGAGAAAGTAATATCCCACTCTCCACTCTACTGTGGAGACTGTTCTGACCATTGCCTAGATCTGGGTAGGGGTTTAAAGTTTTACGGCCTGTACTGTCCTTGGCTGGTGCCTTAGTTTGAGCGGGACCCCTGGGCCCAAATCTGCCTATCATAATGTCCTTCTTGTAGGTTTCTAGGACCCTCTGGAATCTTCTACTTTGCCATTCTCCCATGCTTCTCTCATCTAGAGTCCTAATAGAATGTCCTCCCCTCTGTCTCAGTTTCCTGGTAAGTGAAGGCTTTCGTGGGACATGCCCCTTGGGCTAATATGCAGATATAAGTGAGTATATACCATTTGAGCCTTTCTGCTTCTGGGTTAACTAAAATCCCAAATACCTAGAACACAGGTTATCTCCGCCACCCATTCCCTTTACTGGTGGTCTTAACAAACAGAGCTCAGAACTGAATGGAGAAACTGGTTCTTTGGGCTATGTGGAAACTCAACAAGACCATTGCTCCTCTGAAGAAAGAATCCAGATTGTATAGGACATGAATTACATAGTCAAATAGAGTGTCCAAGGCCTTGTTGAGATACAGGAAAGTCACAGAAAAGTTAAAATATCCCACAGGCTTAACACCAAAGCCCAACCTATCTGTCTATATTGGATCATGCTGTCTTAGTTGGTAAAATGTCGATTCATTTAGTCATTAAAACCACTTTTTTTCCCAAATAACCAAAGTGTTCAAATAGAATTGTAACTAAAACATTTTTCTGCTGACTCATAAAACAAAAAATGAAATCTAAATCTTTTAAAAAGATTTATTTATATAGTTATTCACTTTACATCCCAATCGTTACATACCCTTCTTCCTGTTCTTCTGGTCCAACTCCTCCTTGTTCCCTCTTTTCCCCCTTCCCTACCACTCATAACAGAGGAGCCCTTCCATCCACTAACCCACTCCAGCGTATCAGGACTGAGTTTGTCCTCTTCCCCTGTGGCCTGGCAAGGAAGTGATCAAAAAAGCAGGAAGCAGAGACCATGTCAGAGACACCCCGGCTGCCTTTCCTGGGGCATCCACAGGACAAACAAGCTACCCGTAGGCTACAATCTATGTAGGGGGACTATGTCAAGTCCATATATGGTTCTAATCTCTGCAAGTCCTGCCTGGGCCCAGCTTAGTTGGCTCTGTTGGTCTTCTTGTGGAGCTCCTATCCCTTCTGAGTCCTTCTATCCCTCCCTACGCTCTGCCTAATGTTTGGCTGTGAGTCTAACCTCTGTTTTGATCCTTTGCTGGGTGGAGAATCTCAGAAGACAGCCATGTTAGAACGCTAAGCTATTTGTTTGTTTGTTTGTTTACCTTTTTATTTATATCCTGGTCATAGCCCATCCCTCCTCTCCTCCCAGTCACACCCTCTCTTCCTCTCCCCCTTCCCCCTTTCTCTATTCCTCAAAAAATGGAATCCCCCTTCCCATCCACCCCAGCTCATCAAGTCCTATCTGGGTTAAGTGCTTCCTCTTCCCCTGTGGCTTGACAAGGCAGTCCCGCCAGGTGGAAGTAATCGAAAAGTTGGCAAAAGAGTCCATGTCAGAGAGAGCCCCCTCTAGACAGCTAAACCTTAGTCTAAATCTTAGAGTAAATTTCCAATTCCTGATACCTCTGAATGAAACAAACTTTGAAAGCATAGCCTTGAGTATGTTTTGATAGTGTATGATTAGCGCGCTTGAGTGTATATTATGAAGGCTTTTACTAATGATGTTTTAACATGTGTGGCATTACAGTGACATTCATTGGCTGTCCCATTAAATAATACACATTTAGATACTTTTATTTCTTGAACAGAGTATACTTTAATAATGTAATATTGTTCTCCATGAATTTCTAGGCTCTTATATAAGGAGTCTATAGTTTCAAAGATCAGCCCAGAGGAGAGACAGTGTTTAAGACAAAGGCGAAGTTAGAAAATTATCCCCAGCTTTTTCTGTCTCGATAGTGAACTCACCCTAAGGGATGAATATGACAATATTGTTTAATTTCCTCATTTTTAGTTCTCCTTCAGGCTACTCTCACTTGAGGACTCCTGAGGGGAACTTCAGAAGGGTGTTATCTTCTGCTTTCATTTCTTTTTTTTTTTTTTCTTCTCAGTTAACCTGTGACTAAATCTCAATCCCCATCCAAAATGTTTTCCTTACAGTTGTTTGTTACTGCTAGGAAAAAATGTGTTTTGAAAGCCTCAGGATATCCTTGGCCAATGTGCCCTCAGATAATGAATCTCACTTCTTTTCTATTTAGAGAAATGTAAAGAGGTTACCTTAGCAACTGCGGCAATGTACATATTCAGTTGAGGTTTTGATAGTCTGACTTTTTATAGCAATAAATGTTAACAAAGCAAGGAATGTGGCAACAAACTTTTTTTTTTTTAATGCGGAGAACTTTTTTTCAATCTAGGTCATACATGTGTTTTTTAGAGAATCCATTTATGACTTCACAGTCTTTCCATAATCATGATTCCTTCTGCAGACAGCAATTCCAAATCTTAATTTTTAAGGAAGGAGATGTGCTACAGGAAGTGGATGAAATGACACATGGGATATATTTGTATTTGGATAAATGTTAAATAAATTAGTGATTTGTGAGATGATGAGTAAGATTCATGTGTGTGAAATATGTGAGCTCTTTAAAGAGTAGAAGTGTTTAAACCCATAAAATTTTACTCTGCTTGGGTTCTCAGATGACTTGGTAGAGATCAAAGCATCAAGTAAAGAACGCCTTTAATCCCAGCACTGCAGAGGCAGAGGCAGGCAGATCACTGTGAGTTTGAGACTAGCCTGGTCTACAGAATGTGTTCCAGGACAGCCAAGCCTACGCAGAGAAACCCTGTCTCGAAAAACTGAAAGAAAACAAAACAAACGGACAAACAAACAAAAGGTAACCTACAGTCATGCTTTAATTTGAGAAAAATGTGTCACTGTTTCGTTTGGGGATATAGAAAAAGATGACACTTTTTAAATAAAAATGTAAAGCATTTAATTAGAATCAATACGTCTATATAGCACTGTGATTCCTACATGTTTTAACAATTCTTTAATTTTTAAATTTTTTATTAAATATTGTTTACATATATATTTATATTATTACACATATACGCAATAAACTACCTACAGCAGGAAGAATCATGACACAATCAGGAATTATATAAATGTTACATTCTTAGTGGTTTGTCTATTTGTGTTTGGCAGCCATGAAGAAAACATCGCTGCATTCTTAGTGAGTCTAAAATTCTGAATGTAAATCAATATCTATCATATCTCATCATTATCAACTTAAAACATCCAGCTAGACCTAAAAACATCTTAACACCTAAGCAACTAAGCTTTATTGTAAAACTAAGCTACCTGGTATGGTATATTTTGAGGTTAGGTAAGGGATTACCACCAGCATTGTTCCTTTTGCTCAGATTGCTTCAGGGATATATTCTTCTTTCAAATTTAAATATTACTTACCCTATTTCTGTAAAAATTGAGATTGGAATTTTGATTGAGATTACAATGGAATCTACAGATTACTTTTGTTAGAATAACTTTTCACCATATTAATTTTTAAAATCCATGATCATTGTCTTTCTATCTTCTAATGTCTTCAATTTTTTTTCTTTATTGTATTACGATTTTCTGTATAGATTTTGTCACTTTCTTGGTTAGGTTTATCCAAATGTAGTTTTGAGACAGTAATGAATGGATGCTTTCCCTGATTTATTTCTTAGCCTCTTTGTTCATTTGGTATATGTGAATGTCACTATTTGAGTATACCAATGATGTGTCTTTCCAATTTTTTGAAACCATGTATGATCTACAAGTCTTCTTGTGCAGTCTTTCACTTCTTTCATGTATAGAATCACTTAATATACAAATAGGAATCCTTTGAATTTTCCCTTTTTTGCTGCAATCTGTTTTTGTCTTTTCCTAAAAAATTCAAGCATTATTTTGAGCAAGAATGGAGAAAATGAGCACTCCTTTTTTGTTCCTAATTTAGCAGAAATTCTTTGAGTTTATACGTTAGTATAATGTTGGCCATGGCTGCACCACATGTGTCCTTTAATATGTTTAGAAATGAAGTCTTTTTAAAGGTTTTTTTCTTGAAAGAATGTTTGATTTGGTCAAATTCTTTTTGTATTTGGTGAAATGATAATCTTATTTCTGTCTCTTAGTCCATTTAAATGAAATATTTACTGGTTATTTTACGTTATACCAAACCTTAATATCTGGACTGAAACCAACTTAACTGGAGTGAATGGTTTTTATGTTGTGTTTGTGAATTTTTTTATAGATAATTTTTTTGTCTTTGGATTTGTTAAGGAAATCATTCTATTTTTTTTTTAAATTTGCTATGCCTTTATACTGATTTAGTATCTTTATTAAACCAGTTTGATGTAGTGTATAGAATATTTTGAAGACAATGGTACTATCTCTTAAAGATTGGTAGAATTCAGAATTGAATCTATCAGGGAATGTTTTTATGTGCTTCTCTGTTAGTTTAAATTTAATTTCTTATAGAATTTTTTGAATTATTTATTTCTTCTTGGATTAATTTTGTAGGTCAGATGTAACCAAAATTTAATTTTAGATTGTCCAACTTACTGAAATGTAAGTTTCAATGCTTAAATAATTTATTGAATTTCCTTGGTCTCTTGCATTGACTTGCTTTTAATCATTGGTTTAATTAACTTGATTAATTAGATATTTAATTAATCTTACTTTTGGTTGGTCTGTTTATCTTTCTTGTTTTTGAAGAACCATTTTTCAATGTCCTTTCTGAATATTTCCATTTCATTGGTTCCTGACCTGCTTTTAGCTCACTTAATGCTTTTGGATTTGGCTTTTCCTTAATTTTTCAGGGAAGAGTGCATCATTAAATTTCCTAGTTGAAAACTTCATTCAAGCGCTTGTAACTATAATGTTATTTTTTAGGACAGATTCCATTTTACAAGACAGGTTTTTGTATGTTGTCTGTTTTCACTTTTTTCTGGGAATATTTTATCTTTGGCCTCTTTGAAAACTCTCATGCATCATTTCATAACACTCTTTTAATATGTGCGGGTTTCTATGGTTTCTCTTGCTCTTAAACTCTTATTTTGCTGCATTATAATCAGGTGGAATAGAAAAATATTTCAATTATCATATATTTAGTAAGGATTGATCCATGTCCAATTATGTGCTTCAGAAACAATTTCTATGGATGTCTTTGTTGTCCAGTGTTTGAAAGTATAGTTGTGCCTCTTAGATTCAGTTGCTTCTGCTACCATTCAACTTGCGTATTTTGGTGAGAAGGAGATACTGAAATCTTCATCTGTCGCTTTATAGGAGTTAATCTGTAACTTTACATGGGATGGTATTTGTTATTTATGTTCTTTTGGAATTCATTTGGGAGTTTATATTTTGTTCTCCTTTATTTCTTTGAACATAATTATGATTATTGTTTTGAACTTTTGTCCAGTATTCTGTCTAATTCAGTCTCACTGGAAATCATTATTATAGAATTAATGACTTTGGAAAATGATACTATTTTGTTTTTCTTTATCTTTTCGTTTTTTATTATCTAACATGCCCAAGTTGGCTTTACTCTTGAAATGCAGGGATGATTCAATATACATAAATTTAAAATTTTGACAACTGTAACTTTATCCATCACTGAATTTTATTTATATTCTTATTATTAAAATTGTGATAAAACATACAAAGACCTTTTTTCTTATTAATATTTTAATTATTCAACTACCAGAAAGTTTAGTTTAACATTAGTATTTATTTCATATACTTTACTTATTTAAAACTTGTACTTATTATATTTTTTCTAATTTGCTTAGCTTACAAATTCATTAAGATATGCTTCTTTGAAATCTAAAGGTGATTTTTACATTGTAAAATATTATAAATCTTGGATTCAAATAGACCCCTATAATCTTGAATGTCCTAAGGGATGTGTCTAAAAATAATTCCCTCCTGTTATTCTTATTTTATAGAATATATTATATCCTGAATAATTTGTGTTACTACTCATATATATTGGCATATTTACCATAAATCATGTTTTCATGTATGTGTAGGACTCTTTCTGGAAATTGTGTTAATTTTGTACAATTTGTTTTCAAATTTGTCATTGTCACATTCTGATATCTTTTCAATTTTTGATTTACTATTCTCCCTTTTGTATTTTCAAATCAGCTATTCTGTTCTCACAGACATAAAGATGGAAGGCGGCAGGAACATGGCAATTGTATTAGTTTTACATTAAGCCTGTAAATGCACTTGACTAGAATTAGTGTATGCAGGTTATTTAACCTTTCAATAGAGAACTTAGAATATTCTCCCCTATTTAGTTGCCTCCGAAGTTAGTTTTTCTAATAATCCATTTGGGGGTTTCTATCAACGTTCCCCTGGCCATTACCCTCCCCACTAAGATAAAAGCAGAGGTTATGAGTGTGAGTCTTAAGGAACAGAACACTGTACTGGGAACAGTTACCCATGGTGGTATGCCTTTTAAATGCCAAGGAGCCTTACATAATATTGGTTTTAAGATAAGATAGGTGTCCCCAACTTTAAGGGCATATGTGGAACACAACGCAGACACAGGGGCCCAGAGATAACGACATAAACACACTTTTATATTAGGATGTAGAAGTCTGAAAATGAAGTGGTCCAAAAAGACGCACTGTATAAATAAAAGTAAAAACCAGAGTTTGAGAAGTAGGAGCAATAAAGAAGAATATCCCATAATGGTTTTTAAAAGTTGTCTCTTAATAATGTAACAATAATAAATATCTGTTAACCAAAGCAATTATCTTCAAAATCTCTGAATCACAAGATTGAAAATAAAGGTGTCATCTAGGAATTGCCACTTAATTTCCACACAGTATGTTAGTTACTTCACTCACAGACACGGAAGCTACTGACTGAAAAATCATATCATTGCCAGCAGGTGGCAGTAGTTCGCCACAGTAAAGCGCACAGTGAACAAGTCCACAAATGATAGTATCCAGGAAAGATGTGGGAATAAAGCCAAGCACTAGGAATGAAACACGTCTCAATTAGTAATATATTGTCTAAAAATATATTGTTAAGAACTTATGACACTTTAATCCTTATGGTGTCAAGAAATGAAATTATGTTTGGCTTTAAACTTATTGTAGATTAGGAACATATTGATGGGTCTTCTGTGATAACACTGAATGACAAGAACTGTGAGAGCAAACAAAGCAGACTCTACTTGCTCAGGGAACGTGCAAATCTGATCTCAGGCCTAGGAAGGCTTCCAGAAAGGCATCACCGCATGGCAGAGCTACTGATTGCCAATTAATATGTCAGAGAAAATGTAAAATAACCAGTTATTCAACTGGATGATGGGAAAGAACACTTTAAAAGGTGATACAAAAACTTCTACCCAAAATTCACCCTGCTTACAAGATGAGCAGGGATAAAGATAGAGCAGAGATTGAGGGGATGTCCAACCAATGCCTGGCTCAACCTGAGAACCACCTCATTGGAGAGAAGCAACCCCTGACACCATTACCAATCCTCTGGTATGCTTGCGGACGGGAGCCTAGCATAGCTGTCCTTTGAGCAGTTCCACCGAGCAGCAGATGGAAACAGACTCACAGCCAGACATTAGGTGATGTTTGGGGAGTCTTGTGGGAAAGTGGGAGGAGTAATAGGAGAACTTGGAGTCTACAGGAGGGCCACGAGGAGACCAACTAACGAGGGCCCAGAGGGGATTTCAGAGACTAAAGCATGAACCAAGGACCATGTAGTAAAGGGAGCAGGGGCTGTCCCTGACATAGACTCTGTTCTTTGGTTTTTGATCACAGCCCCCTGGTAGGTCTGCATCACCAGGCCCCAGAAGAAGATGTGCTCGGTCATAATGGGGCTTGACGTTCTTGGGTGAGTTGGTAAGAGGAGGGGCTCTCCTTTTTTGAGGAAGAGGTGATGGGGAATAGTGGGAAGAAGAGGGAGGATGGGACCAAGGGGGGAGAAGGGAAGGGGCTATGATCAGACTGTAAAGTGAATAAATAAATAAATATTTTGATGGAAAAAAGAAAAAATAGTGAAACGTAGAATGTGAAATCATATTTTTTTTAGTATTTTGGTTGTGTCTGAATTTTTGTGTATTAGGTGCAAGAAATACCTTAGGAAAGCTGAATTCAGAGAACTAAAACACTGAAATAATTTAATTGAGTGATATTCAGAAGATTAGTGTTTGGAAGAATCCCTACACTATTTTGCAGATGGCCCTCGACAGATAACTTACTTAATGTATGAGAAAACAAAAGATACCAAGCCACTCAACAAATTTTAGAAGCTAGTAGAATTTTATAGTAAATAAAAATTAGTTGCATATAATGAAGGAACAAATTATTTTAGATTTAGAACTTCCAAGTTCTAGCATAGTATGTAATTTCTGGTTTTCTAGAAGAGTATCACTAGGTGATGAATTTAATTTTTTTAACCTCCTCATCAAACCATCAACAATATTCAGTTGGTCACTGAAATGTTGTTTTGTGGCACATGACTGATTTTACCAAAACAGAAATGATTGAGTTTTTATAAGAGTATGACAGAATCAAAAGTAGGGAAATCACCAGTTTTACTTCCTGTATCCACTTGTAATTCACAAAGTATATGTGAAGTTCAACCACCATGTAACACATGTGCAGTAAAACAAGGACACATAATCATATAGCTGCAGACACCCCTTACCATCATAGCCCTGCAGGAATGCTTAGCACATGGCATTTTACCTGGTACACCATTTCTCTCTTTTTACTAAACTCTGATCAGTGCCCTTAAAACCAGAACACCAGCTGAGGAGGGTAAATCATCATCAGGTCCAAATGCAAAAAGTATCATGGGATTGCGAGATGGTGAATCGTGACTAATATACTCAAGGATATAGTAAGATAAGTAGATAGTGGGTATGGTAGGGCTGTCTCTTCTGGATTGAAATGTTTGTTATAGAGAGAAGATTTTCAAAGTCAGAAAGTAAATGAGACTGTTAAGGCTCAGCAAGTGAACAAAACTCACAAGTCGCAGGAAGTTTCTGAAACTTGTAAGAAACACAAGGTCTGTTCCCATGTGGTCAATGTGATAATAAGACTGGCTTGAGATGACTGTAACCAGCATGGCTGCCTGGAAGTCGTGGCGTTGCCCAGGAATGCAGCCTTATGAGTCACCATTCATTTAGAGTACCTTTTTGTGATGCAGATACCTAAGGGGCTTCCATGCTCTGGTAACTAACTTTTACAAACTCACTGGTAATTAAGCTGAAATTGAGTGAAGTTTTCTCCCTGGTCTGTTCATACTCCCCTATCTGGGGAGAGTGGGATGGTTGTTCACATTTCCTCAGGGAAGTCCCATAACAGCATACAGGAATGGGTGAGTAATCTGACGAGAGATGTAGAAATTATAAAGATGTATGCCAAAGCAAATGCTCCATTTAACTCGCCACAACAGGAACAGGGAGTGTCTTAGAGGAGCTCATTAGGACACTGAGAACAACAGAACAGTCTCTGGGCTTGAGGTATGCCAACCTAAACTTCCAAAAAGAAGGTAATAAAATAAAATGGGAAATTAGAGAAATATGAGTGAGCGTTAAAGGTGAGGCATTTCCACACTGGGAACACCAGAATCAAAGGGAAAGAAAGGCAGAGGAAATATTTAAAGAAACTGTGTTTCGCTCTCAATAATCATTCTACAATTCAACTTCTAACCTTTTTGTACTTTTACAATGTACAATATTTTGTCTGATAAATTTTGTATTTACAAAGATTTTGCAAAAATGTTTCAAAGACAAAGTTATCATTACCCTATATTTAAACAAAAAGAGTTCATATGGCTCAATTCATGGGAAGGACTTTTAATTACGTGTCAGTTCATGTGTGGGGGTATTTTCAAGGGACTGTTTTAAATTCTGATTGGTTGCTGGTTATTCATTTCCAGTACTTTTTACAATAACATGATTTACCTTGAATTTTTTTTTTTTCACTTTCATTTGACAGAGAGTCTGGTCATTGCACTTTCTGTATCTGTAAATATGTAAAAACAGCACAAAACAAAATAGCACTCTTTCGAACAGAAATAGAGGGATAATTAATTTGAGCAAAAACAAAACAACAACAACAACAAACTTCCTTGAGAGCACCTCGAACTTCTTAGGCAACAAGCAAGGAGCTTCTCAGCATTGCCCTCCAAGATGTACTTTCCAAGCCCATTTTTGTGAAGCCAGTGTTTATTCGATTACCTGAAAGTAAAAGCCAACAAGTTAGTTAAAGTAATGAGTACAGGAAGTGAGCAGTTCAGGCTTTACAGTTAACTGATAAAATCACGTGCTACACTTCTAACAAAAGAGAAGATTATGTATTCAGTTTATTGACTTGGAGTTTCCTCCTGTTCCCCTCCCCACTTTCTTTCTCACTTTGTTCCCTTCCTCCCTCCACCCCTTATGTAGGATGACCTAAAAACCTAGGAGAATGGAAACTCCCAGGAATCTATGATGACTCCAAGCAATAAGGGATGTGAAAGCTGAACTAGCCACCTCCTGTAAACAGGCAAGACCTCAAATGGAGGGAATGGGAACACCAATCCAGCCCCCAAATCCTTCAACCCAAATTTTATCCTGCCTACAAGACATGCGGGGATGAAGATGGAGCAGAAAAGTGAGGGAATGGCCAACCAATCACTGCCTTAACTTGAGACCCGCGCCGTGGGAGAGAACCCATCCCTGATACTACCGTTATTCTGCTATACTTGCAGGCAGGAGCTTAGCATGACTGTCATCTGAGAGATGTGACCCAACAACTGATGAAAACTGAGGCAGAGACCCATAGCCAAACATTAAGCAGGGCATGGGGAATCTTGTGGAAGAGGAGGAAGGATTGAAGGAGCCAGAGAGGTCAAAGACACTGCAAGAAATCCTATGGAATCAATTAACCTAGGCCCCAAGGGGTTTAAAGAAACTCAACCGCTAGAGAGCATACATGGCACAAAACTAGACCCCTTACATATATGTAACAGATGTGCAGCTTGATCTTCATGTGGGACTCCTAAGAGCAGGAGCTAGGACTATCTCTGACTCTGTTGCCTGACTTTGGATCTTTTTTCCCCTAACTGGGCCGCCTTGTCCAGCCTCAATAACGATGAACCTGGTCCTCCTACAACTTGGTATGCTAGGGTAGGTTGGTAGCTGCTTCTCTAAGGAGAAAGGGAGGAGGATATGGGCAGAGGAGATGAGAGGGAGGGCCTCGAAAGAGAGGAAGGAGGGGAAGCTGTGATTAGGATGTAATTGGAAGGCCAAATGGCACACCCTTAAGAAAGATGTTTCCCCCGGTGCCAGAAACTAATTCTCATATCATGTTTGGTGAAGGATATGTTTGCAATTTAGTTATTTTCTCCTTTCATTTGTTAATGTGACTTTGTGTCACATACACATATCTGTATGAGTTTGAGTTCTAATTGCTCAAAGAGCAGCAGTGGCAAAGTTTATGTGTCAAAGACACAGTTGGTTGGTCTGAGGCACGAGAAGGTGATAATTTTCAGAGTACTCAAAATTAAGTTCCAACCATTCCTCACCTAATTTGCATCCTTTATGGTATATACTAAAATGTTCAGCAGTCTAACTCTTCGTTTAAATGTGTATATAGTCATACAGGAGAATTGTAATAAAAATTGTTTATTAATGGATATTAAAATTAGGACCAATAAATAATAAGTCAAATTCCCACATCAGTATATTTACAGGAAAGATACTTAATGTGAAAACAAAGATTGAAGCATCAGCTAGACCCCAATAACTTTTTACACTAGAAAATATCAGCAGTTTCAGGGGATCTGATGCCCTCCTCTGGCCTCTGTGAACATTGGGCACACATGTGCATGGACATACATGCAGACAAAACATCACACACATTAAATAAAATAATAATAATAAATTAAATACATTGTGCCCTTAAAAATAGTTTAAAGGGCAGTGGTGGTGCATGCCTTTAATCCCAGAACTTGAGAGGCAGAAGCAGGCGGATCACTGTGAGTTTGAGGCCAGCCTGGTCTACAAAGCAAGTCTAGGACAGCCAAGGCTACACAGAGAAACCTTGTTTTGAAAAACCAAAAAGAAAAAAAAGTTGTTTTTTTTTCCCTAAAGACAGGGAGACAACATCTAATTTGTTGTTTGTTGACATATCCAGGTAAGAGAGAAAATTGAAAATGCAGGATATGTTTCGTTATCTATCTATCATCTGTCCATCTATCTGTGTTCCATCTTCTTTCCACTCTGTGGGAGTTGTACTAACTCTAAAATGATTTGCATGCTGTAAAACTAGAGCATGTGATGTAGGCATCTTTCATACATTGCCTGTACAAAAAAACAGCAAAGGTGACACTTGATTTCAGATACTCTGATATTTCTGATGTTGAAAATTGGAATTTTCCTGTCTAAACATTAGAAGCACTTGACTCTGTCCAGCAGTTGCTTTTGCTTTTAATCCTGCCAGGGATGTTTTCCTGTTCAACATCTCCTGCAATTGGTCCATCACTCAGGACAGTTAGACCTGCCAGTCATCTTCAAAATTCCTGTTGCTTGGCAGCAAGCAGATTGTGTTTTATTTTTCTGTATTCAATGGGTCTCTTTCACAAGTATACAAACTGGAAAATATGTTTCTTCCCTTATTCCCCTAACATCTCCAAGGGTTGTTTAGATTTTTTTGCTATATTGTACATTTCAAACCAAAACTCACACTATTAAGATGTGTAACATTTGTTAGAAATATTTTATTGCATACTATCATTAGGGCTCACAAATTGTTATCCTGGAACTCTCTTTTTTGGAATCCTTTTCTTGACAGCCAAGTCCCAAATGTAATGCTTATTATGTGAACTTGTAGATGTTTGTGCTTCTACCAAAAAAATTAAAACACCCTAAAGGCCGCCATTAAAACTGGGGACACAGTATTTATTAAGGTTTGGTGAGCTTGTGAGGAAGTGAGGACATGAGAAAGTCCATATCAGATGGACACCACAGTCCCAAGTTCCAGTGACTAAATCTTGGCTCAAATAAATAAAATATTATAAAGTTTTGTGCACCTGAAAATAGCATTCTTATTTTATCTGATTACTACTGAATCTGAAAACCTCTTGAGACATCTCTTAATTACTCACCCTTCCTTTCCACACAGTATTTTTAACTCTGACCTGTATTTTCTATGGAGTTTCCTGTATGTTCCAGTTACTTTAAGAATTTGAATGTGTTGAGTGTTAATAACCCACTGCTTTTGGATATTGAGACTATGTTCTCTATATTACCCCATATTTGCATTTTTATACAGGGTCATTTTAAATGTACCAGAACCTGAACATTTTCTCCATTAAATTGCTCTGTTTTTCAGGTTGTTTGGAACATTTTTTAATCTACTAAAGCATTAGAATATTATTCATTCAGTTTTAATAGATTCATAGTCAACCTTTCAAATGTAAATTGTCAGTTCACATGTGATTTTAATTATGTAAATTACACTTCTAAGTTAATTTTCTCTTTACTAAGATAAATTTTCAACAATAGCTACAATAAAATGTCTTCAGTTTTCTTCTTATAGGCCTGTTTTCATTATTTGTCTGAGTCTACATACACATGATTTAGTTGTCTCTTCTGTCTATCAGGTCTTCTCCAAATACACTGTTTTGTTTATTTATTGAAACTATTTCCCCAAGAGGCACTACTTTCCTTTATTATAGTATGGTTTTAGAAGCCAAGATTTAGGATCTCAGTGCACTTGTTACTGGATATAACATAATTTAGGTCTTCTCAATTGATGCAACAAAGTGTTTGTGCTTATATGCTAACTTGTAATAAATATATATCTTTAATTATTAAGATTTACATATATATGAGTGGAGTCCATAGGATTAAATGCAAAAGAAATTACATGTTATTACTGTATTGTAGTAATATTGTGTCACATGGGGACACAAGTTCACAATTCTGACATTACTATATATGGACAACACTTCTGAACATTTAAATGAAGGATTAATGAACTGGGGAAACAAGATTTCTCACTATTTATAGTTGAACTTGGGTATTGAGGCACATAGCAAGATAGAACTTGTGAAAACATCAGTCAACTGATCCAAACAAGGGAATTCTTATATAGAAGTTCAAACATGCTATGTAGTATCAGGCCCTAATGCATGTAAGCTAAAAAGGAATAAAGTTTTAATGATACCCGTAAGACTCAATTTCAGTGGACTTCTGAGTATGCATATTTATGTGCCCTATATACACACATGCATGCAAAAGTTCATAATTCTGATACTAGTATATGTGGATAATACAACTGAACATTTAAATGAAAGAGTAGTGAATGTGTGAACCAGATTCCTCACTATTTATAGTAAATCAAGTTGAACTTTGTAAAGTGTATATACTATATATAAATTGTGTATATATATCTATGCACATACACACAATTAAAGTGTGCTTTTGAGTAAATGTATTTATGTACCTTATATATGTGTATACATACAAAATCCATAAAATTAGCAAAGCAACAAATGTGTTCATGATATCATAATTCAATTTAATTCTTATTAATTAGAATTTTGTAATGTTTTATTTTTCATGTATAAAACTCTTATTTAATTAAAAAAGATTAAGAAAGATAGTCGGTATGAAGCTTTACTTTATTTTGTCACATACTATGTACCCAATAAAAAATGTTCTTTACTGAAAAGATTTTTAGATTTTTGCCTCGGGTCAAAATGTTTTTTAAAATGCTTATCTTTTGCTAATAATAAGAAATAGTGTTTGGGAACGGGAGACACTCAAGTTTTGCTGTTGCAGAGGGTACAGGTTAGGTTCCCAGCACCCACTTGGGACTACTCACAATTGCATGCAAGTCTGGTTCCATGGGATCTACTCTCCTCATCTCTGCAGGTATCTGCACACCACATGCATGCAGATATATACACTGACAACATATATGCACACACACACACACACACACACACACACACACACACACACACACACACACACACACATTAAATTTAAAAGGATAATCTGAAACAAAAATAAAGGAGGAAGTATTTGTTTCCTTACCAGACAGATTTATCTAGGATATATGTACTAAAATTTAAATACAAATAATATGGATTTTCCCTCCTGATCCTCTTGTCAATTTATAATCCTAGACCAATCTGAAACATTTTGGAGACAAAAAGAGTAAAGTAAAATGTTTAACTTATTCCTTCTGCTTCTTGTTGTTCTAAACACAAGGCTTAATCAGCAGTCTGGCAGGCGATAAACACTTATAAGTTAGAGTGACTACCTGCTCTAGTTGCGTTTCTCTTTTACCATGGTTATTGCCATGACCAAAGACTGCTAAGGGGTTGAAAAGGGTTATTTTCACCTTACAATTTGTGCCCTGTTGTTGAGAAACACCAAGGCTCAAGGAAGGACCTGGGAGCAGAAGCTACAGAGGCGAACTGCCTGTGGGTTTGCTCCCTTCAATTTGCACAGCTAGCTTCCTTATACAGCTCAGTCCTACCTGCTTAGGGTGGGCATTGCTGCCTGCAGGAGATTAGGGCATTACTTAGGTACATCAGTTAGCACCTGAGAGAATACCCAACAGATAAATTCACAGGCCAATTTGACTGTAATGATTCCTCAGTTGTGTTTCGGTCTATTCCAAGGATACCAAGGGAACCATCATGAGGAGCCATCACAAGTTTGCAAGTTGTTTGTTTGACACACAAATGCACCAGTGTGAAACCATTGCCTTTCTCCCTTTGTTCCCCAAATCCCATGCTAATATCAATATCACATTATAAAACACAGTTCTACTTTTTAGAAGGCTGTTGTCTGTCTTTAAATATTTCAAAACTTTGGAAGTCTAAGCTATCTTTAAAATTCTGTAAAACTAAGAACGAGTCTAAAAATGTCTTATTGAAAATGGGAAGAACCAGAGCACTGTTAAAAATCAGATTGAATAAAAAAAAAGAAACGGTAAAAAGCTCAATATCTAAATTCTCAGATACATTTATAATCTAGTATTCAAAGGCCTTGGGCAGTGCCACATTTGGAACACAGTTAGGTCATCTACACTTAACATCTACTACTGGCCCCGATGGTCATCTATCTCCAATATCCTGGGTTATCCACAGCAACTGAGGCAGCACCTTCACCAATGGCCTCTCACAATGCCAGGGTTCAATTGCTCTATAGACTTCTTCATGCCTTCAAAACCAGTACTATGTTGGTTAATCTTAAACATAAATGAGCTCAGTTTCCAGAATGATGTGAAAAAAGCCTCCCATGGACAAGAGATTCTTTGTGCTGACCCTGAGAGAAACTTCTAACACTATTTTACCTATAATGCTAGTCTCTTATTAAAGAAAGCCTTGCTTTCAGTCCAAAATGGCTAGAACGTATTAATACTGTTCATTGCAAATGTTGCTCTTATTTCCTCAGAGGAGGAGATGACATGAGTGCTATATCCAAGCTGTACAAAGATATGACTTGGGCTGAGCCCAAGCATTTCTTTATGTGTTCTGGCTTTCCCTAAACTTAGGCCTAGAAACTTCTATCCTCCATACAATGTAATATTCTATAAACCAAAACCTTGAAGGCTTCATTTTCCAGGCACAGTCTGCTAACCTAGTCCTAGAGTGTCTTCAGCTTCTGAGACTGTTGAATGAACTCTTTTTAAACTCTGGCTGGATGTTTCAACTCAGCTGTTCTGGATCAAAACTTCTATCCAAGCTAACTGATTCAAATTGGCTTCTTTTGGGTTCTGACTGAATTGCTCTGCTTGGAAAAACTGTCTCTGAATCTCCTGGGCTGAACTGCCCAGACTGCATGATATGAACAGAACTGTACATACTAAACTAAACTCAGTGCATTCAACTGAACTGCATCAAAATCAAGTCTACGCTCTCTGCTTGCACTGTTCTAAAGTATCCTATCTTTCCTGTCTGTACTCATGAGAGTGATGTGTATTCTATCTGTGACTCATTCTGTGAAATATTTCTTTGATTTATCACTTTATTTGCCTCTTAATTAGATGTTATTGTTTGGAATTATAGATGTGTACAAAAGGTGTGTGTGTGTGTGTATTCCAGCCAGGAAGATTAAAGTTGTGTATTCAAACCATAGGAATTAAAGGTGTTTGTTCTGTCTGTATTCCAGATGGATCACATAGACCTAGAAGGTCTTTGGATGTGATCCCTTGTCAAAGCATCCATGTTGCTCAATTCAAATTCATTAATACCCATAAGGAAAAGGTTTCTTTCTTCTTAATTTGTCGCACATTATTTTATGTGTTGGAGGTTTTATTTGCATCTGTGTCTGTTTATCGTGTGTGTGTGTGTGTGTGTGTGTGTGTGTGTGTGTGTATGTGTGTGTGTGTGTGTGTGTGTGTGTTACCCAAATAGTACAAAAGAGGGCATCATCAGATCCTCATGACTAAAGTTACAGATAGTTGTGAGCTGCCATGTGAGTGCGAGGAATCAAACCTGACTCCTCTGGAAGGAGAGACAGAGGCCGTAACTACTAAGCAATCACTCAGCCCCATTCTCAGAGATTCTTAATTAAAATATATTCCACAACGAGCAAGGATATCTTTGCTTCTTCTGAAAGGTCAAAGACCGGGCCTTCATCGTCGGCGTTTCCTACAGCATCATCTTACAAGTTCTCACACCATTAATTTCTGAGCATTCTATGGCTTCTATAGACCAAGGTCCAAATCCTCCATCTTCCTCAAACAAATCATACAAGGCATACAGAGTCATATGGTCAGGTCTGTGACAGAAATACTTCTTGTTACTGGTATTAACCTCTGTCCAAGTTTGGCTTCTCTGTTCCTGTGATAAACACAATAGACCAAAACAACTTAGCCATCACACTCCCAGGTAGTAACCAAATAATAGCTCTGGGCACTGTAAATGCAGCATCTGGAAGTGCCTACTATCTACTTGAAGCTCACATGAATGTCTTTTGACATTGATTCATCATTAAAATAATTGGAGCCCTTTTTCTAGGCTTGGGGTTTCACCCAATTTTCTCAATTCTTCTCAAAGGTAAATTTGTACTTATTTTACTTAGAGATCATATTTAGCTTGTGAATCTAGAGTAGTGTTTAAGAATAACCATAACATGGAGATGACAATTTAGAGGTCATCTGCTCTACTCATTTGAAATTACAAAGGAGAAAACCATGGCACAGAGAGGTTAAGTGCAAGGTTGCACATCAGGTTAACAGTGAATCCCAGACTCATTAATGCAGAAAAGCCACCACTACTTTAAAGTTATGGGTGGAAAAATTTAGAGCTGTGTTTGGCCTTTGGAATTGCCTTGTCATCCCTTCTCACTTTATGGATAAAATAACTATGGTTCAAGAGGTTGCAGCTGACTTGGAGTCTAGAATCATACAGCTGGCCAGCATTTTACAATTCTCTCTATTTGTTATGATCAGTAGCAAATATGGCTGAAAATTAAAATGGATTAGTAGATGCAATTTTAATGTCGTAGTACACAGCATAACTACAATTATATTAAAATTAATTACTATTATGGCAGAAAATTAAATAGCATCTTACATAGATATAATTTAAATAACTTTCTGCACTATTTGATTGCCAAGTATATTCTTATTTTTGGACAGGCTCTTTTTATTTCTCCACTTTATCTTATTCTTCCATTTTTCCCATTATATTGTTACCATGGAAATTACTGTCTGTACAACCAATTTCTTCACTCATTTTGAGCTATTCATATTTTGAAAGCTATTCTAGCATCTTTATTTCTTCAAGAAGACTACACCAACTGAAGCATTAATGTTGGGTTTATCTTTCTGTTTCATTTCAATGTGGGTTTCAGACACAGAAATCTTACCACACCCATAGTATTCTGGATTGGGCTGAATATCATTTGTTATATTGCCCACCTTGCCCTATAGATGTCACTATACTCCACACATTTAACAATGGCACATATCTTAATACCTGGCTTTCTTTTGGCAAAACTATTAATATACTGCATTAAGACTCATCAGACTATGATTCTCCATGCTATGGTTCCATATACAATAAAGTCTGGGCTGACACGGAAAAAAATTTGTACTGACATTAAAAGGAAAAAAAGGAAATAACTTACATTGTAAGCCTCAATACCTGAGTAATATATACTGGTTCTTTTATTTGGACATTGTACCAGAAGACTAAGTTTTTTAAAGGAGGGGAATACAAGAAAATAAAAACTATCTTTAAATTAGAGTTGTTCAGTATTTCACTTCCAAGTGGCGTGCACTCCTTTTACAGGAAACCTGATTGGATTATTTCACATTAGACTCTAAAATTAAAATAATGGTCACACAGTTTTGTGGCAAATGGTGATTGCCCTATGGCTTTCACTCACATAACGGCTTCAGGAAAACGACTTCTATATGCAAGTGATGAAAGGTACATTCAAGATCTCATTTAGGTACTTTATTTCAGGATTGAGAAACTGAGTCTTATGTTTAATAAATGAACTATTCAAAGCCACAAAGAACATTACAGGAAGAACTCAAATTTCTATATAAGAGGCCATTAATGGTTTTATATTTCCTCTCAGAAATGAAAGAATTAAGCTGATTATCCTAATTAAAAACTAGAGCAGGTAGGGAAAACTGTCAAAGCAAACCTTGTCTGACAGTTATGCAGAGAAACAAAACCAAAGTATGGGCAATTTATTGAACATCTTATGGAAGAATTTTATATGGTCCATCTCCAAAAGTAGATTGTGTTTAGTTTTCTACATTAAAATACAATTATGAGGTGGAATTTAAATTTTCTTTGTATTTACAGCTTTAGCAAATAAATTGGACTGTAGAAATATGGGTGATAATATAATGGCATTAATAATATTATTATTAAATATTAAATACAACTTAAAAAGATAGTAACACTTCTTGATCGCCTATTGTATACCATTACTCTAGACTATATAACCCCATAGACCTGTTATTCTTCAAACATCTATGCAAAAAGTACTGTTATTGGTAACAGACATAAGAAGCAGCAATAAACAGGAAAAGAAATTTCTGTGTGGCCCCCCCCCCAGGAATTGAGAATGAGAACTACACCTGCCTTTAAACTCAAGGCATTTATTTTAGTGACTCAGTGAGAGCACTCAGCTGTGGAAAGATGACAGGAAGCAAAACCACATATGCAAGCAATTGTATCAGTATGAGTCTGTGCATCATATAATCTTATATACATATATAGCATACAGAATATGGCAGGCAGAATGCATATTCTTGTTAAATAATTGTAGGAAATACATTTTTAATATCTTAAAACTTTAATTAAACTGTAACTGCGTCACTGCCCCCTTCTCTTTCTTTGACAACTCCTTCCATGTACGCCCACATTCCTTTGCAACTTGATAGTCTCTACGTCTTTATTACAGCTACACGTGCAGAAATACACATAAACATGTAAGCATAACCTGTTGAGTCTGTTTGATCTTGCTCCTGTGTTTGTGATTTCAGAGCTGACCACGTTTTTTAATTGAATCACCAGTTAGAGAGTTTCATTCCTAGAAAAGAATAATTCTTCCCCTCTCAGCAGTCATTTGTTGACTGCGGTTCTCAGTCAAATAGCAGGGAAACATGAGTTTTCTGTCTTCCACATGTCGTCTGGTATTTTCACTGTTTAGGTCTTGTTTAAACAGGGAGATTGTTAAGGTATCACGAGTGTCACTTCACTGTCATTTCTAGTAGACACGCTCTCACGGGAGACTTCCTTGTGCTCTAGCTCTTACACCTTTCTTTCACAGTGTGCCATGAGACTGATGTCTAGGAATTCTGTTGTAGATGTGTCCGTATGCCTGGGCATCCGAGCATCAGGTAATCTCTGCCTTATGATCACCTGTGTCCTCCATTTGCTATCAGGACATGCTTCTTTGATGAGGAGTGAGAGCTACACTACCCTGTGTATGTATGGATAAGTTTTAGAATGCAGTGAGGAATTATGCTGGCCTAGGAATCACTGGTAGCTTCTCCTCGTGTATCAAAGACCTCAGTTGTTCTGCATTCCCCTCCTGCTTAAAATATCTAATGTCCAATCAGATGGCTGTTGCTTATGCCAAGTTATAAGTGCCACCATTACACTTTAAACATTACGCTGTTGCACAACGGCTATCTTGCCAGGCTGAGCTTTGTTGTGCTTCATAGTCATAAGGACTGGACAAGGCAAACAATGACTGAGTCTTTCCATTGGAAGATGGACAAGTACTGTAAAAGCTACACTGCGGAAAAGAGGCTTTTAGGTTACATCCAAATACAATCTTTCAAGACCAAGTCTTTTTACCTACGTCAGTGGTTCCTAACACTGTAGCCATTTAATACAGTTACTCCAGTTGTAGTTACTCCTAACTACAAATTATTTTCTTCCTACTTCATAACTGTAATTTTTATACTGTTAAGACTTTTGCTGTAAATGTATGATATCTGATATGTGACCCAAAAAGAGGTCTCAACCCACAGGTGGGGAAGCACTGATCCAAGGGGACAATCTCCTCAGTGGTAGAGGTTTACATTGCAAGCTCTGAGATGCAACCAGGGCAGCAGCAATACCCTGTGTGGTTTGGGGACTCAAATTAACATGAACAACAACTTGAATATAGCTAAACATTTTACTTTACAACTTGTTTGTTGAACCTATTAAAGATGTACTCTTATAAAACAAATGAGGCAAATCAAAGAGTAAATTAGGTCTGAGGTGATCTCTCAGCTTGTAGAGTACTTGCTGCTTATGTATGAGGACCTGATTTGGTCACCAGCATCCATGACACAACAAGAACACTAGAGAGGATACTGAGCAGTGTAATCCCAGCACTGAAAAGATGGAGACAAGCAGATCTATGGATTTTATTGGCTAGCTTGCTTAGCCTACTAGGGGACCTTTAGGACAATGAGAGACATTATAGATAGCCCCTAAAGTAATTACGCATGAGGTTAATGTCTGGCCACCAGACATGTGTGCACACACAGAGGAAGAGAGAGACAGAGAGAAATTGACACAGTGACAAAGAAACATAGAGACAGTTCTCTCTCTCTCTCTCTCTCTCTCTCTCTCTCTCTCTCTCTCTCTCTCTCTCTCTCCTTCTCTTCCTTCCAATAGAAAACTTGATAAAGGCTCTAATTTTCAGTGGATGTTACCGACAGCGTTAGGAGGGTAATGTAAAGGAGAATGTGCTACCTAAAAGACCAATGCTTATTTTCATATGAGAAAAGTGGTGACTCTGGTGGTGCCAGGGCCTGGGTTTAAAACATAAATAGAGCAAAAGCATATCAGTTCATCAAAAAAGGCTACCATGTCTATCTTGAACTTCCTATTTCTAATAACTTAAATTAAGATAACTGTTCTAAGAATCATTAGAGAAATAATAGTCAATGCTATGCATAACCACTCCTTAGAATTTTGCTGTTTCTACTTTTGAACAATATAGTCAAAGTATCTTTGGGCTTTGAGTGAAGTGATTATATTTGACAAGCTATCTCTCTGCTGCCTCCTCCAAGTGTTAAATGAAAATTCCCAAGCGCTTATTATCATTGCTTAATCAAAGAAAATGATGGGTATTTGTTTATTTTGTTATTTCTTACTTATTAGTTTGTTTAAGCAATCGCCACTTGTTAGTAACCATTCTTTCTGAATTACCATTTGGAGTATTGTGACGTCAGTCACCGTAGTACATCACAAACCAGCACTGCACTGTAACAGAAGACTAAATAAAAGATTCAGAACCACAGCAATTGTGTAGGAGCAGTGTGTCGCAATACAAATGTGTAACCTCACAGCCCTAAAAATGGCTTATGTCTGGCTTTGCCCCTTGCTCCTAGGTCAGGGTATCAACTCTCTGCTTTTCTCTATGCTGGAAGAGTTAATTTCTTATTTCTTCTGATCTAGTTAAAGATTGGTTTAGAATTGTCTGGTGGAATTGCATTTATCATTGTTTTAATAAAAATAACCTCTGCTACTCAAAATTTTATTAATTTTTAAACTGCTGGGCTTCGTCTGATGTTATTTTTAAGGCATATTTGATATTCAATTACCAAGAGCATATTTTGTTCTAATTTGTCTTGATTTTGTTTTTGCTTCATTTTACTCTGTTTTAAAAATTGAAAATAGATTCTTCTCTCATACAATGCAACTGACCTCAGTTTCCCCTTTCCCCACTCCTCCTAGCTACCTCCTACCCACTCTCTCCAGATCCACTCCCTCTGCTTCCTCTTCAGAAAAGGGCAGGTATCCAAGAGACAACTAGGACAAAACAAGATACCATAAAGTAATATGAAAGCCCTCCTATCAAGGCTGGACAGGGCAACCAAACAGGGAAAAAAAAAGAGTCCCCCCCAAAAAGACAAAATATTGAGTTATACCTACTCTCACTGTTGGGAGTACCACAAGAAAACACTAGGCTAATAACCATATCATATACGCAGAGGACCTGTTACAAAACCCATGCAGGTCCCATGCTCTCATCTTTATTCTCTGTAAGCCCATATGTGCCTTGGTTACTTGATTCCATTGGCCATATTCTCCTGGTACCCTCCATCCCCTCTGACTCCCACAATCTTCCCCTTTCCTTCCATGCAGTTCTCCAATTTCCTCGGAGAAGGCCCTGAGGGACACCTCCAATTTAGACTCTCTCTCTCTGAATACTGTCTGACTGTTGATCTCTGTACCCACTCCCGTAGCGGATGAATCTTTTAAGTATTAGAGCCAATTAAATACATTTGAAAAAAAGGAATATGTCATGGATTAAACAGACTATGATTTGACATGCCTTTTATTATATTTGTTGCTAATACGTATTTATTTTAATCTAGTTCAGGCATGAAACTGCACCATTATGGAAAAATAACAAATCAATTCAAATATCATCTTCAAGGGCATCTTCTCACATGTGTGCACCTTCCAGAGCACCATCTCACCTTTAAGCTGCTGTTGGGTGATAGTGCAGTCTCATGTTTCCTTCTCTTCTTCGTATAGTCTCCAACAGAGTTATCAAGACATTCTCATCAAAGGCTCTGCCTTCAGCTAGAGGACATTTTTACAGAGAACACATGCATTGGCTATTTCTGTTTAGAGTCTGGGCAGAAAGAAGGGAAGCACCGTTTCTTCACCAAATAAACTTTCTTCCCTTCAATGGATGAAATTCCAGGATTAGAAATCCATTTCTCAGAGTAAATCAATAACCTCTCCAGGAAATCTCTTTTGAAATGAAGATAACTCAAGGGAGGGTTCATCATTAAGCTCTTAAACCCTCAGAGTGAAGGGTTTTCATCAGCTTTTCCCCCAACTATGAAAGGACAGCTTGACCCTGCAAGGCAGACTACGTTGTATCAGGTCTGTGAAGATACCTGGCCTGGGACAACAAACGAGTACAGGCTTTAAAGATGGAGAGAGGTGATGTTTCTGGACTGGCTTCCATAGGAACCATTTACGCGGATGCACTTAGAATACCTAGCAGTAACTGAGGGACCTCTGGGCTGTGGGAGAATAGCACAAAAAGAGGGGAGCAATGGAACGCTCCAACTGCCACAACAGCTGCCACATGGGAAAAAAATCTGATCACAGATTAAGGTGCTGCAGTCTGTGATAGTTATTGGCACTGGCGAGGAGTCCTGGTTCCTGGAAACATACCTTATAAAAGAAAATATGAAGGATGACCATGAAAGGAAATCTTGGCCACACGTGTACAGACATTCACTTTAGGAAACATCTTCAGAGTGGCTACCTGCTCGTCAAAGACAAAAGCTCTTCAGCATATCAACTGCCCACACACCAGATGGAGCTTTTAAATAAAAGGTTCCATCTCTAAGTCATTCATTCTCTGTATAAATGCAAACATATGCTATTCTAAAATAACAAGGTAGAAAATTATAACTCAATAGTTTCTACGGGGAAATTGGTCTATTTATTGCTTTTCCCTTCCTGATCAAAGAAGGCAGAAGCTACTGGATCTGACCCCTTAGATCTGAACCAACCACAACATAAGGCCTTCTCAGTTTTCTAGCACGTGAAGTCATGACATGCAAACCTGAGATTTTCAGGACTGTACAGATGGCCCCTTCTCCACAACAGTTCTTGACTGGTTTTCCTGGGACTTTCAGAGAATTACATGAGCTGTAAACAGGTGTCTGTTTTCTAAATAGAATGCAGCACACAATGGGGCCACATTGCAACTAGCAATCTATCTTTGATTTTGGTTCTCTAAAAAGTGCCTCAAAATTGAATACTTTAAACTATTTTTCCCACTTGGTCTCACTTACATATTTACAATATGACCTCCAAACATAACTAATTCTTTTCCAAATTCTTTTAGTACAAAATCAGGTGAGTCTGTGCCAAAGCCTTATGTAAAAGGGTGTAAGAGCTACTTCCAGATATATAATCTATTTTTGATGGTAAGAGGTTTCCTGTGAGATAATAACCTCATTGTTTAGACTCTAGAATTTTCTTATCCTTTTATATAAATGGGCACTTCCATATATATGTGAGTGAAATCCTTCTCTCTCTCTATCTTAAATAAGAAATATGCAAGATTTCAGGTCTGTGTCCAACTGTGATACTCTGCTAAAGTTGATGTTGAGCCTAAATTTGATTTTGGTAAAAACAACAAAACTAAAAACATTTTGTTTGATTTTATTCTGGATAAAACAATGTTCTAATAATATGCCAAATCTTTTTTACCCTATTTCAAGTTTAGTTTTGAATGCTCTCAATTTATGCAACTGTGATATTTATAAAGATGCTATTGATGTGTAAAGAATATAATAGTTTTAATTCAATTAAAATAATTCTGAGCTGGTTAAAATAATATATATATTGAATATATATGTTTATATATTATATACATATATAATGCTATATATAATTTTCTTGCTAGAGAAACATTGATCACAGACATTTTAAGATCATCTTGTTTTTGTTTAGTAGTGTTTTTAAGGTTTGAAGGGTGACATATAAAGGTCATTCAACTTACTAATATTCACTCACACTTTCCAAAGTGAGGAAAATATTTATTTCACTAATTTTTCTGAAAGTTCTCATAAAAATCTATCAGTCCGAAGGAAATGGACAGTGTGTTCATATATGATTACTTATGCCAGTGATATACATGGTATGTTTATCAAATCCCCAAATATGTCAAGGCAAGGAATGAATACCGTTATTTTCTTTATTTTATAGCTGGAAATAAAAATAAAGTTCAAGGCAATGACAGGGGCAGCTCAAGGACACATAGCCTGTAAGGTGATTTTTAGACTCAAATGCAGTACACGTCTCTGAAGTTTCTGGCATTGTTTTATTATGGCAAGAATATCCCCTGAAGAAAGAGACCCCACATTGGGCTGCTTTTCCTAGCTAAGCTGCAGCCTCACCCCTGTGCTAATATTGGCATGTTTTTTTTTCCCCTAGACTGAGAGACAAAGCCTATACTTTATTCCTCACAGTGTAGAAAAGAAAGTCCCTGGGAGTCTTGTGTTGGAGAGTCATCATGCAGGCCCTGCTGTGACCTTTTGGTGAACTTGAGCCAGTGCAGCAGGTTGGGGAGCCTCAGAGTTGTCAGGTGACTACATTGCCATCTGCAGTTCTGGGCTGCTCATCCGGTCAGTGCTGACCTTTCAGAACTTGATCCAGTGAAATCCAAACCTGAGAACGGCTGGCAGGCAAAATCTGCTCCTTGAAGCCACTTTCACTGCTGAGTTGCCTAATTGTCCTCTACAACTTGTAAAGGGCCCATTAGGCTCAGGTCATGAACTTTCCATTTAGCATTGATGGTTAATCAAGTCCTATTGGATTAGAAATGCTTTTGTCTCAATTGTCTTTCCTTTACAATTATAAATGTCTGACACATTAGTAACATAAACCAAATGGCATCCCTTTAGAGGGATGACTCTAGGAGACAAACTCCTATTGTAAGGTGAACAATTAAGAGAATATGGTCTTACTAAAATTATTATCCTTAAGTCATACGGTAAAGATACATAAAATGATGTTGGTCTCATATATTAATGTAGTGATCTTTACCGTTTTATCTCCAGGCAATATCTTAAGGGGCAATACAGACTATTCTTGTAGAGAACAGATCTTCTATCCATCTGTCTCTCTGTTCTGCAAATTTAAGCAGAACCTTGGCCATTCACTTTATTCATCCACCAAAATGTACTGTCAGGTGCATCACTAGGATGTGTGCAAGAGCAGCAAAGAGGTGGAAGACCAGCCTTACAACGTGCTTACAGTTAGAATAGGGTAAAGTACATATAAAATATAATTCTAAGGCAATGTGGGTAAAGGTCATTTACAGATTTAACAGTACACCCTGAGCACTGAAGAGGCCGGACATGGCTGATGCTCTTAGGAGAAAAAAAAACCTAAGGAAATTTCAGAACATCTTGAAGTAAAGATCATCATGAATGTCCAGGAGGAGATGGCTAGAAGCCAAAGGGTAGGCCCTACCTGTGTCAGAAAGAACTTTACAAATAACTAAAGCAATAAGTGATTAGTCTGTTGTAGGATAGTATTCTATCATTAATTTACAGATGAAAGAAGTTATCTTTTTAATATGGCTAGGTGGTAAAGCAAATTGAGAGGAAACATCCACTCATCCTATGGCGTTTTCTCACAGCAACAGAAACTCTAACTAGGACATGAGCCTGGATTAAAATCTATGAGCACAATCTCATTTCTAAAAGTATCAGCATTTTAAGTAGATATTTAAACAACCACATTCATAAAAGTTTAAAAAATTACATAGCGTGTACATTTTAAATGGACTTATATTATATTCAAACATTGGTAAATATTGATATAATATTGTCTTAATTGTGATGCAAAATAAAGTATGAATGTCTGTATTTTCATGTTACTCGGGAAATAAGAGTATAAAGTACTTGAATGGAGCAAATCCCTTCTGAAGGCTGCCAATCAGAAACTCTTACAAGTGGGCTAAGCCTCTGGGAGCTCTCGTTTTACCTCTTACTCTCTCTTGGAGTTCCAGCCAACAAGCTGCCAGAGCCTGGATAGAGCTACAGCTCTGTGTATGTGTGTGTGTGTGTGTGTGTGCATGTGTGTGATACCTTTCATTTCCCCACTTCAAGTCAAGTTTTGAAATTTTAAACATGATAAAACTCTATGGGATATGACATGATTCAGTTAATGACTTGACTGTGTAATGATCCATAACTTACACCAACATGATATTGAGATAGAAAATATGGTTCTTACAAAAAAGTACCATGTGTATTAATGAAGAAACAAAGAATGCTGTCTCTTAAAGATTAGTTGCATTAGGCTTTTCTTTAAAAATTGTTTTCAAAAATGTAGTATAACTTATGCTATGATTTATTTTAAAGATTACCAAAATTATACTACAGACCAAAATTTTAAAATTGAATGTATACTCATGTATACATATATAATTACATGTGGCATAATATTTTATTTATATGTGAAGGTGTATAAATATCCAGGTTTGTTGAGATTATTTAATAACTATTATCTCTGCTGTGTTTTATATTGTTCACTAATATTCATCATGCTTTCATTTTTTAACTAATTCAGTTTTTACTCACTTTATTTTCATCCTTCTCTTAACCTCATCCTTACTCTCCTCTAAGTCCCATCCTCCCTCCCTCTCTTCCCTCTCCCCTCCCCGTCCTTTGGAAAAAGGGAGCCCCCCCTTTTCTCTTCTACCCCATCTCATCAAGGCACATCATGGCTGTGCATGTCCTTCCCCCTACCGCCTGGCACAGCAGTCCCACCAAGGGGAAGTGTTCAAAAACCTGTCATCAGAGTCCATATCAGAGATAGCCCCTGTCCCCATTATTAGAGGACCCACATGAAGCCTGCTTTGTCCATTGGCTATATCTGTATAAGGGGCCTAGATCCAGTCCATGCATGGTCCTTTGATGGTGGTGCTTTAGCCTCTGCAAGCCCCTCTGAGTCCTGGTCTCCTTGTGGAGCTCCTGACGTCTCTAGGTTCTTTTCTCATTTCCCCCATTTCCATAAGACTCCCTATACATCACCCAATGTTTGGCTGTGAATCTCACCATCTGTTTCAAACCGTTGCTGGGTGAAGCTTCTCATAGCACAACCCTGCTAGGCCCCTTTCTGTAGGCATAGCATAGTATCGCTTGTAGTCTCAGGGGTTGGCTCTCTTCATCTCTGCTTTGTCTATATCCCTGCCTATCTTGTAGACAGGGTAAATTTAGGGTCAAAGTTTTTGTGGGTAGGTTTATGTTCCCACCCCTCTACTATGAGTTTTGTCTTGACAGAGGATGTCCTCTTCAGTCACTCTGGCTTCTCTACCAGGAGCCTATACTAAGTTAGCTCTCCAGCTTGTCACAAAGATGCCACCTCACACAGTTTCTCTTTTCTCTGCAGGCCTTCAGTCTTCCTGACTCTGTCTTCCCCAGGTAAGTTCTCCAAACTCATATTTCTCTCCCCTCCCTCCCTTACCTTGTTCCTGCTCCTCAACGACTACCTCTGTTTTTACTAAATATCACCTTTAGAGTGATATTTGGGCATCCTCCCTTGACTCCTCCTTATTACTTATCTTCTTTGCGTCTTTGCACTGTAATATGTTTATCCTGGGGTATATGGTGAAAATCAACTTATGAGTGAGTACATACCACATGTGTTATTCTGGGTCTGGATTACCTCGCTCCCGATACTCTTTTCTAGTTCCATCCATTTGGCTACAAATTTTATGATTTCTTTGTTATAAAGATAGCTATTGTTAGAATAGCTGAGTAGTAGTTCATTGCATAAATATACCACTGTTTCTTTGTGCATTCTTCAGTTGAGGGAGATCTAGGTTGTTTCCAGATTCTGTTTCTTACAAATAAAGCTGATTAAATAAATGTCCTTGTTGTATGGTGGAGCATCTTTTGGGTATATACCAAGGAGTTGTATAGCTGGGTCATGAGCTAACACTATCCCCAATTTTTTTGACAAAGTGACAGATTGCTGTCCAAATTGGTTGTACAAGTTTGTACTCTCACTAAAAATTGAGAAATGTTCCCCGTTTCTCCACATTCTTGAGATCATGTGCTTTCACCTGAGTTTTTTTTTTATCTTAGCCATTCTGACAGGTTCTAAGATGGAATCTTAGAGTAATTTTGATTTGCATTTCTCTGGTGATTGTTGAACATTTCCTTAAGTGTTTCTCTGCCATTCGAGATTCTTCTGTGGACAATTCTCTATTTAGCTCTGTTCTCCATTTTTTAATTGGTGTATTTTGTTTATTGGTGTTTAATTTCTTAAGTTCTTTATATGTTTTAGATATTAGTACTTTATCAGATGTAGGACTGGTGAAGATCTTTCTCTAATCTGTAGATTGTCATTTCATTCTATTGACAGTATCCTTTGCCTTATAGAAGATTTTTAGTTTCATGAGGTAGGTTCCATTTATCATCTTTTAATCTTAGAGCCTGAGCTGTTGGTGTTCTGTTCAGGCAGTTGTCTCCTGTGCCAATGAGTTTGAAGCTCTTCCACACTTTCTCTTCTAAAAGATTTAGTGTATCTTGTTTTATGTTGAGGTGTTTGATCCTCTTGGACTTGAGTTTTGTGCAGGGTGATACATATGGAACTATCTACATTTCTCTACATACAGAATCCAGTTAGACTAGCACCATCTGTTGAAGATGCTTTCTTTTTGCCATTGAATGGCTTTAGCCCCTTTGTCAAAAATCAGCTGTTCAGAGGTGTTTGGGTTTGTTTCTTGGTCATTGATTCAATTCCATTCATCAACAAGTCTATTTCTTTGCCAGTACCATATGGTTTTTATTACTATTCTCTATAGTTTAGCTTGAAGTCAGGGATGGAGATACCTCCAGAAGTTCTTTCATTGTATTGTTTTTAGCTATTCTGGGTTTTTAATTTTTTCACATGAAGTTTAGTTCTTTCAAGATCTGTTAAAAAAAACTGTGTTGTAATTTTGATGGAATTGCATTACATCTGTAGATTGTTTTTGGTAAGATGGACATTTTTACTATGTTAATCCTACAGAGCCATGTTCATGGGACGTCTCTCCATCTTCTGATATCTTCTTCAGCTACTTACTTCAGAGCCTTGAAGTTCTTGTCATATAGGTATTTGACTTCCTTGTTCAAGTTATGCCATGATGCTTTATATCTTTTGTGGCTATTGTAATTCAGATGTTTGCCTTTATACATTTTCCCCTTGCAACTTTTAATATTCTTTCTTGTCTGTTTTGATTACTAGGTTTTCGGAGGATTTTCTTTTCTGGTCCAATGTATTTAACGCTTTGTAAGCTGCTTCTGCTTCTTTTCTTTTTTTTTTTTTTCTTTTTTTTTTTTTTCTTTTTTAACCTTGGACAACTTTATTTTATTTTATTGTGTACATTTGAGAATACTGATTAGGATATTTTTGTTGTTGTTGGGTATTTGTTTTTTTGGTTTAATTTGTTCATTTTACATCCCGACTGTAGACCCCTCCCTTGTCACCTCCCAGTCCCACCTTCCCTCGATCTTCCTTCTCCCCTCCCCTAGTTCTCAAAAAGAAGGAGTCTTCCTCCCTTAACATCTGACCTCATCCTTTCAAGTCTCATCTGGACTGCATATGTTCTCATCCTCTGTGGCATGGTGGTGTGTTTATAAACATCTCTTTCTTTAGTTTGGGGAAATTTTCTTCTAAGATTTTGTTGAAAATTTTTCTGTGCCTTGGAGCTGGGTTTCTTATTCTTCATCTATTCCTATTATTCTTAGGTTTGGTCTTCATAGTTCCCCAGATTTCTTGCATATTTTGTGTCAGGAACTCTTTAGTTTTAACATTTTTTGACTAATGTATTAACTTCTTCAGTTATATCTTCTACACTGAGATTCTCTCTTCCATCTCTTGTATTTAGTTGGTGATGCTTGTGTCTGAAGTTCCTGTTCTCTTCCCTAGGTTTTTCCATCTTCAAGATTGCTTCAGATTGTGTTTTCTTTATTGCTTCTCTTTCTGTTTTAGTTCTTGGACAGTTTTATTCATTTTCTTTTCCCAGTTGATTGTATTTTTCTGCATTTCTTTAAGGGATTTATTCAATTCCTCCATTGGTTTCATTGTATTTCCCTGTATTTCTCTGAGGGAATAATTTCTTCCTTTAAGTCCTCTATCATTTTCATAACTTCAGATTTAATTTATGATTGCTCTCTTGTGATTCCAGTGTACAGTATTTCAAGGCTTGCTGTGGTAGGATTCCTAGTTTCCAGTGGTGTCATATTGCCCAGGATTTTGTTGCTTGTGTTCTTAAGCTGACCTCTAGCCATCTGGTTGTTTCTGGTGTTATCAGTCCTGGTGGCTCCTCTGCTGGCCTCATCTCAGGTTGGTTTGGCAGATCAGAAGTCAACAACAGGGAGGGATCTAAGCTGAAATTGCTTGGTCCAGACACAGGTATCCTCAAGGTGGAGCATGATGGGTATTTGATGTGGTATATAGCTCACCTTTGCTGACTGTGTTCCAGGTGGGTCTCTGCTCTGGCTCTCTTATGTCTATGTCCTAGTGGGTCAGTCAGATGGAGTCAGCATCAGAGATGCTGACTGTTGCTTGGGCCAGACACAGGTATCCTCAAGATGACGGACAATGGGGTTGAGTCCCAACAACAACTCACCTCTGCTGGCTCTGCTGACTTTCTGCTGTCTCCATTCTTTCTTTTCTTTTCCTTTTCTCTTTTTTGAAACAGATTCTCACAGTTTTGTAGCTCTGCCTGTCCTGAAACTGTGTAACCCAGACTAGCCTCTACTTCACAGCGATCCTTTATCTCTTCTCACTCAAGTACATTCATCACCATGAGCATCTTCGTATTGTGAACATCCAATTTAAGAATCTTATTTTTGTGGATTAATGATAATTACCTATTCTACTGTCAAACCCAGAGCACCTGTGAGAAGAAAGAAGAAGAATATCTGTATGGTAGGCATCATTCCAGGCAGGCCTACCCATGCTTGAAAATCATGTTCCTATAACTTATCTGTTCTCTCTGGCTTTGTGCTTCATAATCCCATTCCTCATCAACTTTGCCCCTGAGCCAGTAAGAATTTAAGCAAAATTATGAGAATAACTAGAAAATTTGTCTGGAGAAGTAAGGTGACATAAATCAACATCTATAAGGTTGTTGTTGAAACAATGCTAGTGCTAGTTACATTGAAATGGACATTGAAGTGAAATAACCATACAGTCACATGGCAGAATATTATTCCATTTCATAAAAATCATTCCAATGCAGAAAACTGAAGACAAGTGTATATGATATGCAGTGTGTTGTTTAGTAGAGTTATGAATACTATGAGCTTAGCAGAGACTTGTGTAAAGACATACAACATAATAAATATATAATATGTTATATATTTTATTTTGAACAATGTTAATACACTAATACAAATGCAGTAAACTGTCAATTAATATCTATTAGGTGGAACAAATAAGTGCTTGCCTGAGTCAGAAGACTCAAAGACAGTCAGTTTTGGTGAACTATTAAGATAGCTTACTTAATTTCTACACATATTTCAGCTGAACCATTGTATTTAACTTTCTTGAAATGAAATGAGTAAATTTCTTATTAAAATATGAATTTGTTTACATTTGTACTGTATTTTAGTTAACTTTTTTAAATTTGTATTTCTTAAACTGAGTTCCAGCTGTCCTAGAATGGAGTTAATCTGATGTTTATTTTTATTCTTTTTCCAATATCTTATACAAGACCATGATCACAGATAATGTTGAACAAATCATCAATCTTAATAAATTGTATTAATGTGTCACATAAGTGATGCCTATTGTAGGACATAAAATTTAGGTATCTTTTATATTCATTCAAATTAATTGAGTCATATCATTTTACAATGATATGAGTCCTGGTGAAGTGTCATCTATTCAGAAATTTAGTGGCTTCTGGATGTGCTCCAGGTTGTGATAAATCTTAAATTTTCTTTGGAAGACCAAGTCAAATACACAGAGATAATTAATATCACATGGATATGTTTAACACTTCCTACTGCTGCTGTATATTCACTGTAATTGTCAAATTTTTTCCTTCTTTTTTTTTCTTAGTGGTACCTTGAGATATTTGCATATTACCTGGAAATATTTCTTTACCAGTCATCAGCACAAAAAAACAAGTGGGAAAATACACAAAAGTGCCTACTTTGCTGACTTCCTACGCTTGTGTAGTTATCAATATTCCTTGTAGCATAAGATACAAGGTTTGTCTTATGAAAACATCCTCAAATTTTTGCAGAAGAAAGATTATTATTTGGGACCTACATTTCCAGGGGCCTATATTCCATGATTATCACGGTATGATGCATAGCAGCAGGCAAGCAGGCATGGTGCTTGAGGATTATTTGTAGTAGTAGTATTTTCATTTATTTATTCAGTTTACATCTCAGTTTTGGGACCCCTCTATCCTTTCCTCATCACCCCTTTCTCCTCCCTCCTCCTTCTTCCCCTATTTCTCAGAAGAGGGAAGCCCCCTTACCCACCCACCCCACCTCACCAAGTCACATCTAGACTAAGTAGGTCCTCTTCTCCTTTGGCCTGGCAAGGCAGGCCCATCAGGACTAAGTGATTAAAAGGCAGGCAACAGAGTTCATGTCAGAAACAGAATCTGGTCCCCTTACTAGTGGGCCCTCATGAACCCGACCTGCCCATGGGCTATATCTATATAAAGAACCTAGGTCAGATGCATGCATGGTCCTTGGTTGGTGCTTCAGACTCCACGGGACCCTATGGCCATGGTTTGTTAGCTCTGTTTGTCTTTTTGTGGAGCTCTTGTCACATCAAGGTCCTTTTATGTCCCACCCCCGCCCCCACACACACTGCTTTTCTACTAGATTCTTCATCCAATGTTTGGCTTTGAGTCTCAGCATCTGTTTTGAACTGCTGCTGGGTGAAGCCTCTTGGAGGAAAACTCTGAAAGGTTCCTGTCTGCAAGCATAGCAGAATATCATTAATAGTGTCAGGGGTTGGCTTTCTTTCATGGGGTGGGACTTGGCTTGGCCCGCGCATTGGTTCAACAATCTCTCAATCCATCTTTTCTGTTCTATCTTTATACCTTTAGGTCTTGTAGACAGGGTAAGTTTTGGATCAAACTTTTTGTGGGTGGGTTGGTGTTCTCCTCCCTCCACTAGGAGTCTTCTAGGTAGAAGATGTCCTTTTCAGTCTTTAGGACCCCTGCTACTAGGAGCTTAAGACATAGTTCCCCTCATATCCTCTCTGAGGTCTATTCTGATTTAGAAGTGGAAATAGAATAGACAGACGTAGCAGTTGAAAAAGGGAACAAGGTAGGAGAGAGAGCACAGAGAGAAGTAAATGTCAAGGTCAGACCTGAAGAGAGCAGGAGTAGGAGGGTAGTAGGCCTACAGAGAGAGAGAGAGAGAGAGAGAGAGAGAGAGAGAGAGAGAGAGAGAGAGAGAGAGAGAGAAGCTCAGAGGAGGCATCTCTGTGACAAGCTAGGAGACCTTTTCAGCAAGTAGGAAGCATGGGTTGGGGATAATTGAGATGGTAGTGGGATTTTGAAAACTCAAATTTCATCCCCAATGACACACCTCCTCCAAGAAGGCCACATCTACTAGTTACATTTTTAAAACTTTTTATTGATTCTGTGTGAATTTCACATTAAGCACCACAATCCTAGTCACCTTCCTGACCCCTCAAACCTGCCTTCCATCCTTTGAGCCTCCCTACACAAAATAAAAAACAAAAACAAAAAACAAACAAACAAACAAAACCTCTGTGGACACTGTACTGTGTCACAGTATTTCCCTAAACTATTTCCCATAGTGGGGCAGGTATGGGATACATGCCACAATCCCATGCCATCTGTTTCTAATAATTTTACCAAGGTACCTCCCATCCATAATCCTATATACTTGCTAATGTTCTTCATCTGGGCCAAATCTCCTCCACACCTGCCATGTGCTTTTCCTCCACCTAACCCATGGAGGCCTTCCTTCTTCCTCTCCTCTTCTCTGGGTCTCCCTTCTTCCCATATTCCCTCTGTCTCTCCAAGCCCTGGAACCTTAGACACACCTATCCCGTTTGCCCTTTCCAGGTGTGATGGCCTTTTATTGGTCAAATAGCTTAGGCTCTTAGGCAAGGTACAGGTGGGGCTGAGACAGCAAGCAGTGATTAGCATCAAAATACATCAGACCAACCTCCAACAGCAGGCAAGAGATTGGACCAGCTCTTTTGCTCCCATCCCTGCATAGCTGGCACATTAGCAAACTTCACAACCAGGGCCAACTCTACTTTTTTGTCTAGGTGTTGTGTGAGGCCTGTTCACTCTCTTGAGTGTTGCAGCCAGTGAGAGACAGGGCAGTGGGATGGGGCTAGTTCTCTCATTCTCCTGACACTGGGGCCAGATCTCCTGCCTGCCATAAGTAGCAAAGGTATGGGAGGGAAAGAGATGGGCATCTTTCCCTTGTCCGTGTCACAGCTTTGCAGACAAAACTTTCTCAGTTGTTAATCTAGATGTCTCCCCATTTTGGAGAGGTGCTGCTTTCTATGATGCAGCATGCCTTATGAAGACATATATCTCTACTTTCTAATTGGGTCCTTTTCATTTTATTGTTGTAAGAGACAATACTCTAGAGTAAATACTTCTACTAATCACTGATGAATGAATACAACACACAACACCTATTAGAGGTTTTTTTCCCCCTTAGGAGGAGTATGCTTGCAGATGCCTGCATAAAACTGAAGGACACAGCTTTAAATTATAACAAAGTTTCTACAATTAAAAAAAAATTCTTTTTGAAAGAGACAAGTGTAGTGTACAGCTCTGTAGTACATGTGGAGGCTTAAGCAGCAGGATCACCAAGTTCATGGCCAGCCTAGCTAGTGTGGTAAGCTACAGTCATATATTCCAGGCCTCAGACAAGTGATTCCAAGAGCCTTCTTCAGTAAATAAAAAATAATAACTTAAAAGCATGAGATTGTGCAAAGGATTCGAAGCTTCTTCTGTGTGAGCCTGTAGAGCCATATAGATTCATTTTTGATGGTTAATCATGAGTGTTAACTTGCGTGGATAGAAAAATGGCTGTGAGATTAGTGAAACACAGCTCTGGATATAGCTGCGAGGGTGTTTCCAATAATAATAAAATAATAATAATAATAATAATAATAATAATAATAATAATAATAATAATAATAATAATAATAATAATAATAATTCTCTAAGGAGATAGACCATGTTCAATGCAAAAGGCATACAATTTGGAATAAAATAATAAAAAGGAAAACATGCACATGTGTATTCTGTTTCCTGGGTGTTATAGCATGAGCTGCTATTGCAATTTCCTTGCAACTGCCTTCATGGCTTGAAAGAGTGAACCATAGCGAATTGTTCTTCGCCCATGCTGTCCATGTTAGACAGCTGCTGTAGTCATAAGACAAGTAACTAACATAGCATTAGACTGACACTGCAGAGCCTCTGTGAAAGTGAAGAGTGAGATAGAGGGCACAGATCAGAACAAGATCTAGCAGGAAGTGCAGGGATTTGATGCCTTCACACGTGTTTTATATAGTTTTCACTGATTTAGCTCCTACTTCTACAAATTGGAGATTTTATGTAAGAATCCTATTTTCATTCCTCTTTCTCTCTTTTTTTTAAAAAAAGATGGCAAAACCCTAGGACATTTCCCCCTCCTGATAACAGCCACTGGAGCTAATTAAAGCTGCCTTCCTTACATGGGGTATGCTCTCTAGGGTCCCCCTGAATTCCTAGTTGGCCAATATATATATTTTTTTATTTAACTTACTTTTGTGAGTCCTGTTCACAGTTGAGTTTTCAAGTCCTGGTTTAAAAGACTTTCTCTTTCATTAACTAGAAGGCACCAGTATTCCTTTCTATCTGAGTCTACATGCTTTCTGGGGTGGGAATAGTGAGTAGTTCTCAAGTCAGGAAAGTCAATGTTACCACCAGGGAACCTTGTTAAAAATGTGGATTCCTGTTATCTCTCTTTAATAGGTTTGGGAAAGAGCATCTGAGATAGCCATGTAACAAATGTCCAGATGAGTCTAATGGATCTGGTCCTCAACAGTTGGTCGAAAGCAGTGAATGGGTGCATAACAGCAGGTATTTAGTGGATGCTTGGGTGTGAGAAGCTATGCCCAAGCTGTGGCTAATTTATTCACAAATGTGTCTGTAATAGCTTTGGCTCTTTGCCAGTGGTCCTGGGAAACGTCAGTATCACATTGGGTGCTCTGGTAATGGATGTTATATGAGTATTGAATATGAAGTTAAACAAGCCTTATTATCATCCTTTAAAATATCAATTCTCCATGTAACAAATGCCAAATATTAGAGGAGAGCTATGTCATTGCAATTAATCATCACCATCTATTAAGTTTCCATCATTAAAAATTTAAACATCTGTCTATCTAGCTTAAATTCTTAAGATGAGAAAACTGATGTCAAAGGAATTAAATGTCCTGACTTAGGTTCTCACAGTTCAGTCCTGATTGGGATGGTCTGTCACTCTAACCTTCAGGACTTTCGATTCTCTTTACTTTGATAACACCTTGAATACAAAGTGTAGATTAGGACATACATATTCTGAGAGATGTTTGAGATAGGGTTGAACTTAGGGTTAAAAGTAATATGAATACAAATAAAAAATGCACATTTTGCTAACCTCTTATTTCTTTAGGTCTAAGAATATATTGTGTGAACAATTTTGTCAGTTTTTACAAAGAGTAAATCTAAATTTAAGATCACAAATGTCAGAATAAAATGTACACTTCTATAATATACATATTTTTCTCAGCAAGAGATGAGGCAAATGTTCCAAAAATGTAATGATGAATTTAAAAGTGTGCAGCTTTAAGTTAAATCATGCTGAATTGATGGTGCACTAATTTCTGCCAGCCACCAGGTGCCACTATTCTACATCTCACATAGCTAAGATAATTGAAGATTTAAGTTTTGTCCAATAGTAAGAGTTTTGTGTTCATGACCAATCTATGTATTTTCCAAATAATTATATATTTATAGAAAAATATTATCTTATTGTTTTCTATTATTATCAATATAAAGTGAAGAAAAATGAACAAATATAAACTTCTCCCTGTATGATCTTAAACCATCATTGTGAAAAGAGGCTTGGAAAATCTCAACCCATCTCTACATCATAAATACTAAAACCTGTGACTATAACTGAAGCATTAATATTAATATACAATGATTAATATAATTATATTCAATTCAATTAAAATTTAAATCAATTACTGTGATTTTCAGCTATTTAAATGAAAACTGGGAGGAATAAAGATGAAATTTCATGTTTGCAGAGTTAAAATTTTATGCATATTTTAAGGTAATTTTTAAACATTATCAAGATAAGATGAAATATGAAAGAATGAGGCATTTAAATTTGATATTTTAGAAGTTAGAGTTATCTATTGAAGCCTGGGAGGAACAAGAGGGGTCTGATAGAGGACTTTCTAAGATAGCAGAGCCCAGCATATACAGTATCTGAGTAGCACAAGATCCGAGACTGAGGACCAAGCAAGTGACATGGTTGCAGACACCAAAACATAAATGTTTGTCTTTCTTCGACAGCCTGGGAGCTAGTGACAGACAGTTCCAGGCCCCTCCATGGTCCAAGCATCACAGAACACTGGGCTCATGGAACCCAGTGCCTTCTGCCTACACAGACAGGACTCCCAATATCTGGACCCCAAACTCCTACCACATACCTGAAGAAAACTCCTGGATACCCAGGACAAGGTCCCAGGCTCCAATCCACAGTTCTACTGATCTCCCTGTGGATATTGACTAGACAAAAGGAGCATACAGTCTCTCCATTCCAAGATGACAATGTCCTGTAGCGTCTGAGCACCAAGAGCGCAGTATCTGGTGGGCAAGCAAGCCACATGGTGCTGACTCTGAAATGCCAGTGTCCATCCATTTGTGCTCCTCAAGAGAGAGGTAAGGATCCCGGCTAGTGGCCAGACATGCACAGTACCACCTTTGAATTTCTGGCTACTACGACATATCTAAGGACAAGTCCATATTCCAGAGAAGTACAGAACCAGCCTATGGTTCATGGCTCTACTAGCTGTCTTAAGAGGACCTGCAGGACTTCCTTGGCTCACACAGGTTAAAAACCCACAATAGCAGAGGAAAGCTCTAAACTACAGGAAGAGATTCAGCCCCCAGTCCATGATCTAAGGCTCCTCCACCATGCTCTAGAAACCAGCATGTTCCAGGAACAAGCAGCCAATTCCAAGGACAACCAGATGGCTAAAGGCCAGTGTAAGAACACAATATAAATATATAGGGCAATAAGACATCAAGCTCTGGATATTCTAACACAGCAGAAACATGGAGAAATGGCCTTAAAATTCTACTTACGAAGATGGAACAGGCAAAGAGAAAACAAATAAATATCTCAAAGAAACACAGGAAATACAATCAAACAAATAGAAGCCTTTAAAGAGGAAATTAATCACTTAAAGAAATACAATCAAACAAACAGATAATTTTAAGGAGGAATCAAATAAATTACTGAAAGAAGTACAGAAAAACAATGAAACAGGTGAAGAAAATGAATAAAATGGTTCAAGAAATGGAAATGGAAATAGAATACTTAATGAAAATACAAATTAGGAAAATCCTGGAGATGGAAAACTTAGGGAAGGCAACGGGTATCACAGAGGTAAACACCACCAACAGAGTACATGAGATGGAGGAGAGAATCTCAGCTTAGAATATAAAATTGAAGAAATCGATACATCTGTCAAAGAAAAAATTAAATTGAAAGAATTCCTTACACAAAAACGTCAAAGAAATAGGGGTCATCAGGAAAAAAGGAACCCTAAGAATAATAGGAATAGAAGATTTCTAGTTTGAGGGACCAGAAAATATTTTCAGTAATATCATAGAAAAAAATTTCACCAACCTAAAGAAAGAGATGCCTTTAAATATATAAAAGGCTTACAGAACACCAAATAGATTAGACCATAAAAGAAATTCTACTTACCACATAAAAATCAAAACACTAAATGTAAAGAGTAAATAAAAATATTAAAAGTTGCAAAGGGAAAAGGCCAAGAATCATATAAAGGCAGATATATCAGGATCACACCTGACTTCTCAACATAGACTATGAAAGCCAGAATGGCCTGGACAGATGTCATGCCCTAAGATACCAGAGATGTCAACCCTGACTACTATATCCAGCAAAACTTTCATTCAACATACATGTAGAAAAGAAGTTACCCCTCAAAAAACTCAAACAAAATTAAACGATATCTATGTACAAACCCATAATTGGGGAAGATACTAGAAGGAAAACCTCAACCCAATGAAGTCAATTACACCCAAGAAAACACAGGATATAAATAACGTCACACCATCAATACAAAACAACAACAACAAAAGACAAGCAGGCAAACACATTACCAACAACAACATAACAATAAATGGAACTCACAATCAATGGTCATTAATATCTCTCAATATTAGTGGACTCAACTCTCCAATAGAAAGATGCCTGCCAGTAGAATGGATGTGTAAACAAAACCCAATATTCTGATGAATATAAGAAACACACTTCATCAACAAAGGTAGGCATTACCTCATGGTAATGTTCTGTAAAACGACTTTCCGAGCAAATGGACCCAAGAAGCACGCTGGAGTAGCCATAGTAATTTCTAGTATAATAGACCTTCAATCAAAATTAATCAAAAGAGATGGGGAAGGACACTTCATTCTTATAAAAGGAAAAACCCACCATAAGTACACAACAGTCCTGAACATCTATGCCCAAATAGAAGGGTGCCATATTGGTAAAAGAAACGTTACTAATGCTTAAATCACACATCAGTCCCCACATGTTAATAGTGGAAGATATCAATCACCTCACTTTCACTAAAGGACAGATCATTGAGATAGAAACAAAATAGAGAAATAATGGAACTAACACATGTAATGAATCAAATGGAACTAATACATACCTACAGAACATTTCAAACAAACACAAAAGAATATATTTTCTTCACAGTACTGTGTGAGACCTCTTCTAAAATTGACCATATAGTAGGTCATAAGCAAACCTCAGCCAATACAGGAAAATTGAATTAACCCATTGTACTTTACCAGATAACCATGGATTAAAGCTGGACTTCAACAACAACAGAAATAACAAAAAGCCAACACACTCATGGAAACTAAACAGCTCCCTACTCAAAGACCATTGGGTCAGGGAAGAAATAAAGAAAGAAATCAAAGACATCCTAAAACATAATGAAAAGAAGGCACAACATACCTAAACCTATGAGACAAAATGGAAGTAGTGCTAAGGGAAAGTTCATAGCACTAAGTGCCTTCATAAAGAAATAGCAGACTATCTGGTTTTACGTTGCAGTATTCGATCCACTTGGACTTGAGTTTTGTGCAGGGCGATAAATATGGATTTATTTGCATTTTTCTACATGTAGACTTTTAGCACTACTAGACTGCCTCATTTTCATTGTATGGTTTTGCCTCTTTTGTCAAAATTCAAGTGACCATAGGTGTGTGGTTTTGTTTCTGAGTCTTAAATTCAATTCCACTGATCCACTAGCCTATTTGTTTGCCAGTACCATGCTGTTTTTACTACTATACTTTGTAGCATAGCTTGAATTCAGGAATAGAAATACCTCCAGAAGTTCTTTAATCCTATAGGATTGCTTTAGCTATTCTGGGTTATTTGCTTTTCCAAATGAAGTTTAGAGCTGTTCTTTCAAGGTCTGTAAAAAAATTGTGTCAGTATTTGGATCAGGATTACATTGAATCTGTAGATTGATTTGGTAGGACGGCCATTTTTACTATGTTAAACCTACTAATACATGAGCATGGGATCTTTCCATCTTCTGATATCTTCTTCAGCTTCTTTCTTCAGAGACTTGGTGTTCTTTTTATACAGGTCTTTGACTTCCTTGGTTAAACTTACACCAGATATTTTATATTATTTGTGGCTATTGTGAGGGTGTGGTTTCCCTAATTTCTTTCTCAGTCTGTTTTTGTTTTTGCATTCAGGAAGGCTGAGTTTTTAAAATTAATCTTGCATACAGCCACTTTGCTGAAGGTGTTTATCAGCTGTAGCAGTTCTCTGGTGGAATTTTTGGAGCTGCTTATGTATACTATCATATCATCTGTGAATAATGATTCTGTGACTTCTTCCTTTCTTATCTGTATCCCCTTCATCTCCCTTAGTTGTCTTATTGATCTAGCTAAAAAATTTAGTACTGTATTTGAGAAATCGAGAGAGTGGGCAGCCTTGTCATATAACTGATTTTAATGGGATTGCTGTGAGATTTTCTCCATTTAATTTGATCTTGGCTATTGGATGCTATATATAGCCTTTAGAAGAGGAAGTGGAGAAGAGCCTTGAACTCATATGTTGTTTTGAAAACAAATTCTAGTTATTCTATTTTTACCAATAAAGACTCAGGAGCCAGATTCAGGTGAGAATCTCCTAGCTCAGACAGCTATAGAAGGTCCCCTTCTGTCAGAGGTCTAGGGGAGGGGAATATGATAAAAGAGGGAGGGTAGGTGGGAACTGAAAGATACAAGTGAAGGGATAACAGTTGGGATGTATTCTGAATAAATTATAATTTAAAAAATGAAGAAAAAAGAAAAAGAAAAAGAAAGCACCCAGCTGATCTCCTTACTCAGCTCAACTCCTGATCGAAAAGGCCCAAAAGTCTCACTAGCTCTGCTAACAACACAGGAAGACAGGGCAAAAAAATCCTAAAACCAAACACTTCCTAGCTCAAAACTCATAAAGTCCAAAATGCAAAAGGCTTAAGAGCTGAAGAGCTGAAAAGCTATATGCTAAAAGCCGAAGAGCTTGAAGCCAAAGAGCTCCTTCTACTTTTACATACTTTCTTAAATACCACTCAACTCAAAGTACCTCCTACTCTTCAATCCTTGTCAGTTGGTTTCATGCTCCACCTCTTTATCTATGGTTAATTTTATTAAATCCTGTGCACAGAAAGTTCTTGGATTAAGGGTTTATGCTAATTCTGGCTAAACCACACCTTAATCACCTGTTTATAATAAACAAAAAGTTCTTGGAGTGTGTTAGGGCTCAACCACACCAAGCAAAAGACATATCATAGTTCACAATCTCTGGGGACATATATCCTGCAGTACTTATTGGCACAGGAAACAACTTCCTGAAGAAAACATTAACAGCTTAGGTCCTAATACCAATAATTAAAAAATGGGACATCTTGAAACTGAAAAAACATCTGTAAGAAAAAGGACCCTGTTGATTGAAGGAAATGACAGCCTACAGAATGGGAAAAGATCTTTACCAATCCTACAACTAGCAAAGGGCTAATATCCAATATATATAGAACTCAAAAAAAAAATCACACTAACGAACAAAATAGTCCAATCTAAAAATGGAGAACAAAGGTAATCAGAATTCTCAACAAAAGAATATTGAATGGCTGAGAAGCACTTCAAGAAATGTTCGACTTCTGAGTCCTCAGTGAAATGCCAATCAAAACAACGCTGAGATTCCATCTTACACCCATCAGAATGGCTAAGATAAAAACTTTAAGAACTCTGGTGCCCCATATTTGACCACATCCCCTGGATGAGGAGGCCTGGTGTCACTCAGAGGAAGGATGGCAGGCTACCAAGAAAAGACTTGATACCCTATGAACATATACAGGGGGAAGAGGTCCTCCTCAGTCACAGTCATAGGGGAGGGGAGTAAGGGGAAAATGGGAGGGAGGGAGGGAGGAATGGGAGGATACAAGGGATGGGATAACAATTTAGATGTAATATGAATAAATTAATAAAATACATTTTAAAAAAGAAAAAAAGAAAGCCACTTTAAAAAATATTTAAGAGCAGCCCCTGCTGACAAGTATGTGGAGAAAGGGGAACACTCCTCCATTGCTGATGGGAGTGCAAACTGTTACAAGCACTTTGGAAATCAATCTGGCACTTTCTCAGAAAGTTGGAAACAGTGATACCTCAAGACCCAGCTATACTACTCCTGGGAATATACACAAAATATGGTTCACCATATGACATGGACACTTTCTCTACTGTGTTCATTGCAGCTTTATTTGTAATAGCCAGAATCTGGAAATAACCTAGATGTCCCTCAACTTAAGATTTGATAAAGACACTGTGATACATTTACACAATGGAATACTACTCAGCTATTAAAAACAAAGAAATCTTGAAATTTGTAGGCAAATGGATGGAACTAGAAATAATCACCCTGAGTGAGGTAACCCAGACCCAAAAAGACATACATGATATATGCTTTCTTATCAGTGGATTTTAGCCATATTGTACAAGATTAACACACTACAAACTACAGACCCAAAGAAGATAAGTAACAAGGAGGATCCAAAGGAGGATACTTAAGTCTTATTCAGAAGGGGAAATAGACAAGGGTAGTGATTGAAGAGCGGGAGCAAGATAGGGGAGGGATTGAGAAGAGATATGAAGGTGGAGATCAGACCTTGGGAGAGCAGGGACAGGAGGAAAGAAGGCCTGTAGAGAAAAGAAAAATTATGGGCTGGGGCTTCACTGTGACAATCTGGAGACCTAAGTCAGGGTAGGTTTCTGGGAGTATATGAGAGGGACTCCAACAGAGATTACTAGTAGCAGGAGCCATAGAGACTGAAGAGGACTTGCTGAAACTACATAGGACTTCTAGTAGAGGGAAGGGAACACCAAATCACCACAGAATCTTTGACTCACTGTTTACTCTATGTATAAGATGTGCAGGGATAAATATAGAGCAGATAGAGAAAAGATTGAGGAAATGTCCAACCAATGCTTGGATCAACATAAGGCCCACCCCATGGGAGGGAGTCACCCCCTGACGCTATTAATGTTAACCTACTATGCTTGTAGACAAGAGCTTAGCAGAGTTGTTTTCTAAGAGGATCTACCCAGAAGCACTTGGAAACAGATGCTGAGATGCAGCGCCAAAAAGTGGGCAATACAGAGGGACTCCTGTGGGAAAGTAGGGAGAAGGAGAAAAGGAACTGAAGGTGACAGGAGTTTTACAAAAATACCAACAGAGCCAACTAACCCAGACCCAGAAGGGCTTGCTGATATTGAAGCACCAATCAAGGACTATGTTCAAACTTAATGTGGGTCTTCTGATAATAGGAGCAGCATCTGTTTCTGACATTGACTCTGTTGCCAGCATTTTGATCAATTCCCCATGGAGAGACTGCCTTGACAGGCCACAGGAGACTAGGACATGTTCAGCCCTGATGTGACATGACGAGCTGGGATGGATGGGAAGTTGGTGCTACTCTTTTCTGAAGAATAGGGGAGGAGTGGTGTAGAGGGAGGGAGGGTGGGAATGGGAGGGGAGGGGCTATGGGGCTACTATCAGGATGTAAAGGGTTTTTTTTTTTTGGATAAATTTTACAAAATAGAAATAAGCAAGATTCCATACTATCAACTTAACAGCTCACCTCAACATTTTAGAAACAAAGAAACAAACATGCCCAAAAGGAGTAGATGGCAGGAAATAATCAAACTCAGGGCTGAAATCAATAAATGAGAAATGAAGAGAACAATATAAAAATGAACAAAACCAAGACCTGGTTCCTCGAGATAAACCAACAAAATAGACAAATCCTTAAACAAACTAACTAAAAGGCAGAAAGACAGTATCCAAATCAACAAAATCACAAATGAAATGGTAGACATAACAACAGACACTGAAGAAATCCAAAGAATCATTAGGTCTTCCTTCAAATGCCCGTACTTCACAACATTGGAAAAATCTAAAAGAAATGGTCAAATTCCCTAATAGTTTCCACTAACCAAAGTTATAACAAGATCAGGCAAACAAGTTGAATATACCTATAACCCCTAAGGAAATAGAAGCAATCATTAAAATTCTCCCATCCAAAAAATGCCTAAGGCCAGATTGTTTCAGCACAGAATTCTTCTAGTCCTTCAAAAAAAAAAAAAACCTAATGTTAATATTCCTCAAACTATCCCACAAAATAGAAACAGAAATAACATTGCAAACTCATTCAATCTGGCCATTGTTACTCTGAACCCTGAACTACACAAAGACCCAACAAAGAAAGAGAATTTCAGACCGATTTCCCTTATGAATATTCATGCAAAAATACTCAAGAAAATATTCAGAAACTAAATCCAAGAACACACAAAAATATCATTTACCATGATCAAATAGTATTCATCCCAGGGATGCAGGGATGGTTCAATATATGAAAATTCACAAACATAGTCTACCATAGAAGTAAACATAAAGAAAAAATGACCATCTCATTATACCGAAAAAGACATTTGACAAAATCTAACACCCCTTCTAGTTAAAAGTCCTGGAATGAACAGGGATACAAGGCTCATACTTAAACACAATAAAGGCAATATACAGCAGGCCTATAGCCAACATCAAAGTAAATGGAGAGAAACTTAAAGCAATTCTACTGAAATCATGGGCAAGACAAAGCTGCCTACTCTCACAATATCTTTTCAATATAGTACTTGAAGCCCTAGCCAGAACGATAAGAAAGATAAAGGAGATCAACAGGATACAAATTGGAAAGAAAAAAGTCAAAGTATCTCTATTCACAGATGATATGACAGTGTACATAAGTGACCCCAAAATTCCACCAGAGAACTTCTACAACTGATAAACACATTCAACAAAGTGGGTGAATACAAGACAAATTTAAGAACATCAGTAGCCCTCCAGTATACTAATAAGCTTAGAAAGAAATTAGGGAAACTACTCCCTTCACAATAGACACAAATAATACAAAATATCTTGGTGTAACTCTACCCAGGAAAGTCAAAGGCCTGCATAACAAGCACGTCAAGTCTCTGAAGAAAAAAATTGAAGACCATATCAAAAGATATAAAGATGATTCGTACTCATGGATTGGTAGATTTAACATAGTAAAATTTCCCATCTCAGCAAAAGAAATCTACTGATTCCATGCAATCCCCTCAAAATACCACATAATTCTTTACATATCTTGAAAAAACAATTCTCAACTTCATGTGAAAAAAAAAACCAGAATAGGTAAAACAATCTTACACAACAAAAGCACTTCTGGAGGTATCATCATCCCTGACTTCAAGCTATACTAATGAGCAACAGTAACAGAAATCATGAAGTACAATCACTTTGGAAATCAATTTGGTGCTTTCTCAGAAAATTGGGAATAGTTTTATCTCAAGACCTAGCTCTACAACTCCTGAGCATATACCTGAAAGATAGTCCACCATACAACAAGAATATTTACTCAATGATGTTCATTGCAGCTTTATTTGTAATAGCCAGAGCCTGGAAATGACCTAGATGTCCCTCAATTGAAGAATGCATTCAGAAATTGTGTTACATCTACACAATGGAATACTGCTAAACTATCAAAAACAAGGGAACCATGAAATTTGCAGGCAAATGGATGGTACTAGAAAAGATCATTCACATGAGGTAAGCCAGACTCAGAAAGACATGCACAGTATATACTCACTTATAAGTGGATGTTAGCCCAACAAAGATGCACTTTGAGAGACTCCCCCCAGGAGAGGATCTGAACAGATTCTGCAACTAGGAGTGGGACTCTGAGCAGAGTGTTGAGAGTTGTATGGAAGAGAGTGGGATGAACGGAGTCAGAGTGGTCAGAAGGTCCACAAGGAGATCATGAAGGCTAGTAGATCTGGGCCCCAAAGGGCCAGTAGAAATTGATGCACCAACCAAGGACAATATATGATGAGAACCTAGGCATCATGTTCAGATATGGCTGGTGGACAGATCATTAGCCACTTGAGGAGGGGAGTGGTCTGCCTCTGAAATAAACTCTGGTGTCTGTGATTTGAACACTCCCATTGATGGGCAGCCTTGCTGGCACACAGAGGAAGGTGATTCAGGCAATCCTGATGAGATTTCATAGGCAGTAGTAAAATGGTGGTTGAGGACGCCCCTCCATCCCCTCGCTGTCAGAAGACGAGGAGAGGGGAATAAAGCAAAAGAGGGAGGGTGAATGGGACCAGGAAGAGTCAAGTGAGGGGTAACAATCAGAATGTAATATGAATAAATTTTAAAATACAAAAAAATAAATTAAATAAACACTGTGTGGTACTGGCATAAAAATCAAGTAGTTGATCAATGGAATCAAATCAAATATGTAGAAATAAACCATTACCCTTACAAAAACTGGATTTTTGACAAAGGAGCCAAATTTTACAATGAAAAAAAGAAAGGCTCTTCAACAAATGGTGATGGTCTAACTGGATGTCTATATGTATAACAATGCAAATAGATTAATATGTATTACCCTGCACAAAGCTCAAGGCCTAGTGGATCTAAGACATCAACATAAAACCAGATACACTAAATCTATTATCCTTGAACTAACTGACACAGGAAACAACTTCCTGAACAGAACATCCACAGCTCAGGCTCAAAGATTAACAACTGATAAACAGGACCTCATGAAACTAAAAAGCTTCTGTAAGTCAAATGACACTGTCAATAGAATCAGATGATGACAGTCTACAGATTGGGAAAAGATCTTCACCAATTCTATACCAATTCTACATCCAACAAAGGGCTAATATATATATATATATATATATATATATATATATATATATATATATATATATATAGAACTCATGAAATTAAATACCAAGAAATATAATAATTCATTGAAAAATGCCATACAGAGATAAAATGAGAATTCTCAACAAAGTAATCTTGTATGAACGAGAAGTACTTAAAGAAATGTTCAATATCATTAGTCGTGATGAAAAAACAAATCTAAACCACTCTGAGATTCCATCTTACATTCATCAAAATGGTTAAGATCAGAAACTCAAGAGACAGCATGTGCTGGTGAAAATGTGGAGAAAGAGGAACACTCCTCAATTGATGGTGGGAGCGCCAACTGTTGTATAACTACTTTGGAAATCAATCTAGTGCTTTCTCAGATAATTGATAGTAGCTCTATCTCAAGGCCCAATTATACTACTGCTGTGTTTATACACAAAACATGTAACAACATACTCCAAGGACACTTTCTCAACAAGGTTGGAGAGACAATACAGGCAGAAATGAGAATGGAGATCATTCCTGGGTCTAGCAGAGCCTGCAGAGAAGCTTATGGATGGAGGCCTCTCTGTGTCAAGATGGAGACCTAGGACAGGGTAGGCTTCTGGGAGGATATGGAGGTGACGCTAGCTGAGACTCCTTTTATCAAGAGTCATGGAGACTGAACAGGAACCCTTTAATTAAATAGGAGTCCTAGTGGAGGGAGGAGAACACCAACCCACTTACAAAAACTTCAACCCAAAATTTGTTCTGTCTATAAAAAGTGCAGGGATAAAGATAGTGCAGAGATTGAGCGAATGTCCAACCAATGCCTGGCCCAACCTAAGACCCATTCCCTAGGAGACCACCAACCCCTCTGACACTATTAATCATATTTGGCTATGTTTGGAGGTAGGTGGCTAGAATAGTTGTCCTCTGAAAGGCTACACCAGCAGAGGACACAAAAAGATGTGGAGATTCATAGCCAAACATTGGGGAAAGCACAGAGAGTTCGGTGGAAAAGTGGGAGGAACCATAGATAGACCTGGAGGGAACAGAAGCTGCCAAAATGGGCTTGCAGAGACTGATGCACAAACCAAGAACCATGCATAAATTGGACCTAGATTGCCCTAACACAGATGTAGCAGATGGGCTGCTCTGGCTATATATGGGTATCCTAATAAGGGGAGCAGGGGCTGTCTCTGACATGGATTCAGTTGCCTGGTATTTGGTCACTCTCCCCTCTCCTCCCATCCTCAGTCTGGGCTGAGTCACCAGGCCACAAGGGAAGAGGATTTACTTAGTTCTGATGTGATTTGATGAGCAGGGGTGGTTGAGTAGGGGGTATTTGCCTTTTCTGAGGAAAGGTAAGGGGTAATGGGGGAAGAGGGAGGGAATGTGGAGCAGGGAGGGGGTTACTATCAGGATGTCAAGTTAATAAATAAATTAATTAAAAAGAGAGGTTTTATATGCAGAAGGTGTACAATCTTTCTAGAAGGTCATTTAATTCTGTTGATGGATCTGAGACCATCATTTTATTTATAAATCTATGCAGGATATGATTATATTGGTATGTGCCTATAACCTCAGCACACTGGAGAATGAAGCAGAAGAATCATATCATGAGACCAGGGCCAGCCTGAAGATGTTTGAGTCAAAAAACAAAGAGAGAGAGAGAGAGAGAGAGAGAGAGAGAGAGAGAGAGAGAGAGAGAGGAGAGAGAGAGAGAGAGAAACAGAGACAGAGAGAAGGACAGAGAGACACACAGAGAGAGACTATAAGTATATAATAATTGATGTTATTAAAGTATCTACAGAAAACTTCTAATTTTCTCCTCTATATAGTTTGAGAGCATCTATAATTCTTAAAATAATGAATCTATGTGCTATATATCAGTTATAATTATGACTCAAATATAATCTAGAATGTTGATTGATGTAAAGTATGAAGACAATACTGAAACATTTTCTCCCTAAAAATCTGTTCCCAGCTGTTGTTCAGTTACAGTGCTTAAACTAGTTCTACAATTAAGCTTAGTTGTCTGGGAATAAGATGTTTTTAGGTATAGATAGTTGTTTTAAGTGGATAATGATGAGATATGATAGATATTGATTTACATTCAGAATTTTAGAATCACCGAGATAAGAAAGATTTTTTTTTCTTCAAGGTTGCCAAATACAAATAGCCAAAACACTAAGAATGTAACATTTATATAATCCTAGCTGTGTCATGGTTCTTCTTGCTATAGGTTGTATATTGTATGTGTGTAATAACATAAATGCATATGTATATGTAAAAATATTTTAAAATATAGTTACTTCCCATCTCACTGAAGATTTGGCACCCTTAGTTAAGGTATTATATTTCCGAAATGACATTTTTCCATGTAAGAACATTAAGTGTCAGGACTCTACAGGTTGTGGGGATGGAAATATGAATGAAATGAGATCCTTGTGTTCAAGGACCTCAGAGTTTGGCAATACAGATAGAAATGTGTGGAGGAATCCCTGAGTAGATGTAACAGTTATCAATAGAGAGATGTTTAGCCAATCAGACAGGCAGAAGGACAGGAAGTGGAAGGCAGGTCTTCCAGGAGAGGAAGGCGAGTCGGGGTTTGACAGTTAAGAGTAGAAAGTTGATGGATTAGGTGGAGAGAAGCTGCTCAGGGACCATCACATTAGCAAGTGCTTGGGATATAGTAGGCTATGGGGACATAGGATTAGAATAGTCGAGTTTAGTTTACTAGTAGATTATTAGTAGTTTAGATTCTGCCCAGCATAGTGCTTGCAGCTTTGAATTACATTTCAGTCTCATTGTGTCAGTTATTGGCCTCATAGGCCATGCAGATACAATATCTACAACAGAAAGGTAAATAAATAATTTAAATTCAACTTGACATTTGTGCGGCTTTGAGAATAAAATTGAAAATTTCACTAAGTTAGTTTGGGGAAAATTCAGAAAGGGATAACTGGAAACATAATGCCCGAAATACATTTAAAATAGTGAGAAAATACTAAAGGTTATGGCTGGTCTGGTGAGCTGACCCTCTCTGAAATAAGAGATCCATGGGAAACTATTAAAGTAGTCCCTAATGTATTGCTGTATGGAAACACGTATGGCTATGTCACTCCACAAAAAAAATCCCACATTCATTTATTGCCTCCTTTCACTATTAAAATGCGGGCTAGTTTTGGCAATTAATTTATTCATGTATTAAAACATATAAAGAAAAACAGTAAAGTTAGCTAAAGGCTATCCATTGCTGGTACCAGTAAAACATGCAGTTGCCAAGGGTAAGGCAAATTACGATGAAAGTATAGGCAAGTAAAATGGCAGATACAACTTTTATTCCACGCTTCATTCCAGGGAAGTAAAGAAGACTGTGGTGAGCAAGGTATTGTGAGGTACTTGAAGAAAACACTGATGTGTCCATCATATGCCATTTGGGTGGAAAGTAAGATTAGTAAATTTTACAACAGAAGTTTCAAGAAAAGAAAGGCATGAAAGGCATTATAAGCCTTCCTAAGGATGAGTGAATAACGGCTAATATTTATTCAGTGTTTACAGTGTTCTTGGAACTTAACTAGCCAAGTAAGAAAAAATAAGCACTTTAATCTTTGCAAATCTTTGGAAATCACATGGGTGTTATTGGCAGTGTTCACTGACCATAGACTTTTTCTTTCTTTCTTTCTTTCTTTCTTTTTTTCCAAATACTGGGCACTGAATGAGATTCTCCCCACCACCCTGCTCCCCCTGGCTTCAAATTGTTAAGGCATTTGGATAATCATGAATCAGAACTTGTGAGAAGAATAGTTATTAGCAATGGTTGATAATTTATTCTTTTTTGTGTGTGTAATTCTTCAGAATTATTTGTCTTCTGTCTCAGTGACTAGAATTCTTCCAGAGGTGATTACTTCTTACTGATTTTAAACAGAGGATGAAATCACCATGAATCAGAGTTATAACTAGTTCTTGATGTGGCATAAGCCACAGATATATCCATGGTATAAAATCCTGAAAATTATGAAGAAAGAGCATCTGACAGTATCATAATCTAGGCTAGATCAACACAAGACACCACCATCTTAACGTCCATAATTCAGATAAGGTAAATGACACTCAAAGGTTTAAGTAACTTTAATGTAGTTACCTTATTCAAAGCTTGAAGGTAAGCCAAGTGTGGTGGCACACAACTATAATTCCAGCATATGGGGAGGCAGAGGCAGGTGAGACTGTGATTTTGAGGCCAGCCTGGTCTACAAAGCTGGTCAAGAACAGCCAAGGCTACACAGAGAAACCTTGTCTCGAAGAACCAAAACCAAAACAAACAAAAGACACGGAGACAATAAGTAAATATATCAAGATTAGCACCTTCTCAGTGTGCAATATTGAATGTTGTAAATCAAAAGTACCTGTACCATAATCTTATTTATTTAAAAGAAGCCTTCTGGTGTCAATGACAGGCAAATTCATTATATCACCTAAACTGCCCCCATCCAAAAACAAACTTTATCTACTTTTCTTTATTCAAATGTAAGACTAAGACCTCTAAAAAATAGAGAAAGTGAGGTACTTCCTTCTTATAAGCATTTTGCAGCAAGTCAAAACAAGATGCAATTAAAAACAAGTTGTATACACAAAAATGGTTTCTGTAATATTAAAAATACAGTAGGTAAAGATAGAAAACAAAACACAATCAAATATCCTTTATGCTAAACTGTAAGCATATATAATAATACTTATTTCATAAATGCACAATATTGTAAACATTTTTGCATTAAAATGGTTACCTACTCACAAAGTAATAAATAGAGCTGAATGCAAGAATGAAGAGAATAATTTAAATAAGCAAGATTTTAAGGGATGATATACTAGAGCAAAGACGATATGACTAGAAAAAGAAAATAATGAGGAGGAAGTTTTAGAGAAGGGAAATGGAAGAATTGAGTTGAGTGAGGGTAGGGGAAAGCCTAGAATAACACCAAGAGTGTTTGAAAAGCTACATGAAAGCATAATTATGCATATGATTAATATGCAAACATACACACATACGTGTGTGTGTGTGTGTGTGTGTGTGTGCATTGTGTGTATCATATAAAAGAGCTAAATCTGAGTTATTCTCCACAGGAGAATTCACCTCCCAGATCCATATGTGGACAAATAGAAAGCTTAATACAAAATATGGAATATTTCCCTTCACATTTTGGTAAGGTTATCCCAGAGTCACCCTCACCCCCTCCTCTACTTAGAACTCCACACATGATACAAGCTATTACCACTGCTTTTCTTTTCCCACTAGAATTTGATGCTAAGACACTATTGCTGAAAACACCATACATTTTGGTCCCAGGCCATGGAGAAATCTCATTGGTACTGCCAAAAAAACTTCCTTCAAAGTAGCTAGATTTTACAGTATAGCAAACCAATGTGTAGGTTTTTGGAAGGGGTGGGGGGGAACTTATCAACAATATTACCCAGCCATGAACCCTGTGAATTAAAATATCACAGAAGTGGAAGATTTATGTTTGGTTGCAATAGCAGAATGGGTTTTTATGGGGAAAACTAACTACTTTCTGATTGGATTTAAGGCATACTTCATAGGAGAAATATAGGAGTTGGTGAGTGCGTTTAATAAAACATATATTATATGGTGGAGCATCTTTTGGATATATGCCCAGGAGTGGTATTGTTGGGACTTGAGGTAGAACTACTGTTGTACAAGTTTGCACTGCCACCAGCAATGGAGGAGTGTTGTCGTTTCTTCACACCCTCACCAGCATGTGCTGTCACTTGAGTTTTTTATATTAGCCATACTGACAGGTGTAAGATGGAATCTCAGCGTTGTTTTTATTTGCATTTCCCTGATGACTTGGGACATTGAGAATTCATTTAAGCATTTTTCAATATTTCTCTGTTGAGAATTCTGTGGTTTTTGTTTTGTTTTTTTACATATTTCTTTTTTTTAAATTAATTTATTCTTTTTACATCTCACTAGTTATCCCATCCCTTATATCCTCCCATTCTTCCCTCCCTCCCATTTTCCCCTTATTCCTTTGTTTAGAACTGTGCCATGCAACAAGGACATTTGTTCAACTATGTTCATAGCAGCTTTATTTATAATAGCCAGAATCTGGAAACAACCTAGATGTCCCTCAAATTAAGAATGGATAAAGAAACTGTGGTACATTTCACAATGGAATACTATTCAGCTTTTTAAAAAGAGTTTTAATTTATCATAATTTATTTAGATTACATCCGGATTGTTATCCCCTTGCTTGTATCTTCTCCTTCCCACCCTCCCTGAGTTTTGTACAGGGTGACACCTATTAATCTATTTGCATTTTTCTACATGTAGACATCAAGTTAGACCAGCACCATTTGCTGAAGATTTTTTATTTTATTTTATTCTATTGTATGGTTTTGGTGTATGCCCAGGAGTGGAATAGCCAGGCTTGAGGTAGCACAGCTTCCAGCTTTCTGAGAAAGCGCCAGATTGATTTCCAAAGTGGTTGTACAAGTTTGTACTCCCACCAGCAATGGAACAGTGTTTCCCGTCCCCGCATCCTTGCCTGCATGTGCTATCATTTGAATTTTTATTTATTTATTTATTTATTTATTTATTTATTTATTTTATTATTAATTTATTCTTATTACATCTCAATGGTTATCCCATCCCTTGTATCCTCCCATTCTTCCCTCCCTCCCATTTTCCCCTTATTCCCCTCCCCTATGACAGTTCCTGAGGGGGATTACCTCCCCCTCTATATGATCATAGGGTATCAAGTCTCTTCTTGGTAACCTGCTGTCCTTCCTCTGAGTGCCATCAGGTCTCCCCATCCAGGGGACATGGTCAGAGGTGAGGCACCAGAGTGTGTGAGAACGTAATATCCCACTCTCCACTTTACTGTGGAGAGTGTTCTGTCCATTGTCTAGATCTGGGTAGGGGTTTAAGGTTTACCGCCTGTATTGTCCTTGTCTGGTGCCTAGTTTGAGTGGGACCCCTGTGCCCAAATCTGCCTATCATAATGTTCTACTTGTAGGCTCCTAGGACCCTCTGGGTCCTTCTACTTTGCCTTTCTCTCATGAATCTCACATTTAGAGTCCCACTAGAATGTCCTCTCCTCTGTCTCTGTTTCCTGGTAAGTGAAGGCTTTCGTGGGACATGCCCGTTGGGCTAATATGCAGATATAAGTGAATATATACCATTTGAGTCTTTCTGCTTCTGAGTTAACTCACTCATTATGATCATTTCTAGCTCAATCCATTTATCCACAAATTTTGGGAATTCCTTGTTTTTAATAGCTGAATAGTATTCCATAGTGTATATGTACCACAGTTTCTTTATCCATTCTTCTACTGAGGGACACTTAGGCTGTTTCCATGTTCTGGCTATTATGAATAGGGCTGCTATGAACATGGTTGAGCAAATTTTCTTGCTGTGTGCTGGAGCATCTTCTGGGTATATTCCAAGGAGTGGAATAGCTGGGTCCTGAGGAAGCCCTATTCCCATTTTTCTGAGATAGCACCAGATAGATTTCCAAAGTGGTTGTACTAGTTTGCATTCCCACCAGCAATGAAGGAGTGTTCCTCTCTCCCCACATCCTCGCCAGCATGTGGTGTCGCTTGAATTTTTGATCTTAGCCATTCTGATGGGTGTAAGATGGAATCTCAGCGTTGTTTTGATTTGCATTTCCCTGATGATTAAGGAGGTTGAGCATTTCTTTAAGTGTTTCTCAGCCATTTGATATTCCTCTGTTGAGAATTCTCTGTTTAGTTCCATGCCCCATTTCTCGATTGGGTTATTTGGTTTGGTGGTATTTAATTTCTTGAGTTCTTTATATATTTTGGATATTAGACCTTTGTCAGATGTGGGGTTAGTGAAGATCTTTTCCCAGTCTGTAGACTGTCGCTTTGTACTCTTTACGGTGTCCTCTGCCTTACAGAAGCTTTTCAGCCTCATGAGGTCCCATTTATTAATTGTTGACATTAATGCCTGGGCTGTTGGTGTTCTGTTCAGGAAGTTGTCTCCTGTGCCAATGTGTTCCAGGCTCTTCCCCACTTTTTCTTCTAAGTGATTTAGTGTCTCTGGTTTTATGTTGAGGTCTTTAATCCACTTGGATTTGAGTTTTGTACAAGGTGACAGATAGGGGTCCAGTTGCATTTTTTTACACATAGACATCCAGTTAGACCAGCACCATTTGTTGAAGATGCTATCCCTTTTCCGTCGAATGGATTTGGCTTCTTTGTCAAAAATCAAATGACCATATGGCACAGCAACAGGCTGGTTGATCAGTTGAATCGTATCATTTGAATTTTTGATCTTAGCTGTTCTGTTGTGTGTAAGACGTAATCTCAGAGTCATTTTGATTTGCATTTTCTTCATAACTAAGGATATTGAGCATTTCTTTAGGTGTTTCTCGGCCATTTGATGTTCCTTTGTTGAGAATTCTGTTTAGCTCTGTACCCCATTTTTAAATTGGACTATTGGTTTGGTGGTATTTAATTTCTTGAATTCTTTATATGTTTTGGATATTAGCACTTTCTCAGATGTGGGGTTGGTGAAGATTCTCCCCAGTCTGCAGGCTGTTGTTTTGTTCAGTTGACAGTGTACTTTTCCATATAGAATTTTTCTGTTTTATGAGGTCCCATTCATTAATTGTTGATCCTAGAGCCTGAGCTATTGATATTCTGTTCAGGAAGTCATCTCCTGTGCCAATGAGTTCAAGGCTCTTCTCCAATTTTTTTCAATAAATTTAATGTGTCTGGTTTTATGTTGAGGTCTTTAATCCACTTGGACTTTAGTTCTGTGTACTGTGATAAATATGACTCTCTTTTCATCTTTCCACATGCAGATATCCAATTAGACCAGCACCATTCATTGAAGATGCTGTCCTTTTTTCATTGATGGATTTGGCTTCTTTGTCAAAAATTGAGTGTCCGTAAATATGTGGGAGTTTTCCTCAGTCTTCAATTCAATTCCATTGATCAAGCAGCCTATTTTTATGTCACTACCATGCTGTTTTTATTACTGTTGCTGTATAGTACAGCTTGAGTTCAGGGATGATGATCCCTCCAGAAGATCTTTTACTGTACAACATTGTTTTAGCTATTCTGGGCTTTTTGTTTTTGTATTTAAAGTTGAGAATTGATCTTTCAATGTCTGTAAAGAATTGTGTAGCTATCCTGATAGGTACTGCATTGAAAGTATTGATTGCACTTGGTAAGATGGCTATTTTTGCTGTTTTTCCTCCCAATCACCAGTCTTAGAGATCTTTCCATCTTGTGATATCTCTTCAATTTTTTTCTTCAGAGACTTGAAGTTTTTTTTTCCATAGGAGTCTTTCGATTTCTTGGTTAGAGTTACACGAAGATTCTTTATATTATTTGTGGCTATTATGAAGGGTGTAGGTTCCCTAATTTCTTTCTCAGCCCATTTGTCCTTTATATACAGGAGGGATACTGATTTTTTGAATTAATCGTGTATCCAGCCCTTTTGCTGAAGATGTTTATCAGCTGTAGGAATCCTCTAGTAGAATTTTTGAGGTCACTTGTGTACACTATCATATCACCTGCAAATAGAGATAATTTGACTTTCTCCTTTCCATTGTGGATTCTCTTGATCTTGTTTTGTTGTTTTATTGCTTTAGCTAGAACTTCAAGTACTACATTGAAGAGATATGAAGAGTGTGGGCACCCTTGTCTAGTCCCTGATTTTAGTGGAATTTCTTTGAGTTTCTCTCCATTTAATTTGATGTTGGCTAATGGCTTCCTGTATATAGCTTTTCTTATTTAAGTATGTATCTTGTTTCCCTAATCTCTCCAATAATTTAAACATGAAGGGGTTTTGGATTTTGTCAAATGCTTTTTCAGCATCTAAGGAGATGATCCTGTGGTTTTTTTCTTTCAGTTTGTTTATAGGGTGGATTACATTGATAGATTTCCGTATATTGAACCATGCCTGCATGCCTGGTATGATGCCTATGTGGTCATGGTGAATGATATCTTTAATGTGTTCTTGGATTTTGTTTGCCAGTATTTTATTGAGTATTTTTGTGTCAATGTTCAGAAGAGAAACTGGTCTGAAATTCCCTATCTCTGTTGTGTCTTTGTGTGGTGTTTTAGGTATCTAGGTGACTGTGGCCTCATAAAAATGAGTTTGGTAATGTTCTTTCCATCTCTGTTCTGTGGAATAGTTTGAAGAGTATTGGTATTAGCTCTTCTTTGAAGATCTGGCAGAACCTTGTGCTGAAAACATTTGGCCCTGATTTTTGGATTTGTTTTGGATTTGTTTTTGGTTTTGTTTGTTGTTGTTGTGAAGTGTCGTGATGACTGCTTCTATTTCCATGGGCAATATAGGATTATTTCATCTGTTTACCTGATCTGGATTCAACTTTAATAAGTAGAATCAATCAAGAAAATTGTCCATTTCATTTAGATTTTCAAATGTTTTGCTGTATAGACATTTGAAATAAGACCTGATGACTTTTTGTATTTCCTTAGTGTTTGTTATTATGTCTCCGCTTTTTACTTCTGATTTTATTGATTTAGATATTGTCTCTGACTTTTAGTTAGTTTTGTTAAGGGTTTTCTATCTTGTTGATTTTCTCAAAGAGCCAGTTCTTATTTTCCTTGATTTTAAACTGTTCTCTTTTGTGTCTAATTTATTGATTTTAGTCATGAGTTTAATTATTTCCAGCCCTCTATTTCTCTTGAGTTTGTCTACTTCTTATTCTTTTTTTCCCCCTGGTCCTTCTGGATGTGCCACTGAGTTCCTTGTATGAGATGTTTCCAATCTCTTTATGAAGGCCCTTACTGCTATGAACTTTCCTCTTGCCATTGCTTTCATTGTGTCCCATAAATTTGATAGGTTGTACCTTCATTTTCATTGAATTTTAGGAAGTCTCGATTTTTTTTTCTTTATTTCTTCTTTTACCCACTTATCACTTAGTAAAGCATTTTCCAGTTACCATGTATGTGTAAGCTTAAAAAAAAACAGCTTTCTGTTGTTGTTGAGGTCCAGCTTTAGTCCATGGTGGTCTGATAGCATGCAAAGTATTATATTACTCAGCTATTGAAAACAAGATAATATGGAACATTTCAGGCAAATGGAATGAACTAGAAGTGAGCATACTGAGTGAAGTCAATCAGATCCAGAAAGATACACATGGTATATATTCACTTATAAGCAGATATTAGCCACATAATACAGGATAACCACACTACAGTAAAAAGATCTAAATAAACTAATTAACAAAGAGGACCCTAGGGAGGATGCTTAATTTTCATTCAGAAGGACATATAGCTAGATACCAGAAGCAGTTGAAGAGAAGGAACAAGATGGAGCCTATCATAGAGGTCCTCTGATACACGGCACCCAGCAGGGAATCAAAGCAGATGCTGATACTCACAGTCAAATTCCAGGGTGGAGCACAAGGGTACTTATGGAAGAGGGGGTAGATAGAAGGACCTGTAGGGGTCAGGAGTTCCACAAGGAGGCCAGTGTATCTAACAAATCTAGGCAGAGGAAGGGGTGCTGCAGAGACTGATGCACTAACCAAGCAAGAACCATGCATGATGAAGATGTAAACTCTCTTCTCAGATGTGGTAGATAGGCAGTACAGCATCCTTGTGGGTCCCATATTATGGGGATTAGTGACTACTTTTGACATGGGGTCTGGTACTCACATGTTGATCACTTCTCCCTGGTGGGTTGGCCTTGCCAGGCCATAGAGAAAGAGGATACAGGCAGTCCAGAAGAGACTTTATAGCCTGAAATCAGATGGTAGGGGAGGAGGACTCCCCCTTTCTGAAGACTACGGAAGGAAGGGGGTATGAGAGAGAAAGGACCAGGAGGCGGGACAAGGAGATGATGAGAGAGGGGGCTATATTCAGGATAAAATGAACAAATTAAAAATAAAATGAAAAGACATTGTATGATATTCTCAAAGAATTAATGGAATGTTATACTTTAAAACATATAAACAAGTGTAATGCTGGCCACCTTGTCAATGGTTTTCCCGACTTTCTTTTGACTTACATTTACCAAACTATTCATGTTCTGTGAACTTAGACTATGAACAGCTTTATTCTGTTTAAACCTGCTATACAAAAATGAAAGGAAATGTATCCAAATCCCAGCTATCTCTGTTTGCTTTCATAATATTCCGATGGTGGAAGAATTTCAAAGGAGCCTATTATGTGCAAAATGATTTAATTGAAGTAAGAAGCATGGTAATTTAGAGGAAGTCATGAAAAATATCAAGAATGCAAATTTCTTACTTGGTGGTTTCAACTGGCTAGATTATAGCTGTCTCCTGACAGACCAAGCCCTCTAAAAAGCACAAACATTCCTCCAGAAGCCCTTAAGTAACCCATGCAGACACATAGACAATCTTTCTGCCTTCACTTGTCCTTTGGATGTGTAACTTGCCTTTCATTGAATACTAATTATTTGTAGGGTACATGATGACTCCTTGGAAAAGCTACACACTGGCATAATCACGTGCGTCTCGGGGCCGTTGGGATGTTTTTGTTCCAAGGTGAGAGGAAACTGTGACAGGAGCTGCATCTCAAGATGTTTGTCCAGCCGGACTTGAGGTTTGGGAGGCTGGTACCTGGATGTATTTATTCACTGAGAGGGTAAAGGAATACAGATGCCAGTGCTGACTGAGTGCAAGAGAGTATAAGTGATCAGGCTTATCCTGATGAATAAAAAAGGCTCAAATCCCAACATGCAGAAAAGAAATGGAAGGGAAGGAAGAAAGGAGAGAGATATCTCAGGACTAAAGCCAATAGGTTTAGAGAAGTGATGCCTTAGAGACCAAAGCCATTCGCAAATGAATCAAGGATGAAGTGGGCCAGTCACAATGCCACAAAATTTGTAAAGAGACAAACACCAGCAGATTGAAATCTACAGTGTGAAAGAATCACTCACGCAGAGCCATGTGCTATCATTGGCAACAAGGTGAGAATTATGACAAGAATCACGGAATATGTGCCCATACATACTCAAGCAAACACACTTTTTTGCCTTATTTCGAGAAATCAAAGCATAGAGTTTTATCATTCTTCATGATATAGCCTATCAGTATGTAAGAAGAGACCTTACATATCTGTTCTTCAGCTACTGACAAGGTTGAAATGTTTTATGCAATTAAAAGTTATTCATAATTAATCAGAGGCTCACCAGCCTCCTTGTTTCCTGAGAAATGCTGAGAAACAAAGTTGCCGAAAACAGCTTGGGTGTTTTTTCTTGAGAGGAGAAACTAAAAGGAACAAGGGGATGCAATCAGGAAGCCAGTGATTTCCTGTAAATAAAGAGTCAATGACTGGATAGCTTTCCTGGTGTCAGCTAAGGCAACCTCACTTGTCTTAATTTTGACTGTTGAATCTGAAAAAAAAGATGCTAGTAATATATTATTAGAAGAAATATATCTTCTTGTCTCGTTTAATTTTTGAAAACGCTATTGGTTTTCTTTCTGAATATGTTACTAAAGTTCAAAAAAATTATCTTTTAGTTGTGTGTGTCTAGAAAAACAAAACAGACCATTGACTCCAGAATTCTTATGCAAGGCATGAGTCATTGTGAGAATAGAATGCCTTTTTTTTCTTGTCTTCTATTTTTCACCTTCGTTTCTCTTTTTCCAAATTGTTTCTCTAAATATTCATAGCTACTGAACACTGGGCAGTCCAGGAAAGGCACATATATATGAAAATTAGAACACAGAACTTTTTTGGACCTCTTGATATCCAAGAAGCACACTCAAAATACTCTGGAGTATTGCAGTGCTAATGTTGCATGGACTTGCACTGTGAGAGAAGAGGAAAAGCAATGAAGCCAGTAACACAGTAAGTAAGGGTTGTTTGGTTCCTTATAGTAAATACATTTTAGTGATTTACCAGTTGTCAGAATACTGAATCCAGCCATCTGTATGCCAGCATCTCTCCTTAAATCCTGCTTGATTTTGCTTTGTTTACTCATTTTATGAGGTTCTTTACAACTAGTGCAATAATGTTTAGTGTTTTATTATTAGACCCTTGGATTCTGCTCACTTCCTAATTGATATCCCCACTATGGCTATAACAGCATATTGCACAGAGTGAAGAGGCAGTATGAGTTGAGTGGGGAAATAAATGAAATGCATTTGGTACTATTTTGAGGACAACTAATCTCTACAAGCAAAGAAATGCTGAAGCAATGATCTATCATATTAACTAGATTTTTAAGCTTCTGCCAGGAAGGTGTTTTTCATAAAATATAGTTGTAATTTTGGGGGTTGAGAGAAGTATAAGAAAGCCACAGACTATGATCATAAAAAAGTAGGTTTAACTCTAGGTTTAATTTCTATAAACTCTTGGGCCACCGATCAAATTTCCCTGGCTCCAGGTTCTTTTAATGAAATCATGGTAAATTATCCACCTTAGCATGTTTTAATGAGAATTACCAGTAATATATGTAAAGTGCTTGGACCTTGAACATGGAAGCTACCAAATTAATGGTAGCTATTAACGCCATTATTTTTTATTAGCAAATGCTCAACACTGATTAATTTACCTGCCTTTTCATTTACTAATTTAATTATTTTACGTGCTATTTAGACATTAAAATTGTACCAGTTATAAAATGTTTCATTCCTCTAAGATATAGGAATTCTATTAGCTTTCAAAGTAAATACCAACTGCTATTCTTGACTGTCTCTGTACCTGCATTGCATGAATGACATTGTTGTGCGTATTAATTACTCTGAAATATAGAAAATAAAATAATTATTTATAAAAGGTATACATGACAATGTGGAACTCGATTTAGAGGTACCAGTCATTTATATTTTTATATGGAAGAGTGGATGGAAAAGCTGTTTATTTTCAAAAGCTTGGAAAGTAGAATAGTGCCCAGACCTAGAAATTGATTTTAGAGAGCCATCAGATCCCCGAGACATGGGCAGAAAAAGGCATCACTGCCATCATAGGTTACGATGTTCTGACACCTACAAATATCTGACTTAGCAGACTCTTTGTAAAGTGGTGCTTAAAAGACTTGGTGTGGAACATAAGTAGATAATGCAAATATGTTACCGACCCCTACCAATAGTTGTAATTATGCAAATTTCAAAACCTTCATCTTTTATAATTAGGCATAGTGGGCTTATGTAGTTAGGTGGTCTACTGGCTAGCTCCAGTTCAGTAACATGTCAAACAGCTTTCCTCTACAACTAATGCACTTCAAATCGACAAAAATATGCCTTCTGCAAAACACCGGCAGAATGTTTATAAAGGGAAAGGCATACCAATCTAAGTAATTGTTAGTGACACAACACACTCCTAGTCTGTAATTTAATAAAATTCTTTTAATAAAAGCTAATACTGTTTAGTAATAGCTAAGCATGGTGTTGAATTGGGCATAGAAGTATGAATTTTTAACCAATGTCCTAAAACATCAAGAACTGAAAATTATTTTTTCCTGAGCATTAGAAGTGAAGAAGGCTTCTTATAACATTTACTTAGAAACCAAATATGTCTTATTTGGTATATAATTAATCACATATATTTAGTATGGAACACTTGAACCTAATTATATTTTATGCTGCAAATACAAGATGCGTAATAACATCAGTACACCTGTAAACATATAAAATACAATTTCAAAATCAATTATAAATTTATGTTATATGTATACATTTAAAACATATTAAATCTTACATATAACCATAAATGGGCATATATAAATTAATGTGGATTTATAACACAAAACCATCTAAGCCTTTTAAAATTTTACATTAAACCCAAAGAGTCATCTTGGTATGTTTGAATTATTAATTAAACAGTTGTGCTTGCCAAGCAAGCCAATCTACTCATTTAGCCTCAGATACGTGAGAGTCTGAAACAGGAATATCATCTACACCTAATATTCTGAGGTTAACTTGAACAAGATAGCAAGATCCTATGTCTAAAGAATAAAGTAATACTGTCTCGCCTGAGTTATAGTCTGCCCCTTTTTAGAGAGATATGCTTAATAGTTTGGAAGAATATTTTTTTTAATTTAATCTTGGATTTACTAAACAATCTGTCTCTTTTTGATACCTCTCCTCATGGCAACTGGGTAACACACAGATTAGTAAAATACACTAAAGTTCAAGCAAGTGAGAAGAAAAATTGACTAGTAGAGGACCATTTTAAAATACTGATTTGCTTCATGCTTCAGTATTTCAGCTTCTTTTCGAAAGATCTAAATAATCTATATTTACACTGTATATAGTTTAGCATTACAAAAAAATACTGAAAACAAACCACAAAAACAGATTATCAACACAAGGTGGCACTATTGATCAATCTCTTAGGAATAGAACTTGGGTTGAAGCATTTTCTGTTTCGGTTCTTGGAGACTAATTTTTAATTCAGCTCTCTTAATTTTATATCTGAGTTTTCATTGCAAATCTGGTAATGAATAGGGAAATGGAATTTTTAATTAAAATGAAAATGCAAATTTGGAGCTCAAAATGGATTTTTTGTGTAATTAGTAATCAAAAATTAAATCTATCTGTATCTCTACTCTACTGTCGATGTATACATATGGTATCCTACCCTTTTCCAAGAGGGCCTCCATACATACTGTCCTTTCTTCTCATCATGTCGTGAGTGTACTCCCTGTCCTTATTTGCATAGAATTCAACTCTTGCTCATTAAGCTCATCAAACACATAATTATACATACATACATATCATTTTAATGAGAGATCATTTTCTACCTAGCAAGATGGCTCATCTTTTTTTTTTTTTTTTTTTTTTTTGGTTTTTCGAGACAGGGTTTCTCTGTGTAGCCTTGGCTGTCCTGGACTCACTTTGTAGACCAGGCTGGCCTCGAACTCACACAGATCCACCTGCCTCTGCCTCCCAAGTGCTGGGATTACAGGCAAGATGGCTCATCTTATAAAGAGATTTCTATCAACCCTGACTACCTGAGTTCAATACCAGTAACTTATCAGTTGAAAGGAGAGAACTGACTCCTGCAATTGTCCTCTGACCATCATATGCATGCTATGGTAAACAGAAATTATTAAAAATATACAAAATTAGGGGATGTAGAGACTGTTCAGCAGTTAAGAGCACTGGTTGCTCTTCCAGAGGTCCTGAGTTCAATTCCCAGCAATCACATGGTGGCTCACAATAATCTGTAATGGGATGTAATTCCCTCTTCTGGTGTGTTTGAAGACAAAGAACACACACACACACACACACACACACACACACACACACACACACACACACGGTTTTACAGGTAGAAATAATATATCTTCCCAACAAGTTATTTTCATTCAAATAAGCATCTTAGGTAGACGTCTTTATTTCATTAGTTAAATCATATAAATCTAATTGATATATTCAAGACACTGTTGAACATATGCTATGATGCTCATGCACACACATACAGACATGGGTGCTGGCTTAAAAATGGTGGAAGCCTGGAACACACAGTACAACTTGCAAAACACTCAACAGGTGGAAAGAGTCTCTTGCAGCCATCTCAGTTGAATAGAGTTTTTTCCAAGTAGTTCATCTTTTGACTCTTCTAGATGGCTCAACTTGTCTGGGAATCTTGCTAGCATCCTGGTCAGGCTAGGGGTCACTAAGAAGTCTTTATATTTTATAAATACTTGAGCATGGAGAGGCCTTGTATATCTAATCAGTGGGAGGGACTTACTGAAGTTTTGAGTTGTTTACTTCCTAAGCCTGCTATGTTTCTCTGAAGAATGAAATGTCTTATCACCCTTTAGGACATTGTGAGCCTAATGAATTTCCTCCAGTACTAAAGGTTTTAACTCAGAGAAAGCTTCTGCCTAATAAACTATATTGAAAGTACATAGCTCACAAAATACATGAGACATGGACTTTTAAAGAAAATAAACATGGAATTGTCATGTATAGTATATGTAATTATGGATACAAATTAATAGTACTTACTTCAGGAAATGGATTTTAAGCTACGAGTATTTTCTATGCTCACATCCCACAAAACTATTTTATTTCAATGCCTTTGATGCAGCTACATCACCTGTTTCTTCTTTATTACTTTGAATCACCTTTGTAATCTAAGCAGATCTACTGGGCAGCTTTGCCATCATTTTCATATAGTTTCATTCATACTTGTAATTAACAGAACCAATATATGATTATATTATGTCTATCAACAATGACTTTTTGCATCACATTAACCCATTTTTCTGATTTTTGTTGCTTTGCTGTTTCTTTCATTAGTAAAGGAATTTTATAATATATAATATATACAATATAATCTGACACTTGGCTTTTAAAGTGATCTGTCTTAAACTTGTATGCAATGCTGTCCAACAAAGTGACTTTTGCCCAGGCATGATAGGTTATGTCATTTACTGACTCCTGAAAATGGAAGAACTGATTGCAGAAACCACAGTTATCCTCTGTAAAGCACGTAAAGCAAATGTTGATGATGCCAGCCTCTGGATCATTGGCTTTCTCCAAATTAACTGTGGAATAGTTTAAGTATGCACTATATTTCTTCGAAAAATGTTTGAGCAGAATTTCAGTCATATATTTGGACAAATATGATACTAGATTGTTGGAGAGAATGTAGCCTAACATGGAAAGAACATAATCAATGTTGTTTGAAGGTGATATTTAGTTTTTTTGTAATAAATATACAATTCATTTGCAGCAAGCCTGAACAATATATCAAAATAGGACACTATATGCAGGCAAAAGGGTTGTTACTTGCACTACTCATGAGACAATATATAATGGAGTTTCAATGTGTCTACTCTAGATTCAGCCTCCCTCTGTTTGAACCCATACTCTGGACACCACCAGATGCCCCACCCCCCAAACTGCCTCTTCTGCTATTTTATTGTCTTGGGCCATGGTACTGTGCTCCATTCTGTAGTAGAGACATCATGTCTACCTAATGACTTGCATTGATGTCTCATAAGTTAATTCTGTAAAATACTAGCTAATGGCTAGTGTCTGGCGCATGTTGCCATTATTATACATTAAGGGAATGCTGCCAAAGGACACTTTAAAATAAACAAACACCACGATAATCAGTATTATAGTCACTGCTTCTACTTTCACATTTGTTTTTCTTCTTTTTCACTTGTAGTGGAAAAAATGTCTAAGATTAGAAATACTTAAAGAGAAGATCTATTTTCTTGTGAATACTGTTTTTGACACTGTGTATATTTTATGTTTCTCTCTCAAATGCCAATTTCAACAACTTTTGCTTAAATCATGATCTTTTCCTGTAGCAGGGATTGATGCTGATTAGAGTTTGATGTTTAAGATGCTTTGTCCTTTTCCTATTACACATTATTTCAAGTGGCCTAATTTTATTATTGTAAGAGCAAATTACATGAAATGTTTTCCATTATTTTTAAACTTGGCAAGTGTTCATTTTAATGTTTTAAAATTAAATTAAAACATGATATTGTTCAATTAATATTGGTTTAAAATATTCTTAAATTTGGCTTGAAATTGAATTTATTTTGATGCCATTGAAAAATACAAAACAACCTCATCTTTTTTTAAAAACCACATTTTCAGCATTATATAGAAATAAAATTATAGTCAGAAGTTTTTAATGCTGTAACACATCCTAAGTTTAATATTGTCAATATATTTAAAATAATCAGTATGTGTTAGATATAGAAAAACAATTAGGACCATTATGTAACAATTGTTCAGTGGATTATCTTCACAGTCTTAACATATAGATAAGCAATAATCCCTCTAAAATGATGATCCTTGTTTATTGTCTGTATTATGATCAATCATGTCATTTTAAACAACTCTCTAATCAGGACAATATGCAATTCAGATTCTCAGATAAATAGGCTTACTTTTTTATTTACAGTTTTAGCTAGCCTCCTCCACAGCTAGCTCTTCAAAAGCACTTCACACTAAAGCCATCCCTTTGCTATTTCCTAGTTGAGCCTTTGTTCACAGAAGAGTTTGGATTCTACCTATTAAAAAAAAAAGATGAAAACAAAGGCACTTTTGGCTTATTATGTTTCAACAAACATGCCAGTCAGACAACGAAGTAAACCTGTGACATTCTCCTCTTGACTGTGCATCATTTCAAGTTGCATTTGATGTGACTTACCGCAAAGTCATTAAACACTCAATGACAGGTTTCATTTGTAAATGGGCTATGAAAACGACAAGAATATTCAATAAAGAAACCCATGAATTACTGATATGTGCCCATATGTATTTAATTTTTCAAGCCTTTCAACATGTTTATTTGGTGTAGTCGGTTCAGAACTTTATCTTTGTTACAGGGTAAGTAGAGAGAAGTGCTCTGGGACAGAAGACTGTTCTTCACCTTGGGTCCATAGACTCTCCCAGGGTACTGAGGGATTGAAGGCTCACACCTGATGAAGCTGCCATAAGAGAGTGGTAAAGTGTATCCTGGATGCTCTGTAATGAAAGTCACTGGCTGCTGTGCTTTTGGTCTACCTTCCCAGGCCCTCTCCTGCGATGGACGAATTTACCCTTAGGAATGAGTAGATATTTGCTAACAGCTGTTCTTGCATCTAACTCAGTCATAATTAAACCCTTAATGGCAATCATGAAAATCTCCTTATCACTGCTTAGGTAATTGCAGACACAGAGAATGAAAGCTTAACTATAATTGTAGGCCTTGTTGCCAGCTGAATATTGAAATGTGCTAGCATTGTGATTACTTAATGTCCCAATGTGGCTTGTGGCCAATGCTTAAAGCGCACTCTGGAAAACTATAAGCAAACACATAAACATAGCTTAATTTTTAAATAGTATCTTAATTATACTTAGACAGAAGATATATATGCGTTGGTAATATAAACTTGAGCTGTGGTACAATGCAGTTTCCCTCACAAAATAAGTTTGAACTGAAAATAGTATTATAATTTTCAACCTTTTGGGAATAAAGTCATCTGGTTACACATCCTTGATCCTGACTTTGGGAACAGACTTTCTTTGAATTTTTAACTTGTTGGCAGATGTTTTATCCATTATCTTCCCTTAGGACATGGTACAGATGAGTCACCCTAATCGATCACTATTTATTCTTATCCAGGGATCATCCAGCCAATGGAAACATGATAGGCTTAGATCCAAAATGTAAGTCAGACTCTGCCTCAATTTCCTTCCTGCTTGAAGGAGTGAGTTACTTGAGGTAGGCTCTTCTTATTGGAGAACAGAAGTTCAAGGGAAAGAATACTATGGAAGCATATTTACGGTACTCCATTCGCTAACACCCATGGGGCCCAAGTAAGTCACACGGCTGAAGTTACAGTCAGGGGGAAGAAATATATGCACTGTTTCTAGATAAAAATGTAAAGGCAGATGGAATAGCATAGATTTGAGAAAGTTGAGGGATTTTAATTAATCACTACACTACAAGGCTTAGAGGACTGTTTTAAAACTAATGTCCATATGGCTGTAGATGCTTTATTTTTTATCATAATATTTTTTTATTAATTTATTCTTGTTATATCTCAATGGTTATCCCATCCCTTGTATCCTCCCATTCTTCCCTCCCTCCCATTTTCCCCTTATTCCCCTCCCCTATGACTGTTCCTGAGAGGGATTACCTCCCCTTGTATATGCTCATAGGTTATCAAGTCTCTTCTTGGTAACCTGCTGTAGATGCTTTAAATAAGCCAGGATCCTATCCAAGGAGAAGCCAGAGAATTTATATATTTATTTTCTTTACATTTGATTCTTAATTTTTCTTTGACTGTTTATCTGCCTTATTTGGGTAAGAATAATACAGATATTATGTAATCTTTCAAATACCTGTGACATGGCATACCTCAAAAGCATCTTTAAATACTAATTTTAATGACTTGTGCTTTACATGTAAGTACCCATGCATTATTTGGAACAGTGGGATAACCAATTCTTTCCCCAGTAGTATCCACAGCCATGTGCAACCACCTTTCTCCATGACCTGATATAACAGAGTGTCCCAGGAATAGTGCCACCTCTTTATCAACAGTTCAATGAAAGGATAAAAAGGAAGACATACAACAAAGCGTTCCAAGATCCCAAGACAGTGATACTTGAAAAATTAGATTATAACAAAAACTATCGGAAAGTTGGAGGGATGTATTGTTGTACTCCTTTCAGATGACATATTATGGGTATATGGATGACATATATGGAAAGGCACATAGTAACATTATTAGCAAACACTGATTTTTGTTCTTCTGCTTCAGTTTGGATGCTTACAGCAAAACTTGGTGTTCATCTGCTTCCTAGGAGAATATGCACAAAAAGCCCTCTGACATCTCTTGCCATTACAGCAGCAGTATGATAAATTGCTGGCCAGTTGTGGGTAGAGCTCATGATTATTGTTTCCATATCAAGATAGTTAAAAATGTATGTGCTTGGGAGTGAAGACATGGATCAGTGTTTAACAACAAGTGCTCATTTGTTGTTAATTGAAGAGGATGCTATTCAATTCCTAGCATCCTTGTGATGCCTCATAACTATCTATAACTAAAGTTTCAGGGGACCCAATGACTTCTGGCCTTCACGGGTCCTAGTCATATATGTGTTGCACTGACATACGTGCAGACAAAACACCCATACACATAAAATAAAATATGCCTACAATACTCTCTTTTAGCAGCTAGCCAGTCAATGCAGAAAAGAACTGATCCCTATGCAATCCTTGAATCACATGTGGAAAAGAACATACTTCTGTGAAGTAGAGCTCTATTGTTGGCTTTTTCATATTCGAAAAATAAATTTTCTTCAACCTAGAATATTAATAATTTTCAACTATATCATAGTTTTCACTGTAGTTACTAAAGGAGGAAAATCAAGAATATATGCTAACACAAAATATCCAAAGTATTTATCAATATGTTTAATGACCAGGTAAATATATTTAATGAAGAGCAAGTGTGTGATGAAGCCTGGAATGTGTAGGAGCCTCTTCAACCTAAGCGTGTCACTAAATACTCTATTCAAGATTCTGACTCCATTATGAATAAGTACCAAACCTAGGTGACAGGAAACTAAAAAGTGGTATGTCTACAGAAGCTTTGTGCCTTCTTTTTTATTTATTTCTTTTTTTACCTCTTTTTTTTTATACTTTTATTAATGTCTATGATTTACACGTCATGCAGCAAAATCTGTATTCTCCCCCCAGTAAAATAAAAGAAACAGACAAGCAGAAAGTCTTGTCATAGAAGCTGTAGCATATCACTCATAATATCCTTTTGTCCACATATGTTTACTTACTTTCAAATGTTCATTGCTATGAGTCATGGGTTTGGTTGGAGGCTTACACTATCATTACCAGATTCTCACTAAGACGGTTTTCAGCTATCCCATTGTGGCTGTGTATCAGTGAGCTCTGAGTGAACCTCACCCCAACATCTACCCCATGTATGATTTGCTGGAACACATGAAAGGGCTGGACCTGCAGATTCAAAGATTTTATTTATTTCTTCATCCAAACCATTACTAAATAGAAAAGTAGGGTGTGGTGTGTAATACACAATGGAATTGGAATCCGAGTCTGTCACTATCAGGACAAAGTAGATCCTCTTAAACCTGTCTCCCTGCCACCCCACATCAAGAGACCACATGGAGGAAGATGCTGCATTTATTTTACAAACAATTTGAGAAACAGAGTGGAGGGAACTGTTACACTACACTGCACACCTTGCCCAAGTGACCATCAGTATTTTAAAAAATACTTTTAAATACTTTTAATATTTAAGCTAAATTAAGCTAATTTCAAGTATTGAGTAATTCTAATCAATGGTCTATATTAAATTCATCTTGCAAATGTTGTTTTTGTGGCATATGATTTCTTACATATTTTATGACTGTTTTCCATTTTTGTATCTCTATCACTTCTTCCTACCAGTTCAGTTTTAGCTCATTGATGTTATAATATATATGCATATATACATATATATGTATGTATGATATCATAGGAACATAGGGATTATATTATAAAAGTTCTAATTCAGTGAATCTGGGATCCTACTTTTAGACAAGTAGTGCACTGTAAGAGTCCCCTAGTAATTAGGTAATTTACTTAGGTGGCATCATATATTTAAATGCATAATAACTTCCATTCATGTCTATGGAATATATCTCCACCTAGAAAAGAGAAGCTAAAATGGGAGGTGGAGTGGTTGTTAAATGAAGATGCTATTGCTGAGTAGCCTGTGGGCATACAAAAATTATTTTTAATAATGGATGTTCATTGAATTCACAATTTGGGATGGTGCTTGGGCACTATCCTAATGCCTTATCTACTACAACCTCTTCATTATTCAAATAAGGAAAACGAGCCTCAGAGCAGTGAATTAATTTCCCCAACTGTACAAGAGTAGGAAATTGAAAACCAGTCCTACCAGTCAGATCTCCTGTAACATACATCCTTTCTGCCACAATGAATTCCAATGCACTAAAGGGAATTATATTTCAGAAAACAAAAATTTTAGGTTTGGGGACCATGGTGTCTACTAAAAGTTGATGTAATATTCTTCTCAGAAAATTTATTTACATACAATTCAATAACAATCTCAAAGATATTATCTTAGAATCTGAAAAATTATATTAGAAAGAAACTGGAGAAAACCAACACATATGATAGTGGAGTTACAATAAAAGTTTAGATATTACTATAAAATTACACAATTTAAAATAGTGTGATACTATTGGAACAAATGTTGAGCTAATGAGAGACTGGAACAAGAAAGATACAAAGGCAGTAGTTAGCTAGCAAGAGGTGGCAGTGTAAACCATGTGAAGAGAACAGCATGGGGTCAGCCATCCTCAGATTTGCTACTTTTAAAAGATTGATTACTTTTGTAGTAGGAATTGGACCTGCAGACTTGCACTTGCTAGGCCAGCACTCTATAGCGAAGACTGTGTCCTTGTTATTACCTTTAGAGACAAGGTTTCACTAAACTGCCCAGGATAGCATGGAACTCATTCTGTTGCTTGGGGAGGCTTTGGACTTGCTGTCTTCCTGAAATGTTTCTCAGATCTCTGATTGCTTACTGTTCTATGCCACCAGAACTGGGGCTCATTTTCCCCAATATCACGTCAGTTAAATTTTAGATAACTGCATTGAAGAGAGAGCAAAGACCCTAATCCCACATTTGGACCCTTTTCTGTTTAGTTAATGTGGATCATGCCCTTTACTTTGGTCGGTGCTAGAAAAACATTGGTTCCACTGTGCTGAAAGGGTTGATATTATACTAAGTACTCATGACATTTCTACCAGTTCTATGACTAATGGTTAATACCAGAGTATGAGAATATTTCTGCCCAAAATCTCCAAATGTTTACCAAGGAAAAATGAACCAACAGATATTATAGGCCTTTTGAAAATGCTCTCCATACAATTAAGGGTCTCATTAACTAAATGTCAGTAATGAGACTGGTATATTGCAGAATATTTATAAGAAACATTTGAAATACATAATTGAATTTTTCTTTTTATAATTTAAAACCATTTTTGATATTTAGGTATATTTTGATCGTATTCTTTTCTAATCCCAAGTCATTTCAGATTCTCTCCACATCTCTACCCATCCAACTAAAATTCTTTCTCAACAGAATTAACAAATATCAATAAAGCACTCCTCAAAAACAAGAACACAAGACCCAAACAGGAATCTGCCTCCCTAAGTGCTGGGATTACAGTTGTACACCACCACTACTGGTTTTATCTGTTATTCTTTTTGGTTATTTGTTGAGTCCTGTTTTCACACTATAGCCCAAGCTGACCTTGAACTGAATCCAATCCCCTGATTCAGCCTGCTGAGCACTGAGATTACAGGGATGGACCACTGTGACTGGTTCTTCAGAGCTTCTTCAAGATATTTAAAGCAGAGTAGGTGAAATAGTGTGATAGTGTTTGCTGGGTACAAATCTACTGACCTGATTTCAGTCACTACAATCTACAGTTGAATGAAAGAAACAATTGCAGAAATTTGTGATTTTTCTAGCACAAACACACACACAAAATCATCATCATCATCATCATCATCATCATCATTATCATCATCAAAAGACTTTCAAACCAATAAGAATTCCAAAAAGTAAAATAAGTTGCAGCTAAGAACATATTTAGCAAAGCAAGGATCTTTTGTAAGGTAAAATGAGTTAACAGGTTAACAGCCATTAGTACAAATTGCATTGCAAAACTACCAAGCATGAGAAAACATTTGATGAGGTGATATGTTATTCTGATGACATGAAAAATGTTTTCTTCCTCTGGATTAAATGGAATATTTATTCTCAACTTCAAAGACTTTAAAGGCTAATGTTAAATTTAAATCCTCCTCAAACTTAATGTCTTCACCCCAAATTCCCACACTTACAAGTTGTCTCAGCGTAGTATCCCTCCTCCAAATACTTTAATGATCTCCTGATAGTTCAATTAGAATTTCTTGGGATGAGGTTCTAATATTTCTCTACAATGTAAGTGACAGAATCAAGCACGTGCTGTCATGCTCCTTCACAGAGTGACTCTAAGTTGGACCAGTTTCCATCTGCTATGCTCAACTCTCCACCATCACTATGGTCTCTTGAAGGGATTCATGAGGAAAAATAAAACAGATGCCTGTGGCTAATGGAGATTAAACTTCATCATTCAGTGATAACTATGCTGGTAGGTATTATGGCTGAGCGCTTAATATGAAACTATTTTGCAAGAAGCAATCTCTGCCCTCAACAGGCATTCTATTTTTTCTTTCCGCCCCTATGACCCATCTAAGGTCAACTCAGACAGTGTCATCCTCTATGACTGTGGCATCTGCTGATACTTGCAAACTAACCCTCATTTGTCTCCTCTGATTCAGGCAGGTTTTTTTCCCTTTTTTATTATAATTTATTCAGATTACATCCAGATTTTTATCCCCTTATTTGTATCTTCTCATTCCCACCCTCCTTCCCTCCCTCTTTTGTCCCATTCTTCTTCCCTAGACCTCTGACACAAAGGCACCTCCTCCCCCACCATATGACCACAGTCTATCAGGTCTCATCCAGGTAGCCCTCTTCCCCTTTTCTGTGTGCCAGCAGGCCTCTCTACCAAGGAGAAGTGATCAAATTGGGGGCACCAAAGTTCACATCAGCCTCAGGCATTTTCTTAATCCTGAATTTTGTAACTCAATGGTTTCTGCTTGCTGCTTCCTTTCTGTGTATTTTGGAGTGACTTGACCACCTTCTGTTATTTTTAACCTTTCTTTAGATGTCCCAATCAAGCCTCACAAAAGTGATGAGTCTGCAAGTAGCCTCCATTTTTCTGCAGAAGAGTGGGTATAAAAGTGTCCTTACCAGGACACTTTACTGGCCAGACTCTATATGGATACCTTGGTCTCCAGCATCCATCAACATACCGAGTACACGTGGTAAGAGTAGTATTTGCAGCTGCATAAGGAACCTATGAGAGCAAATGAAGGAGTGCCATCTTGGGCCCCAGCATCATCAAGGAAACCCACAAGTATGCAGGTGGCTTAATATTGTTTACCTCTTCCTTTCTGCTGTATTAGCACAGGTTTCACAATTGTACTTGTATATTCATATACTATTATAAAACATAGAAATGGTTCTGCTAAATTTGTGTCGCATGTTGATAAACAGCTAATGGAAGAATACCTATACTAGATAAGATCCTCCTTAAAACTTGTGCTAAGCCGGGAGCATATCTGTAATCCCAAGATTTGCACTTGGGGAGGTAGAGGCAGGCAGATCTCTGTGAATTAGAGTCCAGCCTGGTCTACAAAGTGAGTCCAAGGCAGCCAAGGCTACACAGAGAAAAACAAACAAAACAAACAAACAAACAAACAAAACTTGCTCTACCTGTAGAACTAATTTGAGTTATTTTAGACATATTCTGCTGTAATAAATAACCGAGATGTCTCTAAGAAATTTCAATTTAGTGATCAAATCTGAGCCATGAAATTGAATGATCAACCAGAAGCTTGATATAATCCATTGATTAGGTACTCTTACTAGTAAGGTGGGGAGTCCAGCCTTCGGGGGTACTTCTCTTGCCATGGAAATGGATGTGCAGGAAACCGGGCCTAGGATTTCTTTGCAAAGCTTTAATCTTTCCTCGGTTCTTACAGAACTGTAGGCCAGAGACATTGAGTCTGAAAAGATGCATTAGCCACCAACACGGGACGTCAATAAGGCATATACACTGAAATGGGTTGGGAACCATCTAAGGCCAAGAAAATGACAAGCAGAGAATGTAAAGAGCCACGTTCTCTGTCATCAATAGTTTGAATGCTTGAGAGAGGTCACGACCCATAAGATTAGCCCCTTCTTCTGTCACACAAGAATTGAAAGGCTAGTTTAAACCATGCTTTTATAATAGCACCATAAAGTAAGGTCATTCTTCCATGTATGCCAATAAGAACATTCACATCTGCAGCAATTTATGCTATGGTAAGTCATAAAAGTAAAAGAAAGAACACTTGGTCACATATATTCACAGGGAACTCAAGTTCCCAGAATCAATGAAGCAGGAAAGTCATTGAGTGTGCCAGGAGATTTCTTTTAAAAGTGGATGTGGCGTCAGAGTGGTGTTAATTGTGTTACTTCTCGATTTATACCATTGGTTGTGGCATTGCCACCGAAGAGACTGGATCCTAATAACGTGATTAACAATGGTAAGTGGAAAAAGGTGTTTCTTCCTATAATTTAATGGGATGTGTCAGTGTCCGTGGTACTTTCTGACCCAGCTTCACTTATAAGCAGCGATTCCACCATCTCTGCCTTTAAAGACTATGCACTTTTATGGGGCCGCATGCCAGTTTGAAAAGTTGATACTCTCAACACTCCTCCACCGTCACCAAAATAGATCAAATCAGCCTCCACGAGCAATGCAAAACAACTGTGAATGCAATGCTGGTTCATTCCAAGTGCAATCACAGATGATCTGGCCTATTTCTACATTAACCGATGGAGGTTTGTGCTTGGATACTTCTCAGGGTACTTAAATGCTCCTTTCTATCAGGTTAATTTAGAATCATTCTACATTTGTAAAAAATTTAGCAGATGCTGGTGCCTCAACTAACTAGTACTTTACTAGGCTGCAAGACTATTTACAGGTAAGTGCAGATGTGAGTTATTGCCATCAAAAGCTCGGAAGTGTCTCACAAACTTATTTAAGACATTAAGAGTCTTTGATAATTATCTTTGGCATAAAACAACTAATTGGAAACATCCTTTCTGAAAAGAATGGGAAGTGCTGTTTTAGTGTGCTGGCCTATTAGTACTCACTATTGGGGATTGTGTTAGAGAAAAGTGAAATTACTAAAGGATGAAATAGGCAACATGTGTGTGTGTGTGTGTGTGTGTGTGTGTGTGTGTGTGTGTGTGTCTGTGTGTTCAGATGACACTTTTTAAAGTGGGGCTAAAGATTTAAATTGTAGCTCAACAGGTATGAAGAACACAGAACTGCCTGAAAAAAGCAAGATTGTTGCCCACGACAACAATCTTCTTAGAAATTCAAAGCAGGTCTGAATTCATTGTAAGGAAAGGCAAACATATTTCCAGTGACCTGCTTTGAGTCGTGCTTCACTATTTCTATCTCAAATGACCCAGGATGCTGGAAGAGGTAACACGCCCCATCAAAACTTGGTAGATCCAGAAAGTCCTGGGCCCCAATGGCTGCCCACTTATGAATTACAGTTCATCTGACCCTACAGTTCCCAGAGAAACCATCTTTGGAGCTGTGATACCTTTGAGACACCCTAAGAGTTTCTATTCCTAGTTAGCATATGAGGATAAGCAGTGTTTGATGTGCACGCCACACAGTGAATGCAGACAATTTCTTTTACCCAACAACTGCTAGATTAGTAAAATGTGGAGCAGAGGCATATGGCTATGTCAGCCAGCCTACCATGACTCTCCCATCCACAAATGACCCTTCTCTGCTGTTGAGCTGAAAAACTGCTACTTCAGAGAGATGAATCTGCCACATTTCAAGGATATGACATCCGCTGAGAACTAAAATGTGAAAAGAAAACAATTCCATATAGCAAGGAAACACCTTGACAAATATGAAGGCTTTCAATCATGTCAAACTGTTGTTTTTTTTTTAAATGCCCACTTTGCCATCCCTCTCCAGATACTTAACGTTTTCTAACACAAGAATAGAATAAATACAGAGGAGGAGAGGAATCAATACTCGGTGTATCCAGATCGCTCAAGCCTGCCGCAGCTATCAAACTTTCTTCCTCTCTGCATAGAGCACAGAGGCAGCTTCTCAGTTCAAGGATGCAACATTCTCACCACTCCTTCCTGAAACACAGATATAGATAACAGAAACACTAATTTCCTGAGAATTTAGCTGAAGACTTGTTTTTGAGCTGTGTGCTCAGCAGTGTTTTTTTTTTCTCTAGCTAGACTGAATGATTCTTTTATAAATGACCTTGTCAGTAAAGCCCCTCATAATTGGTAACTTTTAATGCTTAGTAATTGGTTTAAAAAAAAAAAGAAGAAAGAAAGGAAAAGCTCTTTCTCATGACTTAGTTAGAAATAACTTAATGTACACTTTTTTTTTAAAGGATTATTTCCCTTGAACTCTAATACTCAAGGAAGCTGGTAAATTAACAGCCTCAGAGTGTGAAAACGTCTGTTTAACCATAAAACGCATAGAACATGGAAAAGCTTTCTTTAGAAATATTGGAGGAGAAAATGAAAAGATAGTAGTCATCAACCTTGGATGATGGAGTCTGGAGTGTTTGGCATGTCCAGCTCAGGCTGTGGCTGGGAGATACTCAGAGAAGGCACATTTCTCCATTGTAAGGTGCACCTGCTCCCTCATTTCCAATGGAGCATCTAAGAAATGCTTGGCACCTGTTCATTTCCTGTGTTGGCTACATAGCCCTTCTGCCTCCACCTTTCCTTCCCATCCATCCATCCTTCCCACCACCCTTGTTTCTCCTGCACTAAAAAAATATCCCAGGAAATTCAAGCTGAATTCTCTTCCTTCACGATTACAGCATCTTAAGGTAGCGTCAGGGCCTTCAACCATGGAGCTTCCTGAAGCCATGGGGCTCTTCTTTGCCAGGATTTTGGTGAACCCAACAGCTGAAACCATAAACCTGGAAGTTTTAGAGGCTTTATTTTTGCTTTATCTTAAAATATCCTGAAATGGACAGCCTCATGCCAAGGATTTCTTAACACTTATTGATTTTTTTTGACAATGTGATATATGACAAAGAAAATGGTGTATATATCACCTTTCAATATGTGTTTGTTTTTTAATATCAGGAATACAACATTTGGAGTCTCTCATATTGTATCTTTGTTTTGTTTTGTTCCTGTGGTTGTCTTTTTTTTTTATTTCAAGCAAAGAACCTCACATGTCCTAAGGAAGTGTTCTGTGACAGAGATAGTCATCTGTTTATTATCCAATAACTGAAAATATTTTCATTGGATACTTTTTTTAATGCCAGCATCTTCCCACAACATTTATGATTCTGAAGAAATTGTTCATTAAATAGTATTTTTGGAAATTATTAATGCAACAAAAATCTGTTTAAATTATCACATTTTGAAAGAACTCTTTATTCTGTCCTTAGGTTCCTTATGGCATACAAAATCTAGAAGCCATATAATAATATTCATGTACCTATAGTAAACATAAAACATTGTATTTGTTTATTGTATCCTCTCAGTTAATTTTTTATTTAATTTTTAATAAGGCTTTCTTCACCAGTAACTTTTCCTCCCACCCAGAAAACACATGGGACACTTGTTATTACATATAACATTTTTGAATGAGTCCATTACATGACTATATAGTCAGGTCTCCCAATAAAAATCAAAATTGAATAAAAAGTTCACTCTGTTGCCTGTTTGTATTCATCCTGGGCTTTCTGATTTATAGCATAAGGCACCAGAAGAGAAAGATCATTTCTATTCAGTTACTCATGACCATAAATTGTTTTTGAATGGTGCAGTCCTCCCAATTGCATGTGGTAAGGTTTTGTATGCAGATGTTCAGAGGAGTGGGAACAATAATAATAATTTAAGACCTATATAAGTACATTTGTCTTGAGAAATATTGAAGCATAAATATTGAAAGATTACTCAAATACTAACATTTAGGATTGTTACACACTCCCTAATTTGACAATGGGCTAAGGAACTCTTCTCTTTGGTTTTTTAAAAAATATTCTGTCAATATGCATATTGTATGTTTAAATGTCAAAATATTAATTTTCTTTTGAAAAGATCATGACTTCTGGTATTGAAGTGAAAAGTATAACTAAAGAAGTAGAATTGGGTATCTTGAGCAATGGAAGTTTAGGGTACAACATATTAATATTAATAGAATATTATGTGAGGGAATTATATGTCTGAAATGCATTTTTATAAATGTAACTCTAGGGAATATAGGAGGTAGAATTTTCCTACTATAGATAATAATAAAATTAGACTATACTTGTAGCTTATATTAGTGAGACATTATTACCATTATTCTATTAATATGGACAATAGATAATGAAAGCATATACCAAAGAACACGATTTTAAAATATTTTGAATGTCACCTTAATTAGGGTTTAAATGCTATGAGGAGACACCATGACCATGTCAACTCCTACAAAGGAAAACATTTAATTGGGGCTGGCTTTCGGTTTCAGAGGTTTGGTCTATCGTCGTCACCTTGGTAATAAGCATTGAGGCATGCAGGTAGACATGAAATTTGAACAGGAGCTGAGAGTTGCACATCTTGATCTGAAGTCCCCAGGAGGAGAGTATCTTCCTCACTGGACAGAGACTGAGCATAAGATCCCTCAAAGCCTACCTACCTATACAGTGACACACTTCCTCCAACAAGTGCACATGTCCTATTAGTGCCACTCCCTATGGCCAAGCATTTGAACACATGAATCTATGGGGGACATTCCTATTCAACCCACAATATTCCACTCTCTGGCCTCCATAAGCTTTAAGCTATAACATAATGAAAAATGCATTTAGTCCAACTTCAGAATTCCCCATAGTCCATCACAGTTTCAAGGATGTTTAAAAGTCCAAAGTTCAAAGTCTCCTGTGTGTCATATGCACTCATAATTGTAATACCTTACCAAATTAAAATATAAAAAGCAGATCACATATTTACAAAATGACAGGATATGCATTATCTTTCTAAAACATCATGGTGAGGAAATACTATACCAAAGCAAGTCCAAAAACCAGCTGGGTAACTCAAATTCTGCATCGTAATGCCTGATGCTCAACTCCTTTCAGCTTCATTGACTATATCACAATTCTCTCTCTTGGACTGCTTCCTCTTCCTGTTAGCAGCTTTCCGTAGAAAGTACCCCATGGCTCTGCCATCTCTAGTATCTTCAGGTCTCCAAGGCAGCTTCAAAACTTTACAGCTTGTTTCAGTGTGTGGGATCCACACATGATCTTTTCTGGGATCTTCCAAAGGGCTTTTGTCCTCCTGCCCCTGCTCTCCGAAGGTCTGATCTCCACCCTCATATCTATCTGTTTCCTCTCCAACCTTGTTAGCGCTGCTCTTCAACCACTACCTATTTCTACTCTATTTCCCTATTCTATTTCTGAGTGAGATTTGAGCATCCTCCCTTGAATCCTTCCTGTTGGTCTATCCTGTAATATAGGGCTAAAATCCACTTATACATGAGTATGTATGTACCATTCATGTCTTTCTGGGTCTGGGTTACCTCAGTCAGGATGATGTTTTCTAGTTCCATCCATTTGCTTGAAAATTTCATGATTTCTTTATTTTTGACAGCTGAGTAGTATTCTATTGTATAAATGTACCACAGTTTCTTTACCTATTCTTTGAGGGAAATCTAGGTTGTTTGCAGATTCTGACTATTGCAAATAAAGCTGCTGTGAACATAGTTGAGCAAATGTCCTTGATGTATGGCAGAGCATCTTTTGGGTATGTACCTAGGAGTGCTATAGCTGGGTTCTGAGGCAGAAATATTCCCATTTTTCTGAGAAAGTGCCAGTTTTATTTCCAAAGTAGTTGTACAAGTTTGCACTCCCACCAGCAATCAAAGAGTGTTCCCATTTCCCCACTTCCTTGCCAGCATGTGCTGTGACTTGAGATTTTGCTCTTAGCCATCCTGATAGGTATAAAATAGAATCTCAGAGTCATTTTGATTTGTGTTTTCTTGATGACTAAGCATGTTAAGCATCTTTTAAAAACATTTTTATTTATTATAATTTATTCACATTATATCCAGATTATTATCCCATCTTTCATGTCTCCTCTTTGTTATTCTCCCTCCCCGACCAGCTTACCACAGCCTATCAGGTCTCACCCTGATCGCTTGAATCCCCTTATTCTGTGTACCCTCAGGCACTCACTGCCAAGGGGAGCAAATTGGGGGCACCAGAGTTCATGTCAGTCTCTGCTGCTCCTCCCCTCCCTTGCCCCCTGCACCATGAAGAATGAGTTGTCCATTGCCTATATATGAACAGGGGGTCTAGGTTATTTGCATGCATTGTCCTTGGTCTGTGCTTCAGTTTGTGTAGATTCCCTGTGTTCCAGTTCCACCAGCCTTGATGGTCTCCCTGTGGGGCTACTGACCATTCCCAGTCTTTCCACTGCCCTATTCTTCCATACATACCTCAGCATTCCTCTCTGAGTCTGGTTGCCAGTCCTAGCACCTATCCTGGTTCCACTTCTGGCCAGAGTCTCTCAGAGGATATCTATGTTGGTCTAAGATCCACTTGAGAGTATATACCATGTGTGTCTTTCTGGGACTGGGTTGTCTCACTCATAATGATCTTTTCTAGTTCCATCCATTTGTCTGCAGATTTCAATATTTCATTGTTTTTAATAGCTAAGTAGTATTCGGTTGTCTAAATGTACCACAGCTTCTTTATCAATTCTTAGGTTGAGGTATATGAAGGTTGTTTCCAGATTCTGGCTATTACAAATTGGGCTGCTATGAACATAGTAGAGCAAATGTTCTTGTATGATGGAGCATCTTTTGGGTAATACCTAGGAGTGATATAGCTGGGTCTTGTGGTAGTACTATTGCCAGTTTTCTGAGAAAGTGCCAGATTGTTCTCCAAATTGGGTATACAAGTTTGCACTCCTGCCAGCAATGGAATAGTGTTCCCCTTTGTATACTTCTTTGCCAGCATGTATTGTGACTTGAGATTTTGATGGTAGCCATTCTGATAGGTGTAAGATGGAATCTCAGACTCATTTTGATTTGCATTTCCCTGATGATTTGGAACATTAAGCACTCTTTAAGTGGTTCCCAGCCATTTGATATGATATTTCTTTGTTGAGAATTGTCTGTGTAGTTCTGTACCCTATTTTTAAATTGTATTATACTGTTTGTTCGTGTTTAATATCTTGAGTTCTTTATATATTTTGAATATTAACCATTGGCTAGATATAGGGTTGGTGAAGAACTTTTTTATGTCTCCAGGCTGGCCTCTTTTCTGCTGACAGTGTCCTTTTCCTTAAAAAGTTTTTCAGTTTCATGAGATCTCATTTATTAATTGTTGAGCTTAGAGCCTGAGGTATTGGTGTTTAGTTTAGGAAGTTGTCTCCTGTGCCAATGAGTTCAAGATTCTTCCCCACTTTTTCTTCTAACAGAATTATTGTGTCTGGTTTTATGTTTAGGTCTTTAATCTACTTAGACTTGAGTTGTTTGCAGGCAGAAAAATATTTTCAGTTTTCTAGTTGAAGATCTAAAGTTAGTCTGCCACCATTTCTTGAAAATGCTCGTTTTTCCATTGTATGGCTTTGGCTTCCTTGTCAAAATTCAAGTGTCCATAGGTGGCTGGGTATATTTCTGGATTTTTTATTCAATTCCATTGATCGACCAGCCTATTTCTCTGCCAGTATCATGCTGTTTTTATTACTGTTATTCTATAGTCCAGCTTGAGATCAGAGATGGAGATCCCTCTAGAAGATCTTTTATTGTACAGCACTCTTTTAGCTATTCTGGAATTCTGTTTTTCCATCTGAAGTTGAGAATTGATTTTCCTATGTCTTTAAAGAATTGTGTAGGTATTTTATAGGGATTACACTGAATCTTTAGATTGCTTTTGGTAAGATGGCCATTTTACTATGTTGATCCTCCCAATCCATGAGCATTAGTGATCTTTCCATCTTTTGATAGCTTCTTCAATTTCTTTCTTCAGAGACTCGAAGCTATTTTTCCATAAAAGTCTTTAACTTGCTCAGTTAGAGTTATGGTACAGCAAGATACTTTATATTATTTGTGGCTATTGTGATATGCATAGTTTCCTTAATTTCTTTCTCTGCCCATTTATTATTTGTATACAGTAGGGCGAATGATTTTTTTAATTAATCTTGTATCTAGACACTTTGCTGAAGGATTTTATGAGCTGTAGGAGTTCTCTGGTGGAATTTTATTGGGTCATATATATACTATCATATCATCTGTGAATAGATATTGCTTGACCTCTTCCTTCCCAATTTGTATCCCCTTGATCTCCTATAGTTTATATATATATATAAACTATCACTGCATTTCAGGAATAAAACCAAGTTGGTCATGGGAGATAATCATTTTGATGTTTGTCTGTGTTCTGTTTCCAACTATTTTATTTAACCTTTCCATCAATGATGTTGGTCTATACTTTTTTCTTTTTGTGGTATCTTTACCTGGCTTGGGTTTTGAATGATTCTACTTTGTGACTTCTCCTTATGTTTTAATTGTTTTCAAATTGTTTAAAAAGAATTGGCTGGAGCTAATCCTAGAAAGATTAATAGAATTATGCTGTGAATCCTTATGTCCCTGAAGTTTTTTTAGCAGAATGATTTTTATTACCATTTTAATATCCTTATTCATTTTGTGTCTTTTTATGTTGTTGATTCCTTCCTGATTAATTTTGGTGGTTTGACTGAATATATGAATTCAATCTATTTCTCTTAGGTTTCCCAAATAAGTGGAGTATAGTTTTTAAAATATGCCATTAAAATTTATGAATATATTTGCTATCTGTTGTAATATTTTTCTGTTCATTTCATTTTTGGTTAATTTTTATCCTCTCTTTCTTTCTTTTGGTTATTTGAACCAATGTTTTGTCAATCATGTTTATTACGTTGAGGAACCAGCAGCTTTTAGATTCATTAATTTCTTTTACTCTATTTTTTTAATTGAAAATAGACATTTCTCTTGACGTAATATATACTGGTTATGGGTTCTCCAATATCTTTCTAGGTTTTCCTCTCAGAACTGTAGTATTTGGTTTTGCCCTATGCTCCTGGGCTATCTAGTTTCAGGTTGTTGGTCATCTAAGTTGGGTTAAGTACAGATTACGTCTTGTGAAGTAGGCCTTAAGTCAAATCAGATGTTAATTGGTTAATCCCACTAGCTCTGTGCCACCATTGTAGTACAATAGCTTACAGACAGAATACCATCTTAGATCAAAGGGTTCGTGGCTAGATTGGTGTTTATATTTCCCCTTTGGTAGCATTCACATTACTGTCCTGTGCCAAAGATGCTAGCATGTAGGGGTGAAGACTCTAGATAGTCACCAGCTGAATTTTTCAATGAACACTGAGTTGTGTGTGTGTTGCCTTCAGCAATGGGGTGGGGAGAATCCTATAGTCTTGGAAACAACCTGTGTTCTTGGAGGATTTCCATATATTTCCATTAACTAATAACTCACTATATATAACCCAATCCTGGTACTGGAAGTTCTGCTTGTTAATGATGGCCAGTTGGGGCTTTGCCTCCTCCATTATGTGATGAATTCACCTCAATTACCTGTATATATGTGTATATTTGAGGAAGCTTCTACTATATTAAGTTTTCATACTACCTCTCAAATAGCCCTTAAATTTGGCTGTTTCTATATGTATTCCCTCCCTATTCCCCTCCAGTTCCCTACTTGATCCTCCAACTTTAAGTTTAGCACCCATTTCACCTATCCATAACTATTCTATTTCCCTCTTGTAGCAGTATCTGTCTGGGCCCACCTTCCCACCCACTCTATAGCTACTCTATGGTTTTATGAATTGTAGTTTGTTAATCATTGATGTAACAACTAATATTCAGATATAAATGAATACACACCATATTTGATTTTCCTTATCTGTTACCTTATCAGAATCATTTTTTAATTTCTATCCACTTATTTGGTATTTTCATGATTTCATTTGCTTAACGGTTGAGAAATATTGCATTGTGTAAATGTACCACATTTTTTCTATTTATCTTCTGAGGGACATTAATATTGTTTCCAGTTTCAGCCTATCATGAATAAGGCACCATAACTATGTTTGAGCAAATGTTTTTATGGTAGCATGAAGCATACTTGGTGTATCTTCCAAAGAATGGTGTAGCTGGATCTTGTGAAAGATTAATTTTCATCATCCTGAGGAATAATTACACTGATTCCTATAGTGGCTGTACAAAATTGCACTCCCACTTTATGCCATATCCTAGCCATTCTAATTGTGTTTAAGATGAAATTTCATAGTTTTTATTTGCATTTCCTTGTCAGCTAAAGATGCTGAAGATTCCTCTAAGTCCTTTCAGCCATTTAGGAATGTGGAAGAATGTCTTGAATAGATGTAACAACTGTCAAGAAAGTGCTGTTTAGCCAATCTGGGCAGAAAGACAGGAAGTGGAAGGCAGGACTTCCTGGAGAAGGGGCAGAGCAAGGATTGATGGTTGAGAGGGGAAGATGGTTGACAGTGGATAAGGACCAGCTGGGGCAGAGAAACAGCCCAAGAATCATATTGGCAAATGATTGAAACATATGTATGATATGAGGTTTAGGGTAGTTTATGTTAGTTTACGTGTAGATTTGTATCAATTTAGATCCTGCCCGGTGTAGTGCTGGCAGCTTTAAAGTACTGTTCAGTCTCCCTGTGTCAGTTATTGGATTTGTAGGCCAAACAGATACAAATTACTGTAACATCTTTTGAGAATTATTTATTTAAATATGTACTTCATTTTTAATTAGGCTGTTTCTTTTCTTGATACCTAGTATGCAAGTTCTTTATATAGTTTGAAAATTTGCCCTCTACTGGATGTTCAGTTGGCAAATATCTTTTCCCATATTGTAAGTTTCTACATTATCTGATTGATTGTGTCATATGCCTTATAAAAATTTTTCCAGTTTCATGAGGTACAATGTATTAATTGTTTATCAGTGTTTGCTATCAGTGTTCTGTTCATAAAATTGTTTCCCTGCCAATACTATCAAGGCTATTGCCTACTTTCTCTTCTGTCAAATTTAGAGTATTTGGTTTCTTTGATTTGCTTTAACTTGAGTTTTGTGCAATGTTGTCAATACAAATCTTTTCACACATCCAGTTTGACCAGCACCATTTATTAAAGATGCCATCCTTTTCCTGTGTGTATTATTGGATTTGTTATCAATAACCATGTTTGCATATGTGGGTGGGTTTATGTCTAGGTCTTCAATGGATCAATGTTGATGAGTTGATCAGTGTATCTGTCTTTATGCCATTATCATGCAGTTCTTTTTTTTTTCTATTTTTAATTATTTAATGTGTCATTCTGTAAAATAGAAAAAACAGTAACAGATCTCTGTGATTCGTCTTGGATCACAACTTACAAACTAATATTTAAGGGAAAATAAATACATACATAATGTTCTCACACATAGAAAAAATCCATAGTGGGGTTATTATCCATCATCTGTCTCTATCATTCAAAGCTGTGTCCTTTCCCTCATTTTCTATGTTTTTGTGTGTGTGTGTTTTCATTTCCCTCCACATTTTCTAGTTATACAGTCTAGATTCACTTCCTCAGTCCTAATATTCTTTCTTCTGCTTGATCCATTTTACTTGTGAAGCTTTCTTTGAGTATTCTAGTTGAGTTAATGGGTTTTCTCATTTTCAACTTCATTTCAGTTTGAGCCCTCATCAGTGTTCATTTGTTTGTTTCATTGGGTGGTTTGGTTTTTCAACACGGGGTTGCTCTTGGTAGACTTGGCTATCCTGGACTTGCTTTCTAGACCAGTCTCGCCTCTAAATCCCACAGATCTGTTTGCCTGTGCCTCCCCTAGTGCTGGGATTACAGGAGTACACCACTACTCCCAGCTCTCTTCAGTATTCTTAACTGTATCCATCCTGTTAGGAAAGGTGTATGGTAGGGCGGAGGAACAGGTAGACTCACAAGTGAAGACTCTGGAGAAGGATGCGCATGAACTGGTTAAAAAGAGAGGTTCATCGTGGTTATGTTAGAAATAACATACTTTTAAAAATGATAAATAGAGCAATTGAATCTTTAACCAGTTTTCTTATGTTAATGAAAAATGTGACAAATAAATTAATTATTTATTAAAATTTCATGCACTTTTCATAAACTTTACCCCAAGGTAGATGCTTTTTGGTAATTTGAAGTTCCAGATGTTGAGGTGTTAAACTAATGCTAGTATAAAGTTAGGCCAAAAACAAACAAATAATTCACCTTCCAGGCATCTGTGGTACCTTTTACCCACGAGAAACAATGTTTAAACCTACTCAGCATTAGAATTTTCACACCTTGTACCATGGGCATTATTTTCCTTCTCAACTTATATGGCTTAATAAAGTAAAGAAATTAAATACTGTCTACAATTTATTTCTTATTAATCTAAAAATGTTGAGAATTTTATATATGTGAATCATATTTAGATTATTTTCATCCATCCCTTATGACATCCAATTCCTCATATCTTCTACTCATTTTCAGTTCATGACCTTTTCTTTGTTTTTGTTTTACACACACACACACACACACACACACACACACACACAGAGAGAGAGAGAGAGAGAGAGAGAGAGAGAGAGAGAGAGAGAGAGAGAGAGAGAGAGAAACACAAAAGAAAAAGAAGTCTCCATAAAAGAGAATATGGAAACTTTATTTTACAAGCTTACTTAAAACACATAGTGAATATATTGATATTACACTTTAAACACTTATAACACATAGGGTAATTATGAACCTTACCACCAAACAAACACAGACTAAGCCAAAATCCCAGTGCCGAGCATGGGAAACTTCCTTTAAGGTCATTGGTTACGAGAGTTTAAGAAACTTCCAAGATAATATGGTTATTGTCATTGACCTTGGTTGACTCTCGGAGCTATTGCTAAGCACGCTACATACTTTTCACATGGAAGATGGGGGAATCAAGCTATGACAGGTCTGAAACCTTGTGCCCAAGAACCAGGTTTCATACTATTTGAAAGTTCTACGGAAGCTTTCTATGGATAAAAGCAATCAATAGTCCTCCTTGGCTGTGAAGGTTATGAACCACTGATGATAGCCAACGAAAGTCCCCAAAGTTTGTTTTGGCGGTGACCAACTGGACTTAAGGTCCCCTCAAGAGGAAGGAGCTCATGCTGGTACTGTAAGCCTAGGCAGCTTCTTGTCACCATAGAGGTCATAGACCTAGAGGAGAAGTTACTACTGTCTGAATTTTTGAAACCAATAAAATGTCTAACTCTATTCTAGATACTTAGGCATATACCCAAAGGTAAGTATAGCTCTCACCCCTCATCAACAAACAAACAATTTTTTTTTGTAATATATGGAGACTATTACAGAGAACTCTCTGTCACTTGATACCGGTTCTGACCTTGGGTATTGAAAGGTATTCCCATTATAAAAAAAAGTGTAAGCTCTTATTGCAGAATCATTCCTATTAATCCAGCTACTTTAAAGTGCCACTGTGCTACTTCTCCATAATGAAGACCCCAAACTTAATATTTCAATGATGTAAGGGTTGTTTTTTTTCTGTCTAATCTTACGAATAGTGTAAGCTTTGTGAGAAGAAAATAAGTTGAACTTGTTCATTGGGCCACTCTAATATTTTTCTCAGTCTTCAATGCCACAGCTGAACTGATCTAAAACCAGCATGGATGTCAAATTGGAGAATACTCATGGATATTTAAAATCTAATTTAAATTCCACAGGAATGGTCTTGCCTCCTTAGCAACTGGCTGTGGAATAAAGTGAGGAGTTTATTTTCTAGTTTCACATTTTCTCTATCCCTTTGACTTGTTCTTCTTGACATAGTTTGGACACTTCAAAACAATATAAAATAAAAATAATTTACATATTTGTATACTTCTTTAAAGCTAACTCACTTCCTTTTACTAGCTAATTGCCATTGACTAAAACAGGCTTTGCCGAACTCATTGAGAAGTTGGCTTATGGTCTCCTAGACACTAATGTGTGTGTTGCTGAGTGCTGCCACTATCCACATTATATTGTTCATTCAGGCTGTTGAGTACATAGGAGCTTAAACCACATAGGCAACTTGGAAGCTAGATTCCTTTAAAAATTGTTGAATTTGTTTCCATATATTTTAAATGTATTTGTCTTAAAAGCCCAAGTCAAATTAAAGAAAGAGAAAGATTGGAAAAAATGTTTAAAAGGACAAAAAGAAAAGGTCCATCAAAGCCTCTTCAAAGAACAAATTCTATAATTGGTTTTGTAGCTTAAAAAAAATAAATGGTCATTTCTCTTATCTTTAATATTTCCATATTCCAGAAACTCTTTTGATGGACTTTTTAAATCTTTTAAAAATGGAAAAAGCTAAAACCTTTTTTAATGAATAGAACCTTTTACAGAATAGAAGACAGTCTCTGCTTTATCCTACACAGATCCTAAAGTGCTGAGGCATACAAAGAGGCTGGTAACTAGCATCTGCAGGAGAAGGCAAACTACAAAAATAACTTCTTAGACTTTGTAAAAAACGAGCTTACTGCTGAGTTTGAACACTCTAACTCATCTAGAGATCCTTTAAGTTCTGAGGAACTTGTTTGCACTTAGTCTTGTTTGTAACAATTTCAATAGTTGGGCCAATTTACCTTCTCCATCCCCTTTTTCTAAATAATGATGCTTAATCTCAGATTTGATAGATCATTTATGACACAGCTACTCCACCAACAGCATTACTGCTGCGATGCGACAGTTACTATTAAAAGTTCAGGAGACATTAAGGCCTGGGCTGTGGGTGTACTGTTCAGGAAGTTGTTTCCTGTGCCTATATGTCCCAGGCTCTTCCCCACTTTTTCCTCTAACTGAGTTAATGTCTCTGGTTTTGCTTCTGTAAGGCAGGAGACACTGTCAAGAGAACAAAGCGACAGCCTATTGATTGGGAAAAGATCTTCACCAACCCTTCATCTGACAAAGGTTTAATATCCAAAATATATAAAGAACTCAAAAAATTAAACACCACAAAACCAAACAACCCAATTGCAAAATGGGGCTTAGAACTAAACAGAGAATTCTCAACAGAGGAATATCAAATGGCTGAGAAACACTTAAAGAAATGCTCATCCTCGTTAGGCATCAGAGAAATGCAAATCAAAACGACACTGAGATTCCATCTTACACCCATCAGAATGGCTAAGATCAAAAACTCAAATGACACCACATGTTGGCGAGGATGTGGAGAGAGAGGAACACTCCTTCACTGCTGGTGGGAATGCAAACTAGTACAACCACTTTGGAAAGCTATCTGGCGTTTTCTCAGAAAAATGGGAATAGGGCTTCCTCAAGACCCAGCTATCCCACTCCTTGGAATATACCCAGAAAATGCCCTAACACACAACAGGGACATATGCTCAACCATGTTCATAGCTGCTTTATACACAATAGCCAGAACAGGGAAACAGCCTAAATGTCCCTCAGTAGAAGAATGGACTAAGAAACTATGGTACATTTACACTATGGAGTATTACTCAGCTATTAAAAACGAGGAATTCCTGAAATTTGTGGACAAATGGATTGACCTAGAAATTATCATAATGAGTGAGTTCACCCAGAAGCAAAAAGAGACAAACGGTATATACTCACTTATATCAAAACACTAGTCCCAGGGGTATGTCCCATGAAAAACCTTACTTACCAAGAAAGTGGGTCAGAGGAGAGGACATCCTATTGAGTCTTTAGGCGAGAGTAGCATGGAAGAATGGGGAAATAATAGGACCCACAGGGTCCTGGAAACCTACAAGAAGAACTTTTTGACAGGCAGATCTGGGTCCTGGGGTCCTCCACAAACTAAGGCACCAGCCAAGGAGAAATAGGCAGTAAACTTCGAACCCCTACCAAGACCTAGCCGACGAACACGATATTCTCCACTGTTGAGTGGAGAGTGAGATCTGATTCTCACGTGAACTCTGGTGCCCCTTTTCTGACCATGTCCCCTGGATGGGGAGGCCTGGTGGCACTCAGAAGAAGGATAGCAGGTTACCAAGAAGAGACTCGATAATCTTAGAGCATACATAGGGGGAAGAAGTCTCCCTCAATCACAGACATAGGGGAGGGGAGAAGGGGGGAAGTGGGAGGGAGGGAGGAATGGGAGGAAACAGGGGAAGGGCTAACAATCAAGATGTAATATGAATAAATTAATTAAAAAAATAATTAGCCCAATAAATTACAACTTTTTAAACAATGAAAAAAAAAAGTTCAGGAGAATGGTTAATGAAAAGAAACAGGACACACTCCATACCCAAATGCCACAATAGGAAGAAGCATCTGGGATCCCGAACAGCAAGAAGGAGTGACACAAACTGTAGCTGACTGTGCATGTTTTGGAATAGTTGCACCCACCCTCCAGTGCTAAAATAAGAGACTAGCCAAGAGGCCCAATAGGGCTTCAAAAGTCGAAAACAAGGAGGCTGACTTGGTAGAAGTATCTCTGAGAAATCACATGTCATACTATCAAAAGTGATTTTTTGGAAACTTGAGAAGATGATATAATCTTTTGTGTTTTGGTGAAATGTTCTGTAGATATCTGTTAGGTCCATTTGAGTGCCTAAATATCCCTCAACAACAACAACAACAACAAAACAGACACAGAAAATGTGGTACATTTACCCAATGGAGTATTACTCAGCCATTAGAAATAGTGACACAATGAAAATTGCATGCAAATGGATAGAACTAGAAACTATCATCCTGAGAGATGTAACCCAGAATGAGAAAGAAAAGACCCTCAGCCAAACATTAGGTGGAGATTGGGGAATGCTGTGGAAGAGGAGAGGAAAGACTGAAGGAACCAGAGGGGTCAAGGGTACCAAGAGATAACCTACAGAATTAACTAATATTAGCCCACAGCAGTTCACAGGGACTGAACCACCATGGGATAAACCTAGGTGTGCAGCTTGGTCTTCACTTGGGACTCCTATAGCTGGAACAGTGGACATCTCTGAGTACATTGCCTGCCTTTGTTTTCCTTTGCCCTAACAATACTGTCTTGTCTAGCCTCAGAAGAAGAAGGTGTACCAATCTTAAGGCAACTTGATATGCCAAAACTGTTTGATATCCATGGAAGGCTTCTCCTTTTCTGAGGAAAAGCAAAGGGGTGGGGGAGCTGGAGAGGAGATAAGAGGGGAGGACTTGGAGGAGAGGTGGGAGGGGAAGCTGCGGTCAAGATGTAAAGTAAATAAATAATGTAATCAATAAAAATAATAAAATAAAATAATGCCCCCCAAAACAATAAAATCACAACAAACAGTAACTACAGGATAAACATTCAAAATTTGCTCATGAACTAGCTTTAGTTAACTATCACAAGATATTATAAAATATCTAGTATAATATATACACTCACTTTTTAATAGCTTGAAATAGTGTGGGGAGTATTTTTGGTATAGAAAGCTATAAGTTCCTCTGAACACCAGTGTTCAACTCTTTCTGCTTGCTGACATCAGAAGTAATGCAACCAGACACCCTATGCTATTGCCAATTTAATTTTCCACCACAATAGACAGTACCTTCTCTTCTTAAGATGGCTTTCACATATGTTTTTGCAGTCTGTGATAAAATAAACAAATTCTGTATAAATTAGTCCAAATTGAAGGGAGATCAAAAAATTAAATAAAATGATATCAGGTCACACACAAACTGCCATAAAAACAGAAGAGAGTGGGACATGAAAGGGGTTTAGCAAGAGAAGGAGGTAGACAAGAGATGGTAACTGAGTGAATAAAAAAATAAATAAGTAATATTCTAAAAAGCCAAGAGTGGATTGAACGTTGTCATTCTGGTAAGGAGAAATAATGAGGAGCAAGAAGAAAGGGTTAATAAATAATACTAATAAATAAATAATAAGTTTTTCTACTGTGAAATATTGAGAAACAAGAAAGAAGGAGAGGTTAAAGAGTCATTCTTGGGCCAGGGTACCACAGAGGAAACAGGGTCGGTCAGAAACCTTGAGCAGTCTTGCAGTACTGTGCAAGTACATGTCGGTATACTGCAAGCAATGTCTAGCTCAGCTCACAACATCTTACCTTAGTTGTTTAAACTTTAATGGCAATACAAATATCTTATATACATTTCTGGAGTCATGGATGTATAGGTCTTGGGTGGGTCATGCATATCATGATTCATATAACTTCCACATGATGTTAAGGGTGACCATTGTCTGAATTGAAATGTTTTCGACAGACACTGCTTTACTGAACTAGTCCTTAGGAGTTCTTACTAGGTGAGAGACAGGTCCCATCATCATACTTCCCCTACCTAAATTCATAAGCTAAATGGTATTACAGAAACCCACAATCATACATATTTTCACTTTAATATCTTAGCAGTATTTATACCCATTAAATTTTGATCACATATAGCTGCTACAACTGTAGTCAACAGAGTTTCATCCAAATATGGAAACAGAGTGCCATATGTGAAATTGTTATATTAATTTTCATTCCTTTAACAGAAGAAAACCATATTTCATAAGGCTCCTGACAGATTTTTTCCATAAACCTCATTTCTCTAACTGGGGAGATTGAACTACTAAGACACCTTCCTGACAGAAGAAATATAGAAATCATGCAATCAGCAGTGAACAAAGACAGGGAGGCTAGGAGTAGCCCAAAGGTAACTAGTAAACAAATCATCCGTGACAATTTTTCATATGATTATGGATGGATGGAGTAGAAGATCTATTCCTAAAAATAGAAAAAAAAGAAGGGTAAAGGGCAATATTATCTAGCTGATTCTAATGTAGTTTCATTGGATGCACTAGCATAGCCCCAGCTACTTAAAGCCTGAGGCAATAGGATTAGCTGATCCCATGTGACAGGAACCAACTAACAAACATACATAACAAGACACTTCTTCAAATCTAAATTTACTAGTATGTTTTTCATATGTGGAAAAATGACCTACTGTCATCTAAAATTAGGTAGATGATTGATTGTGGATTACCTATTTCAATTCCTAATTTTAATAGATTGAAAACAGATCTAGTCAGGATACATTGAATTTTCTTGGACTTGAGATAATCTCTTTCCCTTTGTCTATATGCCTTACTAGCTGGTCCATATGATTCAGCTCTACATTACAAGTAGAAGCTATATAGTACCATCTTTGTTCAAAAAACACATCCTAAAACTTGAAATCTAAGACGCACATTTGTTAAAAGAATAGGACAGATGGCGAGAACAAATTAATTGCTTCTCAGGTGATCTGACATGTTAAGGTATTTTTAAAGAAAAATATGTAATGATTTAAATGCTTTAAATATTCTTCTTAGTGTTATACTTTTTAATGTTTTATCAGAAAAAGGAAACTTCAAGGAAATTCATTGTATACATTATCAACATCTTCCAGAGAAAATACAAAGAGAAGAACAGTAAAAAATGGGGAGAGGGGTAAAATATAGCAAATTCCTACTCTTCCATAAACGGTTCATTTAATATTTTTAAAACTAATTCTTTGAGAGAATGTGAAAACCTTCTATCATCTAAGAAGATACATACGTGAGTAGAGAAGTTCAGAGCAAAGGCGTGCACTCCAAGAGGTAGAAGCAACATGCTGATATTTTCTTAGACTTTCACATTAAAGAATCTTCTGTATCTAGTGATATCCTAAGGGATTGACATGTAAAACTTACATAAAAAAAAGAACACACACACACACACACACACATATATATATATATGTATTTATGCTGATTTTTAAAATTTTCCAACAATTGAAAAAATAATGACTGTAATACAGGCTTGCTTTCCAGGTTCACTGAAGTAGAAATGTAAAATCTAGTTGATTTACGTAAAATCTAGACTCATATATATGAACTTGATCCTCAAAAATTGTTCCTAATTTTATTTAGTTTGTGTGAGAAGTACACACATGTGTGTGGATGCTAACATGAAGTGGCAAAAGGACAACTTTTGGGAGCTCTCCTTTCACCTTATGGCGCCAGGGATCACATGTATGTCACCATGCTTGACAGCATCTTTACCCACTGATGCATGTTATTTACTCTTAACTCTATTTTTTGGGAGACCTGGTGGCACTCAGAGGAAGGATAGCAGGCTACTAAGAAGAGACTTGATACCCTATGAGCATATAAAGGGGGAGGAAGTCCCCTTCAGGAACAGTCATAGGGGAAGGGAGTAAGGGGAAAATGGGAGGGAGGGAGGAACGGGAGGGTACAAGGGATGGGATAACCATTAAGTTGTAATATGAAAAAATTAACAAAATAAAAAGAAGGAAAAAAAACTCTATTTTTTTAGAGAGAATATCTTATTGAAAAAAGTAGCAGTTGATCCTTCCCTATGAAGACACCATAGAACACATGGTAAAGACACATGTTACTTACCAGGGTATTGTAAGATCATGGCATACTGCAGAGTCATCTAGTTTACAATGTAAGAGCAGTCAAAGTTAACTTTAGTTTTACAAAGTTTATTTCTAGGTAATGCTACCTCCATAGTGCAGAGTATGGTGTGAGACATTTACAAAACTGCTCAAATAAAAATTATCTTTGGAATTCTTCTAGGGTTGCAGAAACAAGGAACTGAGCGCATGTCAAATCCTTCCCTTATATCTCTAACTTACCATGCCAAATGTTCTGGTCCCTGTCAATCTACCTTCCATTTGTCATTCCCCTTCCCCTATGTTTTCTCATTTATCTGGTACAATTATGTAAGTAATAATAAATGCTAAAGGGTTGGCTCTCTGAGACCTATGAATATAACATGAAACTCTACCAAAATCAGATGAACAAATTTACAGCATGCATGAAAAAGGCAACACTATAGTTCTTAAATCATTTGTGCCATTTAGAATATTATTGACAATTTCCTAGTTTCCTAGAAAAACAATGGTGCACATATTTTGCCGTGCACCAGTATATTCCTCTACTCCATTGCTTTCACTGTTTCCTGACTCTGGCACCTATAGCAGAATTTTTGTATTTTGAAACATTTGATAATTTTTGTGCTTTTGAGGGCCTTGACTACTATTTCATCTAGCACTGATACCATTCCTAAACATGTTCAGTTATCCAATCTTTACTAGTCTAAATTCAGAGATTAAAATATTTTCACATCATCTTTAACAAGTCATTCAAGACCCTTTTTAAAATACCCAAATTTGCTTCTATGTTATTTGAAGAAATTTGTGCATTGGCTAGGAT